>NC_139448.1:8600770-9269124 GCF_963924565.1 Ascidiella aspersa
TCACATGTTTTATGTCTTCCTCAGATTTCACCGTACGAGAACTGCTACGGTCTGTGGAAGTTTTGCAGCTCGACTGGTCTGTGTGGCAAGTGGCTCTCGGGGTCACTACTCGGAGCCCACGGAAGTAAGTTTCATAATCCTTCGGCAACTTGCCAGTAGACTAGTTTGAAAAGTTTTTAGAAACTTTAACCTGTAGTAAAAATACACTTTATAACGTACAGTATTTATATAAACTGTTGCTACCATGAATGTTATGTAAATCAAAAAACAGCTCCTCTGGTAATTGTAATTCTCCAAAATGACACTGAAAGCACAGTATATACATGTATATATATTATGTATATTCTATTGTCGCCAATAAGTTTTATCCTAACGTAAAAGTGAAAACATTTTGCCAAATTAAAACCCCTTTTAAATAAATAATATTAATTACTTATGTCAATGACTTGAACTAAGTGCACTTAAGTTACTGTGCTTCAATGTCTCCACTTTATCTAAGCATTTGTGTAAAATGAACTGAATTGACCTAAGGTTTTTGAACAAATGACTTAACTTGGACTTAAGTCATTCAGTGACTAGGGTTGAAATGAAATGTTTTTGTTCAGCATATAATAAAATTTGGGTATTTACAATTTCCCTGATCTATGTTTCGTTTTTTGTTTTTTTCAGGTGAGTTGCTTATAATCGGATGACGTTACCAATCAAAATAGTATAACGTTTTACTTTTTTAGTCAACGACTTGATTTGGTAATGACTTGCACTAATCATAACTTGAAACGGAAGTTGACTAGTTATCTTTTCAAAATAACTTGACTGTGACTCAATTGATAAAAAAACAAGTGTTTACAAAACTGTATTTTGCCCTAACGCAAACCAACGCGATTCAAATTACATTAGCATAACTGGGGCTCTTCAAACAACAAGCCTCTTGCTTTCAGCCCAGCGAATCGTGTGCCGAGGACTAATGATAAGCGCTTGTCTGCTCAGCTCTGTTGCTCTCGTCCTCAACCTCTTTGGAATGAAGTGCGTCCAGCTTTTTCGCCTGTCAATCAAAACCAAGGAGAGGCTGGTGCGCTGGAGCGCCGCCGTGTGGACAGTGTCTGGTAATTTGGTTCGGTTTGTTTTTTTACTTTCAGGCCAGAACATTAGCCTAATTTGGCAAATGCGCTTTAACTGTCAAACGTGGAATATTACAGGGCAAAACTGCCAATACGCTAAAATGCCAGAAAAACTTACTTTAAAACAAACGGGCCCTGATTAAAAAGTTTAGATGGCGCTTTTGTTTTATTTTGTCATGTTTTCAAAATATTTTACTTCCATTTCGGTGTAGTCCTATGCGATGTAACGGTAACATTTTTTAAAAAAAATCAAGCCTTGTTAAAATATTTATATACTGTAGATAAGCTATTGGCAGCGTTATATTTTTATATAAAAAAAAAATAACTCAATAATCGTATATTACAGTGGCAGTTTGCCTATTCAAGGACAATACCTTGTCCATTTCCCCCCCTTAAATGTTTACCCATAGTCAAAATGACACATATTTACCTCACATTTATTCAAAGATGATTGGGTCGTGTTATATATAATAGAGTACATAGTTCGAGTTAACGAACCACTCAAGCTACTTATATATATACGCCTTATTTCACAGGCTCGTTCGCACTCGTGTCCAGCACTTGGTACGGCCTCGATGTCATGAACTCGGCGTGGGAGAAGGGCGAAGCGAGGGAGTTGTCGGACGGCATCTTCGTCGGTTGGGGATCGGCCGCTTTCTCCTTCGCTGCAGCCGTCTTCCTGTGGCTCGCTAGCGCTGTCTGGCGGAGGTAGGTTAGGCTGGCGTGTATGGTTGAAATCAAATGGAGCCAGGTATTTTTTAAGGTTTGGTTTGGGTGACCGCTAAGTAGTTTTAAGAGACCGCAAGTGTTTCATTTAAATACCAAATGTTGCAAGTCCAAAATTTGGGAAACCGCTGGAGAAACGGTCCCCCAAAATACCTTGAAAAAAACAATGTATGGAGCAATTGGCCCTTCAGTTTATTTGCACGCATTTAAATAGTACCAATTTAGGGCAGTAAGTTTAAGACTTCGCATGCTATGAAGCGAAAGCTGTACATCTAATAGCCTAGTAAATTATAAGGTATTTGAGTGTTTGTACAAATGTCAGGAGTGCTCGGGCCTGTTCACCAACGAATAATATGTATATACAGAGAATAACAGCCTTTTATCTTGTTACGAAGCGTAGTACCAGTTTTACAAACGCCTAGCTTTTGCACGGCGGAAATAACATTAAAGGTTTGGTTTTATGCTTTTCTTCTTGGATTACTGCAACAAAATTTAGGTGATTTATATAGGTTTAAAAGCTGCTCGAGTCTAAATTTGACAAAGCTAGCACGTGTTAAGTGTAGCAAAGATAGCCCGTGTTTTAAATGTTTACCTCTCAAAGTGTAAACACAATATTGATAGATATGTAGCCTAAGTAATAATATAGGTATTTTTCCTTTACCGAGCTCGGGTATCGAATTGTTTACCAATTCTTCTTTTGTCCTTTAAGAGAGCGGAAGTTAGCATCCAGAAGAAGGGATTCGGTGCTGACCACAGTTGCAGCTGCTTACGTGGCCAGTAGGAGTGGCTCGGGTAAGTCGCCTTGTATACATAAAAACAAGTATTTTGCACTTGAATGTAAACGGGTCTTTTTCAAACTTTCTGGCATGAAATATCGCGTTGGCATCGATTGTCGGAGCTGATGGTTTGAGTTAAATCATATAGTCAAAGACTCTGTGGATATTTAAACAGACATACAGACATTTTTACTCGGGTTTCAAATGTTTTAGTTTTTACTCGGGTTCCACATGTTTAGTTTACTTGTGACTGTTTGGAAACTAACCCTGATAAATCCTTGAAACCAAGTCGTTCTGGTAAATTTTAACATAAGAAATACACACCAAAAACCTACATTTTATCGCAAAAGCAACCGTTAACTCCGTAGGTAAGTGCTTCTTAACCGTTGAGCTGTGGCGCGCTGGAACGTTACCAGGTGCGCCGGGAAGTGAAAAATATTCTAAAATTAAAAACGTATGATTTTTTTTAACATTTTGTTAATTTTTTTTCGGCTTAGGGCTAGCTCAATCTTCCTACAGTTCCTACAGTTAGTTATATATAAACTATGGGGCCTGTAAAATGCAAACTCGCAAGCATTTCAGGATCAATTTTTTTAATAACTCAAAGAAAGCAAAGACAGTAATGGACAGTAAGCGGTGAACGCGTAGTGGCTTATTGTTCCCATTGGCCAAAAAGGAGGCCGGTAATGCCTTGAATGTCAGGAATGTTCAAACCCAGTCCTCAGGACAACCATTCTCCCATAAGGAGACGGTGTTACCACTAGGGCCAGAGTTATACTACGCATCGGCAGAAAGTCAACATTTTCGCATTTTTAGTTAGGTAATAGGTAAGTGTCAGTAGTAGTTAATAATTTTAGTATTTTATTGCCCCCCAAAAAAACGTATAACACAGGAAAAAATTGCAGGACACTAACCTTAAGGCACCCGGTTAAAGACCCCGCCTGGTAAGTATTTCAATCAATACCGGTCTAACCAAAACAATAGAGAATGCTTAGTGCGCCGCCGAGTTTTTAGAGGCCCAAAACTTAAGAAACACTGGTGTTCATGTTTTTTTTAAATGTTTATGTACAATACATGCTATTTTTTTTCCATCGCCAGGTGTCAGCGTCGGATGTTGTTGTCACCTTCCTCCCAAACTTCTTCCAGCACACGGATGCGGCAAGCACGGAGCAAGACCTCCGTCAGATCTACAGGTCATCAGCGAGTCTCGGTTCCCGGAGGAACTGCAGGACGCCCATGACACAGCTTACGCCACGCGCAAGATGACGTACATGTGACGTAGAGGCATCCCCCTATGACGTTTCGTATTTTTCGATTTTCGAACAACCCTTTGATTTGCAATACAACTGCACCTCTTGGACGCTTTTGTGCAAATAAAAAAATACAAACTAAGGGAATGAATTTCGTAAAGATTGATTCAAAACTTTCACAGCATGTAATTTCCCAGCCTCAATAGATTTTCCTAATTTTACTTTACAATTTTTCGCTTATCAAACAAGAAAAAACTAAATTCATACAACATTTTGCTTGGTCGACCATTTTACATGTTCTCTAAAGCGCGCTGTTGATTTAGTTTGATAAAACCGACCATATTATAATGCATATCGTTCTACAAAACTGAACATGTGTTTATGACTGTAAACCACGTCCCGCGAACGTGTGTTTTACTAAATTACGTCTAATCTCTAGGTTAAGAACCCCAGGTTTAAAACGTCACCCCACCTCTTAAACATCATAAATCTCGAATCTACTCCTCACCTTGCTCGCAAGTGCTTCGAACCCGGCCAGGGACAAAAGTTTCTCGGAACGTCGGGCCTCCAAAGTCAACAGCGTTCAAGCCACAATGGCCGAGCGAGCGTTTTGACAATATTAAGTTGTGTCAATGGCCGATTTCGCTCTGTTGTTACAGGATTCCTTGGCCGTATTGTAAACGCGGTGGTTACGGTGTGTATACGTGCCTTTCGGGAGATATTTCGCAGCATCTGGCATAAAGGAGGAGCGACCGTCGCTTACCTCGGCAAATGCAAACGCCAGCGAAGAGCAAACAATAGAAGATATTGTCCATTTGCGGGCGATTCTCTCGCCAGTTTGTGTTTGGAGCGGCGAGTAGTATGCAATGGAAACTTCGTGTTAAGTTAGTTTTGAAAAGGGCGAAACATGCTATACTATACATAAATTATTATCACTGTCTTTAGATTTGGGGGTAATTATGAAACGAGATAAGCAAATTTAGCTGCAACACAAATTGATATTTTCGCGTTAAATTCAAGCAACATTGCAGAACTGTTTATATTGTTTTAGAAGAATGGTGAAATATCAGTTGTGTGATGTCTTGTATTTTATCCCTGAAAGTAAGAGTAAACTTGCCGAATGCTGCGCGACAAAATATATTGCCCTGGTAAACCATACATACGACGTTATGTGAACACAAGATTTAGCCCAAACAAAACGTCTTGCAAAACTCCTGCATACTTGTAATGTATCGGCTGTCTCCTAGTCAAACAGTAAAGTGTCGGCCATTGACAATTTTGTACGTTATCCCGGAGGTTTTCGGTCTTTCAACGGCAGTTCGATTCATCAGATGTCAAAGTCTTCAGTTGTTAAAGGGGCGATACGGTCTTGTTAGATAAACATTCAACACCATTTATTACCCTGACGTGTATGAAAAAATTATTGGCGTAAGCTTTTGTCCGACTGTAGCTTGTATCCAGTAGACCTACGACTTTCAGGCATCACCTAGGACTAATTTAGGATGGCGAAGGTCAAGAGTTGTTTTTTGCGTTTGAAGAAGTTTAGTTTTGTTACGCATTTTATAAGAAATTAAAACAACTGAAAGGCAGCTTGATAATGAATTTCAAAGCCAAAACGGACAAGTAAATAGATACCACCGAAATAAAAAAAAATAGTAAAGCCATTCAGAAGTGAATAGCGGCTATAGTAAACAAATATTCAAATGATGTTTCGAAGGGTTTCGACTATTTAAGGCCAACAATATGTCAGCATTTAGGGGTCAATTCATATTCCGCCTTTAAATTAAAATACATGATATACATATATATTATAGGCCTATAGGAAAATGTTCTAAATAAGGAGAATTTTTCTTATCTAGGCTATACCTTTTTCATATGTGGCTTTATATTTGTCAACGCAATTTTTTATTACAAGACAACAGCCCCGCAATTTCATTGAACGTGATCTTACGAATGCTATACCAGTTTCAAAATTTGTTTTAAATTGCTAAGCCATGGATTTAAAGGGCATGTTTTCACCATTGTAAGGTTTATTTGAGCCATAGAATAAACTAAAGCCGGAATGTGGGGTTTGCAGTGGAGTCTTTTGCTGAATAGGTATAGGTTTTGTATAATCGACCGCATGTTGACTTAGCTTTAAAACGATTATTCGTGGGATCCCTAAGCAGCCCGAAGCTACATTGTGGCCAAAGTCGGCTTTGTTGGCTTCCTTGTTAAATCTCAGATGCGTCTGATTCTATAGTACTCAATTAAAGGCAATAGGCCCCAATTTGGGAGCCAATGTATGCTGAAGCGTATACGGGGCATTGTCGAAAAGTATTTTAACTGTATCGACGCGAATGCTTTGTGCGTAATATTGTGCTTGGGTTAAAAATGGCTTCGGACTCTTTGTGTGCGAACGAATAAGTGAACCACAAGTCAATTGCTGTGGGTTAAATTTTTGTCGGCGTTATACTTTGCACATAATTACACACATTGTCAAATAGCCGTTTTATGACTAAACTTTTTAATACAAACACCTCATTTCAAGGGTCAGTTTAAATTAGATTAATTTTGTATTTTTGTTTTGAAAAATTATACAAAAAAATGAGGTTATTCGCAAACCTTGCGCAAATAAAAACATAAGGATCAAAAGCAATTACTTTAACACGTGGCCAATTTCAGGTAACCTGGTTTGTTTTACGAAAACGTTTACGATAAAAATTTTATTGTTAAATTTGTAAAAGGAAAGTTCGAGTGATTAAACCTTTCCCAATGCCGAAACTTTCGAATCTAACTTGTTACAAATAAGTTAATTTATTGTGACATTTTTAAGAAATTGTGACATTTTATAAACTTAACGCTAAATACGACCAAGATTGCATATTGGTGTATTTAGGGAAATGCTGGTCTAAAAAGAGAGTTTTATTATCGAACAGAAAGTTTTTCTTTGTAAATGGCCAAAACATTGCGTCTCGCAGTTTGCAACAAAGTCGTCAACAAGATGTTGGAAGAAAATCCGTTAATGTGTCCTATCGAGAGAACTTCCTGGCGACTTGAAGCATCAAAGTAGCGTTTAAAAAAGCGCGAGTTCCTTTGAAATATGTAGCCTATGTATCGTAAGGCGAAAGTCACAACACCATAAGCCGAATCAGCCGCTTAGGGTCCATTAGAGCGTGCTCGGCAACATTGACAATATCGTCTTGTGATAACACAATAACAACCCGGCTTTGTCGAGAAGGCTAAAAAGGCAAAGTCAACACCGCCTAAGCAGCCAGGCTGTTCCGGGGAAAGATGGGATCTCGTGGATTTAAGCTGATACAGTCAAGGTCACCAGAAGGTTACCACCTTTGACGTTCGGGCCGCGTTGTGTACACAAAATCAGGCAGAGGTTGTGATGAAATTTGTATCAGTCAAGTACTACGAAACCTTTTTGTTTGTCGCATTCTTCTCCAAACTTTTGTGAATGCATCATCAGTCTCATATAGTTCGAGTGAATCTTTAGACAGTAATTAGTTGTTTTTTTCTTTTACAAAGATTAGATGCCTTTCTTCGTTATGGACGTTATTTACAGCATGTGAAATAGTTTGAAATAGATCATGCCATTCATAGTATTTTCCCGCTTGTCAGAAAGTCATCGTTGTTTTTGAATGTTTTCTCCTGACCTTATATACACAGAGTAAAGGTAAACTGTTATCGCTGCATACAGTTTACAAGTTTTAAACGCTCTAAACACGCTGTTCTCTGTATAGCACTACTGCATTACATCAAACTAACTATTAAAAATTGATTTTTGTGCAATTGCTCAAATCACTGACACCAGCAACATGAACGACTTTGAGCCCTTGTCCTCCCATCTGCGTTACGCAATCAGCCGGAACGCGATCATTTGGAAGGGCGAGCACCAGCAGAAGCTGAAAGCGATCAACCAGGACTACCAACTGAAAGGTGACGACTTCGCTATAACAATCAATTCACAGTACTGTTGTAATGACTATAAAGAAGTGTTTCGCAACTTTTTTCGGCTTGCGGCACGCTACAGCAATTAAAAGTAGTTCGCGGCACCCTTGTCGTATTTTTGCTAAGTGGTAACGACGGGAAAAACAACTTGATTTGCGTTAGACATAGTGGTTTAAGGGTGTAGTAAGACGTAGTAAAAACATCAAAGCCTATACAGGAGGTATAGCATTTTGAACGTTTCGAACATCTCGATATTCATTTTCAATATACTGAGAAGGCACTGAAGTTGAATTTCCTTCTGTTATTTCTGACAAATTTATGTGACTTGGAATTACTTTGTTCAGCAAAAATATGTATTGTGGTTAATATATATGTTTTGTTTGAAACCGAACTTAACCGAGTAACAAAGTACTCCTTTGACTGTTGTAGATTACTTTTTGTAACTTTTTAATTTGCTTTAAGTAATAATGTAAATGATTTAAGTAATCATGTAAAACGGGTATGACAATAGCTGTTATTCTTAACTCGAGTCCTAATGTCCATATGGCTTGTTAAGTCAAACTTTAATAAGCAACAGCCAAACCGAGAACCGATTAATTTCAACTTTTTCACGTTGTTTTACAGCCGACGCGATTTGGCATAATCGGACGCAGACTGCACGCGATTACGTGATTGACGTCATGAACGCGTCACAGATGCAACAGGCCAGTGGAACCAAACCGCCCAGTCGGAACTCAAACGCGAGGGACCGACAAGCAATGGCAAAAATACAGGTTAACAAAGCCGATGTGCCTGAGTGTGATTTAGCTTTCCATTGAAATATGTAGCAACTATATACATACAGGATTACTTACCGATGGGTCTCTTTTGAAATTACGTAGCAAACTCCAATGTTGTAAAATATAACGTGGGCAAAGTAGTATTGATAATAACCCTTCCAGCAAGACACGAGTGACATGTGGCGCGGCTTGTTTGTTAAAATTGGCAAACATGCTTGATGATAAGTTTTTGGTAGACAGTAAAACTTCAAGTTGCGAGCAAATAAAGCTTAGAAATAGGTTACGAACATTATAGGATAAAAAAACTATAGGAACATATCGGGCCACAAAAGTTTCTTGTTAACTGTCAGGTGAAGATCGGTGCTCAACTTGTTACCAGGACTAGAGCTTTGAAGGCACGTTGCAAAGAATGGCTTTTGATTTTAACTAGCTTCTAAGTATCAATGCTTCCTAAAAAGCAACACAAAATTCCACCATGGGTAAAATGCCATAAAAAAACGTCGTTCAAGTTTTTAAGAAATCAAAAAATTATGTCGTTTATTTTCAACATCAACAGGCTATGTCGGAAACCTACCTTTCGCAAGCGATGCTTCAGCGAGTCGACGCTAAACGCCTTCGCCAATCGCTCGTGGAAACCTCGCTGAAGGAGCAGCAGCAAAACCAGCATCAGCAGCAGGCTGGCTCTTGCTTCATCACCCAGCTTAACGACCAAGAGGGCGGAGAGGGAAGTTTGCCCCAGATCCATCGCGGCAGAAGCCCGTCTGCGGACAGTGGCAATAAGTTGCGGACGAACCGTGCCGACCCGGAAACTTTCTACCGCTTTTCTCGCGGTGATGTCCATTTGAAACAAGTGGTTAGTGATGAGAGTTATTTGAAAGGTATTTTTTAAATAGGCAATGTGCGATTGTTATATCAATGTGTAACTTTGATTTTTAGGTTTTAAAAAGTATAGGTTGATAACAAGGACCATAGTTGCTGGAGATTGTACTCGGGCGTTGAATAAATATTTATTTATTTTATGAGTACGCAAAATTGAAAGAGTATCTAAATAAAGTTTTATTCTATCCCTTAATAAAAAGCTACCTAATTTTCATGGGCTTTAATATATATTTCATATAGTGCTACAAATGCGTAGGCCTACTTATATGAATGAAAGTGCAAAATCTTTAATAGGCGAATATCTCAAATGATATTCTATTAAAAAGTGTTATTCAAATACTTTGTCAAATACAAATGTTCAAGTAGGCCATTTTTAAATAAAAAATGTATGTTCATTAGAACAAGGCATGAACAACCTGTTGGAATGCCATTCACACAGTTAAAAAACAGAACTTAAACCTGTCCACGTTTCCACTCTTTCCACTTTTTACCTGCTCCTAAATTCCTCGCCAGAATCGCAACGTCCAGTCCGCCAGGGTGCGCTCGCGAGGCAGCATGGACGACGTCAACAACAACAGCAGCGAAATCGGTGACGTCATCGCCGAGATTCGACCTTCAACCACGAGCGCGACCTTGCCAATCCGCAGGACCTCGTGTCGCCTCTCCACCACCGCCAAGTCGCTCCTGGAGTTACGGAAGATGCAGCAGCGGCAGAGGCTTGCTGCTCCCAAGAGGAACAACTCTTTTCCGGGAGCGGGAGGCGACTTTTCCGAGTTGACCATCAGTGCTAGACTCGGTGGAGAGGAAGCGCGTTCCGCTGCCGGTATGTGAAGCTGTTTGAAGTTTCGCTGGCCTGGTTTATGAGTTAGGAGCATGCATAATTACAGTTAAGATCGTTATTGTTTTTGCTTTGGCTCTCACGTTTCTTAGGTACTGCAGCAGTATGGGCCCATAGAAAATCATTCTACCCTTAAGGAATTTTGTGTAAGTCATAATACTAAAACTGCATGATTGCTGCGTGGTCAACTGACAACAGCATATATTTAAAGCGTTTAGTTATGTTGTTTTAAGAGTTAAGATTAGCAAAAATATATATTTGGCTCAATTCTCCCCTGAGAGGTGTTACTTACAATATAAAAATCACCTTAAAAATACGATTTAATCGATTTCAAACCAGCGCAAACAAATTGCTTAAATTGGATTAACAGAAATCACTCTACCCTTAAGGAATTCCCGCCAGCAGTGGCGACTAAAAGTGCCTCTTGCTGCTTGGTCGAACGACAGCATATTTTTCAAGTGTTTATGTGTCTTGAGTGGTTTTAACTGCAAAATAACGAAAAAGTTCAGCACATATTCAGGCGCTGCGTTTCGCAACTAAATTAGGGCTACAGCATTAATCTCGAACATACAAACGAAAAATCTCCAAGAATAACATGGATTATGATTAGTTTAAATTAATTCCAAACAACGAGCACCCAAAAACACCTATCTGGAAGATTTTACCTTATTTGGAAATTAACGCTCAACAGTTTTGCCAATATTTACACGAAACCCGTTTCGTTTAAACTAGTGTTATTTTTTGTCAGCACCTCGTTCTTTCTACACGACTCCCAAACCGCGACCAGTCGAGCAACAGCCCCAAAACGTCGACGTGAAAATCAAGGGCTTCTGCAATCGACTGCTCGCCTCGTCCGACGCCCCCCAATGGCGGAAGTACAACTCCAAGTGGACGGTGCTGCAGGAATACGTCAAAACCGGAAGCATTCGCTTTCAAACACCGGACGCGGTGCCAAGCAAAGCGACGCCGAGTCGGTCGGAGCAGTGCGTGAGTTTGCCAAGGGCCCGAAAACTGTCGGTTCGTTGGTCAGACCCCCTGGAGGCCCAATAAAAACGAAGAAATCCAGAAACCAGACCTACAGTTTGCAGATTGCCACGGAATCAATCAGCTGACGAAAAGTTTTAGCTGCTGTAAATGTTTCACCTTTTCACGTATATACAACTTGTTGTAATACGGAAAAAATGTTGCGTGAACGAGATAGTTTTTGTTGTTGTTTGTAGGCCTTTGGTCATTCGTTCTTGTCAGAAATTGGAGAGTGTACAAAGTTCTTAAAGGCTACCTATAAATTTATGAAAGCGCACGTTCACAAACAAAAATCGCGGTGCAAAACTTTCGATATTAACTTAATTTTCGTTTGACGATTATTTTTCAATGTTTAATAATGGCTGACGTAGAAGCTTAAACTATGTTGTCTACTCTCTTGTATAAGAATTCGCATTTATCGTACTGCTGTGTTTAATGACTATGCTCAACATTAAAGAATTTTTTTCATGCCCACCTTAGTTTATGTAAACCAAAATTATTTTTTATAGATCCGCGCCAAAAAAGTTTCAAAAACTCTGCTTTAGATTAAGAATAAAATATAAGAGGAATTGCATGCGTACGCATTTCATTTTATTCAATCCATGGGTTGGTTTTGTGAAATGCTAAAATTAAGCAACAGCCCCCACATCAACCAGTAATTGGGCCGTGCGAGTAAAAAGGCCATGGCTGCATCAGTTGATACAGCAGTACAACATGTATTTGGACCAGTATTTGCTTTGGCTTGCTTTAAATATTTCGATTTCATTCATTAATGCGGAAATCTGTTGGCTGTTTAGTAAAACCAGAAATTGCAAAACGCCATTGAAATATTCAATGAATTTAGGCCCACTTAACGTAATTTGTCGCAGTAATTAACGCTTTTTTGAGATATGTTTATGTAATATCGCTTGTAATTTTCCGTCCGTCGGCAACACAATATGTCGAAGATGAACAAAGATGTTGATGAACATAAATATCTTTGGAAGCAAGTTATTATTCCTGTACTGGCGTTGTAATTTATGTAATCAGATTTGCAAACCATTAGGTATGAGTTTGACAACCTTATCAATTTTTGCTATTTTATGCTATAGTGTAGATGTATTATAAATTTAGTTGCAGCAAGGGCGGATCCATCATTTTTTCGTAGGGACATGTAAATTCAGAGATGATGTAACTAATTTACGACATAAAGAGAACACGTGATTTTAATAGAACTCTCGTTATCAAGCAAATTCGTTCTTAAACATAACGTAAGCACGACATTTTTTTCTTGATATAGTGTCATTTATCAGGACCGTTTTAGTAAACATTTTGTGCGAAAAATGTTTGCTTTTACTTATTTTAAGATTACTAGAAATATAGTTTGGGGGTTCATGTTATTTAATAAGCTATTTTGTTGCTCAAGATTGCATCATACGATATTTTGCAAACTTGGATTTGAACGGAGTATAAAGGGGCATTATAAAGTATATAATCTCGTGTACCACCCCTTATTTGAATGAATTTTCTTTCGATCTAGTTGTTATTAGTCACGTCAAATTATGCTTACTCGTTTATTTGCACGTCAACATTATTTTGCTATACATGTCGGTCGTACCTCGCGATTCAATGAAGAAGTATCTATTTATCATATACGGTGGCAAAGTGTAGTAAATTACAACTTAAACTTCAGATATTGTTTCAATTAGTGGCTTACGGTGATAAGGCTATTCTTTAAAATACAAGATAACGAAAATTGACTTTGACGCTGGGTGACAAATGAAAACGTATGATGCTTACAACGAAATTATATAGGCTACATATAAGATCAAGAAGATTTAAAAAAATTAAACGATTAAAAATAATCATTAATGTAAAGCAAAAGATATAAGTTCGTTCCTAAATCAAATTCGATTGTAATACAGATCATCTTTCTAATTTCTCCAAATCAATCTTCCTTTCTTCCTTTCCAAGTACTGCTGACTGAACAAATCACGTGCAGAATCGTTAACGTCTGAACAGATATGAAATGTTATGAATCGTCTGCTGAAAAATATCCGCAAAGACTTTAATGAACCAAACAAACAAAAACAAATAACTGAAAACTATGAAGCTGTGTAACATTTTTGACCTTTTTTATATTTCCAAAAAAATAGCGTTATGATTGTGATAGAAATTAAACGAAAAAAAAACAAACAAATTTCTAAATTCGAAACCACTCGACTTTTTTTATCGATTACTGTACTGTAGAACAAGCATTCTTTTTAAGGTCATACCAGTACAAAGGTTGTAGGTTTTATAGAAACTGCAGCTGCAGTTGTTTGTGGTTCAGTTGAGTCTGTTTTTGCAGCACTTTGTGGTTTCGTTTGGGCCCCGGAAGTTAGGGTTGGTGCTTCCGTTTTTTCTGTTGCAATGTCAGTTTGTGGCATCGTTGCTGCGCATGTTGTTGGGATATCTAAACAAAATCATGTTGTACAACTTATGACCTTGAAAGGTCTTGCTGAAAAAAAAGGATCTCTAAAAAAGGGAAAATATAGCCTGCGGTGAGATTTCGATCATAGTCATACCACTTTGATAAATCGACTAGTGACTAGATATTATAGTTTACAAGCCTTCCACGAGGATACTGGCCTGACTTATATCTGATCATTAATCTCACAGTTCTTTTAAGATATGCAACTAAAACAAATGTTGATATGTCCAAAAAAATTTGAGTATGAATCACTCGCCGACCGCATCACCATATTTTCAGAGATTACGTGCGTCGTGCACCCTAAGGTAAAAAAAAGTTAAGAAACACTAATTTCAAAGGTGAATTTTAGTTGGTCATTAAGACTTCAGAAGGGCAAGATTACACACTTACCCACATTTATAGTTAATGCTTAAAAATCTTTACTCTGTTGTCTATTTCGAATCCCCAGTAAATACAATAAAATGATTTACGCCATATAAACATAACTTTAAATAACATAATCGCAAAATAATAATTAATTTTTTTTACCAACTGAATCGAGGATACTAATGATTGTGTCATTGAGTGCTTTGGTCAGGGAATTGAAATCGGGGACCAGAAAGACACTCTGGTTGCTTGTATTTCCGTTTGCACTGATTCGGAGTTCTTCTATAATTATAAGGTCTCCGACACCATAAGCGTAAACAGTTATGTTGTTTTCTTCTGTTAAGGAGTAACTGCAAAAACAATACTGCTGACGTTTTTGAAAAAGTATCTATACTCGTGAAAATGGCTCTTCTGTCAATTGTATTTGTTGTGCAACGATTTGGTGACCTATTCAAGTCGCTTTTGGTATGGCTAATGACGTCAAACGGTTGAAGTACAGTGTATGGCAAAACACAAAGAAAAAATGCAAGGAAAACGCAAAGGACACAATTAAAAAACAATATGCAATAACAATGATATATCTTTAAACATCTATAAATAGTGTGTGACTTGAATTACTAGCTTTTCTACACTATTCTACTGATATTTAAGTATTACATGTTATTGCATATAGCAGGGATGACGAACCTTTTCACCGCGCGGGTCACAAACACGAACTTAAGCTAATGCTGCTGCGTCGTTTTAAGTGCTATTGTTTTAGTTGGTCATTCAACTCCAAAGAACCGATACCCAAACACTTTTGCATGGCCCACAGATTGGGCAGCCCTGATTTTAACAGTCATGTGCTATATCCAACGAAGAATTGTTTTTTACGTTTACCCTTTACTGAAAATGATTGATAACATTTCGGTATTTCTAAAGAGAGAGGTGGTTTATTAAAAATTTGTGATGAGTTACTTCGTAACCCACGGGTCAGTGGTTTGCCATCCCTGGTATAGTGCGTAGTCAATCTTTTTCTTTTTTCGTTCTGATAAAAAAACATTGGCTTCGATAAAACCGGTATTTATAGTCACGAGTCTTAATGCGAATTTAAATAGTAAATTTGTTTAGTTATTATATATATTTTTATACTAAGATATAAAAACCTCTTACCTTTTTATTAAATTTTTACGGTCCGTTGCCATACCATCGGTTAAGAGAAACAAACTTTTATTGAAACTAGGTGAGCTTGAGTTTGCGAAATCAATCTGCATAAAAACAACAGTATAAAAGCCTCTGTTGCAATTACCTGAGATAAACCCGTTGCTTTACCGTATTATAATACAGTCACCTAATGTTAATATTATTCTTAAATAGACTTTCCTTAACGGCTCGCTCAATAGCCAATGCAGTATAGGTGTTTCGAGCATACAAGTGTTGCATTTTAGTGGTAATAGCGGCCTTGACACATTGAACAGACTTGCATTCGCCTAGACGTAAAGGCGTTTTGTAAAACCCCGGGTCTTCTGACGCGTAGTCTGGGCTGACAAATAAAAGCAAAATATGAGAAAACATAATAAAAGATAAAGCAATATGTAAAGCGGAATTATCGTGAATAGCAGGGGTAAGCAAATATTTTTTTAAATAGGGCGGCACGGGAAACAGTAAATATTTTGAAGGGATAAATCAAAAAATAGATCTTAAATCCACTTGATAAAAAGTGTGACTTTTTAAATATAGGAACCTGTATACATCAAATGTTTTTAAGCTGGTAAGAGTAGAAATAGTTAATTACACCTTATAAGTGTAATTTCAGCAAAATTCTTCAAAAATCAAGAAAAGGAAAGACTCAATTCTACTTTTGGTTTTGTGGAAAGTAAGATGTGGCGCGGATAAAATCGCTTGGCTGGTCGAATCCGTTCCACGGAAGTAGTTTACCCAGGTCTTTATATCACAAAAATAGCAAAATACGCAATAATATCTAAGACGAAGTTCTACATTCGTCGGAATAATATTGAGACCTGCCGGAATAATCCCCGAACTCATCGAAATAAGACCTAAATGGCCCAACTAACACTTTAAACCCGGTAAGACGTTGGGTTGGCAATAAAGTTACGGGTTGGCATTAATAATGAAGTTATAGGGGGTGGTATGGGGTTAGGTGAGAGGTTGTTAAATCTCGTTTTTGCCATTTAAGTCATAGCAGGTTTAAGATTTATTCCGATTTAAATGGTTTATCGACGATTGGTCCTATTTTGTTTTTTCCGTGAATATTCTTTTTTCTTTCGGAAGATTAAGTGGTTCTAATTTTAGTTTGATGTCTAGAGTCCAAACAGATGAGCTCTGTGTTGGATATTATTTACCACCCAAGTAATCCAGGTACCCTACGGCTTCCAACGTAAGACTATTTTTACAAACGCAAATAACAGAATTGTTCGAAGCTTGTAACATCAATAGCAAAGCAAAGTTATACTTACTCTCTAGGGTTGTTTTGCCCGTATTGCAGAATGCCAATCTGCAAGCTGGTTGAGATATACGGAGCAAACAAATCAGTTGTGTTTATAATGGCACGTTTTATGGTGGAAAAATGTTCTTTGCTTATTGAACCCGAACTGTCAACTACAAACATTAAGTCATTTCCGTATGTTGGAGGATCGCAATCTGCAAACAGGAAATTAAATGACAAACAAGTGGAGGGTACGGATAAAAACATTTTTGCTAAACAAAATAACCGTTTATTGGGATTAAATGGCAATGATGGAATTAACTACTTTCTTGTATTGCCGAACAAGGGCGCCCGCATAAATTTTTCCAGGGGGGGCAATCAGGGGCGTCACCAGAAAGTCAAAAAGGAGGGTCATGAATTTTCAACTTAGGGAATTCCCTTATCTTTCGTCTGACCTTAATGAATAATGAACAGTGACAGTATGATGTCATAAAAAACTAATCAGAAACAGTCAAATACGTCCAGCAAAAGCGACCACGTGCGTCGTCGACAATCCTGTCAGGCGCCAGCTGCGAAACCACAGTGTGCAATCGTTAACTTCAGGCGAAAGAATAAACCAAGACCGTGAAATATGTGTGATTAATTGTGGTAGAATCATACATAATTCGACTATCAGCAGCGCAGTTTGCAAGTTCCATGAACGGAAGTAGCGCTAAATTACAAGCACGCCTTTCACCACCTGCAATACTAAACGAAGGTCAGTTTTCCCGGGTGTCATGTTTAGCGCAAAAATTGCGCCGAGCTGTGTGCCAAGTCAGCTAAATTACAAGCTGTGGTTGAGGGGAAAAAAGTTGTGTCCATTGCACACTTAGCACGTGGTCTTGAAATATGCTTAAAAAGCATAATTTTGCGTTAACCATCGTTGCATAAAAGTGGAGACTTTGAAACGCGCACGACAGTCACCATTATACCTCCTTCTAAGAGTCTGCTTCAGTTAAACAAATGTCGATGTTACACCAACATCGGATATTAGCGCAGAGACCGAACAGCGAGGAACATCAACATACTGCGCTTAACTTGACGTTTTTTAGCAAGAAAAAAGAAAGAAGGTTTGACTAAGCGTTGTCAGTTGTCGAATACACCCTTGATAATTAGTCAACCTAGTCCTAAACAAATAACGAAAGAGAAAAACTATCCAGGGTTTACGGCCGACCAAACAAAAGACGAAAAACGGCGTTTTGCGCTCGAATTTGGTTTCGCATTAGATTGGCATGTGGCCGAAAGTTACCGCCAAACACAATTTTGCCTTGTGTTTTTTTTTATTAATAATAATATCACTGATGAACATTGAACATGCAGCGTTAGTCTAACGTAAAAACATAAAACGCAGCTTTTTTCTAATACCTTGGCTGAGTGACGACATGATAGCAATCGAGAGAAAGACGAAGGTGCATAGTTTGAACTTAAACATATTATACCACACAAGGAACGACAGATAGTAGTCAATAGCTAATAAAGTAGAACCTAAACAACAAATAGTCAATAAAACATTATACTATCAACCTTTTTTTTGATGAAAAATTTGGAGAAAATATAAGCAATTAAATAAATATTTTTTATGTATTTATGCAGTGGGCTGGCTATCTTCTGTTTACTCGAAACATAATGTTTAATTAAATAAAGGTATGTTACGCAAGAACAAAACAAAGGTTGATCGCTACAATTAGAAAAAAATAATAGATTGATGATTGACTTGAGTAAATCCCTAAAACCCCATTAACATTCCAAGATTGTTCATATTTCGTTTATGTTTCATATATTACTCGTATTAAGTCCCCTACATTACTATTAAGCTGCTTATAAAAACCTTGCTGTTTCAATATGCACAAACATGGCGTGCCTTTCAAAAACTTTCCAAAAATATTAAATTTCACAATGAAACAAAAAACCTCTCTATAGTGTACAGGTAGAACAACGAAACTAAATATTTAACCAAACTTCTGGCGCAACCAAATGCTTTCTTCGACCATAATTAGCAACATAATGTAGTTGCGACGTTAGCCACGATCCAAACTCGCTTCGTACTAAACCTGTATATGGGTCATTGCTAGTTTTGTTGCTAGTTTTGTTGCTAGTTCGGACGGCTTCGTTTATCGGAAATCAAGTTTTATTCCAACCATTAAATAGTTATTTTTTATTGTTCAGTTAAAGTGTATTTGGCGATTAAACAGGATAGTTCATTGTAGTTTTACTTCCTAGACGTTTTATAATGCCTAGTTCCTGTTCCTCCTTCAACGATTTGCGCTCTGCAAATTCTTTTCCGTGAACCAAAGATTTATCAACAAAATAAAGCGTCAAGTTTGAGTTTATCAAATCCACACGAAGTCTTTTGTAACTTGTGCAATAAAGGAGACTTGATTCTTCTGGTTTCACAATGCTTTTCGTTTAAAGATTGTAAACGTTCTGTTTGCAGAGCACTTAAGGCAGGGGTTCTCAACCTTTTTACAATCTCGGACCACTTGGACGTTCTGTACTGCCACGCGTACCACTTCTTTTAAAACAGTTGTTCTTAACCTTTTTTCTACCGCGCCCTCCCTTTGGTAATTGTCCTGTGTCTTATGCCCCCTTAGATATTAAACATAAACACTAAAACAGAAGCGGTAGTTTTCAAATACATATCAATCCGACAGCATGAAAATAGAAAAGGAAACTCTTCGTGGCGCGAAGCGCAAAAAAAGCGTTTTTGTGGTTTGTATTGGATAAAATTTAAGTTGGGAGACACACAAAAGTTGCTCGTGCTCGATATATTGGTTTACATCGAACTGATTTTGACAGACATGTTGTAAAAATTAAAACATTGAGGTAATCGCGTTTTAACAAGTGTGATGTCACGCAATGCATAGGCTATTTACTGCAAATAACATTAAAAATTGGCCTAAAAAAGTCTGAGTTCACCCCAATTAGTGATGCGCAAAAAAAGTATTTCGTAGTTTGCGCGTAGCACAAGCTGTTTTCGTATTTTTGTTGTTATAATTGACAAAACACAGTTTGTGGAGAGGGTGGCATGGTACACAATTTAGATCTTCTTCAACCATATCATACTGTTGTGACTAAACAAGTAGCAAATATTGTTCCAAAATTCAAGAAACTATATTAAAGCTTAGCCTCGCAAATCGAAAAAGTATGAATCATTTTTCTACAGTTTCTTTTCTAAACATGTGTAATTTTGATGTTATACGTAGGGCGGCGTGTGAGCAGATTTAATAACTAACCCAACATGGAACTGATAAAATCATAATAAAAAGGTAAATAAGGTAGAAATTGGGCCCACTTGAGAAATGCTTGGCGCTCCCCTAGGACCTACTGTCCCACAGCGTTGTAAGGTATTTAAAGCAACTGTGCTCTTCCTTGTTGACTGTTTACCTTAGTGTTTTAGTTTATTTAAACACTGCTCCTAGTGGCGCGCTTTGCCTAGAGCATGTACGTGTCTCGTTTAAACGTGTCTCGTTTTGTCCTTCATTTGAGACGCGCCTGCCTTAGTGGTAACATCTACTGTGTTGCGGTGTAAATTAAGTTTTATATTTATTCTGTGTTAATTGTTATTAGTGTTGATAACTTTGTGTAATTCATTCGAATTAAGAAACTTAAGGTTTTGTAACCATCATTGTGTTTATTGTTTGTTGACTAATAAAGACTTGAGTCGACATCAACTTTCAGTGGTAGCAGTGGTGTCAACAGAAGCGCGATCATCTCTATTCTCTACAGTAAAATCATTAACAGCAGCATATTGGTCAATAGAAGAGTCGTCAGAATCAGAAATACTATCATCTTCCTGCCCTGATGGCGACGAACGAGAGGTTTGCTTTGCAGGAATGTTATCTGCGGTATTACGGACTATTAACCGACGCAGGTTCAACTAATTGTACTCTACAATTATGTGCTTTAATAAACTGACCACTCTGACGTATAAAAACAACAGACCAATCTTGACCGAGCACTGTTGCGGGCCCCTTCTATTCTTTTTGATCCCGACGTTTATAATAAACACGATCACCTTGAACATACATATCACGGGTTTGTCGTGTCTGTTTTCTCAAAGCTCTGCGAATTTTTTTGAGCACTCCGCAGCAATCAAAGCCTTTCGACGCGTTTTGGAGCACCAAAGATACTATACATTTATGAAAGCGCACGTTTACGACCCAAAACACGGTTCAAAACATTCAAAAACTAAATTTTGATTTGACGTTTTGTTTTTAAGGTTTAATAAAGGCTGGTGTGGAAGCTGTGTTGTATTCTCCAGCATAAAACTCCACATTTGTCTTACTGCTGTGTTTAGTGACTATGCTCAACATTAAAGACTTTCATGCCCACCCTAGTTTATGTAAACCAAAGTTATTTTTTAGAGATCCGCGCAAAAAAGTTTCAAAAACTCTGCTTTAGATCAAGAATAAAATATAAGAGGAATCGCAAGCGTATGCATTTCAGTTTATTCAATCCATCGGTTGGTTTTGTGAAATGCTAAAATTAAGCAACAGCCCCCACATCAACCAGTAATCGGGCCGTGCGAGTAAAAAGGCGACGGTTGCATCCCAGTTGATACAGCAGTACAACATGTATTTGGACTAGTACTTGCTTTGGCTTGCTTTAAATATTTCGATTTCATTCATTAATGCGGAAATCTGTTGGTGTTTAGTAAAACCAAAAATCGGAGAAATTGCAAAACGCCATTGAAATATTCAATGAATTTAGGCCCACTTAACGTAATTTGTCGCAGTAATTAACGCTTTTTTGAGATATGTTTATGAAATATCGCTTGTAATTTTCCGTCCGTCGGCAACACAATATGTCGAAGATGAACAAAGATATTGATGAACATAAATATCGTTGGAAGCAAGTTATTATTCCTGTACTGGCGTTGTAATTTATGTAATCAGATTTGCAAACCATTAGGTATGAGTTTGGCAACCTTATCAATTTTTGTTATTTTATGCTATAGTGTAGATGTATTACAAATTTAGTTGCAGCAAGGGCGGATCCATCATTTTTTCGTAGGGACATGTAAATTCAGAGATGATGTAACTAATTTACGTCATAAAGCGAACACGTGATTTTAATAGAACTCTCGTTATCAAGCAAATTCGTTCTTAAACATAACGTAAGCACGACATTTTTTTCTTGATATAGTGTCATTTATTAGGACCGTTTTAGTAAACATTTTGTGCGAAAAATGTTTGCTTTTACTTATTTAAAAATTACTAGAAATATAGTTTGGGGGTTCATGTTATTTAATAAGCTATTTTGTTGCTCAAGATTGAATCATACGATATTTTGCAAACTTGGATTTGAACGAGTATAAAGGGGCATTATAAAGTATAAAATCTTGTGTACCGGTACCCCTTATTTGAATGAATTTTCTTTCGATCATGCTAGTTGTTATTAGTAACGTCAAATTATGCTTACTCGTTTATTTGCACGTCGACATTATTTTGCTATACATGTCGTACCTCGCGATTCAATGAAGAAGTATCTATTTATCATATACGGTGGCAAAGTGTAGTAAATTACAACTTAAACTTCAGATATTGTTTTAATTGGTGGCTTACGGTGATAAGGCTATTCTTTAAAATACAAGATAACGAAAATTGACTTGGACACTAGGTGACAAATGAAAACGTATGATGCTTACAACGAAATTATATAGGCTACATATAAGATCAAGAAGATTTAAAAAATTAAACGATTAAAAATAATCATTAATGTAAAGCAAAAGATATAAGTTCGTTCCTCAATCATATTCGATTGTAATGCAGATCATCTTTCTAATTTCTCCAAATCAATCTTCCTTTCTTCCTTTCCAAGTACTGCTGACTGAACAGATCACGAGCAGAATCGTTAACGTCTGAACAGATATGAAATGTTATGAATCGTCTGCTGAAAAATATCCGCAAAGACTTTAATGAACCAAACAAACAAAAACAACTAACTGAAAACTATGAAGCTGTGTAACATTTTTGACCTTTTTTATATTTCCAAAAAAATAGCGTTATGATTGTGATAGAAATTAAACGAAAAAAAAACAAACAGATTTCTAAATTCGAAACCACTCGACTTTTTTATCGATTACTGTACTGTAGAACAAACATTCTTTTTAAGGTCATACCAGTACAAAGGTTGTAGGTTTTATAGAAACTGCAGCTGCAGTTGTTTGTGGCTCAGTTGAGTCTGTTTTTGCAGCACTTTGTGGTTTCGTTTGGGCCCCGGACGTTATTGTTGGTTTTGTAGAAACTGCAGCTGCAGCACTTTGTGGTTTCGTTTGGCCCCCTGAGGTTGGTGCTTCCGTTTTTTCTGTTGCAATGTCAGTTTGTGGCATCGTTGCTGCGCATGTTGTTCGGATATCTAAACAAAATCATGTTATACAACTTATGACCTTGAAAAGTCTTGCCGAAAAAAAGGATCTCTAAAAAAGGGAAAATATAGCCTGCGGTGAGATTTCGATCATAGTCATACCACTTTGATAAATCGACTAGTGACTAGATATTATAGTTTACAAGCCGTCCACGAGGATACTGGCCTGACTTATATCAGATCATTAATCTCACAGTTCTTTTAAGATATGCAACTATAACAAATGTTGATATGTCCAAAAAAAATTTGAGTATGAATCACTCGCCGACCGCATCACCATATTTTCAGAGATTACGTGCGTCGTGCACCCTAAGGTAAAAAAAAGTTAAGAAACACTAATTTAAAAGGTGAATTTTAGTTGGTCATTAAGACTTCAGAAGGGCAAGATTACACACTTACCCACATTTATAGTTAATGCTTAAAAATCTTTACTCTGTTGACTGTTGTCTATTTCGAATCGCCAGTAAATACATTACAAAATGCTTTAGGCCATATAAACATAACTTTAAATAACATAATTGAAAAAAATAATTAAGTTTTTTTACCAACTGAATCAAGGATACTAATGATTGTGTCATTGAGTACTTTGGTCAGGGAATTGAAATCGGGAACCACGAAGACATTCTGGTTGCTTGTATTTCCGTTTGCACTGATTCGGAGTTCTTCTATACTTATAAGGTTTCCGATACCATAAGCGTAAACAGTTATGTTGTTTTCTTCTGTTAAGGAGTAACTGCAAAAACAATGCTGCTGACGTATTTAAAAAACTAAATGTACTCATGAAAATGGCTCATCTGGCAATTGTATTTGTTGTGCAACGTTTTGGTGACCTATTCAAGTCGCTTTTGTTTAGGCTAATGACGTCGAACGTTTGAAGTACAGTATAAGGCAAAACACAAAGGAAAAATGCAAGGAAAACGCAAATGACACAATTAAAAAACAACATGCAATAACAATGATATATCTTTAAACATCTATAAATAGTTTCTGACTTACATTACTAGCTTTTCTACATTATTCTACTGATATTTATGTATTACATGTTATTGCATATAGCAGGGATGGCGAACCTTTTCATCGCGCGGGTCACAAACACGAACTTAATCCTTACAAAATGCACAAGTGGGTCATATATTTAATAATACGCTAATATTATGCGAAGCTATGGTGTTGCGTCGTTTCAAGTGTTATTGTTTTGGTTGGTAATTCAACTCGAAAGGACCGCTACCCAATCACTTTTGCATGGTCCACAGATTGGGCAGCCCTGATTTTAACAGTCATGTGCTATATCTAACGAAGAATTGTTTTTTACGTTTACCCTTTACTGAAACTGATTGATAGCATTTCGGTATTTCTAAAGAGAGAGGTGGTTTATTAAAAATTTGTGATGGGTCACTTCGTAACCCACGGGTCAGTGGTTTGCCATCCCTGGTATAGTGCGTAGTCAATCATTTTCTTTTTTCGTTCTGATAAAAAAACATTGGCTTCGATAAAACCGGTATTTATAGTCACGAGTCTTAATGCGAATTTAAATAGTAAATTTGTTTAGTTATTATATATATTTTTATACTAAGATATAAAAACCTCTTACCCTTTTATTAAATTTTTACGGTCCGTTGCCAGACCATCGGTTAAAAGCAGCAAACTTTTATTGAAACTAGGTGAGGGTGAGTTTGCGAAATCAAGCTGCATAAAAAAACAACAGTATAAAACCTATGTTGCAGTGACCTGAGATAAATTCGTTGCTTTACAGTTTTATATAATACAGTCACTTAATGTTAAGATAATTGTTATATAGACTTTCCTTAACGGCTCGCTCAATAGCCAATGCAGTATAGGTGTTTGCAGCATACAAGTGTGTCATTTTAGTGGTAATGGCGGCCTTTACACATTGAACAGACTTGCATTCGCCTAGAAGTAAAGGCGTTTTGTAAAACCTCGGGTCTTGTGACGCGTAGTCTGGGCTGACAAATAAAAGCAATATATGAGAAAACATAATAAAATATAAAGCAATAATATGTAATGCGGAATTATCGTGAATAGCAGGGGTAAGCAAATATTTAAAGAGGGCGACAGGAGAAATAGAAAATATTTTGAAGGGCTGAATCAAAAAATAGATCCTTAATACACCTTTTTTCATAAAAAGTGTGACTTTTTAAATATAGGAAGCTGTATATATCAATGTTTGACAAGCTGGTAAAACTAGAAATAGTTAATTATGCCTTACAAATGTAATTTAGCAAAATGCTTCAAAGATCAAGAAAAGGATACTTAAAAACTCAATTCCACTTTTCGTTTTGTGGAAAGTAAGATGCGGGGCGGATAAAATTGCTTGGCTGGTCGAATTCGTTCCACGGCAGTAGTTTACCCAGGTCTTTGTATTACAAAAAATAGTAAAATACGCAATAATATTTAGAACGGAATCCTAAATTAGTCAGAATATAACCGAGACCTGCCGAAATAATCGCTAAACTCGGAACAAGACCTGCGGATAAACAACGTCAACTATATTTACAAACGCAAAATAACAGGATTGTTCAAAGCTTGTAACATCAATAGCAAAGCAAAGTAACTTACTTTCTAGGGTTGTTTTGCCCGTATTGTAAAATACCAATCTGCAAGCTTGTTGAGATATACGGAGCAATCAAATCTGTCGTGTTTATAATGGCACGTTTTAGGGTGGAAAAATGTTCATTGCTTATTGAACCTGAACTGTCAACTACAAACATTAAGTCATTTCCGTATGTTGGAGGATCGCAATCTGCAAACAGAAAATTAAATGACAAACAAGTGGAGGGTACGGATAAAAACATGTTTGCTAAACAAAATAACCGTTTATTGAGATTACATGGCAATGATGGAATTAGCTATTTTCTTGTATCGCCGAACGTTACCGCCAAACACAACTTTGCCTTGTGTTTTGTTTATTAAGAATAAAATCACTGATGCACATACAGCATTAGTCTATCAAGAAAACATAAAACGCAGCTTTTTTGTAATACCTTGGCAGAGTGACGACATGACAGCAATCGAGAGAAAGACGAAGGTGCATAGTTTAAACTTAAACATATTATACCACACAAGAAACGACAGGTAGTAGTGAATAGCTAATAAAGTAGAACCTAAACAACAAACAGTCAATAAAACATTATACTATCAACCTTTTTTTGATGAAAAATTGGAGAAAATATGAGCAACTGACCGCAAGGAATTGAATATATAGTTTTTATGTATTTATGCAGTGGGTTGGCTATCTTCTGTTTACTCGAATCATAATGTTTGATTAAATAAAGGTATGTTGCGCAAAAACAGAACAAAGTTCGATCGTTACAATTAGAAAAGAAATTGGTAGGCCTAGATTGATGGATAGACTTGAGTACATTCTTAACACCACATGCCCACATGGACATTTGCAGGATTGTTAAAAAAACTTATACATAGTTCCAACATGCACAAATAATGCGATCGAACTCAAAATGTAACATGCCTTTCAAAGACTTTCCGAAATTATCAAATTTTACACGGAAACCAAAACCTCTCTTTAGTAAACAGGCAGAACAACGAAACTAAATATTTAACCAAACTTCTGGCGCAACAAAATACTTTCTTCGACCATAATTAGCAACATAATGTAGTTGCGACGTTAGCCACGATCCAAACTAGCTTCGTACTAAACCTATATACTTGTGTCAGTATTAGTTTTACCGCTAGTTCGGACGGCTTCGTTTCACCTAAATCAAGTTTGATTTCAACAATAAAATAGCTATTTTTTGTTGTTCAGTTAACAAGTGTATTTGGCGAATAAACAGGATAAAGTTCATTGCAGTTTTATTTCCTAAACGCTTTTACAATGCCTACTTAAACGCTCCTGTTCCTCCTTCAACGATTTGCGCTCTGCAAATTCTTTTCCGTGAACCAAAGATTTATCAACAAAATGAAACGTCAAGTTAGTGTTTATCAAATCCACACGAATTCTTTTGTAACTTGTGGAATAAAGGAGACTTGATTCTTCTGGTTTCACGATGTTTTTAGTTTAAAGATTGTAAAAGTTCAGTGTTTGCAAAGCCCTTTTACCAAAAAGGCATTTCGTATCTCCCCGCTGTACGTTCACCAATGTTTAGGGGTGGTTCATTGTTGTTAGTGACTCGCTATCGCTGAACGTCTTAGAAGGCTGTCAGCGAGACAGGCGACTGTTTGCACAATCCATATTTCAAGAAAACACATTGTGGCGCCCGCACTTATAGCGCCCCGTTTTACTGCAAGGCCGTAAACCGCCCACTTATAAATAAATCGCCGTCGCGAGTGTTCCAAGGCTGATGTTGTTGTCGCCTGCCTAGCAATAAAGTGGCCCGGAGTGCCGATTTTGACCACTCAAGTTCATACGTCGGGCGTCGGGCGTGGGAACAATGCGACGCCGATCCCGGAAGTTTGTTTTGAGGGAGCTCGCGGCTCGCCCAAGCCTTTAGGACTGACTCGACGTAAAGCGGATTTACCTGGTGATTGTCGCGCCAATATGAACGGATTATTACGTCCAAAGTGACATTCGACGAAAAACGCGAGTTTTCTTGAAAACAGTTTGCCTTACCCTTGTTTCGCTGATATAAAAGCGTAGCGAACGAAAACAGTTCCAGAGGTGACTTTTGACATACTTTCTTATATAGTTCTCCCAACGGAGGGGTTTGTTAGCATCAACTTTACAGTTTACCTGCTTTTAAACCGATCGTTTCGAGTAATCATATATCAGCGTGTTGAGTCTATAGTTGTGTACCAAATATATCGCCAATGTTAGATTTCCGCAGATATAAAGGAAGTGGTTTGCTTCAATAGAGAACAGAACTCGTTACCGAGGGATCCGCTTTAACCATTTTACAGGAATGAAAGTAGGTAATTCTTTTATCCTTACCGGAACGCATGAAATTTTCAAGAATGACGCATAAAAACAAGTATCGTAAGAAATCTAAAATTATCTTTCGTTGTCGTGCACAAAATGCAACCGAAATTATAGTTTAAACACATTTTATGTTTGCGGCGAGATGGCCTGGTAAACAAGAAACATGAATTTCAAACAAACTTCTTACTTTTTTGTTGAATTTCTTCTCGCTTGTTCATGCAGCACGGCTAGGCTTACAAAGGAAGACACGGGTAACGTGTTAAACGATTTTAGGGCTTCTAAAGAAAAAAACGTTCGCTGTCGACTTCCAAAAGCTCAATGGAGACAAAATTTGGATTTATGTTGCTTCTTTCTTTGGGATCTTGCATCGTCGCTGATCTCCAAGTCGGTATGAAATGTAGCGTCGGCATTTCTGTTTTATTAAATATGCTTCATACGCTCGAATTCGTCTAACTCTTAATGTTCTCAAGTCATGCAGGAAAAATAAAACAAGATGAAAGCCAATATATATATTTTTTTAATTTATTTACAGCTATTTGTAAATAAATAAAGGTAAAATAAGCCTGCTTTTTTGAACTGTATAGTACTTCACTGAATACTGTATATGTTTGATTACTTAATTACATTTCAATAATATCAGGCATGGTTTACAACATCTTTGTAGAAGTGGAGTTACATCCACACATTTTAACGCGTTTCAGTAAAAATAATTTTTGTTTAACTACAGAGGGCTTTGTCTTTTTCGTAGTAAAATACATAGCACACTCTTCTCAGCCATTTTATAAACGTAAAGTGGGTAACATGTTGATATTAAACGGTTTCCAATAAACTAAGGCTAAATCAGTGAAGTTTTGAATTCCAAAACTCAACTTTATTTAACAAATCGTTCTTCAAGTGCCGACAAATGCACGCTGACTAGAATCCTTTAAATTGATTCTAACATTTCATTGATTTCTAGCTTTCAATTCCTTAAATTGCGGTAGAACAGTTTACTTTTAACGTTTCACAAAGATGTTACTAAATTTATTATGTCAGGTGTTTGGCTGGCTAAGTAAATCGACCTCCCTTTGATATATTCAGACGATTTTAGAAACATTACTGCATGCCTGGAAGTTGGCATTCTGGATTCTTAAACAATTAACTTTTAGGCTTTTAAATGATCTCAACAAGTTTGGTATGCCAAGTGAATGGACGTTCCTTTGTTATACGTAGACGACATTCAAAAAAATTCCGGATGCTTTAAATTTGACATTTGTAGCCTAATTGATTGACCCTGTTTCATACCAGACGAACTTTTAACCGGAGGAAAATGCGGCTCCTTCTCAAGGATTCCTGGTGGAGTGATAAAATCGCATGGGGAATTCGACTTGAACTTGATAACGATTAAGAACGATTTCACATGCCTCTTCACGATCCAAGCCTTCAAGTTTCGTCAGAAGATTCGCTTGTTTTTTACGTAAGTGTTTAATGTTGCGGAAATCTCCTGTGTTTCAATTTTTGGTATGGAAAAGTTGTCACTGAGACCGTTTGGTAATTCGACTTTTGATTTATTCTTGCTTTATGACGTGAAAAGTTGGAACTATAGGTCTAATTATTCGTGACCCCTGCATTTCTTTGGGTAAACTATAAAGGAACCTTATTGGAAAAGATTCAATGTAAAATCGTATTAAGGGAAACGGGGATACGCGTTGATTACCATGCGTTGATCAATTATTATTAATACCATCGTCAGCATTTTGTTTTAAATGTGGATTGTAACAGTAAAACGATATTTTCCATTTGCAGCATAATGGTTAAAACATGAATTTCCTGTAATGTTTAAAAAGGAATAAAGAGTTATTCGAAACGTTCAACATGATGCCTACTTCTCTAAGGCTTTGATATTCTTATTAATATTTCAACTAATTATTTTATTTAAATTCATATGACAAGTAAATTACTTTTAGTTCATTTGTTCACGTAGCGAGTTCTCCTTGACGGGCAACAATTGTTCTTCAACCCACTTGAAGATATACGACGGAAAAACAACATCGGCGCCCCTAATTAAAAAAATTTGTCCAGGTATGGTAACTTGTTATTCGGCAGAAGTTTGCTTTAGTTTCAACACGTTTAGCTACCTCCAGTTGTAAACGTTCACTATGTTTTTAAATCTACATTCCAAGGTAAAACTCGCAGCGTTAAATTACAAATCATGGCTGCAATTTCAATTTCAATGTGCCCTATACTGTCGTCCCTATACTCATATAAATACTAAAGCTCGTTTAGGTTTTGTGCTTTCGGAAAGCGGTTCGCCTTACGTTCCTATTTTGTTTTATAAACAGGCGAAAGAGTAGAAAATGAGTTCACCTCTTCAAAGTTTTGGATGACTTTGGAACTGAAAATGACGATGTACAACGATGAGGCACCTCAGGTGACATTTTTCGGTTACTACGCAAGCTACGATGTGGGTAAGTGGGACATAAAGAGCTTGTCGTAATAGCAAATAACAGATCAGCCAGTTTGGAAGTCAGACTGCATTGATTACAAAACTTGTTGGAATAACTATTTGTTCACAATCTAACTAAACCTAATGCTACTTGGCGATCATACTGAAAGTCAATTAGGCATCTATATACCTATAAAATATAGATGAACATATTTAATTGTATAAGACGTAATAAGAATATCAAAGCCCATACAAAAGTAGGTATCCTTTTAAACGTTTTGAATAACTATTTATTCATTTTCAAGATCGTACCTACTTCTGTATGGGCTTTGATGACTACAACGTCCAACCATTATGCTCCACAATTGTATAAGGTTATAGTAATAAGTTTTGTGTTATTAGCCTGGCGATTTAAACTGGTACAACTGGTACAATTGAATTTAATTTATCAGTTGACGATTTTAAAAGATGTTGCACGGGCCCTGTGCAATTGCCCCCAGTTCAATCAATAAGCACTGTATTATACTACAACTGAGTGATTCACAGCAATTATTAAAACATACTGCTTAAAAGAAATAAAGTAGCGCACTGGTCGTAAACTTAGTGTTAGATTTTCGCTGTGTTCTTTCGTCAAACAAAACATAATGCTACAATCTTAGCGAATCCAGGCTTTATAATACAATTAAGTTGCTTGAAGGCATTTTATCCAATGTTGTGTACAGCTGTATAACAGTACGAAATTGTTCAAACAGTTAAGCAGCCAATTATGAACTTTGGAGCACGATGTTTGGAGGTGGTAGTAAGACGTAGTAAGAATATCAAAACCCTTGCAGAAGTAGGTATTATGTTGAACGTTTCGAATATCCTTTTATGGAAAAGAGATTTTCAAAACGTTCAAATGATACCTTAATTCTGTATGGGCTTTGATATTCTTACTATATCATGAACTATTTTAAAGCCAATTCAATCGGGGCTTGTGCATAAAAAACAACAACAAAGTACAAAGGACCAAGTTGGTCCAGATTTAACCAATTTGTTCCCGGCTTGCAGCGCGGCCTGGCATCCAGTCGTGCATCGAACCCAAGCGTGAGACGATGTGTGCCAACGGACGGTGCATCTCCAAAGAGTTGCTGTGCGACGGATTCGATTCGTGCGGTGACGGAAGCGACGAGTTGCGCTGTTCCGGGCAAATTTATGGAGAGGACTTGGTGCCGGTCGGCGAGCCTGGTCAGTTACACTGTAAAATTAAGGATTAAGTCGTGGGCAGGGGACCAAGGGGGTCAATTAGGCCATGCCCGCCCCCTCACAAAGGAACAAAAATAGGTGCGTTTTAATCGTTGGTCAAAAAATAAGCAGCTTCAAAATGGCTAGATTACAGCAGTTAAACAAATATGTGAGCGTATCTTTAATTAGGTGCATTTTGTTTTAAGTTACACTATATGGGTGCTATAATTTCTAGCAATATGCTATTATGCTTGTGTTCCTATAAGGCTTCACGTATTCTTAAATAAAAACTTAAACTCAATATGCGCATATTTTTGCTATTGAAATGGGTTTGAGCGGAATATTTGTGCACGAGTTTGTTTGACAACGGCTGGTGTTTCGTTAGAATATGTGTTTAATGGCATAACGTTATGGCGTAGCCTAACTTGGCGTCTTTCTTAAAATCTGCATGTCCCCCACAAACTTATAGATTCACCCCTTATCGTATGCTTCTGTATGAAAAAAGGGAAGCAAGATGTCTAGAAATCCGAAACAAGGCTGCTCGAAATCGATTGCGATTGAGCGAATCTTACACAAAAAATATAATTTCGGGGCATGAATTCGTAATAAAAGAACAGTTTTTTCCCGGAACGCCATTTTTTATTCTGTCTTAGTAACACTTAAATAACTTCATATGACCACTATTTTTCAAATGATACAGATTTATACTTCTTTTGAAATATGTTAAAGTTCCCATACTGTATTCCGAACTAAAGAAGTTTATCCCAGTATAAACTGAAGGACTGGGTTTTAGTGTGAAATTACTGCACTGTGTATAGAAGCGCAAATCACTCTGTCAAGCTATAAATTGTTCACATTTTCGTAGCGACACACGCCAAGGCTGATATGCTATATAGAGAAAAACTGTAAAGGAAAGTAATATTAAAAAAAGAATCAACGTCAAGATAAATCATAAAGGCAATTTAATTTGATTTAAGGATATGACTTTTTTGTTGGACGCTTTAAAAATAAAAAAAAACGTGACTAGGGTCTATAAGTCCAGCAATATATACCTTTCGTACACTATAGAACAAAACTTGTTACTGTTCACTTCACAGTTAAATCCTGTGGCGATATTCAACTGCAGAGGTGGCAGACATACTTCAAAGATTGGATAGAAGAGTATCTGCGTTGGAAAAGCAACAGAATTTGTTAAATATCTCCTGTGTAGCGTTGTGTTTGGAGTAGAGAAATTTAACAACGATTAAACGTAGAATTCTGTAGCATAGAGATTCCAGTGGTAGTTTCCGTAATGCGTTTGTTAGGTTCTAATAATTCATAATGACTACTTTAAACACATAAACACATAGAAATGACTAGAATAAAGCCGGAGGAGGTTCAACTGTAGCACAGTAAAGGGATGGAAAAACTAAAACTTTGTGTATGAATCATATGCAAAACAATCAAAATTCAAATAAAAGTTACAAAAGCGTAAACAGAAGAAACTTTGTCTTATTGTTAGTGTACCAAATACACAACTCATTTATTAATGTTTTGTGCACATAAAATTTAATCAAACACTTTTCTTAACTGGTACAATATTTTGGACAAAAAGCATCACGATTCGATCCGATACCAAATGACGTCATTACTATTCCCAAGCAAGCAAAATAAATAAAATTAAAACGTTTCAGATTATTGAGCCAAAAATTGCATAACAGTTAAACAAGTTTAGCCACATCCAATTGTTAGCGTATAAAAATGCATTTGAAAATAGAAATCACTGCGATTGATGGTAAATTGTGGTAAACTAACCATCTTATTTTGGTATCGGATCGGCAACGATACCACCCTAGTATCGAACAAGTATTGATATTGCCACTTGATTCGGCATCGGATATCGGCTCCAATTCGATATTATCGGAAATCTCAAGATAGACAATCGAATCTTTGGCAAGCCCGAAAAAATTGTGATAACTATACACGTTAATAATAGCGGGCAAACTCTAATAACTATTATATTCGGCAGTTCTGTTTTGCAATTCCTGCAAAATAGATTTAAACGGCCGCTATTTTGAAATTAAAATTGAACAACTTTGCACAAAATTAACACCATATCCAATCAATCAGAGAGTCGAACAAATGCTGATTTTTTGAGTACAATAAATGTTTTGTACAGTACACGATATTTTCACTTCGTTCTCAATCGAGTCTATTTTGTCTACACACTGAACAGTCATATAAGCGCTCATGTTCTTTTTTTGCGTACTTTTAGGCAGAGTTGTAAGGTTTGTATTTCTCGAAAAAAAATGTAATTTATTATACTAGTTTCTGAAGTCAACGCAAAGCAATTGCATACAAAAATTAAAGATGTTTCGTCTTAAAAATTAAAATTGCCAAAACTTTTGTGCAATCTTCTCCGTCGGATAATGTTGCCTTTTTACCTAATGACAGTTTGATGGTGTTTCCGAAAACCTAAATTGGTAGTCTCCAGTATAATGGTGAGCAAAGGGTTAAAGTTTAATCTTTGCTAACTCAAAAAATGATCGACAGTTTAGGTTTTTTGAAAGTTTTTCATTCGCATACTTTTAGCAGGATTGCTGATTATGTATAAACGTTTGTTTACGGAAAGCGATGCTATAATACAGCGACCGTAAAAAGTTGGCCGTGGCCAAAGTGTAGGCCTATCAGCTATTTTAGTAGGGCGCGAGCACGGTGTACCGATAAAATATTTACCTTCATAATTCCTCAGGCGATGATCATCAATTTCTGTTTGTTTATTTTAATAATGTAGTTCCAAAAAAGTTTTGGATTTCTTCTTTACGCAAATTTCAATGTGCATTTGTGTGTTTTTATAGCTTTTTTGAAATAATCTCAGTGTGGCTAACGAAGGATTTGTTTTGCACTTAGGACCAACTATTAATGTGGTTTCTATGCTTCTACAAAATGGTTTGTTTGACAAACATTGTTATTATCATATCGGCTAAACCCACTTATTGAATTGTAAATCGGAGATTCTTGAATAGCATTAGCAGCTTTTCAGATTATGTATACGCAACAGTTTTAAATTAGTTCGTTTATGATAAAAACATTTCGTTGTGTGATAATCTATACATGCTTTTGGTCCAAAACCCTATACTTATTACCTGTCGAGAACCATATAAATTTTTATCCCAATTCATTGATCAAAAGAGTGTTTGGCATTTTATAGCACATCGAAATACAACACCTTTCAAAGCGCACTTTTAAATTGCTATTTATATTAAGGTTTAGCAATCAACGGGACTATAGGTATTTAAACTTGCAAAACCCGAAATTACGGAGAAGTCAATTGACATGTGTTATGAATTTGTTCGTAAATTCGTAAAATGTATAGCTAAAACTTGCGAAGAATCGTCAGGGCAACATAGAAGAAAAGCTGCTTAATACTTTTGCTACTCTACCTTCAGCCTTAACCTCTTGGTCCAAAAATGGCCTGGCGTGATGGCCTTACTTTTTGTAATTGAAGTTACTGAAAATTCGTTAGACGATGTGAATTTTAACACATGTGCTTTATTTGCAATAGCGCGTCAGCGGTTTTAAAATAGCCCCGGTTTTGAGATAGCGATTGGCACATTAAATATTTGCCCCGCCTACAAATACGAAGAACACGGAGAACTGTTGCTTCTAAGCATCATACTGCGTGGCATGTTTCCCATATATTTAGGTGTGTTGCTCTGCGAAAAGTTGTGTCACAAGTTTAAATGACATTGTAGACAATAAACTAAATATTGTAGTTTCAGACATTGGTCTTGAAGATCGAACTTGTTGTTTGTTTTTTTTTCGTGGAAAAGCTTGTGGCATTAAAGCGTTGGCCTACAATGCCTCCTTTTCATGTAGCCTGCGGCACGCTATTAAAAGAAAAAGTTAGTATGAATTAAGAGTGATAGCTCATTGACCGAATTTTTAACATGTTGCAGAATATACTTAGCTTTAACATTATTAAAATAAGTTAATTACCAAAAAAATCAAAATACGTGTATATTGGTAGCCCGCAAATGACTTGCTGTTATTTTGTTTGTTAGCTTAACCATTAGTTAACCGACTTCTACCATTGATAAAAGCATGGTGCTGCAATTGGGAATCAGTTTTTAGAAAGCGTATTAAAAACTCTAAAAGCGATCTAATCGAAACATGCGAGTGTGGATTAGGCTTTCAAACCATTAGTTGACATTTTTTGTTTAACTCCATGTGTTAACCTATACTTCCCCAAACAAAATGGATTTGTTTTTTAAATCATTCGTTCGTGTTTTTCGTTTAACTTTATACGCTAACCAACAACAAAAAAGTATTGTAGGGCAGCTCGTCGGAACAGGATTGAGGACAGAAATCAATAGACGGATTAGGCTTTTAAATTAAGCGTTCTTGTTTTTTTTAAATTAAGCGTTTTTGTTTTTTTGTTTAACCTTAAACGTTAACCAATAACCAAAAATGCGGCAGCTGTCTGTTATTTTTTGTTCCCCTTTTCTTTTTTGTGTTTTATCGATTTTATTTTCACTTGGATTTTTACACTAATGGTGGCACGAGGTATTGCCTAAACGTTTGTAAACAACGCAATTTATCTAACTTTATGGATTTACTATTTTTATTGAGGTTATCGAAACAGTTTTAAGGTCATAAAAGGCAAGAAATCGCCTCGCAATGAAGTTTCTCCTGTTTCTGCTTCCCGTGGTTCTTGGGGCGAGCATGGACGTAGTGCCGACCCATCTGTACGAAAAACCAACCGAAGTCATGCCGGCATTCTGCAGTCTCATCCCCAATACGTTGTATGGACACGCGAATCCGCCTACCTACGATCTCGTCTACAGCTCGTTCACCCCCAATCCGTAAGCAAGATTACGTGTAACTATCTGCATAAGATACTACTGTATACCAGAGTTGGAAAAACTGCCTTTTTTATAGAAACCCACATTAAGCTATGTAGCATTATTGTGTGAAACAAAACGTATTGTGTAAAATAAGAAAGGCAAAAGTATTGTGTAAATAAGAAGAACTATAAGAAGTACTTGTTTTCACGTCGCGGCCCGTTCAACAAACTTTTAAATGTTTTGACCTTTTCACATTTAGACCACCTATTTTGGAAAAACTATAGCAATGCTTTGTGGTAAAGGAATTAGAGAGTAAAAATCATGGTAAATTACACAATGCAAACATAGTTGCTTGTACGAACAGGAATCACCTTGTTTTTTTCCAAACCAAATTTTAATATCTCAGTCACAAAGGCGCGGCCCACCTAAAAGAATGTTTCGTCGCCTGATTTATAAAGCACTGCATTTGGGTGTTAAAAACTTTCTTTCTAAATTTAATGTGACGAGTTTAAAATATGTGTTATCCTTTTCTACCTCCGACCACGTACTTTAGCCATATGTACATATTTCTGCAAATTGTATTGGACGAAGTGACACGCAAAATGTATTGGACGAAGTGACACAGGATCGGCAAATTAAATATTAACGGATGCATTTCACAGTTGTGCGAGCATTGCGTTAGAAAATGTGCCAAACGATATATGTGGGTCTGCAGTTTTTAGACCTCAATCTTGATGTGAAACTTTATTCGTTTAAAAATTGCACAGAAAAAAAAAAAAATTTGGAAAAAAAGATCCGTGCGCCGTTTTGCACCCAATTTTCTTACCTAAAAGACAACTCTTTTAAACATGACACGTTAAAAATGTCAGCACAACCATCTATTCTAAAGTTACTTCGTTGCCTCGGGGTTTCCTGTTGTTCTGTATACTATAGATAACTTTTTTAGGTTAGCAAGTGTTCAACAAAAAAATACATCTTCCAAGATTAAATATTAAATACCAATATAAGAACCTAACAATTTGTACAGTAAGTACCAATAATGTCAAGGTCATTTCAAAGCAATATTTGTGCATAAACCTTACGTTGTACACTTGTACTAAATTGTGACGGGGTCACATTAAATTGTCAAGCGGGCCGCAGGTTACCAACACCTGATTTAGAAACCTGTAGGGCCGTTATTATATCGAGAACCAAAAGGGGTGTGCGAGGTGAAAAGGTTTAAGAACTATATTCCAGTGTTGTAAACAAGTCATTTTAAAATGATTAAGTCCAAGTTATTTGTACAATAGTTTAAGTCCAAGTCAAGTCTTTTGCTAAAATAGCAAGTCAAGTCCCAGTTCAAATCATTAGATGGCCAGGTCAAGTCCCAGTCAAGTCATTTTGAGAGCAAGCCAACTTCAAAGCATGTCATTAAAAAAATAAATTAAACGTTCAAATTGGCAAACTTGTTTGATTATGAACTTGACTAAAAATCGCAAAAACGCAATATACAGCTAGCAAATTGTTTTACGTGCAAAAATGAAGATGAATAAACCAATTTCATTAAAAAGATTTTAATGACAACACTTAATTTAAACCCAAGATATTTAAAACAATGAATTAAGTCCAAGTCAAGTCACTTGTCCGAAATACTTAAGTCAAGTCAAGTCATTTGAAAATAGCGACTTAGGTGCACAGTCATTGACTTAAGTCACTAGGCCTAACAACACTGAACTACACTGTTCTTCCCAGTGTATTTCCATTTGCTTATAACGCGCCGCTTGCATTGCAGGCGCAAGACCGACCCCGTAATGAGAGTAGAGCACGTGACAAGCAAATTTCGAGATTTGGAAAAAATGGATGACATGAGCGCCACCGACGTACTGGTTTGGCCGAACGAGGTTGAGCATGTTCCAGGTATACAAGCAATGAAGAAGCTTTCAGTGTGCCCTCATAATAATATTCTTGCTGAACACTTTTTAGGTTTCTTGCCTCTTTCTTACTGGATTTCACAAAGGTGACAACTGTTTGTGTAGGCCGGGCAGGTTTATTAGGCTGTACTCGATTTAAAAAAGCGTTATTACGAAGGGTTTAAATAACACTAAGAAAACAATTAAAAATAGTATGTTTTTTTTAGATTTTTGAGTGACTCGAAAGTCGATGTTTTTTAGGTCTCTAACGTTACTACGGAGTTAGTTAAAAGCAACCCAAATCCGACTCCCAAACCCGACTCATGTCAAAAAATAAAGTACGACTCGGCAGTCCGGATCTGGCCAAATTTGCCGATTCCGTAGAATCCCGAGCCCGACTTTGACTCTGCAGTATAGTCTGTATTCTACCCATTTGTGTAACTAAAATAGGGTGGATATACCGCAATAAACTTCTAGGGACATATTACTCATGTTTCTATGTCATATTTCTCATCCACTCACAATACGTGTCTGGAACATACTGCACTACATACTATTCCCGCTTTATAAATTACAGTTTGCGGCTCATCAGTTTCGAAATGTGATACGGCGCACGTGTACGTCGGACTCGGGACTCTTTCCTTGACTGTGATGTCACAATCGTAGTTTTGCAGATCTCAATCATACCGAAATTAAATTCAACCTTTTAACAAAAACATGTTTACTCGTATAACATTTCAAATAGCGATTACAGTAGCCTACAACAAGTTACATCCGGTCCGAACACAAATCTAGGGTTGCCGAGGGCATAGTTACATTTCAGCGGCTGCTACATTATTCGTTTGCAGTCATAAAACAAAGCACAGACATATAAGTTGTTTAACAAACTTTTTTTAATTTTGATCGATTTCTTTAGCGTTTTATTACTTTCGCCAGACGGCATCTTTAGCCTGCCAATGGTCTGGTCTGCTGCCACTGGATTCTTTCTAACCGGCAAAGACGACGGCGCAATCGAGTTGATGGACATGACCAACCTCATTGGCGGACAAACAAGTGAGCATTGATAGTTCTATAGCTGTTGCGCCAAAAATATTGAATCTCTATCTCACGGCAAATTGTCGGATGCCTGAGAGCTACACTTAGGTGTCTTACAGTTGTGTTTAATATGGGGCGATATAGGCAAACTCATATACATAAGGTATAAAAAAAAAGAGCGTATTATAAATCGGCCATCAGCAACTAAATTCGGGCGTAAACATAGACGTTTTTTTTTATTGAAAAGTGTCAACAGCAAACGATAAGATTAGAAATAAACAGGCAACAAGTAAAGCACAGAAGTGAAGAAGAAAGTTAAATGAGTAAAAATAAGGTAAAAACTAAATACAAACGGTCCGGAACGGCTATCTGCTAAATTATTATGGCTCTGATGAATTTCCTTTGATATCACATATTAAATAGCACCCTGACCAGCAATGATTCATTCGAAATTAAGAGACGGATGATGCCGTGATTGGCGAAATATATTTCTCTTTTATAAACTAGAACCTATAGTGACTGATTTTGACTGAGACAAGAAAGTCTATACTGTTTTGCTACCATTCGAAGTCATTGGCGTCACCAACGTGCATTAGGACGAGGAGATATATATTCTTTTTCAAATATTCGGTTTGCACCCTGACCTGTTGCGTTTATATTTCAGCTAATCTGGTATTTGAACTGTAAATTGTAGTGCAGGAAAGACAGCTTTTGTGAAACTAATAAGACCAAAGTAACCTTAATAGTACGATTTGCAATGCCTTTATGAAACAGTCCGCCCAACGTTTTTCTCCATATTTCAATTGTTGATCGTAATTTTTTTCAACATTTGTGACGGACTGATTTAGCTTATTTTTCCTTATAGCTCCTGTCAAGTTAACTCGGAACAATGAAGGTGAACCTCTCTGGTATTACCATAGGATCGTTTGGAAAGATATGAACGGCGACAACCATAAAGACATTATTACGGAGAGGGCTACCGGCGGAGGGCGTAAGTTTACAACTGTCGTCTTTCTTTTCTTAGTTTTTTAATGCTAAAAAAACAAAAAACTTTTTTCTACTGAAGCGCAGTGTTGAATTAACTTAGGTCAATGACCTAGGTTAAGTGCACTTCAATTACTGTTTTTTGATTTGACTTAAGTCTGAACTAATGACGTGACTTGGATTTAAGTATTTAGGTAGAAATTATTCGGCGCTCTTTCACTATTGTACGTGAAAAGTTATGCAAAAAAAAAAATAATAATACCGCATACCACAACGCATATTGTTTGGGTTAGGGTGCGGGTTAGCGTTTGGGTGAGGGTGGGTAAAGTAATATTATGTTTATTATTAATAATAACTTGACCCACCCTCAACCAAACGCTAACCCTAACCCAAACAATATGCGTTGTGGTAAGCGGCATTTAAAGAAATTTTTGTTTTTAATAATTTTTACGTATAATAGTGAAAGAGCGCCCATTATTCTTAAGTGTTTTAATTGAAAACAATATTCGTAAAAATGGGTATTTACAAGAATAGTAAAACCTCAATAATTGCCTTGTATTGTGTGTCTTTTCGATGTTGCTTTGCGAAATATTACCGACAATAGAATAATTCTATTAGATTAAATTAACACTTATTTTTGAAATCAACGACCTAACTTTTCATGGGACTTGACTTTAAGTTGTTTTACAAAGGACTTGAAAGTGACTTCAAGTTGTTTTACAAAGGACTTGAAAGTGACTTTAAGTTATTTTGACAAGACTTGTCCAAAACATTGCTGGAGGGTTCGCACTTTGGCAGAAAAACTCCACGAATTTGGTCAACTAAAAAGCTCTACTTTCAGTTATAATCAAATTTTAAAAAGCTAAAATAGGCTAATGTCCGAGAAACGTTTTAAGAAAAAGAAAAGCATATATTGGACATTGGTCCAGTATCGAGTGTACGTTGTCTCACAAGCCGCGACCGACTTACAAGAGCGTTTTCGACACAATAAAAAAAATCACAAGCTGCCCTTGAACTCACAGCCTCAGCGGATAACGCCCAGCTTGTTTGGCTCGAGAATCCTGGCCATGGCATGCCGACGCCAGACTGGCCAATCCATGTCTTGCTAGAAGGCGATGAGGATGTACACTTCCGCGTTCACGAACTTCCCCACCCGGTTCATGGCACGGTCACAGCAATTATCAGCAGCTGCTTTTACAGGTTTTTGTTATGTGTGTGCAAAGCATGGTTGGAAGAGAAATTTATGAATCACAGTAGGGATGGAAGGCTGTCCAATACTTTCCATTTTATTCCTATAGCGTTACCAGATATTATGGGACAAGAAATGATGGTGATCTGATCCGCTGCCAAATTAGGTCTCTTTATTTTTAAATAGCCAAAAATAAAATTAAAACGTGCAAGCATTTTTTATGAGGGTTGTTAAATAAAAATTGCCTTAGCGCTGTAGAATTGGGTTACCTTAACTTTTAAATATACAGTTTTTATCAAAATTACCTTTGCAAATGTAAAATGCCGTAAATTGGGTAAAATGCTTAATCTACTATAGGTATTGCATCGGCACAAATACCATGCATAGTGTCAGACGTTTTACCGTAGTACAGCGTGGCATCGGATATTGGTTTGTATATCGAATAATTATCGGGCATTCCTGACCAAAAGTAATACAGCAATATACTTACTATACAGATGTTATAGATATAAAAATAACCGCTTTTCCGTGTACAAATATAACAAATAACATAAATGTGCATTTCTTATATAGTGTGATCATTTGCAAAAAGCCGTTGGATAGACCAGTTAGCAGGGCTTCTTAAACTGCGGCTAATATCCCCCAAAATAATTAGTGTGAATTATTGAAACAATAACATGACATGCCTGTTTTGAACGCGTAGCAGTAGACCTACCTACAGTACATGGTAGCCTATTAGCTGTACCTGATTGTTAAAATTAAAAATGTTGATTGAATGCAAATACTTAATTTTAGTTCATTCTATTGTTGTTTGTTCTTTAACTGATTGCAGATCGTAATGATAGACTTTATAAAAAAGTAATTAAAATCAAGAATAAAAAGTTTAAGTATAGGAAAAAGTTTTAAAACTGAGCTAAACGAATATGTTTAACGCAGCCTCCAGCGTTGTTGATATAGCTTCTTGGATTTTGGACAGAAACATGTTACACTAGCAGCTTAATATCTCACCAGATTGTTGCTGGCCAAATAGATACATTAAAAATGGTGCGTAACAGTCAATCACACACAACATTGATGCTAATCCATGGTAGAGGCATGATCCAAATAGACCATATAACTAAGCTCAAATACCTCTTTTGGGCATATTGCGGATGCAAATAGCCGATAAGGAAGTAATTGTTAGTTGTCGTGATTGCAGCGATTTACTGTATAAAAAATTAGGTATTTTTTTACAATTGGCTGAATACCAAATTAGGTAATTTAGGGGCACTTGCATGCCATTTTTTATTAGGTCGCGTGCCACATTTGGCACGCATGCCGCTTGTTTCACAGCACTATCAGAATAAAATTTCAAGCGGCCCTGACCGCTTTCCCAACTTTGTGTTTTCCTTTTTATTACACATAGTAGTAAATTTTCGGCACGCGAATCTCCATAAGGCCATATGCTTCAACAGAACTCTGTAATCAAAGTTGGGCAAACTTAGCTAATTAAGTTTTGCATAATATGTTTTGTCCTTTAAATGAGAACAAAAACAAATGCCCTACTCAATTTACTAGTTTTCTAACCTATAACTAGATGTTAAAAAGTATTATATGGTTCTCATGGCAATACCACCAAGAATATTTGGCTTTAATACCTCCCTTAGCTACAAAAAGGTTCCCGACCCCTGCTTTGTACTATAGGTTTATCTTGTTTAAACTTTAACTCTTTCAGCAACAAATTGACTGTTGTATGGAGCGAAACAAACGACTGGGAGGATCTCAAGTCCATAAATCGACTGGTTGTTGACACATACGGGTGGTATTTCGATGTGGAGGTAAGTATGGTGTGGGTCTCGAGTTTAGTTTGGTTGAACTATATTGTTTATTCGATAGAAGGGCGTTCTAATTGACGCTTTCTTTTAGACTCTAATCTCAAGGTTGGGTGACTAACCTCGCGAGAACATCTATACATTTTTAAATTGCTTTTGAGACCACTCGTGTTTCATGCGGAGTTAACCAGATGTCGTTTTTATATTCAACAGCTTTGCTGTATAAAGGACAGTTTAAGTACATTGTTAAAAAACTAAGCTTTATGCGTTTCATACATTTTTTCGTCGTTTGATAACAACACAACAATGCCAAAATCGTGACATCGTGATTTGGCAACATAAACCACCTGATGTAGCACCATAAGGGGGGAAATGTGCCTAATTTAAGCCAAAAGATCAGTCAGTCTTATTTTTGCTGGAGATTTACATCGCACAAAACTTACGGATAAGTGTGTAATAAAAAAACGAGTTGTTAACAAAAAAGTACATTGATGTGAAGTATATGCTTATTATGGATTTTTTTGTTTTTTCTAAATCTTTGTTTCGCTTTGCGTCCCTTTGCAACAACTAAAGGCAAAGGATAAAACCGTCTAAACCTCTTGCCACTTATAGAAACTGACGATGCCAGCATAAACATAATATTTCCTTTAAAGTGTCTGATCCTGGTTTCACCCGGGTTTGCAAATTTTGAGTCGTATTGTTTACACATTCCAGGTTGTCGATTTAAACATGGACGGCGAACTAGACATTCTTGCCACTACGTGGAGTCAAAATGGACAACCCGGAGCCACCCTTGCTTACGAGATTCCAGTTGACTGGCAGCACGAACTTTGGCCAAGGTAACATGAGGGTTACTGGTTCGAATCCCACCGAAGGTGTTAAGTCGAATTTAAGTACGGCTTTACTTTCGCCAAAGCAAAACAAAAAAGTTACAAAGTATTCCCTTTGTGAAGTACAGAAACTCTGTTTCGTTGATCTTGAATTGTTTGCTGAATGTTCATGTTAAAAATCGGCCCAACAAGCTTCCCCCTTATTTGTGTTCTCTTTTTATACTTTAAGGTAGTTATTTACAACGCGAAATACTACAGTGCTTTATGAAAGATCGTCAGGTATTCTGAGAGAAATGCATTACTTTTAATGTTTTAAGGAACACTATAAAAAAGTCGAAAGTAACTGGTTTAACACAATGGACTTTCGTAGTTTCATAGCTTTAGTAACTTTTTCAACCTATTTGAACCCCAAAGAAGAGAATGCGAATAAATTGCCGAAACGTTCGCTTATTAACAACCACAACTACCAGAGTAGTTGTTTTTGATTATTAATGTTATTATAATGACTGGTATAGCAACAGTGTTTGAACGACGTTGAGTCCTGTCAATCATGCGTCAGCTGACAACTCTTTGTTTTCTTTAGGCACATTTTGCAGGACGGTTATAAATCGTTCTTGCTCGCCGGTACTGGATCCCCGGGCGCCGCGGAGGCCTTCTGGCCAGAAACGTCGCGCGAACATACTGAGTAAGTATATCCCCAAAAGTTGGTGCTAATTTACTTCAGAGTTGGAACAATTGTAATTGATGTAATTAATTACTGCTTTTAATGTAATGGTAATTGTAATGTAATTGAGGCATTTTTATTCTGTGTAATTCTAATTCTAATTCTAATTGTAATTTTCTAAAAATTTGGCTCAATACATTGATATTGAGAAAATTGAAGTTTTAATAGCGAAAACTGTAACTGATGTAATTAATTACAGTTTTAGTGTAAACGTGATGTAATTAAAACATTAAAGTTACTAATTGTAGTTGCAATGTAATTGAAACATTAAAAGGAGTAATTGTAATTGAAGTGAATTAATGTAATTGATCCAACTCTGATTTACATCCTGGAGCCGGTCCACTCAAACATTATTTTTGTCACGTTTATATTACTGAAAATTCAACATGCTATTGAGAGGAAGGCCTTTTTCTGTTCGGGGCCTTATAGGTGAAACTTCAGTTTTCAGTTTCTGTTAATTAAGTTTTGAATTAGTTTGACATGTGTAGCATTCAGCAATTATCAGGATAAACTATTCTTGGTTTAAAATCATTGCAGCGCCTCTTTATATTTACCGTACTTTCATCGCCATAAGAGAGGATGATTTCAAAAGAAGTAAATTTCGCCCCCCCCCTCCCCCCAAAAACAAAGTACACATGGATCTTTTTAAGAATTTATCATATCTTTTTGGATAATTATGCTCCTATTCAGCAAAAGTAACTGCATAAAAGACACAAAAACTAAGCGAATCATTGGGGCAATGATTTTCCACCGTTGTTCGCCGCAACACCAGTGTTTTCAAATTTTTGCCTTATACAATGTCCGAGGCTTCTTTTAGAACCACAACTTAACAAAGTGCGTTATCTCGCAGCAAACCGTACATCATGGTGTCAGGGGATGACGATGGAAACGTTTACGTGTTGCATCCAAACAGCGAAGAACCTACGAACTGGGAATACACCCAGACCATGGTAAATGTCCAGCTTAACTTGTTGATCTGTATTTACGAAATAAACTAACTTATTTTTTGTACCAGCCCAACTGGAGTTATTTGCATGATTTAAAAGTTTTTAAATCAAATTTAAAAATGTTGAAATTATCAAACCCATTCAATTCCGAGCACTACTTCTCAAGGTAAACACAAAAACCCAACATAAACAGGTAAACTGTTTTACGCGCTCAAAGTTAATATAAACCAATAAACTTCTCAAACATTTGTTTAATATTTGTAATTTAGCGCTGAATACTTAAAAAACGGCGACGTACCTACATTTTAAGCAAAGTCACTGACTTAAGAAAGCAGTTATTTTGGGTTATTTTACACTCAATTTACACGCAGGCTACACCTAAGCCCTGGAAAAATTCGGCTCTAAATTATTTTAAGGGTAAATGTAATTTTAAATATAGCCTACATTGTAATACACTATATGACACTTAGTTACATTTATTACATGTCTTCATATTACGTGTTTGTTATTTTGCAGTAAATAATTTCAATTTGCATGTATGTATTTTTATTAAGCTACTTTTGCAGCTTGGTTTACAAAATTAGGCCCTTCTCTAGTAAACAGCTTTTTGCTTACAGTATCTTGAGTCCGTCCTTGGCCTGCTTCCTTAATCCGTCCCTGGCCCTCCTTTATGCACCCACGCACGTGTATTGAACTTTACTGCGGTGAATACGATTTCCTTGTCTATACGCAGATCTATGATGGTACAGGCACCATCGGCAAAGTCGGAGTGAAGGACGTGGACAACGACGGCTTCTCCGATGTATTTATCCCAGCCTACGCCGCGTCCAAGCTCATTGTCATGACCTACAACACTGACCCTAAATAGGTGCTTGTAACAGCATGAATAAAAATTGAGAACCGTTGCTCAGCGTGTCCATTGGGAACTTGATGTAATAACAGGAGCGAAAGCTTTCAAAGCGCTTGCAAAACAGGTACTATGGAACGATTACCAAAGAAAAAACAAAAGGCATATCTGTTGCTAAGTTTAAAGTTTGAATTGCCAGTGAAAATCAAGCAAATCAATCTAGACTCTAGGCCACTACAAAATAACCCCGGTATCATCTAATAACCCCTGTAACATCTAATAACGCCTGTAACATCTAATAACCCCTGTAACATCTACTAACGCCGGTAACATCTAATAACCCCTGTAACATCTAATAACCCCTGTAACATCTAATAACCCCTGTAACATCTAATAACGCCTGTAACATCTAATAACCCATGTAACATCTACTAACGCCGGTAACATCTAATAACCCCTGTAACATCTAATAACCCCTGTAACATCTAATACCCCTGTAACATCTAATAACCCCTGTAACATCTAATAACGCCTGTAACATCTAATAACCCCTGTAACATCTAATAACGCCTGTAACATCTAATAACCCCTGTAACATCTAATACCCCTGTAACATCTAATACCCCTGTAACATCTAATAACCCCTGTAACATCTAATAACGCCTGTAACATCTAATAACGCCTGTAACATCTAATAACCCCTGTAACATCTAATAACGCCTGTAACATCTAATAACCCCTGTAACATCTAATAACCCCTGTAACATCTAATACCCCTGTAACATCTAATAACCCCTGTAACATCTAATAACCCCTGTAACATCTACAGAGTAATTGAACAATTGTTTACGAGTGAGTTTACATTTTCCATTGCAAGAAAGAAATGAATGAATGTACACAGGTATAGGGATGTTTGACACTGGATATTCTATTCCGCTACCGACAATTTGTTTTGCACAAAAATGTATTGCGGACTAATCCGATACCAACGTCACTACTAAGTTTATAACAAATAAAGATGAAAATGAATTTTTCAAAGGTTGCTTTCTAGGTTATTAAACTAAAATTCGCTTTAGCGTTAAAAACTTTAATATTAGGCCTACATCCAGTTGTTACCCAACTATTTTTAGAATCGCTAAATTGGATCGGAATCATGGCCAAAATTTATATATTCATTTGATATCAGATCACACCGATACTGCACTAGTATCAAACCAGTACCGATACCACTTGGTGCCGGGTATCGGTTCCAATCCGATATTATCGGAAGTTTCTAATTACAAGAATAATACCAAACTGTCCTAAAAACTGGCAAATAGACGGAGACGTACAACAACCTAGTTGACATTTCAACAGGCTCATTTAAACCATAAGCAAATCACAAGTAAATTAGAGTTGAACTGGTCGTCAAAGGCAGCCAAGACAGTCGATTGTGCTGTCAGCTGTCTGTTTAGTAATTAATATGAAACGCATAACACCACAGTATATTACGGTAATTGTAACAAAATAATATACTGTATATTAATACCAAATCAAAACACTTCGGGAGTGTTAACGAAATAAGACACTTTTTGGAAAATGTTATAACCGCAGCTTCAAAAATACTACCCAAATAATAATTTAGTATAGACCCTTGTTAGTAAAGACAGTGAACTAAAAAGCTTTCATGACGAAAAATTAACTGAAATAGACGTTTTTTTATTTTGTTTTTGTACTAATGTTTTTTTCATCGTTTTCTAAATTAAGCATGTGATATTCTTGTGTATCTCACATTAAACCAGTAGGCCTGCTGCGTTTATTTGCGTTCGCCAAACATAAAAACCACACTGGTGCTAATTGTGTTTCGCTTTGTTGTAATCGGGTATGTTAACTTCGGCCTACCATACGTCCTCTTTTAGGAGGATTTGTCCTTTTTCCTCAAGAGAAATGAATAATCCTCTGAGGACGCTGAAAAATGCCCAAATGTCCTCTTTTAAGAGTTAGTTGCTTATATTTCAACAAAAATTTTAGGTGAGACGTTGTATTTATTTCCAAAAAAATACTGTAGCCATCAAACATGCTTAATTGCTGGTTCAAAAATTTACAGCAAATTGCCCTAGCCCAACTTCTTGAATGTTATTGCAAGCATTGTGCCAGAAAAATGGCGACCGAACCACGTGTAAAAGGGCCGATTAATCAAGCAAAGTGCGTGATTATTCACTTCAAAACGGGAATTTAACTCATCACTTATAATTCTTTTCGTAGCCGCCAATAGCAAAACGATCGCGCTCGCAGCAAATATATCAATATTTGCCCTCGAGTCGGCCTAGCCACACCATATTTCTCATCTAAAATTAATTGGAGAATCCCAAAACAACCAAACAACCCGAAAATCAGCATAAAACATTATTGAACGAAAACGTAACAATTCTACTTTCGTGTTACATGGCCGCAAAAAAATGTCCTCTTTTTTGGGTGCTATGGTGGCCCTATGTTAACTAAAAAAACAATTCTTGTCTAAAATGTTTGCATTGTAGGAGAGTTGAAACGAGTGCGAGGCGTATATCCAGGTTTTTTTTCGCTGGGGGCAAACTATAAAATTGGCGCCCCTACTACATGTTTAATTACATTTTGTATTACATAAACATAATATAGGCTACCTTACTTTATACGCAAAAAATTTTCAAATTTTAGTTTAACATTGTATTTAAAGAGAAAAACAGCCTCATTTTGGAATTTGTAAGCGTTTTTCATTTATTTAGAGACCTTGTTGCGTTTGTTTGTTACAAATCAACGATTCGGCTTCTCTCCATATGTTTAATAAATTTATCGACACTGGTCGCATGGACACTGGTATAGCAAAAAAAACATCCCTATAGTAAACAAATCTTATTAATTCTCCTAAGGTAGTTTACCATGTAACGTATTGAGCGCAAGGCGAAATCCACTTTAATTGAAATCAGCTATTTATGAAGAAATGAATTGAAATCTCTTGTTGGTTTTGAACACAAAGAAAAACTTGACGAAAAAATGCAACTAACATTTTTGGTACAGGTCGGTAACGATAAACTTTAATTACTCCAATGTTGATAGTTCCTGATGTTTTTATTGTAGTAAAATGTGTAAATAGTAATATAATGAAACAATTAATTGTTTGGTTTACAAACCTTACTAAAATCGAAGCAAGCAAGCAAACCATCACCCGGTGCTTTTGTAGTTAATGTATTTGTGTGTACCGTGTTAATTTTTATTAATAAAAGTCTCGTTTTATGTCTCTACTGTGCAAATTTGGTAAAACTAAATTGGACCACTGTGTACCTGCTCTTCATGTTGTCGTTTCACTCTTGTTTCCAGTATAAGGTAATTAATTAGTAACGTTGTTTACCCTTTTCTCTCACGTTGTAACAATACTATCGCAATAATTCATTTTCCAAATTTCGATCGTAACGCTCGTTGCTTACAGCTACTGTATTGTAGGCTACTCTTCTCTTGGCTTATTATAAACTGGACTAAATGAATAGTATGGCAGTTCCTTCCATAGAAGACCAAATTAAAATGTATAATATTTTATTACCAATTTGAATATTTTTAAGGTTGATAGGTCAGTTTTACCTAAAATGCTTGATCAGAAAATTTTATCAAAAGTTTGCATTCCCCGTTTTAATTGTATCCTACTGTCAATTCAAAGTGCTGTTTTTTTTTAAATATTCAACTTTTTAACCTTTAGTTTCATGTGGTTTACTGCATTCTTTTAGGTTAACATCTTTATTACAGAATGGTTGATAAAAGTAAACTTTTACCAAACGCAACTAATAGGCCGTACAATAAAGATATATTTGCATTAATAATGAAACAAAACCGTTTAAAGTTCTTCAATGAATAATGCTACTGTAGCATTTGTGACCACAAATAAGCAGCTATATCAGTTATCGCGGTTTATTATGCTTAAAAAAATTGTTCGGTTTCCAAACGTGTCAAGCCCTAAAAAACACAGGAAATGAACATTGCAATCAATTAAAATAGATTGTCTGCGGGTTTTGTCGGATAATCCTTGTTGTGCAACCGTAAACCATATCAATAAAGATGCATTCAAAAGAAAAAAGAAAAAAAAAGTTCAGTTTGCCAAGCAAGGAAAAGACCCCACAAGGCATTTGGGCACTTTGCACATTTTTATCATAACATGTTTAATCTCCTTCTTACATAACCTATAAACAACGCCAGGTATTTCGTATAGGTTTCCGTAAAATGTGTTTTACTATTCGCGTATCCGCGACGCCCAGAATGGATAAGTCTCTCGCTTAGGGTAGGTTTGGCCCCTGAGTGCGACGCTGCCGACAATTTTGAGCGAAACGCTCGAAATGCTCTGATCGTGCCTGTTGTCTTTAAACTGGGGATCAAGACGACGGGTCTCGTCGTTGTACTTGTCCGTAATGATCCACGGGTCGCGTTCCAGCACTTGTTTGACCAGCGACAACCAGCGCCGCAGATGCTCGCCTTTTCTCAGCAATAGCAGACCCCCCGAGTATTGGCCGCTATCCCGAACGCTCCGGTTCGCCGTGTCGATTCCGAACGCCTGAAAAACTCGCTCGGTCGTGTAGATGTGTTCTGACTGGCCAATATGGAACGTAAACACATCAAACGGCGAGTTTGAGAGCGTGGTAAGGTACTCGTGGAACCTTGCTTCACCGGAGGCCTTTATTTCGCAGCCTGCGTCCATACAAAGCACAAAGTCGCCGCTTCGAATTTCTTTCAACGTCATTTCAATCAGCGCGAACTTCCAGATCCAGTAACCAGCTCCTCTAGGCTGTTTGAGTATGTCTCGGTAGCGCTCGGTGAACGCAGGTGGCAAGTCCTCGGGCCCGAGAGCTCGAACGCTGGCGAACCACCCGGTTTGGTTTGCTTCCTTCACAATGCGCTGCTTTGACTTGACAAAACGGTCGTTGCCGTAAGTTCGAAAGTGTATTTGGTGATCGCGCTGCGGAAACTTAACTTCGTTGCCGTCTTTATTCTTTTCTGGTTTAAATCCTAAGCGTTGAGGTTTGTCTTCCGAATCAAGCGGGATCACTTTTTCAACCCCCAATCCTGTGGTTGACACCTCCAACCTATTCTTAGAAAGGGCCAATTTCCGTTGGCCGGCAAAAGAAATGTAAAGATTTTCCCAGTTTGATCTTACTGTCCAACAGAACAGCACAGTCGCGAAGAATAAAGCAGTAATAATCAGTCTAATACTGAGTGGCGTTGTGCGTAAAAGTTGTGTCGTGTTTTTCAAACTTTTTTGTTTTTTTGCGGCACAGTTAATAAATTATTAAACATTCACGTTACTCTTACTACAAAAGAAAAACTTTGAAAACTTTTTCAACAAAGTAGATAAAAGGTGTTACTACTAAATGTTTTAGAACCACTGCTTTACAGTATTATTCTAGAATTAATTGTTACATTAGAAAAACTAGCGCTAATACGCATTAGAAATACAGTTTGATCAACGTTATCCAGTTAACGCAGTTTTTGCTGATTACTCAAATATGAAACGTCACCAAAAATGCCGCTTAAGGTAAACGTTTTGCCAATTTTAACGAAATTGACGGATATTATTTTTTAGTTGCATAATTGCTCTCTATAGTTCGTCGAGAACAGCACGCTTCATAAGTTAAATTAACTATGACGTAACTTATGACGTCACATCTGAAAAAAAGTAATGTACAATCCTGGATACGCCCCTGGCTGTTGCTGTGTATGTATTTCTCTTAGAATAATAAACAATACCGGTAATGCCATGAAAATTGCACAGTTTACCGACAGAATTATTGAGAACGATAAATTTGTTTTTAAGTTAACAACACTAATGTCTGCAGATCCTTAGACGTTAAAATACGCGAAGCAAATAAGAAACGTGTTTTTATTCTATTACTTAAGGAATTTAACCTGACTTTTTGTGACTCGTATAGACGCCTAAAACTAGATGCTCTGAAAAAAACGTTCTGCTCTTTGTCAATAGCCTATACATTTTATGCCTTTTAGCAAACAACTCTTTAGTTGAATAAACTAGATTACTAGAATGTAGTTATCTAACACCAGTCTTATGTTATTCAATTCGTCTTGTTTTTCTGAGACGTTACACCATTTGGCTAAAAGCCGTACCTGACTACTAATCATTGATTAAAGATTATGTATCTCCTTACAACTATGGATTAATTGACGAGCACCTCATTCCCGTCGGTCAAGAAATACTAGCAGAAATAATTAACTAGCAGCCAGGGACAGATCGACGGTGTGTGTGATGGCGGTGGCACGTGGCAAAAGCCCCCTCAATTGTATTTTTGTCTATTTTAACTATGTAAATAAAACAAATCGATTCGTGTTTCTAGTATGTGTGGACCTATTTTGATAAACTTGTGTTAGCCCGAAAGCATAGTGCGTCTCATCGCAGCATAAAAAACGAAATAGTCCAACGACATAAATTCGTTTTTTTTTGCTTCGCGTATCGATATTATCTTTGTAATATAACATTTAATTTGAATGTAACCAATAAAACCTAAAACTTTAAGAAATTAACAAACTGTGTAGTTTTCTAAAGATTACTTCTTTATGGCGTTATGTTTATATCAACTTTGTGATGTCTCGTTTTGACGTAGGTTTGTGACGTCATCTTTAATTTCAAGACTCGCCAAAGAAAATCCTAGATCCGCGCCTACTAGCAGCCTCTCATATAATGCAAGCCACAGTATATGTTTTGTCCAGGAGCGGGTTCAGCAAGAGGCTTTGCCCTCCTCAAATTGTATTTTTTCTTGTTTAACTACGCGAATGAAACACTTTTAAGAATCTTAATTACGTTTGTGTTACTGTTATCCCTCTTTGATAAAATCTTTTTATCCCAAAGGGGCACCCTGCAAAACGCCGTTTTGGCGAATTAAATCATATAAAAGTTTTGCCTTACGTATAGTTTTAATGACTACTGATTTAAAAGCTAAAGTAATTTATGTAACGTAATTTTGAAAGTATTTCTTGTTCGAAACTTGATGGGATCGCTATTTCTAAATAAAGTTAAAGAGGTATAGATGGACTCTGAGGGTGAAAAAACGTTGAGATCCACATTGAACACTTTATTGTTGGGATAAAGACCACAGACGAAGGTCTGCGACTTGCCAGATTGTAGACGCTTATGAAGTTATATAATTTCTTGTATTGTTTGTTAGACGACTTATATAGGCTCGTCTTAATACATTGTGTGTCTTTATGTCAGAGGAAACACGTCTTAAATCGATGTACCTATATAGTTGTATTAGAAATGGCGTTTATGTGTTATGTACATTACTGCTAGCAATCAGTCAATTTGTTTGCGCTTCTGCAGTCCAATCGCCGTGTTACTTTAAGGCTTAAACTTAAGTTCGATCGCTCGCCGTGTATGATTTAAGCTTAATTGCTTTCAGGTTAAATATTGATTAAAAATTGTCCAATATAACTAAGATCAACTTGTTGAAGCCTTGTTGTCAAACGCTTGTTAATAAAAGGAATAGTTTGGCAAAATTGGTATTGATGCATGCATTAATATGGGAAGCTTTGGTTAAATGCATGATAGCATAAACTGTATAACATAAGCCTTTCAATTGTGTTTCGCTTTGTTGTAATCGGGTATGTTAACTTCGGCCTACCATACGTCCTCTTTTAGAAGGATTTGTCCTTTTTCCTCAAGAGAAATGAATAATCCTCTGAGGACGCTGAAATATGCCCAAATGTCCTCTTTTAAGAGTTAGTTGCTTATATTTCAACAAAACTTTTAGGTGAGACGTTGTATTTATTTCCAAAAAATACTGTAGCCATCAAACATGCTTAATTGCTGGTTCAAAAATTTACAGCAAATTGCCCTAGCCCAACTTCTTGAATGTTATTGCAAGCATTGTGCCAGAAAAATGGCAACCGAACCACGTGTAAAAGGGCCGATTAATCAAGCAAAGTGCGTGATTATTCACTTCAAAACGGGAATTTAACTCGTCACTTATAATTCTTTTCGTAGCCGCCAATAGCAAAACGATCGCGCTCGCAGCAAATATATCAATATTTGCCCTCGAGTCGGCCTAGCAACACCATATTTCCTATCTAAAATTAATCGGACAATCCCAAAACAACCAAACAACCCGAATATCAGCATAAAACATTATTGAACGAAAACGTAACAATTCTACTTTCGTATTACATGGCCGCAAAAAAATGTCCTCTTTTTGGGTGCTGAAAATATGGTGGCCCTATGTTAACTAAAAAAACAATTCTTGTCTAAAATGTTTGCATTGTAGGAGAGTTGAAACGCACCTGAGTGCGAGGCATATATCCAGGGTTTTTTTCGCTGGGGGCAAACTATAAAATTGGCGCCCCTACTACATGTTTAATTACATTTTGTACTACATAAACATAATATAGGCTACCTTACTTTATACGGAATTTTTAACCTTTAGTTTCATGTGGTTTACTGCATTCTTTTAGGTTAACATCTTAATTACAGAATGGTTGATAAAAGTAAACTTTTACCAAACGCAACTAATAGGCCGTACAATAAAGATAAATTTGCATTAATAATGACACAAAACCGTTTAAAGTTCTTCATTGAATAATGCTACTGTCGCATTTGTGACCACAAATAAGCAGCTATATCAGTTATCGCGGTTTATTATGCTTAAAAAAATTGTTCGGTTTCCAAACGTGTCAAGCCCTAAAAAACAGAGGAAATGAACATTGCAATCAATTAAAATAGATTGTCTGCGGGTTTTGCCGGATAATCCTTGTTGTGCAACCGTAAACCCTATCAATAAAGATGCATTCAAAATAACAAAGAAAAAAAAGTTCAATTTGCCAAGCAAGGAAAAGACCCCACAAGGCATTGGGGCACTTTGCACATTTTTATCATAACATGTTTAATCACCTTATTACATAACCTATAAACAACGCCAGGTATTTCGTATAGGTTTCCGTAAAATGTGTTTTACTATTCGCGTATCCGCGACGCCCAGAATGGATAAGTCTCTCGCTTAGGGTAGGTTTGGCCCCTGAGTGCGACGCTGCCGACAATTTTAAGCGAAACGCTCGAAATGCTCTGATCGTGCCTGTTGTCTTTAAACTGGGGATCAAGACGACGGGTCTCGTCGTTGTACTTGTCGGTAATAATCCACGGGTCGCGTTCCAGCACTTGGTTGACCAGCGACAACCAGCGCCGCAGATGCTCGCCTTTTCTCAGCAATAGCAGACCCCCCGAGTATTGGCCGCTATCTCGAACACTCCGGTTCGCGGCGTCGATTCCGAACGCCTGAAAAACGCGCTCGGTCGTGTAGATGTGTTCCGACTGGCCAACATGGAACGTAAACACATCAAACGGCGAGTTTGAGAGCGTGGTAAGGTACTCGTGGAACCTTGCTTCACCGGAGGCCTTTATTTCGCAGCCTGCGTCCATATAAAGCACAAAGTCGCCGCTTCGAATTTCTTTCAGCGTCATTTCAATCAGCGCGAACTTCCAGATCCAATAACTGGCTCCTCTTGGCTGTTTGAGTATGTCTCGGTAGCGCTCGGTGAACGCAGGTGGCAAGTCCTCGGGCCCGAGAGCTCGAACGCTGGCGAACCACCCGGTTTGGTTTGCTTCCTTCACAATGCGCTGCTTTGACTTGACAAAACGGTCGTTGCCGTAAGTTCGAAAGTGTATTTCATGATTGCGCTGCGGAAACTTAACTTCGTTGCCGTCTTTATTCTTTTCTGGTTTAAATCCTAAGCGTTGAGGTTTGTCTTCCGAATCAAGCGGGATCACTTTTTCAACCCCCAATCCTGTGGTTGACACCTCCAACCTATTCTTAGAAAGGGCCAATTTCCGTTGGCCGGCAAAAGAAATGTAAAGATTTTCCCAGTTTGATCTTACTGTCCAACATAACAGCACAGTCGCGAAGAATAAAGCAGTAATAATCAGTCTAATACTGAGTGACATTGTGCTTATAAGTTTGCGTCGTGTTTTTTTTAACTTTTTTGCCACAGTTAATAAAATAATAAATGTTGGCGTTACTCTTTCTACAAAAGAAAACTTTGAAAACTTTTTCCACAAAGGAGATAAAAGGTGTTACTACTAAATGTTTTAGAACCACTGCTTTACAGTATCGTTCTCGAATTAATTGTTACATTAGAAACACTAGCACTAATACGCATTAGAAATACAATTTGATCAACATTATCCAGTTACGCATATTTTTTTTAGTTGCATAATTGCTTACTAGTTTGTCAGAGAACATCACGCTTCGTAAGTTAAATTAACTATGACGTAACTTATGACGTCACATCTGAAAAAAAGTAATGTACAATCCTGGATACGCCCCTGGCTGTTGCTGTGTAGTGTGTATGTATTTCTCCTAGAATAATAAACAATACCGGTAATTTCATTAAAATTGCACAGTTTAACGACAGAAATATTGAGAACGATGAATTTGTTTTTAAGTTAACAACACTAATGTCTGCAGATCCTTAGACGTTAAAAACACGCGAAGCAGAAACTTGTTTTTATTCTTTTGCTTAAGGAATTTTGACCTGACTTTTTGTGACTCGTCTAAAACTGGATGCTCTGAAAAAAACGTTCTGCTCTTTGTCAATAGCCTATACATTTTATGCCTTTTAGCAAACAACTCTTTAGTTCAATAAACCAGGATATAGTTGTCTAACATCAGTCTTATGTTATTCAATTAGGCCTTGTTTTTCTAAGATTTTACACCATTTGGCTAAAAGCCGTACCTGACTACTAATCATTGATTAAAGGTCATGTATTTCCTTACAACAATGGATTAATTGACGAGCGCCTCGTTCACGACGGTCAGGAAATACGAGCAGAAATTATTTTCTAGCATAGCCAGGGACAGATCGACGGTGTGTGTGGTGGGGGCGTACGTGGCAATAACCCCCATTTTTTAACTACGTATAAAAAAAAAAAAATCGATTCGTGTTTCTAGTATGTGTTGACCTATTTTGATAAATTTGTGTTAGCCCGAAAGCATAGTGCGTCTCATCGCAGCATCGAAAAAAAAATAAGTTCAACGACATAAAGTCGTTATTTTTACTTCGCGTGTCGGTCTTTGTAATATAACATTTAATTTGAAAGTGACCCCTACAACCTAAAACTTTAACAAATGAACAAACTGTGTTCCAAAGTATATTTATATTAACTTGATGTCCCGATGTTCCGTTTTGACGTAGGTTTGTGACGTCATCTCTAATTTCATGACTCCCCAAAGAAAATCCTAGATCCGCGCCTGTCAGCAGCGTCTCATACAATTCAAGCCACAGTATACGTTTTGTCCAGCAGCGGATTTAGCAAGAGGCTTTGCCGTCCTCAAGCGTACACAAGCTACTCTATCCATACACATTACACAATCTACCTTATTGAGATGTTAGCAATTCGCGCCAAGCGAAAAGCTCCTTTTAATTGTTTATGTTGGCAAAACTTTTATTGTCAAATGTCTGGTATGACATTAGGACGCCTTTTGGGGCTAAATCAATATACAAAATAGCCTTAGATGCGATGAGCAATTTCGAAAGCACGACCAAAGATACAAAGAAAAGCTTTGTGCTGAATCATTTCGATATTCTGTCCAGTAGGTAGTTTGAACGACTAGTGATTTGAATATCAAAGTAATTTTATGTAACGTGACTTGTTTAAAACCTGATTGGTCCGCTATTTATTACAAAGCTTAAGGGTGAGATGAATTCGGCGATGAAAAGGTTGAGAACCACTATACTCTATGTTGGGCATTCTTTTAGTAACCTGAACATAAGTTGAGGTACACATTTAACCATTTATTGTTGGCACAAGGAGCGCAGACGAAGGCGTGCGACTTGCCTGATGGTATATATACGCTTTAGGAGTCCTATCATTTCCTGTATTGTTTGTTGGAATCCGATTGCTCTTTACTGCTGTATTCGCCGCTACTGTGCTGTTCTGTTGCAAGGTCGGGCCAAACTGGGGAAAACGCATTATTTCCCCTACTAGCCAACGGAAATTGACCCATTCTAAGGAAAGGTTGGAGGCACCAGCCCCAGGTTTGGGGGTTAAAATGGTTATCCCGCCTGATTCGGAGGACAGTTCTTCACGCTTGGATTTAAACCAGCAAAGAATGAAGACGTGAGCAAAGTTAACATTCCACAGCGCGATCATGAAACACTTTCGAACTTACGGCAATGACCGTTTTGTCAAGTCAAAGCAGCGCATTGTGAAGGAAGCAAACCAAAGTGGTTCGCCAGCGTCCCAGCTCTCGGGCCCGAGGACTTGCCACTTGCTTTCACCGAGCGCTACCGTGACATCCTCAAACAGCCAAGAGGAGCCAGTTATTGGATGTGGAAGTTCGCGCTGATTGGAATGACGCTGAGCGAAATTAGAAGCGGCGACTTTCTGGTTTATATGGACGCAGGCTGCGAAATAAAGGCCTCCGGTGAAGCAAGGCTCCACGAGTACCTTTACACGCTCTAAAAGTCGCAGTTCGATGTGCTTACCTTTAACTATGGCCAGCGGGAACACATCTTCACAAGTGAGCATGCCTTTCAGGCGTTCGGTGTCCACATGTCGAACCGGAGCGTTCGTGACAGCGGCCAATACGCGGGGGGCGTGCTGCATCTGCGTCGCTGGCTGTCGCTGGTCAACCAAGTGCTGGAACGCGACCCATGGATCATTACGGACAAGAACAACGACGAGACCCGTCGTCTTAATCCCAAGTTTAGAGACGCCAGGCACGATCAGAGCATTTCGAGCGTTTCTCTTAAACTTGTCGGCAGCGTCGCACTCAAGGGTGAAATCTACCCTGGTCGAGAAATTCATCCTTTCTGGGCGTCGCGGCTGCGATTCAAATAGTAAAATTGATTGCATACTGGTCAAAATACACTGCTTTGGCTATAGGTTACAAATAGGCTGTTTACTCTTACAATTTGGTGTGATTAAATATGCTTGGGCTATACAGGCGATGGAAATTTGCGAAATCTACCTGAAATTCTATTTTGTTTATTGAAAAGTATCAATCGAACCATGGTCATTTAATCGCGAGTATATATATGCATACTATGTTGTTCCATTGATCAGTAGGTTTGCCAAAAAGGCATGTTATATCCGATGATTTCAATAAATTATAGTGGCACACGAACGTAAAAAATAGTGTTGTGTATTGTTTCTGCAGTGTTTCGACGTAATAAAGTCTCATATACTACGCACCAGCACGGCCCCCCTCTGGAATTTTAAAATGCGAATATTATCATTGTTATAAAGGTAGTATTCCTTATACTTATAAAGGCTAAAATTCTAAAATCCGATTAAGTAACTCAGTTTTACTAAGTTACTAATGGCATAATAATAATTTGTATATAAACTTCTACTGATATAAAATCGTATGTACATATTAACTGAAGGTAAATTATATGAATTCATATTAAAACGTCGTTCTCTTTAACCGTTAGGGGTAAGTAAGGGCCCGCTTGAGCTCCTTGCAATACGAACATTGCGACCATAGAACAATTGGCAGACAAATCAGAACATATAAACGACATACAAGGGCTGTGTCAGAGTTGTTGTACACATTGTCTGTGTATCTTTCATTGACTTTACACGGCACTGTAAATCCCCTTCAGCATGAAGTTGTTTGTACCAATATGATGCAGCAGGCAGTTGGTGTCATGATACTTTCTTGACGAGCTCTCCTCTGAGCCTGTGTGGCTTAGTCGATATGCGCACTTTTTTTTACAAATGAGCGCACATTTTATTATGCCTTCAAAATGTGCACGCATTTATAAGTTAGAGTTAGATTAGAGTTAGTTGTGAAAAAAGTGCGCTCATTTTTGCACATTGTGAAAAAGTGCGCACATTTTTGAAGGCATTTTAAAATGTGCGCTCATTTTTTGCACATTTTTGCGCACATAGTGCAAATATGCTCGCATCTCCGTCTCTGGCCAGAGGTCATAAGTTCGTTACCCCAGATTGGTTGTTTTTCCAACCTGTCTTGCTTGCATCTTTATCGATTGATTCGGTTCATTTGTCGTGGGCTGTTTGTGTAAACATAAGATATATATATATAGAGCGAGAGATACTGGACAAATATTTATGTATATACATTTATTTTTATAATGATAAATCACCCTAGTGTAGGCCTAGACTTTTATCGAACACAAACAATTATTTTAAGAAACTTACTAATATGAAAACAAATGAGAAAATAATACGAAAAACAAATACTAATATAAAAACAAATGGAATCAAAAAATATGTTTCGACATTTTTAAGCATTACAAGCAGAACTTTAGAATTCCAGGCGGATGTTTTAAATGACTAGGCGTCGGTTAATGTTGGTTGTTTGGTCAGCTTTAATCTATAAGAGAAAACATTTATTGTCCACCAATTTTTGTTTCTTGTCCTAGATGTGAACACTTAAATAACGATGCATTTTACTTTTACAGCCTAACTGCTTGGTAGAGCTTTACTTCGCAATAGTGTATATAACAGGGGTTCCTAATCTTTTGGTTGTCGCTAACCGCTGTTAAGATTTTGGCGTACGTACGCCTCCCCCCAATTTTAATGTATTATACATTAACGGTTAACCGATTAACCTAGTGTATTCAATCTTATTCTAATTGGCAAAAAAGTTTACATTTCAGGGCGGATCGTTTCTAATTTTGGCTGGATGTCAGGTTTCATACCAAACATTGCATACTAATCTAAGTGAAATTCAAGTATATATTTCAAGTCAGTAATACGTTTTTAAGTTATTCTCTTGCTTAATTGGGTGGGTAGATATGTCGTTACAGAAAGTTTGATTCTGTGAAAAGTTATCATCAAGTGTAAAAATGGGGTGGGGACATAAAGTGACCATCCTTTCTACTTCTACCAAATGTACTACTTGGCCGAAGTTGGGCTTCGACTATTAAGGGAAAAGAAACACAAAACCATTAAGTTAATGGCATTAACTAATAATGCTAAATTGTGAGTTTTGAAACGTCTTCATTAAGACGATGTAGATTTACTCATGCGTTTTGTCTCCGACAGTCATTATATAGCTACATTACAGGTTCGTGCATAGTGTGTGATCCACAACTATGACATCATAAACACAATTAGTTTACTAAAGCCATCGTCTAAAACAGGAGTCGGCAACCTGCGGCCCGCGGGCGATGTAATTCATCCGGCCCGCCACCTCTTTGACAAATTAGGCACGAGTTGATTTAATATACTTTTTGACTATTTTAACTTAGTAAGTGCAAACAATTTTGGGCAAAAACGATCCGAGGCCCGGCTGATTCACAGTTGTTCGAACATGTTAATAACACAATTCTTAGTTATCATTTTGTGCGGCCCGCGGAGACCTTTCTGAGTTTGGTTTTGGCCCGCGACTAGAAAAAGGTTGCCGACCCCTGGTCTAAAATGAAAAACAACCGCTTAGTGCAGGGGTTCTTAACGAGGGTACGTGTACCCCTTGGTGGTAAGAAGCATCAAAGCCGGGGGTACAACATGCAGTAAGAAATTATGCGCTATTTAGGCGTACTTGTGAAGAATGCGTAATTTACGTAAGGCAACAACTAATATCCATTAGTAAATTGACTGATTGTTTGTGTGTTGTAAATATTGTTGAACTTACAAGACTGAATTTAATGCTTGCATTAAACACATAAGTTATAAATAGATTAATTTTAATTCCCATCATTACAATTTTTTACACCTCCATCAGCCATTGTAGACAGGGGATACGAGAAAGCTTCATAAAAGCTTAAAGGGTACAAGCGCTAAAAAGATTGAGAAGCGCTGGCTTAGTGTCATTTGTTACAATTTATTTTGAGTTTTTAACCTGTGGTATAGAAGAAGAGCAAAATCGCTACTCCAAGGCGGTATATTTACTTCACACGTCGTCATGCTGAAACATAATGTTAATCACGGCAATGTTGTTGTATTAGACCGAATATGTGTCGCCATTACACTCGGTCACAAGAATAGGCATCCAGTCAATTATTAATCCACTTCCTTCGTTATTTTGGGTGACATAGGCGCCAGGACAAGCCAGGAAGCGGCCCTGACGTTTACAGTGGTTGTATAAGGCCGCAGCCCGGTTTCAGGTATCAGAGCACATTATATAGCAGGTTGTTACATTTTAAAGGTTGTTGTCTTGGTGTCGTGTGGAGCAGTGGTTCCCTACCGCGGGTCCGCGTTAACTTTTGTGTCGTTCCGCCAAATGTAGTATAATTTTATATCAAAATGCAAGATGTTGATGGCTTGTCTATCTAAATTTGAACTTAGCCAGTTCCGTATGCAGCAGTAAGACGTAACATAGAGTTTACTTTTGAGTTGCATACTTTTGTCGTAATTACATTTCGGGTTGATTTTGATTTTTAAAGGTCCACCGGTCCGCAAAATTTGTTTTGAAATTTCACCGGTCCGTAAGCTAAAAAGGTTGAAAACCACTGGTGTAAAGAATATGGTCGCGTTTCAGTTTTGGCATGTAGCGCTGGTCTCTCTGGTTGCTGGCGCAGTCCAGCTGGTGCTGGTGATTGTGGTTTGCGCGGTCAAGGACTTTATGAAGGTGGTTGTTCAGATCGGCGGCGAAGAAGTCACTTTCCACTTTGGCGCCTTCGCGCTCACCAGCGAAAGCGAGGGGTACTCCTACTACAGTAAGTACACAAAATATTTCGGTAGCTTCTTTGTTGTCGTATTTGCCCGTGTTTGTAAAGGTGGTTTGGTTGATCGAACAGGCATCTTTATTTTTTAAAGATTCGCAGCTTTTTTCGAATTAAACTAAATTAAATCTGCCTGGGTTAACGATAAGATTGTTTGTTTCTAACCTGCTGCATTGCTTTACCTGAAAGCTAATGCCTCTTTGCAGGAGATTTTCGTTTGAAATAAAGTCGCGCTTATATTTTATAATCACGTAATGCTCTGTTGCATTAATTCTTTACAATTTTCTAATACACTCACTTTCAAATTTGTCATGTGCGCCCTTAGATATTAGATCAGTATCCTTACGAAAGCCATCCGTTTTGTCAATTGGATATCAGTGACATAACTGACACTGTGCATATCAAACGTGGTATATGAAAGTGATTATAATAGCGGCCAAACATCCTAAACTTGTGAAAGAACTCATTACAAATGCAGAGTCCGTTCTTTTTTCAAGCACTACCCTTTTTTGGTAAAGTAAAGACATTCAGAGTGGTTTACTTGACAAATTAATACAAAAAAAAACAAGAAGTGATTGTTTGACCGGCAGAATTTTGCTCTCCATATAGTTACTAAAAATCCGTAAAAATCCATCCCATAACTTAATTGGTTTGCATCTACCTGAAATATAGGCGAAAGCTTTTAGAAAGATTCTGAGCTCCATACTTATATTTTATACAACTATAAAAAAATAACTTCAACGCTTTGTCGACTTTCGTTGCAGTCGTGAAGAACTCGGGAACCTCAACACTGCAAGCAATGTTGATCCTTTGCATATTTGCCCTGTTTGCCGGCCTTGCAAGCCAGGCCATCTCAATAAGTAAATACAGGATCGCGAACCGTGGCCCGCTGTTCTACATGCGTCTGGCCCATGGACTGTACGCCGTGTCAGGTGAGATTATTTCACAGGAACCAACGTTTGCTTTACCTTTAGATTTATCTCGTTTTTTGTTGGACCACGTACACAACAGCGAAGTGAAACTATTGCGAATCCTCCAAACCGCACACCCTATTATAAAATGAACACCCCCTATGTCGTTATGAAAGCCTTACAGAAATCCCTTCGGTTAACGTTCCGAGTGAATTTAAATTCCTTATGTAACTATACTGCGAATCCACCAAGTTTGTTAAACCGCAAACCATTTATTATTAAATTAACACTCCGTATCTCGTTATCAAGGTTTTACGGAAATCCCTTAGGTTAATATTTCGATGTATTGCGTGCTCGGCAGTGTTCCCTCTAAGAAAATTTCCTACTGCGCAAATATTTTTTGTAGTGCGCAAGAATATTTTAAGGCTGCGTTGGCAGGGGCTCGCGGCAGATCAATGTTTTTTGGGGGCAAGGCGTAAAAAAATTAAAGATGACGTCACAAAGCGTGACGTTATAAAACAAGGATATGGCAAACAATGCGGTCGCTCGAAAAAAAATCCTAATATAATTGACAAAATGTTTAATTTTACAAATACAATGCGTGATGCCTTTCGCGCACAATCAAGAATCACAAACTATCCACTCATTTGCATTTATCAAGATGATTTTGTCAATTTGTGAGGGCGCCATTTTTGGCCCCACAGCTGTATTTGCGCCTAAATCGTGTAAAAACTGTAATTGTGGCGTAATTGTGTCAAGAAACCTGAAAATAAATTTCGGTTTCATGATCCCGAATTATTGTCAAACACTCCACTGCTATGTTCGGCTCTGTTCTTAACTCATCTGTTTCTTGATTTTTCTGAGTAGTAATTTAATTCTATCGTGAGATAAAAAACATACGCAGCATGAATGATGAAAACCGATTAGACAAAGTAATTTATTACGTCACAATCGTCAATGCGAATTTGATTTATTTACTTGCTTTTAGCTACAAACATCAATGAAACAACAGCCAATGCAAAATGCTCAAACTTTGCGGCAAAAAAGTGAAGATTTTTGTTTTTTAAAGAATGATTTAAGTGCGCAAAGGCAAATTTTACTGCGCAATTTGTCTGATGTTGCTGCGCAATTGCGCAGTTGCGCACCTTAGAGGGAACACTGGACTACTCGGTCATAACAGGCTCAATTATGACTATAGGACACCATCGAGCTATAGATGCCACGATTGTATTATACGTATATCAATACACTTTCAGTGTTAATAAAGCTTACCTTGTTTTACAGCGTTTTTGCTGTTGAACAGACAATAAGTCTGTAAACGTACAGGCGCGATGCAATTAATAAAACGACCCGGCAGTAATTACAGCAAACAGCTTCTGTTACATTACTACGAATCGATGTGATAGGACTGAGTACATATAGACGGTTTAGGTTTCGGGTGCAGTCAAACTATACTGTAGTGTACAGCTTAATAGTGCATAACATACCGCCATGTAGAAACAACTTTGCTAAAAAACAAGGTCGATTTACCATAATATAAAAAGCGTGATCATTGTAATCACTGCTGGCGTTTGCGTTCGCTTTAATGGCACCGTTTATCCGCCACGACTACGCATAAATGGAATGTTCGGAAAAACTTGGAAACCTTCCAGTTCTTTTCCACTAACAGATCATGCTAACTTGCAGTGCGGTAAATACTTTATTTTCAAAATGATCTCGCAGCTTATACGAAGGTAATTATAGTATAATAAAAATGTTAAAACAAATTTAAAAGAAAATTGTGTTTCATTTTTACTTTAAATTAAAGAGTTACACAGCTCTCTCCAGTTACGACAAAGTCAATCGCTAGTGTTATTTCGTTCATGCGTTACTTATCTTGAAAACAAACTGGGTTGGCATGTGAATGTTGATTTTATTTTAACTACGGTCGGCTAATAAAGGTTGCATACCACTTGTGTAGACTGTAAAAATTCGGATTCCATTCATTTCATTCCAAGCAATACTTCCAATAGGAAGCACTTAAGTTAAACAAAAAATAAGCAATTTGTTTGCGTGAAAACAAGGTGAACAGCCCACGTACTTGAATCTTTGTAAGTAAAATACGCTAAGGAAAATAAAGCATTTGCCTAAAAGACTTAATAAGATAAGGTGCTTAGCAGGGGTTGATCCCGCCGTTTGAGGTGTTATACTAAAACATAGCGCCATAAAAAATCTCTTTCACTAGCAACGGAAATCGGCGCTCTTTCACTATTGTACGTAAAAATTAATAAAAAAAGAACTTTTTTCAAATGCCGCATACCACAACACATATTGTTTTCGTTAGGTTGCGAGTTAGCGTTTGGTCGAGGGTGGGTCGAGTTATTATTAATAATAAACATAATATTACTTGACCCACCCTCACCCAAACGCTAACCCGCACCCTAACGCAAACAATATGCGTTGTGGTATGCGGTATAATTCTGTTTTGTTTTTTGCATAACTTTTACCGTACATAAGTGAAGCGCCCAGAAATCCGGCTTAGATACATTCAAGGGTAAGGCATAGCCATGCCCGATACTTGACAATTAGTTGTGATAGCGATATTTCCCGATATTTTAAGCCAGGGGTGTCCAACTCAATCATGCCGGCGTGCCAATTTTTATCTTATAACTTCTTCCCGTGCCAAAGTTTCGTAACCGAACCAATTCTTTTTAATCATAAAAGCGCTTTTTTACCAAAAATAAGAACGTTTATTTAAACTAAAAAAAACTGTCTAGTAGAAATGCGCATCACTACATCAAAGTGTCTCTCGGTGAGCTGACTTTTGTTTCTTCACACCAAGCTATATAATATTATGTGAAGGCTAGCCTCCATACAGTATAATGTTAGTATATCAAAAGTAATTGTTGGTTGTCGTGTATATTCTGACAATTGGCTGAACAACAAATTGAGGTTTTTTGGCAATTGGCTAAATAACAATTTTAGGATTTTTTGGGGAGGGCTTGCGTGCCATTTTTTATTAGGTTGCGTGCCACATTTGGCACGCGTGCCGCTTGTTGGACACCCCTGGTGTAAACAAAACATATTACGATCCGATTCGACACATTGACCTCATACGTAGGATCAAACAATCAAAAAAATGATTCAGAGGTAAGAAGTTCGGTTCCATTAAGTTGATGATAATCTATACTGCTTTTCATAGATTGAACTTCGAAAGTAAAGTCGCTGCGTTTGATCATGACTCAAATTCCTATATGAATTGTCGCCTAATGCAGCAATTTCTTCCTCAAAACGTATACTCTATAAAAAATAGTAGGTTACTGATGGATTAAACCTATTAAATCTACAGCAAATTTTGTCCTAATAACTTGAGAAAAATTACTTTTGGACGTTTTTATTTCAACTACTTTGTTTGTTTGAGCTCAGTTATGACGTCATTCGTATCGAAGTAAAGTGTCAAGTATCGGACATCTCTATAGTGGCAATATTTTTTGTCTAAAATTTCGGGCATCGGTTCTGGATTAAAGCAGTGGTTCCTAAACTGTGGGCCATGACCTAGTGGTGGGCCATAAGAGTATATACTTTAAGTGGACCATAGTGCTATTTGACAATATTGCAACTAGGTACACATTTTGTTTTACTAAAATAGTTGTTTGGCTTAAGCTGAGTTGTTAAAAAATAAAGTTACATTAGTCGTCAGACAAATGGTATGAAATAAATGTTTATGATTTTGGAAAACTTTTGGTAATCAATATGCACTAGTCGTAACTAGAGGTGCAAAAAACGATGGGCCAACATCTGTTTTGCAAAAGAAAACAGTGGGCCACGGAATAAATTAGTTTTGGAACCACTGGATTAAAGTGTCAAGGTACGGACATCCCTATAGTGGCAATATGTTTTGTTAAAATGTCGGCTATCGGTATCGGAGTAATGTGTGAAGTATCGGACTTTTAGTGTCAAGTATAGGACATCCCTATAGTGGCCATCCTTTTCATTCCGCAGACCTTCTGCTTCTGATTGGGCTCAGCGCGTTCACCGACTTCTTCAACAGTCACCTGTTCGTGGACATCAACGGGCGGAAGATCGAATTTTACTTCTCGTCAGCGTTCGCCTTCGGCTGGACGATATGCGTCCTCTTCCTATTCTTCCTAGTCGCCTTGGTGGTCTTCGTCAACTGCATGTTGAAGATCACGATCGCCGAAGCCTCCCCCAGCAGAAGTGCCCCCTACGAGACATCGGCGTGAACAGAGGACTTCTGACCAAGTTTGACCGAACTCTAAGTGTTGAGGACCCCTGCTTTAACCTGTTGTGACTGCTGTGACTGTTTCAAGCATCGCATATAGCCATCACAAACCCAACCTTGACTCCCAGCTTCAACGTTAGGGCACTCGTATAATTACCAGAGAAGCTGTTTTTTTTTCATTAATATTATTCCTTGCAGCCACGGGTTTTATGTTTAAACTAAACGTGAAAATCACATAGGGTCATGCATCGCATTATGACCGATCGGTGTTATTAACACTGAAGAAGGCCACTTGAAAGGAAAATGGTAAAGCAAAATAATAACTGTGAATGTAACAACGTCTGAGAGTGGCCTAATGGTTGAACGCGGTTCAAATGACCCTTCATTTGTTTTGTATATAGCTTCGTTTTCTACCGGTCTTAGTAACCATTGCATTTGTGAAGCAGACAATGCGCAATCTAAATAGCGATTTGCCTAAAAATAACCTTCGTACACTGGGTATTTTAGGCATTTTCATTCAACGTTTTTCAAAAATTCACCTTCAGTGTCGTGCTCCCAAAGAAACTTCTGCTTGAATTTCTTTACGAACGTAATGTTTTACAGCTATCTGGGGCCCAAATTATTATGAATGGGTTGAAATTCTAATTTTTTAATCGTGTGTTTTTGCGTTTTTGCTTGACAAACTGTATAGTGTTTCAGTAGACCGCGGTTACCACGATATTAAGCAGGGATTCGAACCGGAACCGAACCGGAACTTTATGAACCGGTTTTGGGTCAATTTTTTCCGAACCGTAACCGAACCTGAACCGGTTTTTGTAAGATTTTAAAGAGCCGAACCGGAACTGAACCGAATAATTTGAAAGTAGCTGAACCTTAACCGAACCCGAACCTGTAAATAAAAGCGGTTCTCCAGCATGACACTTCTATTTTGCATGGTCAAGTTACGCGATGTTCGAAATTTTATGAAAAAAATATGAATATTGAATAAAAAAATCGTTCATTTTTATATTTTAGATATTTCAATATTGAGTTGCTGTTTTTTTAATAAGTCACGGAACTTAGATTAAATTACTTACAATCCAAAGATTATTCTCTACATTTATCGACCCACATTTTGAGATTTAACGCAAAAATTTAACGCCGGTTTTGAAATAATGATGTTCGAACCGGAGCTGAACCGGAACTTTTAAATTACTCCGAACCGAAACCGGAACTGAATCGGATTCCGAAAAAATTATTGAACCCGAACCGAACCTGAACCGGAAAAGTCAAACGGTTCGACTCCCTGATATTAAGGTCAATATATTAGCGAAGGTTTTGTCTGCGTATAGAAAACACAGAAAATACAGATTGTAAACAGCGCAAATACATTAATAAAAATACAAGTAAATACCTAATTTCACCTAGAAACCAACAGTTACTTTTAACTAGCGAACACATTTTATTAGTGCAACGTAGACTGCGAAACTGGCCTGTGTAATAAATGTCACAAAAGTTGCAATACAAACAAGTTTCAAACAAAAAACATAGGCAATATCCTTTGTGTCTTTTATCGCTTGCACTACATTAATATTTCACTCCATGTAGAATTATGTTTCGTTTAAATATTTTGTTTTTGTTTTCATGGCTTGTGAAAATGATTTTATTTATATAGATTATGTGATTATGTTACGAAATGAAATATGATAGTGACATGGGCGCCCGCACGGGGGGGGGCAAGGGGAGGCACTTACCCCCCCCCCCCTGGAATTTCAAAATGCGATTATTAGTATTATTTGTAATATGTATTACTGATAAAGGTTAAAAGTATTAACCACTATCCATCGACCCCAGTGGATGTTGCGCTGATCCTGGCATAATAAAACCCAATAAAAACGATCTTCGTTTAGTATTGCACGTGGTGAAAGTCATGCTTGTGATTTAGCGCTAGTTTCGTTCATGGAACTTGAAAACTGCGCTGCTGATAGTCGAATTATGTGTGATTCTACCACAATTAATCACACATATTTCACGGTCTTTGTTTGTTTTTTTGCCGAAGTTAACGATTGCACACCGTAATTTCGCGCCTGACAGGAATGTCGACGACGAAGACAAGTGAATAAATAGTTTTCTTTTTAAGTTTTAAAATGTGCACAAATTGGGCAATTGTTAAATCTGTACGATTTCCAAATCTGTCTGAAACAGTTAAGTGTATTTCATAGAAAAGATTAAAGGAACATCTATCCTAATTGTGTCTATTGTTGTCGTGTACGACGTATATTTTATGAGTATACAGAATGTCTATCAAAGAGGAAACAGTTTATTTCCTCAGTGCCTATTGTGGGTAATTGTTATCGTCGCTTCATAGGTATGAATTAGTGCAGGGGCGTGCAACCTGCGGCCCGCGGAACCAAAATATGTGGCCCGCCGTGTGCTTTGTTTTTTTTGCCCGCACCACTAAACATTCAGATAACTATTAAAATATTGAAACTTCCTGACTGTTCCTTAGTCTAGGTCGCCTTATATAGCATGTTAGTTTTTAGTTTATTAGAATTAGAATAGAATGTGACTTGCTAACAAAATAAAACTACAAAATGTGTTTTGGATGCTGTTGCGGAAAGTGCACAACTTTGTGTGAAAGTGAACTGAGCGCTGCAATTTTTTTGTTCTTGAAATGCTTTGGAATACCTACTTGTGGCCATGTAAAGAAAGCATATTAAAAATGTCCGTTTGATCTTTTTCGCTCATTTGAAATGTAATTGTTTTATATTCAATTTCAATGTTCATGTGAGTTGTAAAAAAAAGAAAATAATTTCTCTCAGCGCAGCTTAAAAGTAGTTTTTTTCCACGAACGTCTCGATCTAAATAAATTTCCACAACTGAGAAAATTTGTCGCTTTTAAGGAGACATTGTTCGGTTCAACGTACGTGTGTAAGCAATTTTTTTGTGGTACCGTAGTCACTAACACAGTGGTAGGCCAACTGTGGGCCGTGAGTTATTTTTGAATAGCTTTGTGTTATCATGTACCGTAGTTGTTGGGCGCATGACAGCCGTACATTCATTGCACTTTATTTTAACAATTGGTGTGGCATATAATGTTTTAAATTGGCTCAGATTAGAAAGACCCATCACTTGCTAAATGTGGTCTTGTGAGCCTGTAAAACTATATTTTTTGCCAACTTTAACTCTATGTAAACGCAAAGTTTTCGCGCTTCGCGCGTATATTCCTTTTTATATAATTTTTATATAGCATGGCAGTGTTTTGGTTATTAAGCACCGTACAATATTTCACCTTAAAACGAAATATCCCCCTGAATCCGCCACTGTTTTCATAGTGGTTTTACATAGTGGGCCTTTAAGTAGCTCTGAAAAGACTGCTTTAGGCCGCAACAAAAAGTTTGCCGACTACTGCACTAACATGTAGACTACGAGATATGCAAGTGGCCCGTGGTCTAATCGGAATACTCATATTTGGCCCGGCAGTGTGAAAGGTTGCACACCCCTGAATTAGTGCATTGCTTTATTACGAAATAACGCTTGTACGCAATTTATTTACAAACAGCAAAATAAATATTTTTTTAGGATTGCGTTTTGCTAAATATGATTAAATGGTGAACAGGCTAATCATTTTAAATGCTGTCAATCGTAGAAAAAATCTGAGAAAAGTTTAAAAGCCTCATTCTCAAGGAATGTGGTTAACTGTCGCTGCCCTATATCTAACATCCTTTTAATTTGATTTCTTGATTTTTAGATTTTCTGGTTATGTACCGTATCCAGAATAAAATAAAAGGTAATAAAGTTTATTCCGTGATTTGTTTGTAGTTCGTCCCACTGGACATAGCAAAATATAATTTGTGAAACCATTGAAGAGAAAAATCTTATTAGCTATATATTTGTTTTAATTAATTAATATGAAACAAAATTAGGTAATATAGTTCGTTTAAGTAGGAATCAAATAAAAAAAGGCTTATCTAGTTAGACGCAGTAGTAATATCAGATTGAATATAGAAATGTAACATTTTTTCTACATTTGGAAAAACTCACTATTTATTTTTCTCAATGTTTGCAACAATAATCTTATAGTATTGTAACATAAGATAGTGTATTTCTCCTTGTTTCCTTCTTTTCTGTCGTCTGCCACAGCAGTATATATATGTAGCCTACTTATAATTATAAAAAGTTAAGTCAAATGAATAAAAAGTTTTCTTTTTCAAGTTTTAAAATGTGTACCAATTGGGCGATTGTAAAATCTGTGCGATTGCCAAATCTGTCTGAAACAGTTAAATGTATTTCATAGAAAAGATTAATTAACATCTATCCTAATTGTGTCTATTGTTGTCTTGTACGACGTCTATTTTGTGCGTACAGAATGTCTACCAAAGAGGAAACAGTTTATTTCCTCAGTGCCTATTGTGGGCAATTGTTATCGTCGCTTCATAGGAACGAATAAGTGCATTGCTTTATTACGACATAACGCTAATGTGCAATTTATTTACAAATAGTTTACAGCAAAATAAATATTTTTTTAGGATTGCGTTTTGCTGGATATGATTAAATGGAGAACAGGTTAATAATTTTAAATGCTGTCAATCGTAGAAAAAATTTGAGAAAAGTTTAGAGGGCTCAAAAGTTTATTCCGTTTAATTTGGTTGTCGTTCGTCCCACTTTCACAAATTATGCAAAAGATAATTTGTGAAACTATTGAAAAGACAAATATTATTGAATATATATTTGCTTTAATTAATTATTATTAAAAAAAAATTAGGTAATATACTTCGTCTTCGTGGGAGTCTAATAAAAAAAGGCTTATTTAGTTTAGACGCTGTAGAAATATCAGATTGAATATAGAAGTGTAACATTTTTTCTACATTTGGAATAACTCGCTATGTATTTTTCCAATGTTTGCAACATTAATCTTATAGTATTGTAACATAAGATAGTGTATTTCTCCTTGTATCCTTCTTTTCTGCCTTCTGCCTCAGCAGTATATATGTAGCCTACTTATAATTAACCAGTGCCCTCTTACTATGTTGAAGATGGCAAAAGAGTTATTCAAAATTATCAAAATGATACCTACTTCTGAATGGGCTTTGGCATTCCTAATAAATTATAAAATAATTTACCTTATTACAAAAATCCCAATGTATAAATATTTGTTAGTTCGCAGTTTGCTAACCCAAATTTTTTACATCTTTTAGTTTAACAATCAATTTACAAATCTCGACCTGTGGCAGATTTTCGTTTTCCAACTTTGTTGTGACTTCATGTTGCGAAAAATATGCTCATTGGAAATAGCAAGGAGTCCAGACGCTGTACAATGTACTACAGGGGTACCCCGGAAGTAATGAATGAAGCGCGGCGAGATTTATGTGAATTGCTTAGTGCTTTTAGCAATATTGTTTGTGGGCTTTGTAAAGCGCACAGTGTACCTGCCAGTTATTGCGTTGTCTCATTTGACCTAATTTGACTCGAGAAACGTGTTTAACTCCAGTTTGCAACACTGAAGTTTCGCATTAATTGATCAATCGTAAATTTAAATATTTTTTGCTTTTGAAACGTAATAATTTGCATAGCAGGCACATTTTAACTTTAGGGCTAAGTAAATTTAAGTCATAGGCCAATCCAGTTAACCCAAAATGGCTTAACTTAAATAGTTATATGTATATTTTTGTTTTTTAGGGTGAAATTTGTCATGTCTGGTTTGTCAAGATGCCAGCAGCCGCTATATACAATTGACCGTCCACGTAATCAGCAAGAAATATTGAATCTAGACGTTTTAATTTTGTCATCTAGGTCGCTATTTGTGTCTTTGGGTATAATGTAAGTGTTTGAAACTCTTAAAACATAGTTTGGGCACTTGGCCTGTGGGATTAAAGCCCGGCTGGTATCGAGATAAATATATGGATAATTATTATATGTACATGTAGTTGCACCTACTCGATATTCAGGTTGCTCTTTTCAATAAATCAACTCTGTCACTTTTGCGCAAGTTGTTTATGCTTCTTTGTTGTGAGTTTTTTTTCCAATTTAAACTTATTCAGCCGCTATACAATAATATATAGACAACAATTAAACGGGGATGCAGTTGGTAATCGGATCTTTTTTGTGGATAGTTATATGTATATTTTTGTTTTTTGGGGTGAAATTTGTCATGTCTGGTTTGTCAAGATGCCAGCAGCCGCTATATACAATTGTCGGTCCTCGTAATGAGCAAGAAATATTGAATATAAACGTTTTAATTTAGTCATCTAGGTCGCTATTTGTGACAACCTTTAAATTGTCGATTTTTGTACGTATAGAGATGTCATTTTAATATAATTCCAGGAGTGTTTTTCAAAGGGCATATACGTTAAACAATATAACGCTTTTCAATATTCTTCATCAAGCAGTGTAGCAGCTCTTATTTACAGGTCCAACCGTCCGCGTAAATAGAATGTTCACAAAAATTCGACTGCCGTGTCATGCAGCACTGACCACAGCATTATGTTGGACGGTCGCGCTCTTTTATCAAAAACACATCAATTTCTATGCGACGATCCGACCCGGTTCACTTTCGCACTTACGACAACGATAAGTTTATGATAGCACGTTTACGTATCATTGCTTTTCTTTAATAAGGTTGAGTGTCACGTTTCAAAGTTTTCTTTTGTAGAAAGCGTAACGTGAATGTTTATTAGTTTATTAGGCCTAACTGTGCCGCGAGAAAAAAAATTTCAAAGTTTTCTTCTGTAGAAAGAGTAACGTGAATAATTATTATTTTACTAACTGTGGCGCAAGCAAAAAAGTGTGAAAAACACGACGCAAACTTAGAAGCACAATGTCACACAGTATTGGACGGATCCTTACTGCATTACTCTTCACGACTGTGCTGTTCTGTTGGACAGTAAGATCAAACTGGGAAAATCTTTACATTTCTTTTGCCGGCCAACGGAAATTGGCCCTTTCTAAGAATAGGTTGAAGGTGTCAACCCCAGGATTGGGGGTTGAAAAAGTGATCCCGCCTGATTCGGAAGACAGTCCTTCACGTTTAGGATCTAACCCAGCAAAGAATAAAGACGGTAACGAAGTTAAGTTTCCGCAGCGCGATCATGAAATACACTTTCGCACTTACGGCAACGACCGTTTTGTCAAGTCAAAGCAGCGCATTGTGAAGGAAGCAAACCAAACCGGGTGGTTCGCCAGCGTTCGAGCTCTCGGGCCCGAGGACTTGCCACCTGCGTTCACCGAGCGCTACCGAGACATCCTCAAACAGCCAAGAGGAGGCGGTTACTGGATCTGGAAGTACGCGCTGATTGAAATGACGCTGAGCGAAATTAGAAGCGGCGACTTTCTGGTTTATATGGACGCGGGTTGCACGGTAAATCCAGCTGGTGCCCTGCGGTTTGACCAGTATGTCTCCATGCTCACAGAATCGCCGTTCGACGTGCTCCATTTCCAGCTGCAACACACAGAGCACACCTACACGACCGAGCGCGTCTTTCAGGTATGCGCCAATATCGTTGACGTAACGCATAGCCGATATCCGATACATTGGTACCAGTCTGGCCTGTGAAAATTTGTGCCAATACCACAATAAAGAAGGCATTTAGGCCACGATAAAATAGCCAAATGTTGTATTTTTTCAATGGAAAGATTAATTATTTCTGCCGAAGATGCATTTGGCTATAACAAAAACTAACAACAGTTGTTACAATTGAAAATTATGGCTACCCAGGTTTTTAACTTTAAATATTTTGGTGTTTAAACGGTAGGATTTACTCGAATGTAATTGTAAATGTACTATTTAGTGTGAAAAACAGAATTTTATAATTGAAACGATACATTGGATTTCAAAACTTGGCATAAATAAATACAAAACGTGGTATCGAATCGCCACAAGCATTTATCTAGGATTTGACGTGTACCGATACTATAGAGTATAGCCTACCACTTGGTATCGGCTAAAGCTAAATGAGCAATCTCTGTATCAATAACAAGTGTAATCGCTCTAAAAGTTTTGCGGGATGTTAGATTTAGTTTCAGTAGTTAAATTAACTGCTTCGGGCGGTGCAGTAGTTATTAGTTCAACACTTCGATAGTATAATACCACGCAAACCAGACATCTCCATATGGTATACATTTAGGCGTTCGGAATCGACACGACAAATTGGAGCGTTCGTGACAGCGGACAATGTGCGGCAAATGTCTTGCTGATTCGAAAAGGCGACCATCTCCGGCGTTGGCTGTCGCTGGTCAAACAAGTGCTGGAACGCGACCCGTGGATCATTACGGACAAGTACAACGACGAGGCCCGTCGCCTTGATCCCCAGTTTAAAGACGCCAGGCACGATCAGAGCGTTTCGAGCGTTTCGCTTAAAATTGTCGGCAGCGTCGTGATCCAAGACGAAACCTACCCCCCAGGTCAAGTGAAATACCCTTTCTGGGCGTCGCGAATACGTCACTAGAAATCAAGGTAAAAAACGATCCCGATTTGTTCCTGGAAACCCGTACAGCATTAAATTTAAGGTCAGCTCTCTCTTTGGGTCTAATGTAAGCGTTTGAAACTCTCAAAACATAGTTTGGGCACTTGGCCTGGGGGTTAAAGCCCGCCTGGTAAATCATATTGCTACAAAAATATGGATAATTATTATATGTACATGTAGTTGCACTTACTCGATATTCAGGTTGCTCTTTTTAATAAGTCACTGACTTATTTGCATTTAAATCATTGTTTGCAGTCACTTGAATTGACTTAAGTTAATTTGACAATAACGTAACTTTTCATTTCAAATTACTTGAGTTGACAATATATGTTTTCATGAAATACTTTTTGTTATACGTAATAAGAATATCAAAGCCCATATATCAGCAGGTATAATTTTGAACGTTTAGAATAACTCTTTATTCATTTTCAACATCACCTGTAACAATAATAACTTGGAATCAAGTTGATGTTCATAGAATGAATGAAGAGTTATTCTAAAAGTTAAAAATTATACCTACGGTACTTTGTATGGGCTTTGATACTCTTATGACGTCTTACTACAACCTCCGACCATTATGCTCCCAAATTTTTAACTGGATTACAATTTCTGCAAATGTCTGCACCTAAAACAATTTACTTGTCACAGATGCCCTTATTGTATAATTAGTCGGGGAATGTTTGGTAATCAGTTCAGTTTTCCGTTTTAGTAACAAAAAGGTTTCATTGTTATGTCAATGGCTAGAGTTAGAGTTCAATTGTGTACCTTAAAATCACTTGGAATGATTTTTTTTATTATAAATAACTTGCTTACGATACAGTTGTGGAAACGCCCAACCACCGTTTGAATTGCTCAATTGAAAATAGCTTTTATATTTGACACTTCCAGTGTCCTGTTTGTGAGTAATTGAACGGAACTTAACGTGGCTTACAAAAACAAAACTTTGGTCGACGGGATAATGAAAAAAAAGTTTGGGCGGAATTATCAAGATAGCAATTTTACGTTGCGAAATGCGCTAATAGTTATTCGGCAACATTTCAAGTTTGATAACTTTGCTCGCTTCGTTTACAAAATCGCAGCCCGGAGGCCTTTTAAACATCTTGTAAAAGTTCATTCAAGGGTTACACCATTTTTTTTAACTGCCGGATAATTGTAAGGTCTAGCGAACGCGGCCAGATAGCTATATAAATTGTCAAACGTGGCTAACAATAGACCTTTTTTATTGATAAACGAAGAGTAGCCTATATAAAAAAAATAAAAAAATGTAGTGAACATTATGAAATTGTCGTTTAGTTAAAAATGAAAAGAAAGTTTATTTTTAAATTACATTTTACATCATTCTAAATGTAAAAGTTATTCATTACAGCAAAATACGCGAGCCGGCAGACTTAATTACACAGGTCTGCAACAGGGGACGTGGTGTTATTTTGCTCAGTGTGCGCAAAAATGTGCACGCCAAAATGTGCAAAAAATGTACGCACATTTTAAACCGCCTTCAAAAATGTGCGCACTTTTTTGAAGCCAGTTTAAAATGTGCGCACATTGTCAACACAAGTGCTCACATTTTTGAAGGCAGTTCAAAATGTGCGCACATTGTTGAAAACTGTGCGCACCTTTTTGAAGCCAGTTTAAAATGTGCGCACATTTTTGAAGACAGTTCTAAATGTGGGCACATTGTTAAAGAAAAGTGCGCACTTTTTTGAAGCCAGTTAAAAATGTGCGCACATTGTTAAAAAAAGTGCGCACATTTTTGAAGACAGTTCTAAATGTGCGCACATTGTTAAAGAAAAGTGCGCACTTTTTTGAAGCTATTTTAAAATGTGCGCACATTTTTTGCACATTTTGGCGTGCACATTTTTGCGCACATTGTGCAAAAAATGTTACATCCCCGTCTCCAGATCTGGTATCCAGTTAGTTTCAGCTGTAACTGTGTATTTGCTCATAACCTTGTGTAGCCCTAATTTTGGCAAATCTTTTTAATAGTACTTGCTGTGTGTTTATTCGGTTGTGATTTGTAATTATATTTGGTTCCATAATATTTTAGGTCTGTATAAGTTTTTTTCTGCCATTCTTTTTACCATGTAGTAATTGATCTCAATCTTTACTCAACAATTTTGTTATACAACCGCAGTGCCTTGTATTCAAAGTTCGTTTTAATAGTTCATTTGTTTTTCAAAATGCCAAAAATGTCTACTATACTCATTCTCAATAGTTTTGCGCACCAAAAATCAACTATCTTGCATTTCTTTGTCATCACAATCCTTCAAAACCTGTTGTTTAAATCAATGCTTTTTTAAAATGTAAAAATTTTATCAAGAAAAATATTTTTAGGTGAAAAATTTTGAAAACAATATTCATTTTTCGGTTAAAAAGCATACGCCCAACTTATTGAGCATCAAGCTGTTGTTTACCAATACCTTGCTGCAAATGACACACTATAAGCTCAACATATCCCGATTATATTACGATGACTATATATACATTCACATCTTTATAACTTTGCAAAAGTTTCAGAACCAGCCCAATAGCGTTTATTTTCTCAACACTGAGGCGCCCATAGATTTAAGCGTTGGCCAAACCTTCAAGGCTGTACAATCTTGGAATTACATGTTACGTGAAATAACATTAGGGCTACCGTACGTCCTCCTTAAAGGGCTTTGTTCCTCTTTGGCAATCAAAAATCAATGGTGCTTCGATGACTCTGAAAAGATGTTCATGTGTTCTATTTTCGCGTTTGCGTTTTCTTACTTATAATTTTAGCAGAAATTTTTTTTTCATGTGATTTTTTTGCCCTAAGTCAAGTCAAATCATTTTCGTCAAAAGCATCTTGTCTTACCATTTTTTAAACAATGTTTTCTAGCCTACTTGTTAAATTCCAAATGTCAGAGTGATGAATTTGTCTTGTTTGTATGTATTTTCCATGTTACTTATGCTGCATGCGTAATAGCTAAATAAAATTCAGTTAATAAATTCATTAAAAGCAAAACCCTATTTATATTGGACGTTTTGGGATTTTTGGGCGTTGAAAATATCGTAGGCCAAGTAACATGCGATTTTCAATGTTACCGCTGCCCAATTCCAAAGTTTCGGCAGAGTCAGTATGTTCAACGTTTTTAAAATCACACTTATATATTATCCGATAAAATACCTTTTTTTCAGCATTGTCGTCGCCAATATTTCAACGTTTACTACTTCTATATAGGTTATAACTTTTTAATTACCTTTTTATATCCGATAACATATATACGTTTTAAGCAATGCTGCCGGCTGGTATCCAAGCATCTATATTACCCGAAATTGGGTAACCTTTGACTCGACCTACTGCAGTAAATTAAATTATTGAAATTTGCTCTGAGTAAAATTTATCGAAGTTTGTGAAAATTCCGGAACCCATACGAAGATGTGTCTCGTATTTATCAAAGTCGAACTCATTTATGCTAGTGGATTTTGTTTTGTTTGCTTACAAAATCGTTTAACAAAAGACGATTGGGTCGCCAAACCTTTGCTGTTATGTTTATACGCTTAGTGTTTTCGCTGTTATACTAAGGCTTAGTATTTAAGTGGTTCAAACATCGATCTATAGGGCCTATGCCAGTGTTTCTCGGCCTTCTATGGCTAGCGGCACACCCATGAATAATAATAGATTGTGACACCCCTACAAGATTTTTCCGTAGGTAATTAACTAAAATAACAAACGATAAACGGAACTGGAACAACACACATAAACCCTACACAACGTACAAAGTTATAGTTGGATTTATTTCACTCTGATCTTACACAAACATGTATGAGAGTTGGGCAAAACTGAGATTCTTACAGAGTTTCAAATATCTCTCGGCACCCTTGAGCATTAGAAATGGCACCGCAGGTTTCCGCGGCATCCCGTTTGAGAAACACTGGTTTAACCTGTGCGACTGTGCGTTAATCTCATGTGTTTTTCGAAATCGCGTTTGTTGTTTGCGCTATTCCAGTCCAACGCCCGAGGGTCAGCTAAGTGTAAAAGCGAAGGTCGCGCGATTAGTAACTTTGCAACACGCGAATCTTTCTGCGAACTTGTTGTTTCGAAACCTGGCCATCGTCAGCTCGAAACTCCGATATATTTGGAAAACTTTCTGTGGTCGAAAGTTAAACGAACGATTGTTTGACGTTAAGTGAAAATAGCCTTGTTAATCGCATCACTCCGTTGCAATTTTTTTCAAAGTTACTTTCGTATTTGTCATCTCGAATCTACCACCAGATCTAACAAGAAATAAAACTGTTACAACTTATTGATAACTTAATTTTTTAAGATTTTCAAAGTCATTTATTTTTCTATTTTTTTAAATTATTTTTTATTCTCACATACTCAGTGAAACTTTTCCACTGAACCTACCATGCCTATAGGACCAATTAATTCAACTTGTTCGTCGGACAAACCTTCGTAAATTGGACCAATCAATCCGTTTCTAAAGTAGATGCACCCTATATATGACATTAGGGTTCATGCCATAATAATGACTCAATACCCAACGAACGAAGCTTCTCGCATTAAATCATTCAGCCTCCAGTGATTCCTATTTTGAATCCGCTTCGAATACAGACAACGCAGCAGTTTCGCAATGTCGTAAGTACTTTGGCTATATCGTGGATAAAAATTATTTTATGTCGATCTGGGAAAGTCCGAAACCGTTTGCTATAAAGGCACTGGCCAGTTGAATGTTTTCTTTACAAACGTCGGCGACTTCAAGAAGTGTTTCGAAAAGTCAAAATCTTGAAGCTTTACAGTACCTTTACCATTCATCTTTGAAGCGACCAACAGCATGACAAGCCTAACTTACTTCGTTGCGATTGCCGCGGCACTTGTGGTTCTTCTCGTGGAACAAGGCGCAAGCTCTCCCAGCGGTAAGTCAAGTTTTTTGAGTGTTTTTGACTTTTTAAAGGTCAAAGCTTTTGAAAAAAAAACTTTTTTTAAATGGTAGAGCAGCAAACGTAAAAAGTCTATCGTCATACTCGCATAACCTTCTTTAAGAAACCTGAAACATTTGTTTAAACATTGTGTATATTGTTTGACCAGATATGTTGATCACAGATTATACACAATGTGTGTATATATGTTTGAGATGAGGAAAATAAGGCGTACCTCTTTAACAGAGCTATGTCGTTTCTCGACCGATTGCAACTGAGCCTGCGTAACTCATATAAGGTCGGTATAGAGAGACGGTCGCGGTAGACCGTGAGTTCGAACCTAACCACAGGCTAATTCATGTTCGCACTATATTCCTAACTAAGGCGGCTGATTACGGTAGGCTTTTCCGAAGCCATCGGGTGTACTTATTTAAAAGGGTCAGGGCAGAAAACAATGTACCTGAGGCGACTAAAAGGCCTTTATTGGCAATGTGTGCCTAAATATATGTAAAATAGGTGTTTTTTCGTTTGAAGGAAAAATAGGCGTTTTTATAGGTAAAAGATAGACGTTAATAAGTTAAGTTGGCGTTTTGTTTACTTTACGAAATAGTTTGGTTGTTCAATGTTCTACAAAACCCAAGGCGAGGCAACGTTTACAGAATAACCGAAAGAAAGCATCTGGTGAGCTTTTGTGCAGAGTTAGAATTTTTGCAGTGACAGTCCACGTTTATTTCGCAGTGTTTGTAAACAAGCGAGACGCCTCCAAGTTTCTGGTGCGAAAGAAACGAGCCACGATTGAGTCGGAATGCTACGAGGAGGTCTGTTCATGGGAAGAGGTTAAAGAGTGTGAAGGAGATACCCAACAAGCAGTAAGACATACAAATAAAACTTTTCATAAAAAAAAAACAAAAAACAAAACACTTTTTTTTTAACTTTTAATAAACAATGGAGTTTTTTATATAAACTATTGCTACCATAGGCTAATTACAAACCGCTCATCTCGTGATTCAAATTTCTGGCAACCTATTCAAGTTGCCTTCTTTAAGATTAATTACATCGAACGCTCGTCATTTACCCTGAAGAAGGTGAGAAAAAATATGGTACAAGCAGAACTCCAAACTATTTAAAAAAAATCCTAATTTATCTTAATCTTACTTCCAAACTCGAAAACGTACTTCCAAACTCAAATATTTTCAAACTAATCATGACTTGCTTATTTACAGAGGCTCACTTTTCTGCGCGCAAAACACGGTAAGTGAACATTAGATATGTTTTAAAGCGCTTGATCCAGTATTTAACTTTCTTATGTCGTCGAATTTGTGCAATTAATGGTAACATCTAAAGTAATGTTCTAGGCTACGTTATACCTTATCGGGCTACACTAAACATATTTTTAACGGCGATGATTATTGGTTCTATGCAAAATATTCCGAGGCAATTAATGCAACCAAGTAGTTCAAACTGACGTATAATCACTAATACAAGCGTAAAGAAATGGATCCAATCAAATAACCTATAGCCACCGCCTGATGCTGCTTACCTGGCTAACAAAGTAATTGAAATCGATTTGCGAAAAAATTATTGAAATTATGCAAAACTCGGAAAATTTAATCTAATACTATAACACCAACCAAACCCAAACGCTAACCCCAATCTTAACCCAAAGCTATAATCACTTATCAAGCGTAACAAAGCGATCCGGTCAAATAGCCACTTCAAAACATTATTATTTAGCGATGTAGGCTATGCGTGGTCTGAGTATTAGATACACCAACCTGACGACGACTATATAGAGTAACGTTTTGTGCAGGCAGGAAAGATCTTTACTGCATTCTTCCTCCAATAACTCTAAACGATGATTCGTCAGCAGTCCATACCACACCAGCAAACGCCGAAAACTCTTGTAAGTTATCTTGTTCTGCTAAAATAAAAAATAAAACTCTGTACGGTATATGTGAGAATTATTGAGGTTTTGGTCGGAGAAGTTATAACTGGGTGACAACGCGGCCAAAATACCGCTTATAAGCCCTAATTATCATTCTCGATGTTGAAATTTCTTAATGTTTGTAGCATCTAAAAAAAAATAGTATACTTTTCCGAATCCCAAGTGCAAATATATACAGAAAACAAATCACAAAATCTTGTAAGTTTGATAAAAATTTCTGCCTCTTGTCAGTAGTAAAGTTCTTATCATACACCAGTGTAATGTGTGGTATAGTTCTGCCTTTGAAACCTCTTACTATGTTCCATATTTCACCAGGGTCCACTTTTAAATTTTCCTATTTATCAATAACCTATTTATCTTTTTACTTGATAAGCAATCAAATATTTCCACGATCCGACATTAATTTTCATTCGCCACCGTTTTCAAACATACAGCCTTTTCTATACATACAAGCAAAACGACACCGGTAACATGTTTGCAATATGCAGTCAAATAACATGACTTTTGTTGGACTATAGTTGAGGAGGGATGTGCCAACCTGGACTGTGGCATCTATGGCACCTGTCAGTGGCAAGAGGACAACGGGTCATATACTTGCGCTTGCCAAGAAGGCTGGCAGGGTGACAACTGTGACAAGCAAGGTGAGCGATTGGCATACTCGAAAGAAATTAAGTTAGTTTTCGATATTTCGTGCAGCTAAACCTATAGGGAATGTTTTTTAATACTTTAAGATAGTGGTTTTGAATGCCAGACCGGTTTGTAAAGTAGTTTTGTGGGCTGTAAATTTTACACGAAAAACTTAAAATAGTATAATTGGATATAGCATGGGTCTTCATCAATAAAAAAATGCAATAGTGTCAGTCACGTTTTTTAAGCTTATTTTAATTTTGAGAACAAAACCTCACGACACAAATGAATAGGCAATAAAAGCTTAACTTCGTTTAAGCTTAACCTTCCAACTTTATTTTTACAGTCGAATAAACATCATTTTCGACAACGGAGCCATAAATCAACCAAAGCAGGTAAAAGTTGAACTACTTCTTATACAGCAACGACAATTTGGATCAAAGTGATTAAACTAAGCTTAAAAGAAGTATGTTAAAAAACGTCATATTTAACGCTATTGTACATTTCAGGGCCTGCTCGAAAGGAAAAGCTTTGTTTCGTTGTGTACTTGAATATTCAAAGTTTCAAAAAATATAATTGCAATTTACACAAAATATGGTGACGTTTCTTTTGAGAAATTAGGCCTTCTAGAAATAAATGACAGGAGGGAACCACTTTAGCTATAAAGGCAGCCTAAAGATTTGAATAGCTGTGAGAAGTTGTGAGATTTTTTGTGTTTTAACCCCTTATTAAAGCACTGAATTTTTGGAATCGTTCATAATATTAGGAAGTTTGGCTAACTGAAGTAAATAAATCACATTACCTTGCCAAAGTCATCAAGAGGCATGACAAGCACACAAAAATCGCTATACCCTCGCTAAAGGCTAAGCGGGATTTAAGATATCAAATTGTACATTAGGTTTTTCAAAATGGTTAAATAAATAAGGAAAACTTTATAACCGAAAAGCAAGCTTAAAATTAAATTTTCGATCGATGCAGGGTTGATTTACGTTATATGTTGACTTTGAAATAAAGGTCCAACTGCATGAGTTAAATAATAAAGTAATGAAATCTCAATCATAGGGCATGAAAAAAAGCAATAAACACCAATTGTAGGGTTGGGATTTTTACATGGATGACGTTTGGAAACAGTCAGCCTAAAAAAGCGTTGGTATCGAGCAAACCTATATAGTTCGCCAATATAAAATTTACTAGTTAACTATATTACCTTAGGACCTACTTGTTAATTCTATTATCACATTAAAAACATCCAGTAGTGTAAAGGGAATGCAAGGATAAATTTACGGTTACTTCCTGCTTCGATTTAAAGAAATATAGTTTGTCTCTGTGTGGCGCAAACAATTTTAGGTTTGCTTTACAGGCCAAAGAGAAAACTCAAACACTACAATAATCCTGTACAACAACCATTTCGTTAACAATCGGCTACCACATGTGTAGAATCACAAATTTAAATAATAATTTTAGGTCAGCATTAGAGCAAAATGTGCGTTCGAACAGGTTGGCGTAGCTTTGGTTAACTAAAAACACATTGTCATAACGCAAACGTTTATTTGAAAGCAGCAAATTATCAGCCACTCAAAAACTAACCGTTGTAGGCTACATCCGAGCGCATAAAATTCTTTCAAATAACTTATACAGGTAGTCTAGATCAGTGCTTCGCAACCAAGTACAAGGTTTTTTAGAATATTATTAAAACAAAGGGATTTTTGGAATTGAAGGGATTTTTTTTGGAACAAGGGATTTTCGGAATTTTATATTAAAAATGTTATTATACCCCGTTCTCCATACAGCTTTTGCAAGGGGGTACAATTTTCACGACTTTAACGGGCTTAAGAAATCTTAGTAAGTGCAAAATTTTATTTTTTATAACAAATCGCTCGTTTTTGGCTGCCTAGGATATTTGCTGATGTTGTCTGTTGTCAGTCGACATATATTTCGTAGCTGTGCCGCCGAATTGGCTATGCTGGTATGCCGCAAGTGGAAAAAGGGTTGCGGAGCACTGGCCTAGATCTATTTTGACACTTCACACCTCGTAATTTTGGTTGAAGAAGAATAAAAGTGTTTACAATTGAAAGTAAATATACAAAATGATGGACAAAACACTAAGTATTACGATTAATTTAAAATGTAAAAATGTCTACTTATTTGTAAAAGCATACATTTAGTTTGGTAGCAAATATGTACAATATCTTATTGAGGACAGTTGTGTATTGTAAACAAAAATACTTTTTTATCTTTAACTCGAAGAAACGTTTTGCTGCTGGTTGGTTTGTTGTTTTTACTGCTGGCTCATAATGAGTTAAATTTTTAGCATTTTCAATTGTGTTATTTGTTCAGCAGAGTTTTCATTGTACCCATAAGACCCAGTATGTTTAAATTAAAGGTTGAAATCAAGGTAATCAACTTCTTGCGCGTTGATATTCTGCATATTGCCAGAGCTTTCGCTTTGGCGCTCTTGTCTTGCTCCCCCCTGAGAACAAACGTATAACATTAGTTGCCAAACAACATTTTAAACATTTTTTTTTGGATACAATTTTTGCTTTATCAGTACGATTTTTGATGCAATTGTTTGTACACAATTAGAGTGCAGTAAATCCCCCAATTTACCAATTGAACTGACCCTGAGTGTTGCTTTAATTTTGTTCATTGTAAAATCACAGTGAACGCTAATAATGTTTCAAATTGGTGACGCAACTAATTTTGACTTTTAAGCACAGCGTCGTAAACCCAAAAAATTGTAACGGCAGGTTTAGCGCTACAGGAGTCTTGATATTAGGCTGTGCTCGAACCTGATTTATTTTCTACAAAGGTTGTCCTATAGCACGACCGTGAATCGAAAAAACTTACCGCTTTGTCCAGTTGCGGGGTAAGTGAACGAAAGACCATCAGCACAGGAGTAGATTTCATCCAGGTCTTCAATTGGACCCTGGGGTTCTTGTCGATTGGGTTGTGGAAGCTCTCCAGTAAACTCATTGCTCCGATCTGCAATGCGGCAGTTTAGTAGAGGCTGCGATCTTGGTATGGGTAATTCGTCTGCTTTGTGTTGTTGCGGAATGCATGGGGCAGGAGCCGCTGGTTGAGGCTCGATCAGAAATCGCCATTGGTTTAGGAACTTCTTCCCCTTTTTTAGGGTCAGAGTTGAATCTCTTAAAATACCTGTGGTAGAAAGAAATTGATGTCTTTAAAAACAACAATCTGTACGCGATTGCGAGAAAAGACATAATGTGCATTTTTATTGCAAAGTGTTGGCAAAGATAGTCCTGTTTTATCAATGTCTACATAAAAACATTTACATAACTTCAACCCCCCAAAACTTCAACTCATTATCTCGAACGAGTTTCGCTCGATCTTTCTTTAGCAAAGTTTAACAATTTCGCCCGTTCTCAGGACTTTTGAACAAATTGTTGTAAACCCCTTTGAACAAACCTTTTTTAACTTACCTGTTTTCGCTTTCTTACTTTTTTTTAGCATAAATTTGTCATGTCACTTTTCGGCCTAAGACCTGAGTTAAGTCAAAAGTCTTGTTTGAATGTATTTTCTCTGCATTGTTACTTATGTTGTATATGCGTAATAGCTAAATAAAATTCAGTTAATAAATTCATTCGAAGCAAAATTCGAATAGATTGGACGTTTTGTCCTGTTTTTTTGGCGTTGAAAATATCGTAGGCCAAGTAACATGCGATTTTCCATGTTACCGCTGCCCAATACCATATTTCGATAGAGTCTGTGTGTTTAATGGTTTTAAAATCGCACTTTAATATATAAGATCAAAAAATACCCTTTAAAGCATTTTGGACGCCAATACACAAGCTTTTACGGCTTCTATATAGGTTATAACTTTTTAATTAACCTTTTAGTCCCGATAACTAATATATAGGTTCCAAGCAATCCTGTTCACTAATATCCAAGCATCTATAGCAGTGCTTCGTAACCAATGGGTCGACTTTGACTTGGCAGGGCTAGCTTACTGCAGTAAATCAAATTATAGAGTTTGCTCTGAGCAAGATTTTGAGAAAATTCCGGAAGTTTGAGAAAATTCCGGAAGTTTGAGAAAATTCCGGAAGCTATACGAAGATGTGGCTCGTATTTATCGAAACTCATTTATGCTAGTGGCTTTTGTTTTGTTTGCTTACAAAATCGTTTAACAAAAGACGATTGGGTCGCCAAACCTTTGCTGTTATACTTACGCTTAGTGTTTTCGCTGTTAAAAGGCTTAGTATTTAAGTGGTTCATACATACATCTATAGGGCCACAAAAATGTATTGGAGTTTGGCAAAACTTAGATTCTTAAATATCCTCAAATATATCTCGGCACCCTTGAGCATTAGAAATGGCACCGCAAGGTTCCGCGGCATCCCGTTTGAGAAACACTGGTTTAACCTCTGCGACTGTGCGTTCATCTATATAGTTTCGAAATCGCGTTTGTGGTTTGCTCTATTCCAGTCCAACGCCCGAGGGCCAGCTAAGTGTGAAAGCGAAGGTCGCGCTATTAGTAACTTTGTAATTTACACACCCGAAACTTTCGTCGAACCGGTTGTTTCGAAACCTGGCCATCGTCAGCTCGAAACTCCGATATATTTGGAAAACTTTATGTGGTCGAAAGTTAAACGAACGATTGTTTGACGTTAAGTGAAACTAGCCTTGTTAATCGCATCACTCCGTTGCAATCATTTTCAAAGTTACTTTCGTATTTATCATCTCGAATCTACCACCAGATCTAACAAGAAATAAAACTGTTACAACTTATTGATAACTTAATTTTTTTAAGATTTTCAAAGTCATTTATTTTTCTATTTTTTTAAATTATTTTTTAACCTCACAAACTCAGTGAAACTTTTCCACTGAACCTACCATGCCTATAGGACCAATTAATTCAACTTTTTCGTCGGACAAACCTTCGTAACTTGGACCAATCAATCCGTTTCTAAGGTAGATGCACCCTATATATGACATTAGGGTTCATGCCATAATAATGACTCAAAATTATTACCCAACGAACGAAGCTACTCGCATTAAATCATTCAGCCTCCAGTGATTCCTATTTTGAATCCGCTTCGAATACAGACAACGCAGCAGTTTCGCTATGTCGTAAGTACTTGGCTATATCGTGGATAAAAATCGTTTTATGTCGATCTGGGAAAGTCCGAAACCGTTTGCTATAAAGGCACTGGCCAGTTGAATGTTTTCTTTACAAACGTCGGCGACTTCAAGAAGTGTTTCGAAAAGTCAAAATCTTGAAGCTTTACAGTACCTTTACCATTCATCTTTGAAGCGACCAACAGCATGACAAGCCTAACTTACTTCGTTGCGATCGCCGCGGCCCTTGTGGTTCTTCTCGTGGAACAAGGCGCAAGCTCTCCCAGCGGTAAGTCAAGTTTTTTGAGTGTTAACTTTTTAATGGTTGAAGCTTTTAAAAAAAAAATTAAATGTTAGAGCAGCAAACGTAAAACAGTCTATCGCCATACTCGCATAACCTTCTTTAAGAAACCTGAAACATTTATACACATTGTGTGTATTGTTTGATGAGATATGTTGATCACAGATTATACACAATGTGTGTATATATGTTTGAGATGCGGAAAATATGGCGTACCTCTTTAACAGAGCTATGTCGTTTCTCGACCGATTGCAACTGAGCCTGCGTAACTCATATAAGGTCGGTAGAGAGACGGTCGCGGGAGACCGTGAGTTCAAACCTAACCACAGGCTAATTCATGTTCGCACTATATTCCTAACTAAGTCGGCTGATTACGGTAGGCTTTTCCGAAGCCATCGGATGTACTTATTTAAAAGGTTTAGGGCAGAAAACAATGTACCTGAGGCGACTAAAAGGCCTTTATTGGCAATGTGTGCCTAAACATACGTAAAATGGGTGTTTTTTCGTTTGAAGGAAAAATAGGCGTTTTTATAGGTAAAAGATAGACGTTAATAAGTTAAGTTGGCGTTTTGTTTACTTTACGAAATAGTTTGGTTGTTCAATGTTCTACAAAACCCAAGGCGAGGCAACGTTTACAGAATAACCGAAAGAAAGCATCTGGTGAGCTTTTGTGCAAAGTTAGAATTTTTGCAGTGACAGTCCACGTTTATTTCGCAGTGTTTGTAAACAAGCGAGACGCCTCCAAGTTTCTGGTGCGAAAGAAACGAGCCACGATTGAGTCGGAATGCTACGAGGAGGTCTGTTCATGGGAAGAGGTTAAAGAGTGTGAAGGAGATACCCAACAAGCAGTAAGACATACAAATAAAACTTTTCATAAAAAAAAAAAAAAAAAAAAAAAACAACAACAACACTTTTTTTAAACTTTTAATAAACAATGGAGTTTTTATATAAACTATTGGTACCATAGGCTAATTACAAACCGCTCATCTCGTAATTCAAATTTCTGGCAACCTATTCAAGTTGCCTTCTTTAAGATTAATTACATCGAACGCTCGTCATTTACCCTGAAGAAGGTGAGAAAAAATATAGTACAAGCAGAACCCCAAACTATTTAAAAAAAATCCTAATTTATCTTAATCTTACTTCCAAACTCGAAAACTAACATCCAAACTCAAATATTTTCAAACTAATCATGACTTGCTTATTTACAGAGGCTCACTTTTCTGCGCGCAAAACACGGTAAGTGAACATTAGATATGTTTTAAAGCGCTTGATCCAGTATTTAACTTTCTTATGTCGTCGAATTTGTGCAATTAATGGTAACATCTAAAGTAATGTTCTAGGCTACGTTATACCTTATCGGGCTACACTAAACATATTTTTAACGGCGATGATTATTGGTTCTATGCAAAATATTCCGAGGCAATTAATGCAACCAAGTAGTTCAAACTGACATATAATCACTAATACAAGCGTAAAGAAATGGATCCAATCAAATAACCTATAGCCACCGCCTGATGCTGCTTACCTGGCTAACAAAGTAATTGAAATCGATTTGCGAAAAAATTATTGAAATTATGCAAAACTCGGAAAATTTAATCTAATACTATAACACCAACCAAACCCAAACGCTAACCCCAATCTTAACCCAAAGCTATAATCACTTATCAAGCGTAACAAAGCGATCCGGTCAAATAGCCACTTCAAAACATTATTATTTAGCGATGTAGGCTATGCGTGGTCTGAGTATTAGATACACCAACCTGACGACGACTATATAGAGTAACGTTTTGTGCAGGCAGGAAAGATCTTTACTGCATTCTTCCTCCAATAACTCTAAACGATGATTCGTCAGCAGTCCATACCACACCAGCAAACGCCGAAAACTCTTGTAAGTTATCTTGTTCTGCTAAAATAAAAAATAAAACTCTGTACGGTATATGTGAGAATTATTGAGGTTTTGGTCGGAGAAGTTATAACTGGGTGACAACGCGGCCAAAATACCGCTTATAAGCCCTAATTATCATTCTCGATGTGGAAATTTCTTAATGTTTGTACCATCTAAAAAAAAATAGTATACTTTTCCGAATCCCAAGTGCAAATAGTTATACAGAAAACAAAGCACAAAATCTTGTAAGTTTGATAAAAATTTCTGCCTCTTGTCAGTAGTAAAGTTCTTATCATACAACAGTATAATGTGTGGTATACTTCTGCCTTTGAAACCTCTTACTATGTTCCATATTTCACCAGGGTCCACTTTTAAATTTTCCTATTTGTCAATAATCTATTTATCTTTTTACTTGATAAGCAATCAAATATTTCCGCGATCCGACATTAATTTTCATTCGCCACCGTTTTCAAACATACAGCCTTTTCTATACATACAAGCAAAACGACGTCGGTAACATGTTTGCAATATGCAGTCAAATAACATGACTTTTATTGGACTATAGTTGAGGAGGGATGTGCCAACCTGGACTGTGGCATCTATGGCACCTGTCAGTGGCAAGAGGACAACGGGTCATATACTTGCGCTTGCCAAGAAGGCTGGCAGGGTGACAACTGTGACAAGCAAGGTGAGCGATTGGCATACTCGAAAGAAATTAAGTTAGTTTTCGATATTTCGTGCAGCTAAACCTATAGGGAATGTTTTTTAATACTTTAAGATAGTGGTTTTGAATGCCAGACCGGTTTGTAAAGTAGTTTTGTTGGCTGTAAATTTTACACGAAAAACTTAAAATAGTATAATTGGATATAGCATGGGTCTTCATCAATAAAAAAATGCAATAGTGTCGGTCACGTTTTTTAAGCTTATTTTAATTTTGAGAACAAAACCTCACGACACAAATGAATAGGCTATAAAAGCTTAACTTCGTTTAAGCTTAACCTTCCAACTTTATTTTTACAGTCGAATAAACATCATTTTCGACAACGGAGCCATAAATCAACCAAAGCAGGTAAAAGTTGAACTCCTTCTTATACAGCAACGACAATTTGAATTAAAGTGATTAAACTAAGCTTAAAAGAAGTATGTTAAAAAACGTCATATTTAACGCTATTGTACATTTCAGGGCCTACTCGAAAGGAGAAGCTTTGTTTCGTTGTGTACTTGAATATTCAAAGTTTCAAAAAATATAATTACAATTTACACAATATATGCTGACGTTTCTTTTGAGAAATTAGGCCTTCTAGAAATAAATGACAGGAGGGAACCACTTTAGCTGTATAGGCAGCCTAAAGATTTGAATAGCTGTGAGAAGTTTTGAAATGTTTTGTGTTTTGAATACCCTTATTAGAGCACTGATTTTTTGGAATCGTTCCTAATATTTGGAAGTTTGGCTAACTGAAGTAAATAAATCACATTACCTTGCTAAAGTTATCAAGAGGCATGACAAGCACACAAAAATCGCAATACCCTCGCTAAAGGCTAAGCGGGATTTAAGATATCAAATTGTACATTAGGTTTTTCAAAATGCTTAAATAAATAAGGAAAACTTTATAACCGAAAAGAAAGCTTAAAATTAAATGTTCGCTTGATGCAGACTCGATTTACGTTTTATGTTGACTTTGAAATAAAGGTCCAACTGCATGGGTTAAATAATAAAGTAATGAAATCTCAATCATAGGGAATTAAAAAAAGAATAAATATCAATTATAGGGTTAAATTTTTACATGGATGACGTTTTGAAACAGTCAGCCTAAAAAAGCGTTGGTATCGAGCAAAGCTATATAGTTCGCCAATATAAAATTTACTAGTTAACTATATTACCTTATGACCTACTTGTTAATTCTATTATCACATTAAAAACATCCAGTAGTGTAAAGGGAATGCAAGGATAAATTTACGGTTACTTCCTGCTTCGATTTAAAGAAATATAGTTTGTCTCTGTGTGGCGCAAACAATTTTAGGTTTGCTTAACAGGCCAAGAGGAAAACTAAAACACTACAATAATCCTGTACAACAACCATTTTATTAACAGTCGGCTACCACATGTGTAGAATCACAAATTTAAATAATAATTTTAGGTCAGCATTAGAGCAAAATGTGCGTTCGGACAGGTTGGCGTGCTAATTATAATTATAGTTTGTGTGTAAACGTGATTATTAAAATCTGTTTTAAAATTTTGGCGATTTGTTAAAGTACGTCGCCAAAACAAATGCTTTTCAGTATGCCGTTTTAAATCGTATTTACACACATAATGGTGGGTAACACGAAAATGTTTGTGTAAAAGAACTTTGTAAGTTTAGACCATAGCATTGAATAACTAAAAACACATTGTCATAACGTAAAACTTAATTTGAAAGCAAATTATCAGCCACTCAAAATCTTTGGAAAGCTAACCCTCTTAGGCTACATCCGAGCACATAAAATTCTTTCAAATAACTAATACCGGTAGTCTAGATCAGTGCTTCGCAACCAAGTACAAGGTTTTTTGGAATGTTATTAAAACAAAGGGATTTTTGGAATTCAAGGGATTTTTTTTGGAACAAGGGATTTTCGGAATTTTATATTAAAAATGTTATTATACCCCGTTCTCCAAACAGCTTTTGCAAGGGGGTACAATTTTCACGACTTTAACGGGATTAAGAAATCTTAGTAAGTGCAAAATTTTATTTTTTATAACAAATCGCTCGATTTTTGGCTGCCATGGATATTTGCTGATGTTGTCTGTTGTCAATCGACATATATTTCGTAGCTGTGCCGCCGAATTGGTATATAGCTATGCTGGTATGCCGCAAGTGGACAAAAGGGTTGCGGAGCACTGGCCTAGATCTATTTTGACACTTCACGCCTCGTAATTTAGGTTGAAGAAGAATAAAAGTGTTTACAATTGAAAGTAAATATACAAAAGGATGGACAAAACACTAAATATTACGATTAATTTAAAATGTAAAAATGCCTACTTATTAGAAAAAGCATACATTTACTTTGGTAGCAAATATGTACAATATCTTATTGAGGACAGTTGTTTATTGTAAACAAAAATACTTTTTTATCTTTAACTCAAAGAAACGTTTTGCTGCTGGTTGGTTTGTTGTTTTTACTGCTGGCTCATAATGAGTTAAAGTTTTAGCATTTTTAATTGTGTTATTTGTTCAGCAGATTTTCATTGAACCCATAAGACCCAGTATGTTTAAATTAAAGGTTGAAATCAAGGTAATCAACTCCTTGCGCGTTGATATTATGCATATTGCCAGAGTTTTCGCATTGGCGCTCTTGTCTTGCTCCCCCTGTGAACAAACGTATAACATTAGTTGCCAAACAACATTTCAAACATTTTTTTTGGATACAATTTTTGCTTTATCAGTACGATTTTTGATGCAATTGTTTGTACACAATTAGAGTGCAGTAAATCTCCCAATTTACCAATTGAACTGACCCTGAGTGTTGCTTCAATTTCGTTCATTGTAAAATCACAGTGAACGCTAAAATGTTTCAAATTGATGACGCAACTAATTTTGACTTTTAAGCACAGCGTCGTAAACCCACACAATTGTAACGGCAGGTTTAGTGCTACAGGAGTCTTGATATTACGCTGTGCTCTTACTTGATTTATTTTCTAAAAAGGTTGTCCTATAGCACGACCGTGAATCAAAAAACTTACCGCTTTGTCCAGTTGCGGGATAAGTGAATGTAAGACCATCAGCACAGGAGTAGATTTCATCCAGGTCTTCAATTGGACCCTGGGGCTCTTGTCGATTGGGTTGTGGAAGTCCTCCAGTAAACTGCACATTGCTCCGATCTTCCATGCGGCAGTTTAGTAGAGGCTGCGATCTTGGTATGGGTAATTCTTCTGCTTTGTGTTGTTGCGGAATGCATGGGGCAGTAGCCGCCTGTTGAGGCTCAGAAACCTCCATTGGTTTTTGAACTTCTTCCTCGTTTTTAGGGTCAGAGTTGAATCTCTTAAAATACCTGCGGTACAAAAAAATTGATGTCTTTAAAAACAACAATCTGTACGCGATTGCGAGAAAAGACAGAAAGTGCATTTTTATTGCAAAATGTTGACAAAGATAGCCAGCACCTAATTTTTTAACAATGTTCTGACTACATAAAAACATTTACATCCAACTCACGATTTCGAACGTGTTTCTCTCGATCTTTCTTCAAAGTTTAACAATTTCTCCCATTCTCAGGACTTTCGAACAAATTGTTGTTAACCCCTTTGAACAAACCTTTTTTAACTTACACTTTTTTGTAGCAGATAGTGATTATGCCACTGAGAAGAATCACCGTGGCTACGACCGCTCCAGCTATAACGCCGGGGTTTGTTTGAGCTGGAGATGTGGGGGTAGCTGAAAGAAGAGAAAATAGTAAAGGTGTGACAAAAAACTTGTGAAGGTTTGCAGAATTGCCTGTATGATCACAACAATTAAGGCCGTTTGCGCTTTAAATTTGAAATAAAAACCCAGTTAAAAATACCACCTTTATTTATGTTTACATATCTGAATCAAGGGTAATTCACTCTGGCTATTTTCAAGCCCAGTTTGATATAGAAACGAATTTTGTGCCGGTGTTAAATCGAGTTAAGTCAAATGTGACATGAAATAAATTACGTGACTATTCGGGGTAAAATGATGTAACTTAATGAATAAGGCATTTGTACAAATGATTATTTTTTAATAAATGTTTTGCTGCCATTAAACATAAAAGAGGCGCCTTAGATCAAATTTAATCGCTTAGGGCAATTGTGTGTTAGTGACCTAAGTAAAGAACAGCCACTTTATTGATAGTAGTTTGTCGATATTGAAGATGTTACCTGCAGTCATTTTTGGTTGGTAAGTTGATATGGCTGTTTCTGAAAAAAAAAACACATTAAGGTTGATGGACAGGATTGGTATAACCCTATTTGGGAATGTATTGGCTAACCATAATTCATGTCGATTAGGCCGAATTTCATGTTAGGCCTGGTCTCGTGCTCACAATTTATAAAGCCTATTCCCCACTATAGTGCAATTTTTAAAGTGATAATGGAGCTTGATAATGAATTTCAAAGCCGAAAGGCGAACTTATTATATTTCAGTTAATGTGTCACATTAAGTGAAAAGGATGCAAGTTCGTATCGAAACGCCTTAATCAGGATGATGGCTATCTACTCGACCTAAAGTGATATAGCTAGAAAAGTTAAGAGAAATTTAGGAGAATAATGGTTGAAGGTTGTAAAAATACGTAATAAGAATATCAAATCCCATACAGAAGTAGGTATCATTTTAAACGTTTCGAACAACTCTTCTTATTCATTTTCAGCATAGTGAGAAGGCACTGATTATAAAAGTGTATATACTATTGTTAGAAAGAAAGAGCATTCAAAAGCGAAATTGCATCGAAGACATAAAACAAACCCCGGATATTGCGACTTAAACCGTTCCGGTCCTACAGTCACTGAAGAGTGCGATTAAGTTCGGCTACAGCAATTGTTCCGTGGAATCACGAAACTTGCCTATGTCCTATGACCAAAGGCATACCTCGTTGTATTGTAAAGCAAAAATATTGATCCAATACTTTCACTACATACACAAAGCATAATTTTCCGAATATAGAAGTGATTTAATTCATATATTTTATTTCATCCTAATAATCTGTCCTATATATTTAGCGTAGATTATCTAGCCAATGTCTTGTATGTCATATATTAACTGTGATATTTCAACGCACGGTGGCCATCTGGGATGAATCTAGTGTAGGGGGCGCATATGTCTATGGCCCTTCAACTGTATGTCTTGTCTATTTTTATTATTAAGGCTATATGCAAACTCTCCGTGGTAATATAAATTATATTTCAAGTATATGTTGGCCGATTTTTCGAAAAAAACTTTTTCCGAAAGCACAAAGTTGCCATCACAACTTTGAAAACATAATTAATTATTGCAAATTGAACGATATAAAAGCGTTTTATCGCTTAGCGCCAATCGATAACATATTTTTAATAGCTTTCGTAATAAATGTAACACCTCTCAGCTTAAAATTAACAAATAAACTAGCTGACGAGTGTTCTAAGATTGTTTTTTATGACATCACGTTTAAACGTAGTTTTGTGACATCACGTTTTGATGTAACTCTGTGACGCCATCTCTAAAAATGTTTAATGAAATAAAATGCTAGATCCGTGCGTGGTGACCATACATAAAAACAATACATATGCTGTTTCTATGCTTAGTATACACAACAACGTCCGGCAACTAGAAACCAGGGCTGCGGAGTCGGAATGGGGACTCGGGACTCGACGGAGGTGGTTTGTTTTGCCGGACTTGGACTCAAGACTCGCGACTCGCGTAAGACCACGTAAAACTACTCGAGTCCCGAGTCTGACGTGCGTATGGGCATTTCCAAATATTAAAACTTATATTGTCGCTAACTGTAAATCGTAAAAGTTAAATATCAAATAGTGGAATATTTTGGACTCGGGTATATTATAATAGCCAAAGTCGGACTCGGGAGTTAGACTCGGGTTATTTTTAACCTACTCCGCAGCCTTGCTAGAAACTCTACTGACCGGCCAAGTATCTTATTCTGTAGAATGTAATCTGCTGGTCATAGTAGTAGTAGTTGTAGTAGTTGGCCGATGATTTGAAGTAGATGGTCATGTACATTCCACTGCTAACATAGGTTGGTGGAAGGGAGGCACCGCAATGTTTGCCCAACAATGTTGAGTCAGTGCTTGATCCATCGTACACCGCTAGATATTCCCTCCTGCATAAATATACCGTTATTTTACAGCCTCCTCTATCAGATGCGGTTACAGAATCCCTGTTTAGACGGGGGAGGGCTTACTTTATTTAAAGATGCCGTAAGTTAAGTCAAAACGTACATCTGAGTGTGGCGTAATTAAGTTGTAACATTGGGAACAGCAAACAGATCGTTTATTTGGCTAAAGTTGAGGTGGTACTTTCAAAGAAGAGGTGCTACTTTCAATACAAAAGCTTCAATAGAAAGATAAAGCAGAAGTACGCCTTTATGTCGTTGAAATGTCAAAACTTTTATTTTCGGGGGTTCGATTGGACGCACGAAACTGTTGAGCTAAACAATTTCATCAAAGTTCACAAAGACATATTTAGGATTAAAAAATATGAAATTTAAGTGACGAGATAAAGTAAAAAAAAAAATATATATATATATATATATATATGTATATAAATTTGATGATATCCTACCCGCAATGATCCTTCAGTTTGAAAGTCACGAATATAATTCGAACGCAATACGCGTCACTTTTGGCGGTGAGTAAGTAAGTGCAGTCCGAACTCGTACCCAGCGGGTCATTGGGCGAGTAAATCGTTCCGTTAAATGTCGGAACTACCGCTATCGTCTGTCCGCATGTGCTTGGAGAAAAAGCTGGAACTGAAGATCAAGTTTGATTTTAAAACAACTATAGGATTTACCAAAAATAGTTACGGCGTTACCATGTGATGCGTAATATACCTAGAAATTTAAAGGTTAATGATGAAAACTTAACTTCTTCTTCGATTTATATTTTAAATATAAGCACCAGCAATTCGAATGGAAGAAACAGTTTAGGACTCCGAAATTATTTTCATATTAGATTATTATATAATATTTCTAACAAGCCTTTTTGAACGTGTTTGGTAGCACAGTGCTTGGAACTGTCCACTAGATCTAACAAAGAATTCAAAATTCTGTGAGTAGTAAATTATGTTTACATAAAATGACCTGTTTTACTATATTTTCGACCATATGTTTACCAATTTACGTTTTGCTACTTTAATTAAAGGAAATTTAAAAAGAACTGAAACATTTCTTATCCAAGCTTGTATATTCCCTTTCTTTTTATATGTGTTGAATATGTGTTAAAAATAAAGGTAACCTTTTAATTTTATCTTGTATTTGGATGAGGGCATTGAAATTGACATTGAAGTTACAAACGGATCTGACAAGACTGCAAATCTTAACATGGTGCAAAATAGTACGGCGGATACGCCATAGCTTTCAGAATAATATGCAAAAATTAACATACCGGCCTCGTATCTTATGCTGAAGCCCGAATGTTGCTTCGATCCGTCGGATTTGAAGAATATGGTCATGTACCTTCCACTGCTGGAGTGAGAAAGCGGGATTGTGGAGCCGCAATGTTTTCCAAGCACATTGGAACTGGTGCTTTGTCCATCGTACACCTCTAGGTAATCGAAGCTATGAAATAACAGGGGATCTTGTGGAAAGCAGAATAGATTTATAGACGGTAGACCACTGTGTTGAAAAGCGAAGCAATATACCTTCCGTAGCATAATTTTTGTTGATAAAACATTGTTTATGTTATAACACTGACTAAAAGAAATCATTGTAAACGGAAAGTGTCTAATTTTTACTGTTTTGGGATACAAGTTTGGAAGAGCTAAAGAACAGCTATACAAAGACTACAATGTTAATGTTACACTATTCAAACGTGGAAAACTTTTTATTTTAGAAAAGTCGAGGTATGTCGTTTAAAAATTGTTGAAGCTGGTTTGAGAGTCAGCGAAAACGAAGAGTTTTGCAGCTGACTAGATGATTTAACCGTCTTTTGCCGCCCCCTACACTGTCAGAACGGTGTTTAAATTTAAACACCAAAACGGTCTAAGCACGTTTAAATTCTAAACACTTAAACACCTAATTTAAACACCTTTGTGTTTAATTTGAATTTTGATGTTTAAATTCTAAACACCTGAACGATTTTATGCTAACACCTGATATTTTGACGTGTTTAACAACGAATATTGGGATATTTTAAGCACAATTAACGATTTTAAACATGTTGACGATTAAACACTTGATATTTTAACACGTTGATTGTTAGACGTGTTTAATTCGATGCATTCTTGCAAAGTTATAGCTTAAGCCATTTATGTTGATGTGATGATATGTTGTTGAGAGAGGTATTGTTATTTTAAAGCACTGAACGGTTGTTTTATGTGCGATTGCGTCTATCGATTCGTCAAATATTTAACAAGTTAGCATGTATGACCGTGACAGATCACAACAGATCACAATAACAAACTGACTTAAGTCATGGTTTCCTAACTTAACATCTGTTCGGCCTATTTCGCATTATTTTATTTTTGTAAATGTGGAAATAATAAATATACGGGTTAGTGTGCTCAACGTGTCATTTAATCCAATATTTGATTTCATTAATGTAGCTTGCCTATAGCTTTGTACCAAAGTACAAAGCGAGGCTGTGCGGTCTTGTGCCGCCATGACCTACTTAAATTGCGCCAGCAATAAAAAAAACGCGCGATGAAAACAATCTACGGCACGGATTTATTCTAGGGAAAGCTGTATCGCAATAAAGCTTATATATTTTTCAAGATCTGGTTTGACATATGACGAACAGTAAGTATTCTTTATTAAGTGTTTGATTTACGATATATTTTAACTAAAAATAGTAATTATGTTTTGTTTTAATACAATTTTATGTGTACATATAAATTTCAGTCAATAAATAAAGTCATAGTTAATTTGAAATTGATTCGGTCCGCTGAACAACGCACTGGCCTGTGACGAACGCGGGATATTGAAACCTCAAACAGAGAAAATGCTTAGAACTTTTACAAGTTATACATTACTTTTAAAGCCAGTTTTGCGTATATTTGGCTTTCGAGTTACTAACATTTATGTTAAGCAAATACTAATGTGTATACTGGTGACATATATACTTTAATATACTTTTGATAAATGTGTAGTAATATTGTTTTATTAGCTGTGCAAGACTGTCAGGTTTAGAATCTAAAATGTATGTTACAAAAGCCTTGTCTTGGAAAACGAAGTGACTGAATTGGGGTTTTTGTTTCAGAATTTAAGGTATTTCATTCATATATCCAAAAGCAATGAAAGTTGTAAAATACTATTTCATGATGATTCGTGGCTTTACACTTTGTACACATTAAAGGATTAACTTAGCTGAAACATTTAAGGTTTGTATGCTTTTAAATAGAAATTTAATTTTTCTGTTAAACAATCAAGTATGCTTTTAACAATTTATTATTATTAAAGATTTAATTACACTGCTTTGTTTCAAGGAAATCAATGACAGCAAACAAATTGCCCTTTTCGACTTCAAAAACAACTTCACGGACGATCACTAAGGTTAAAATGTAATTACATTTTACTTACATGTTTTACATGAAAATAATTTATTCGCATTTGGCTTTTATTTCATATGTAGCGGCCAGCGAGGAAAACTATTGCCTTTCGCAATTGGCTAATATATAAGTTTTTGCTTAGAACCTTTTATCATAGAATATGTAAAAAAATATGTTACATATTGTTCCAGCAGTAAAATTTAATCTGTAGTCTTTTGGAATGCTACTGGCCCTTTAATAAATTATATAGTTTACATAATGTTATTTATTTCCAGCAATTTTAACTGCAAAGTGCAAGATGGGAAAATAAAAGTATGTGACAAAGTGCAAGTGGAAATCAACAAAAGAATATGGATCACAAGGTAAACAAACTCAATTTTTTTTAAATTTGTGGAAAATACATTTAATTTATGTGTTATGTATAGTGTCTGGTCTGAATGTCCCAGTAATGGGCAACTTTTGGGGGTTAAATTGTGTATTACTAGTTTAAGCACAAATTTTAATAGCACATAATGGCCAATACAATAATCTGGCACACATATTAACTTTTTGTATGAAATAATGATTTAATTTGTTTTCAAAGTAGGGTGAACCTTTTTTAAATTTTAGTCGGTTATGAAGATATCAATTACAATAAAAATGAACTTGTTTCGCAATCATTGCACTGTCATTCAGTTACAGCAGGGGCGGGAGCAACATATGGGATTTTTACGCGGCCCGTAGACAGTTTCCGGCCTTAAATGATCCACATTTCGCAACTAAAATCATTATACTTATGATGATTTTAGTAGCGAAATATTGTTATCTTATAACTTCAAAATCCAAACAAACTGATTTTCGGTTTACTAAGTTCTGCACTTAGTTTATTCTTCGGGAAGCAATCAGTATGTTTAATGTACAAGGAAAGTGTGGCCGTGTTTAAAGAGTACAACATTAGCCGCCATTATGCAACAAAACATGCAAGATTTAGCAGTACATAATCCGGCCCGCCAAGTACTTCATTTTTCCATATCTGACCCGCAAACCAGAGAAGTTGCCCGCCCTTGAGTTACAGTGTAACATAAATAATTATTATACATTTCCTAATGCTACAAATTAGTACATGTCTTAATAATATGTTTTGTGGTGATTAGTGACAGACTAAAACATGTTTTTATGACATTACATGTAGTGGTTCTGGATGGTAACTTGAAAATTTTACTATGTTAGGCAAATAAAAAAAAAGTTGTTCAGTGACAGTGTATAATTTAATTATTGCAGTATATTATGTTGATCTAAATTTTATTTTCTAGGCAGCCATGCTCAACTCGTCAAGAAAAGCTCTTCAAGGCCTTTATTGGGCAAACCTTTGTACATCACAGCAGCATTTCTGCATTTGTATATTAGTGGATGGAATGGCTGTTAAATTAGACTTAGCGGAAGAACAACACTTTTGAACAAATTGTTAAGTTATATTTCATTGATATTCAAGCTCGTTAATATGCACAGGATTTAAGTTATCAATTAACTTTAAGTTGCTCTGTGTTTATATGTTTTTAAACCACCTACTGGCCCCACCTTGAAAATTTGCCAAGCATAGCAATTATAAATTTTATAAAAAAGGGTTCAACTTTGTAAAATATGTTCTTTATCTGTTTTTTACTTTTATCACATACGCAATTTTGTTTGCATAAACACCTTCATTGTATTTAACAAGCGATATTTATACTATAACTCAATATGATTTTAAACAACCCACTAAAGACCCCACCGTGAAAATTTGCCAAGTATAGAAATTATAAATATTAAAAAATATATATCTTTTTTGTTGTTTTTATTTACTTTTTTATTTTTTGTTGCATATATATTTTTGTTTGCATTAACACTTTCATTGTATCCATTTCCAACATGTTATTTTGTGTATTATGTAAGTTTTCCGTTATCCTACTTCTTTTCCTTTTTAATATAAGCACTTCAATTTTTAGTGTATAGTTTTCTTTTCCAAGTTTTACATTTTTTGAAACTTTCACTGTGTTTAGCTTTTTGTGTTGTTTTTCACCTTTTTCGCGCAATAAAATGGTTTACCCAATGAAATTTTTGTGGAATTGATTTGGAAACACTGAATACTAGCCCTAAACACCTGACCGAATAAACGGCAAAACATCTAAACACCTGAAATTTAAACATGTTTAATTTTAAACGTGCTGACATTTCGCCCCTTTCAGGTGTTTAATTTTGGTGTTTAATCGAATGACAGTGTAGGAACTACGGACGCTTAGTTTATCTAAATTTTTCGCATGTGTATACGGTTGTTCCGAAATAAATTTAAATCTGTCTAAATCTTTGAACCTATATAGCTTTAGTAATATTCAAAGATAGATTAGGTTTAAGACAAAATAGACAATGGTTTACTCGCAACATTTACAAGTAATGGCGCACGTGTATATTTGGCTCCCAACTGCTGTTAAAGTGCTCATAGAAAACGTCATCATCATGTACCTGATGTGAGAATTTTGTCTTTCACCGTATCCTCTTAATCATTTTTTACCTTTGAGTATATTTTCAAACAAACTTACTCGCATCCCGGGGAGGATTCTAGGTAAAAAGCTACGAAGGTGATTGAAACGTGCAATGCGCTAGTCGGACTCGTGATCCGGTAGGTGCACTCAGAGTTAGGCAGGTAATTTCCCGGGTAGTTTGGAGAGTTGATCAAATCGTTGGTGCCAGCGGCCAATTCAACACTGACGTCACAATTTTGATTTGCAGATTCGGTAACTAAAAATATCAAAAAGAGTAAACGTGTATCGTAATAATTCATCCATGAGCAACAAAACAAAGCCAAGTTATGACTAATTATTTTGTATTATCAACTTTTTCAAACATTAGCAATCTTCCGCAGACCACCATTTACTGTTAAAAAGCAATAGATTAAATATTAGTTTGTCATTAAACTGCATTGATATGACATTGCCAATAGTTATCAGTTTTCCAATTTTCGGACCGGAAATGCTGGATACCACAGCTGTCTGCGAATTTTATGTTTCCAAAAAATAACATTTGATAAAACACATACCGGTACAAAGAAAAAGCTGATTTGATTTAGGAATGACGACGTTTAATTCAATAAAAAAGTTTAGTCTTTGTATTAGTATTAGAAAAAAATTTTTTTTTGACCGTTCTGACCAATAATGGACTTAAAGTGGAAAAAAGTCACATATATGGGTATGGTATTTTTCCTGGAGTGCTAAATTATATAAACATATCGAACTCACCAGTTTCATATCTCATTCGAAAGCCAGAAAATTGAGAGGAAGAATCCGATTTGAAGCGGACCGTCATATACATTTGACTGCTGGTGTGTGAGGGGGGAATCAATTGACCGCAATGCTTACCAAGCAACCTCGCACTCGTGCTTGATCCGTCGTACACTGCCAGGAAGTCGTACCTGTAACATTAAAGTTCTTAAAGCAGTGAATAACACAGTAAGCCAGATTTTCAAGGTAATAGAACAAGGGTTCTTTTTTACCGTAGACACCTAATTTTTTTTTTCGCTTTGCGCGGACCACGGAAGGGGAGAATTTTTAAAATTGACTTCCCGGTACGACTTTAGAAATCTGCCGATTTCGATCCGAAAAATGTTAAAGTGTAACGAAGTCTACATTCAGTGCAAAGCCGTTTCAATTTAATTTAAGTTGTTTTTTTAAATTGATTACTTCCTAAATATACACTACTATTTTTATTAGGCCTTCATGAACCCCCTAAAACTAGTTCATGGACCCCCAAAGGGTCCGTAGCCCCAGCTTAACAACCCTTGTAATTATGTGTTTGTGCCTCTCGACAAAAGTACAAAAAGTAGTGATATGGAAGTTTTCAGAAAACGGCTTTGTCAGTTGGCTCGAAACCTATTGCTGTAATTCAGTGATTGAGTAACGATTGAATTCAAACAAGAAAGGTCGGACTGGCTATTCAAAATGAAAGCTAATATTAAGTTTATATGTTCACTTTTTCCTGTATTTTCTCAAATATTTATTAACACAGGGGTATATTTCATTTACCATGTATTTTTATACTATTATTAGTTGGCTCCAGGCTATTTTTACTGTTCTCACATAAATGACGCCAATGTGCATCTGACGTAGAATTTAGCATGACCGCTCTATATGCTATACCAAACTTTAAACTAGGGATCATCAACCTTAGACGTGGGCCAAAGCCCAACTCAGAAGGGTCTCGGTGTAAATAGCAAACTTCGACGAACCATTTTAATGAAGAACTTGTAGTTTTTGAAGCATTTCATTAGCATAACTGTTACTCAAGGCGGGCCTGGGATATTTTTGGGCAATAGGGAATGAGTTTAATTACATACAAAGAATGCATTAAGGAAATTGGGTTTGCGACCTCGCTTTCAGTATGTAAAATAGGTGGTTGGCTGGATAATTGATATTAGCAGGCCGTAGTTGTTGAAACGTTAAGCGATATATCAACTTACTCGCAGTTTGATGATTGTTCGAGGTGAAAAGCCACAAAGCTGACTTTAATGTGACGGTCGTTATTGGTGCTTGTGAAGTTGTAGGTGCACTCCGAGTTTGCTGGGTACTCGTTCGGGTAGTTTAATGAGCTGATAAAACCACTACGAGTCGAAGCAAGTTGAATCCTGCGGCTGCAACCTAAATAAACAAGCTACAATGTCTTGCCATTTATTAGTTGCTAAAAATTTTTTTATTTTTTTTTTTTACTAGTTGCTAAGTTGAACTACATTTAAACATCAATCGCCGTTTTTTAGGTATGTTTTAATTTAGTTTTTTATTTCATTTTTTCGAGAGCGGGTCCAAGGGGAATTAAACAGGGAAAGAGCCGTAACTACAACCGGTTCAGTCGGTGTAATGCAGATGTGCCTCAGAGCTGGGGACGGAACGTGCTGCTAGTTTTTCTTTAATATGTCTGGTAAAAACTGGTAAACTTGTTAAAAATTTGATCTGAAATATTCACATAGTAACTGTTTGGCGGCTTTAAGTTTATTACTTATTTAAGGATCAATTATTACACGTTTGACGATATTCCCCTAACAAAAAGAGTCATATTAATTATCGGCATTTTTCGAAAACATTGCAAATATCAGAAACCTTTTTTTAGCTAAAAAAAATGATCTTAATTGGTTATTATGAAACATGTCACCTCCAGAGGCGAATCCTGATGGTAGGCTACCTTGCCACACCACCCTCAAACTGTATTTTGCCTTTTCTTACACATAAACATTTTTTCGAAATCTCGTTATGTTTATAGCGTTTGTTTCGTAACAAACTTTTATAAAATATTTTATCTCAAAGGCGTCGTGAGTCTCATCGCGCCGTCAAATAAACGGTTTGTCAGTTCTTTATTTAGCTTTGCGCTAATCGATAACATCTTTGTAACGCAGTGTGTGGTGCCCTTGAGATAACCTCCTGGCGTCACGTTATGGCATAACTATCTGACGTCATATCTGATTTTTTCATGCCCCCCGGAAAATCCTGGATTCGCCCCTGGGCGCCCAAAAGCCGAACGAAGTTACGGCCCTGATCGGGGTACATGCTTATAACAACAGCATGTAAACATACTTGCTTAGCTGTAAAACTATTCAAATAAAAGTTGTAAGATTTATAAAAGAGCAAAAATTTAATAAAAGTAATGCCAACGCTTACCTGTGTTCCACCAACCATCACACACCAAAAACTTTACCAAGGCAAAAAGAAGTACTGCTATAACACTATTCATTTTTCTTTTTGCTAATATCTTTATGTCTTAGACTGAAGCAAAAATAAAAGTTTAACTATTTGTTTGTAAAACACCGTTAATTTTTTTCAGAAAATGTAGATGCAACCCTGTTTCCCGAATCTTCCGGGAGTCAACAGCCTACCAAACGTTTCGCTACTTGTAAAAGTTGATAATATCAATTGTAAAACGTTGCGCATTTGAGATAATGGGCGGAAGTAAGCTGATGTCTAGCACAGCTTGAACTAATAAGTAACATCGAAACTAATTGTTATGTGTTTAAATCTATTTAAAGTGGCACAGGCCGTCCAGCGTACGAAAACTAGCTTTAACTACAAAACCCTAATTAGGTTATCGGCTATTGAAGACCAGCATTGTTTAGTTTTGTAAATGGAAACTGCAGTGACAGATCGAAAGTTTGAGGCTTATGCTTCAGCGATTAACAAAAGATACATTTGTTTTTAACCATTGTTTAAAACTGTGTAGGCCTACGTTGCGAATGTTCAGTTGTAGGCCTACTGCTACACAATACTATGAAAAAACGTCACTCATGTTGATTAGGGATGTTAAACTACAGTAAGCTATAATATCACAATTTTCGAAAAAGATCTAATTCTACTTTTCGATAAGAAGGTTCAGGGTCTATTGGCAACTAAAATGTAATGTGGATCGCCTAATGCCAAATCATTTGACTTGAAATAAAGATTAAATAGCTCACATATATATACGGATTAAACTGTATTTGCTGTTCGCATACAAACATCCTGAAGTAACACAGTAAAACATATCCATAGTTCCGAACGATGTTTTAAACATGTTAAAATTAACGTTATTCTTATCATTAAACAGATAGAGCTTTGCCACTCATGAAAACTAACGTATTCAATCATGCAGCAATTTTAATTAGCTTTATGTTCATTTGACAATAAAGACCGAGAAGACTACATTTGTCATCGAAGCATTTTTAACCAAATTGCGCAACAATTTCAGACATGAAAATGTTAACGTTTTTTCGAACAGATGCGCAGTCAAAATTAAAAGACGCGCAAAACAGTTAAATATAACAAGACTATAGTATTACTTGATGAGGTTTGCCCGTGTTTTAATAAGTTAAGTTGGCCTTTTGTTTACTTTACGAAATAGTTTGGTTGTTCAATGTTCTACAAAACCCAAGGCGAGGCAACGTTTACAGAATAACCGAGAGAAAGCATCTGGTGAGCTTTTGTGCAAAGTCAGTGACAGTCCACGTTTATTTCGCAGTGTTTGTAAACAAGCGAGACGCCTCCAAGTTTCTGGTGCGAAAGAAACGAGCCACGATTGAGTCGGAATGCTACGAGGAGGTCTGTTCATGGGAAGAGGTTAAAGAGTGTGAAGGAGATACCCAACAAGCAGTAAGACATACAAATAAAACTTCTCATAAAAAAAAAACAAAAAAACAACAACACTTTTTTTAAACTTTTAATAAACAATGGAGTTTTTTTTATATAAACTATTGCTACCATAGGCTAATTACAAACCGCTCATCTCGTGATTCTAAATGACATCGAACGCTCGTCATTTACCCTGAAAAAGGTGATAAAAAATATAGTACAAGCAGAACTCCAAACTATTTAAAAAAAATCCTAATTTATCTTAATCTTACTTCGAAACTCGAAAACGTACTTCCAAACTCAAATATTTTCAAACTAATCACGACTTGTTTATTTACAGAGGCTCACTTTTCTGCGCGCAAAACACGGTAAGTGAACATTAGATATGTTTTAAAGCGCTTGATCCAGTATTTAACTTTCTTCTGTCGTCGAATTTGTGCAATTAATGGTAACATCTAAAGTAATGTTCTAGGCTACGTTATACCTTATCGGGCTACACTGAACATATTTTTAACGGCGATGATTATTGGTTCTATGCAAAATATTCCGAGGCAATTAATGCAACCAAGTAGTTCAAACTGACATATAATCACTAATACAAGCGTAAAAAATGGATCCAATCAAATAACCTATAGCCACCGCCTGATGCTGCTTACCTGGCTAACAAAGTAATTGAAATCGATTTCCGAAAAAATTATTGAAATTATGCAAAACTCGGAAAATTTAATTTAATACTATAACACCAACCAAACCCAAACGCTAACCCCAATCTTAACCCAAATCTATAATCACTTATCAAGCGTAAAAAAGCGATCCGGTCAAATAGCCACTTCAAAACATTATTATTTAGCGATGTAGGCTATGCGTGGTCTGAGTATTAGATACACCAACCTGACGACGACAATATAGAGCAACGTTTTGTGCAGGCAGGAAAGATCTTTACTGCATTCTTCCTCCAATAACTCTACACGATGATTCGTCAGCAGTCCATACCACACCAGCAAACGCCGAAAACTCTTGTAAGTTATCTTGTTCTGCTAAAATAAAAAATAAAACTCTGTACGGTATATGTGAGAATTATTGAGGTTTTGGTCGGAGAAGTTATAACTGGGTGACAACGCGGCCAAAATACCGCTTATAAGCCCTAATTATCATTCTCGATGTTGAAATTTCTTAATGTTTGTACCATCTAAAAAAAAATAGTATACTTTTCCGAATCCCAAGTGCAAATAGTTATACAGAAAACAAAGCACAACATCTTGTAAGTTTGATAAAAATTTCTGCCTCTTGTCAGTAGTAAAGTTCCTATCATACACCAGTGTAATGTTTGGTATACTTCTGCCTTTGAAACCTCTTACTATGTTCCATATTTCACCAGGGTCCACTTTTAAATTTTCCTATTTATCAATAACCTATTTATCTTTTTACTTGATAAGCAATCAAATATTTCCGCGATCCGACATTAATTTTCATTCGCCACCGTTTTCAAACATACAGCCTTTTCTATACATACAAGCAAAACGACGTCGGTAACATGTTTGCAATATGCAGTCAAATAACATGACTTATATTGGACTATAGTTGAGGAGGGATGTGCCAACCTGGACTGTGGCATCTATGGCACCTGTCAGTGGCAAGAGGACAACGGGTCATATACTTTTGAATTAAAGTGATTAAACTAAGCTTAAAAGAAGTATGTTAAAAAACGTCATATTTAACGCTATTTCAGGGCCTACTCGAAAGGAGAAGCTTTGTTTCGTTGTGTACTTGAATATTCAAAGTTTCAAAAAATATAATTACAATTTACACAAAATATGCTGACGTTTCTTTTGAGAAATTAGGCCTTCTAGAAATAAATGACAGGAGGGAACCACTTTAACTATATAGGCAGCCTTAAGATTTGAATAGCTGTGAGAAGTTATGAAATGTTTTGTGTTTTGAATCCCCTTATCAGAGCACTGATTTTTTGGAATCGTTCATAATATTTGGAAGTTTGGCTAACTGAAGTAAATAAATCACATTACCTTGCTAAAGTTATCAAGAGGCATGACAAGCACACAAAAATCGCTATACCCTCGCTAAAGGCTAAGCGGGATTTAAGATATCAAATTGTACATTAGGTTTTTCAAAATGCTTAAATAAATAAGGAAAACTTTATAACCGAAAAGAAAGCTTAAAATTAAATGTTCGCTCGACGCAGACTCGATTTACGTTATATGTTGACTTTGAAATAAAGGTCCAACTGCATGGGTTAAATGATAAAGTAATGAAATCTCAATCATAGGGCATGAAAAAATGAATAAATACCAATTATAGGGTTGGGAATTTTACGATGACGTTTTAAAACAGTCAGCCTAAAAAAGCTTGGTATCGAGCAAACCTATATAGTTCGCCAATATAAAATTTACTATAGTTAACTATATTACCTTACTTGTTAATTCTATTATCACATTAAAAACATCCAGTGGTGTAAAGGAAATGGTTTAGCTACAGAAAGACTAGCGGTTGAGTTGGTCAAACAACGTTAAAACCTCAGGTTTGCTTAAACGATACTAAAATGAAATTTACAATTACTTCCTGCTTCGGTTTAAAGAAATATAGTTTGTCTCTGTTTGGCGCAAACAATTTTAGGTTTGCTTAACAGGCAAAGAAAAAACTTAAACACTACAATAATCCTGTACAACGACCATTTTATTTACAATCGGCTACCACATGTGTAGAATCACCAATTTAAATAATAATTTTAGGTCAGCATTAGAGCAAAATGTGCGTTCGAACAGGTTGGCGTGCTAATTATAATTATAGTTTGTGTGTAAACGTGATTATTAAAATCTGTTTTAAAATTTTTGCGATTTGTTAAAGTACGTCGCCAAAACAAATGCTTTTCAGTATGCCGTTTTAAATCGTATTTACACACATAATGGTGGGTAACACAAAAATGTTTGCGTAAAAGAACTTTGTAAGTTTAGATCATAGCTTTGAATAACTAAAAACACATTGTCATAACGTAAAAGTTTATGTGAAAGCAGCAAATTATCAGCCACTCAAAAACTTTGGAAAGCTAACCGTTGTAGGCTACATCCGAGCACATAAAATTCTTTCAAATAACTTATACAGGTAGTCTAGATCAGTGCTTCGCAACCAAGTACAAGGTTTTTTAGAATATTATTAAAACAAAGGGATTTTTGGAATTCAAGGGATTTTTTTTGGAACAAGGGATTTTCGGAATTTTATATTAAAAATGTTATTATACCCCATAAATATGCTGTTACCCAACAAGCAGTAAGACATACAAAATAGTTATTATACCCCGTTCTCCATACAGCTTTTGCAAGGGGGTACAATTTTCACGACTATAACGGGCTTAAGAAATCTTAGTAAGTGCAAAATTTTATTTTTTATTACAAATCGCTCGTTTTTGGTTGCCATGGATATTTGCTGATGTTGTCTGCTGTCAATCGACATATATTTCGTAGCTGTGCCGCCGAATTGGTATATAGCTATGCTGGGAAGTGGAAAAAGGGTTGCGGAACACTGGCCTAGATCTATTTTTACACTTCACGCCCCGTAATTTTGGTTGAAGAAGAATAAAAGTGTTTACAATTGAAAGTAAATATACAAAATGATGGACAAAACACTAAATATTACGATTAATTTAAAATGTAAAAATGCCTACTTATTTGAACAAGCATACATTTACTAAAAATGTTTCAAATTGACGCTAAAATGTTTCAAATTGATGACGCAACTAATTTTGACTTTTAAGCACAGCGTCGTAAACCCACACAATTGTAACGGCAGGTTTGCCGCTACAGGAGTCTTGATATTAGGCTGTGCTCGAACTTGATTTATTTTCTAGAAAGGTTGTCCTATAGCACGACCGTGAATCAAAAAAAACTTACCGCTTCGTCCAGTTGCGGGATAAGTGAATGTAAGACCATCAGCACAGGAGTAGATTTCATCCAGGTCTTCAATTGGACCCTGGGGTTCTTGTCGATTGGGTTGTGGAAGTCCTCCAGTAAACTCATTACTCCGATCTGCAATGTGGCCGTTTAGTAGAGGTAGCGATCTTGGTATGGGTAATTCTTCTGCTTTGTGTTGTTGCGGAATGCATGGGGCAGTAGCCGCCTGTTGAGGCTCAGAAACCTCCATTGATTTTTGAACTTCTTCCTCGTTTTTAGGGTCAGACGCGTTTCGTTCGATCTTTCTTTAGCAAAGTTTAACAATTTCGCCCGTTCTCAGGACTTTTGAACAAATTGTTGTAAACCCCTTTGAACAAACCTTTTTAACTTACGTGTTTTCGTTTCCTTACTTGTAATTTTAGCATAAAATTATGTCACTTTTCGGCCTAAGACCTGAGTTAAAAAGTCAAAAGTCTTGTTTGAATGTATTTTCTCTGCATTGTTACTTATGTTGTATATGCGTAATAGCTAAATAAAATTCAGTTAATAAATTCATTAGAAGCAAAATTCGAATAGATTGGACGTTTTGTCCTGTTTTTTTGGCGTTGAAAATATCGTAGGCCAAGTAACATGCGATTTTCCATGTTACCGCTGCCCAATACCATATTTCGATAGAGTCTGTATGTTTAATGGTTTTAAAATCGCACTTTAATATATAAGATCAAAAAATACCCTTTAAAGCATTTTGGACGCCAATACACAAGCTTTTACGGCTTCTATATAGGTTATAACTTTTTAATTAACCTTTTAGTCCCGATAACTGATATATAGGTTCCAAGCAATCCTGTTCACTAATATCCAAGCATCTATAGCAGTGCTTCGTAACCAATGGGTCGACTTTGACTTGGCAGGGCTAGCTTACTGCAGTAAATCAAATTATAGAGTTTGCTCTGAGCAAGATTTTGAGAAAATTCCGGAAGTTTGAGAAAATTCCGGAAGTTTGAGAAAATTCCGGAAGCAATACGAAGATGTGGCTCGTATTTATCGAAACTCATTTATGCTAGTGGCTTTTGTTTTGTTTGCTTACAAAATCGTTTAACAAAAGACGATTGGGTCGCCAAACCTTTGCTGTTATACTTACGCTTAGTGTTTTCGCTGTTAAAAGGCTTAGTATTTAAGTGGTTCATACATACATCTATAGGGCCACAAAAATGTATTGGAGTTGGGCAAAACTTAGATTCTTAAATATCCTCAAATATATCTCGGCACCCTTGAGCATTAGAAATGGCACCGCAAGGTTCCGCGGCATCCCGTTTGAGAAACACTGGTTTAACCTCTGCGACTGTGCGTTCATCTATATAGTTTCGAAATCGCGTTTGTGGTTTGCTCTATTCCAGTCCAACGCCCGAGGGCCAGCTAAGTGTGAAAGCGAAGGTCGCGCTATTAGTAACTTTGTAATTTACACACCCGAAACTTTCGTCGAACCGGTTGTTTCGAAACCTGGCCATCGTCAGCTCGAAACTCCGATATATTTGGAAAACACTCTGTGGTCGAAAGTTAAACGAGCGCTTGTTTGACGTTAAGTGAAAATAGCCTTGTTAATCGCATCACTTCGTTGCAATTTTTTTCAAAGTTACTTTTGTATTTGTCATCTCGAATCTACCACCAGATCTAACAAGAAATGAAAACTGTTACAACTTATTGATAACTTAATTTTTTTAAGATTATTTTTTATTCTCACATACTCAGTGAAACTTTTCCACTGAACCTACCATGCCTATAGGACCAATTAATTCAACTTGTTCGTCGGACAAACCTTCGTAACTTGGACCAATCAATCCGTTTCTAAAGTAGATGCACGCTATATATGACATTAGGGTTCATGCCATAATAATGACTCAAAAGTAATACCTAACGAACGAAGCTACTCGTATTAAATCATTTAGCCTCCAGTGATTCCTATTTTGAATCCGCTTCGAATACAAACAACGCAGCAGTTTCACTATGTCGTAAGTAGTTTGGCTATATCGTGGATAAAAATCATTTTGTGTCGATCCGGGAAAGTCCGAAACCGTTTGCTATAAAGGCGCTGGCCAGTTGAACGTTTTCTTTACAAACGTTGGCGACTTCAAGAAGTGTTTCAAAAAGTCAAAATCTTGAAGCTCTACAGTACCTTTACCATTCATCTTTGAAGCGACCAACAGCATGACAAGCCTAACTTACTTCGTTGCGATTGCCGCGGCACTTGTGGTTCTTCTCGTCGAACAAGGCACAAGCTCTCCCAGCGGTAAGTCAAGTTTTTTGAGTGTTAACTTTTTAATGGTTGAAGCTTTCCAAAAAAAAATTAAATGGTAGAGTAGCAAACGTAAAACAGTCTATCGCCATACTCGCGCAACCTTCTTTAAGAAACCTGAAACATTTATATAAACATTGTGTGTATTGTTTGATCAGATATGTTGATCACAGATTATACACAATGTGTGTATATATGTTTGAGATGCCGAACATATGGCGTAACTCTTTAAAAACGGAGCTATGTCGTTTCTCGACCGATTGCCGCTGAGCCTGCGTAACTCATATGAAGTCGGTAGAGAGAAGGTCGCGGGAGACCGTGAGTTCGAACCTAACCACAGGCTAATTCATGTTCGCACTATATTCCTAACTAATTCGGCTGATTACGGTAGGCTTTTCGGAAGCCATCAGGTGTACTTATTTAAAAGGTTCAGGGCAGAAAACAATGTACCTGAGGCGACTAAAAGGCCTTTATTGGCAATGTGTGCCTAAACATACGTAAAACAGGTGTTTTTTCGTTTGAAGGAAAAATAGGCGTTTTTATAGGTAAAAGATAGACGTTAATAAGTTAAGTTGGCATTTTGTTTACTTTACAAAATAGTTTGGTTGTTCAATGTTCTACAAAACCCAAGGCGAGGCAACGTTTACAGAATAACCGAAAGAAAGCATCTGGTGAGCTTTTGTGCAGAGTTAGAATTTTTGCAGTGACAGTCCACGTTTATTTCGCAGTGTTTGTAAACAAGCGAGACGCCTCCAAGTTTCTGGTGCGAAAGAAACGAGCCACGATTGAGTCGGAATGCTACGAGGAGGTCTGTTCATGGGAAGAGGTTAAAGAGTGTGAAGGGGATACCCAACAAGCAGTAAGACATACAAATAAAACTTTTCATAAAAAAAAACAAAAAACAAAAAAACACTTTTTTTTAACTTTTAATAAACAATGGAGTTTTTTATATAAACTATTGCTACCATAGGCTAATTACAAACCGCTCATCTCGTGATTCAAATTTCTGGCAACCTATTCAAGTTGCCTTCTTTAAGATTAATTACATCGAACGCTCGTCATTTACCCTGAAGAAGGTGAGAAAAAATATAGTACAAGCAGAACCCCAAACTATTTAAAAAAAATCCTAATTTATCTTAATCTTACTTCCAAACTCGAAAACTAACTTCCAAACTCAAACATTTTCAAACTAATAACGACTTGTTTATTTACAGAGGCTCACTTTTCTGCGCGCAAAACACGGTAAGTGAACATTAGATATGTTTGAAAGCGCTTGATCCAGTATTTAACTTTCTTATGTCGTCGAATTTGTGCAATTAACGGTAACAGCCGAAGTAGTGTTCTAGGCTACGTTATACCTTATCGGGCTACACTAAACATATTTTTAACGGCGATGATTATTGGTGCTATGCAAAATATTCCGAGGTCATTAATGCAACCAAGTGGTTCAAACTGACATATAATCACTAATATAAGCGTAAAAAATGGATCCCGTCAATAAACCTATAGCCACCGCCTGATGCTGCTTACCTGGCTAACAAAGTAATTGAAATCGATTTCCGAAAAAAATTATTGAAATTATGCAAAACTCGGAAAATTTAATCTAATACTATAACACCAACCAAACCCAAACGCTAACCCCAATCTTAACCCAAATCTATAATCTCTTATCAAGCGTAACAAAGCGATCCGGTCAAATAGCCACTCCAAAACATTATTATTTAGCGATGTAGGCTATGCGTGGTCTGAGTATTAGATACACCAACCTGACGACGACAATATAGAGCAACGTTTTGTGCAGGCAGGAAAGATCTTTACTGCATTCTTCCTCCAATAACTCTACACGATGATTCGTCAGCAGTCCATACCACACCAGCAAACGCCGAAAACTCTTGTAAGTTATCTTGTTCTGCTAAAATAAAATAAAAACTATCTGTACGGTACGTGAGAAATATTGAGGTTTTGGTCGGAGAAGTTATAACTGAATGACAACGCGACCAAAATACCGCTTATAAGCCCTAATTATCTTTCTCAAGATTGAAATTTCTTAATGTTTGTAGCATCTAAAAAAAAATAGTATACTTTTCCGAATCCCAAGTGCAAATATGTACAGAAAACAAATCACAAAATCTTATAAGTTTGATAAAAATTTCTGCCTCTTGTCAGTAGTAAAGTTCTTATCATACAACAGTGTAATGTGTGGTATAGTTCTGCCTTTGAAACCTCTTACTATGTTCCATATTTCACCAGGGTCCACTTTTAAATTTTCCTATTTGTCAATAATCTATTTATCTTTTTACTTGATAAACAATCAAATATTTCCGCGATCCGACATTAATTTTCATTCGCCACCGTTTTCAAACATACAGCCTTTTCTATACATACAAGCAAAACGACGTCGGTAACATGTTTGCAATATGCAGTCAAATAACATGACTTTTGTTGGACTATAGTTGAGGAGGGATGTGCCAACCTGGACTGTGGCATCTATGGCACCTGTCAGTGGCAAGAGGACAACGGGTCATATACTTGCGCTTGCCAAGAAGGCTGGCAGGGTGACAACTGTGACAAGCAAGGTGAGCGATTGGCATACTCGAAAGAAATTAAGTTAGTTTTCGATATTTCGTGCAGCTAAACCTATAGGGAATGTTTTTTAATACTTTAAGATAGTGGTTTTGAATGCCAGACCGGTTTGTAAAGTAGTTTTGTTGGCTGTAAATTTTACACGAAAAACTTAAAATAGTATAATTGGATATAGCATGGGTCTTCATCAATAAAAAAATGCAATAGTGTCGGTCACGTTTTTTAAGCTTATTTTAATTTTGAGAACAAAACCTCACGACACAAATGAATAGGCAATAAAAGCTTAACTTCGTTTAAGCTTAACCTTCCAACTTTATTTTTACAGTCGAATAAACATCATTTTCGACAACGGAGCCATAAATCAATTAAAGCAGGTAAAAGTTGAACTCCTTCTTATACAGCAACGACAATTTGAATTAAAGTGATTAAACTAAGCTTAAAAGAAGTATGTTAAAAAACGTCATATTTAACGCTATTGTACATTTCAGGGCCTACTCGAAAGGAGAAGCTTTGTTTCGTTGTGTACTTGAATATTCAAAGTTTCAAAAAATATAATTACAATTTACACAATATATGCTGACGTTTCTTTTGAGAAATTAGGCCTTCTAGAAATAAATGACAGGAGGGAACCACTTTAGCTGTATAGGCAGCCTAAAGATTTGAATAGCTGTGAGAAGTTTTGAAATGTTTTGTGTTTTGAATACCCTTATTAGAGCACTGATTTTTTGGAATCGATCCTAATATTTGGAAGTTTGGCTAACTGAAGTAAATAAATCACATTACCTTGCTAAAGTTATCAAGAGGCATGACAAGCACACAAAAATCGCAATACCCTCGCTAAAGGCTAAGCGGGATTTAAGATATCAAATTGTACATTAGGTTTTTCAAAATGCTTAAATAAATAAGGAAAACTTTATAACCGAAAAGAAAGCTTAAAATTAAATGTTCGCTCGATGCAGACTCGATTTACGTTTTATGTTGACTTTGAAATAAAGGTCCAACTGCATGGGTTAAATAATAAAGTAATGAAATCTCAATCATAGGGAATTAAAAAAAGAATAAATATCAATTATAGGGTTAAATTTTTACATGGATGACGTTTTGAAACAGTCAGCCTTAAAAAGCGTTGGTATCGAGCAAAGCTATATAGTTCGCCAATATAAAATTTACTAGTTAACTATATTACCTTATGACCTACTTGTTAATTCTATTATCACATTAAAAACATCCAGTAGTGTAAAGGGAATGCAAGGATAAATTTACGGTTACTTCCTGCTTCGATTTAAAGAAATATAGTTTGTCTCTGTGTGGCGCAAACAATTTTAGGTTTGCTTAACAGGCCAAGAGGAAAACTAAAACACTACAATAATCCTGTACAACAACCATTTTATTAACAATCGGCTACCACATGTGTAGAATCACAAATTTAAATAATAATTTTAGGTCAGCATTAGAGCAAAATGTGCGTTCGGACAGGTTGGCGTGCTAATTATAATTATAGTTTGTGTGTAAACGTGATTATTAAAATCTGTTTTAAAATTTTGGCGATTTGTTAAAGTACGTCGCCAAAACAAATGCTTTTCAGTATGCCGTTTTAAATCGTATTTACACACATAATCATGGGTAACACGAAAATGTTTGTGTAAAAGAACTTTGTAAGTTTAGACCATAGCATTGAATAACTAAAAACACATTGTCATAACGTAAAACTTAATTTGAAAGCAAATTATCAGCCACTCAAAATCTTTGGAAAGCTAACCCTCTTAGGCTACATCCGAGCACATAAAATTCTTTCAAATAACTAATACCGGTAGTCTAGATCAGTGCTTCGCAACCAAGTACAAGGTTTTTTGGAATGTTATTAAAACAAAGGGATTTTTGGAATTCAAGGGATTTTTTTTGGAACAAGGGATTTTCGGAATTTTATATTAAAAATGTTATTATACCCCGTTCTCCAAACAGCTTTTGCAAGGGGGTACAATTTTCACGACTTTAACGGGATTAAGAAATCTTAGTAAGTGCAAAATTTTATTTTTTATAACAAATCGCTCGATTTTTGGCTGCCATGGATATTTGCTGATGTTGTCTGTTGTCAATCGACATATATTTCGTAGCTGTGCCGCCGAATTGGTATATAGCTATGCTGGTATGCCGCAAGTGGACAAAAGGGTTGCGGAGCACTGGCCTAGATCTATTTTGACACTTCACGCCTCGTAATTTAGGTTGAAGAAGAATAAAAGTGTTTACAATTGAAAGTAAATATACAAAAGGATGGACAAAACACTAAATATTACGATTAATTTAAAATGTAAAAATGCCTACTTATTAGAAAAAGCATACATTTACTTTGGTAGCAAATATGTACAATATCTTATTGAGGACAGTTGTTTATTGTAAACAAAAATACTTTTTTATCTTTAACTCAAAGAAACGTTTTGCTGCTGGTTGGTTTGTTGTTTTTACTGCTGGCTCATAATGAGTTAAAGTTTTAGCATTTTTAATTGTGTTATTTGTTCAGCAGATTTTCATTGAACCCATAAGACCCAGTATGTTTAAATTAAAGGTTGAAATCAAGGTAATCAACTCCTTGCGCGTTGATATTATGCATATTGCCAGAGTTTTCGCATTGGCGCTCTTGTCTTGCTCCCCCTGTGAACAAACGTATAACATTAGTTGCCAAACAACATTTCAAACATTTTTTTTGGATACAATTTTTGCTTTATCAGTACGATTTTTGATGCAATTGTTTGTACACAATTAGAGTGCAGTAAATCTCCCAATTTACCAATTGAACTGACCCTGAGTGTTGCTTCAATTTCGTTCATTGTAAAATCACAGTGAACGCTAAAATGTTTCAAATTGATGACGCAACTAATTTTGACTTTTAAGCACAGCGTCGTAAACCCACACAATTGTAACGGCAGGTTTAGTGCTACAGGAGTCTTGATATTACGCTGTGCTCTTACTTGATTTATTTTCTAAAAAGGTTGTCCTATAGCACGACCGTGAATCAAAAAACTTACCGCTTTGTCCAGTTGCGGGATAAGTGAATGTAAGACCATCAGCACAGGAGTAGATTTCATCCAGGTCTTCAATTGGACCCTGGGGCTCTTGTCGATTCGGTTGTGGAAGTCCTCCAGTAAACTGCACATTGCTCCGATCTTCCATGCGGCAGTTTAGTAGAGGCTGCGATCTTGGTATGGGTAATTCTTCTGCTTTGTGTTGTTGCGGAATGCATGGGGCAGTAGCCGCCTGTTGAGGCTCAGAAACCTCCATTGGTTTTTGAACTTCTTCCTCGTTTTTAGGGTCAGAGTTGAATCTCTTAAAATACCTGCGGTACAAAAAAATTGATGTCTTTAAAAACAACAATCTGTACGCGATTGCGAGAAAAGACAGAAAGTGCATTTTTATTGCAAAATGTTGACAAAGATAGCCAGCACCTAATTTTTTAACAATGTTCTGACTACATAAAAACATTTACATCCAACTCACGATTTCGAACGTGTTTCTCTCGATCTTTCTTCAAAGTTTAACAATTTCTCCCATTCTCAGGACTTTCGAACAAATTGTTGTTAACCCCTTTGAACAAACCTTTTTTAACTTACACTTTTTTGTAGCAGATAGTGATTATGCCACTGAGAAGAATCACCGTGGCTACGACCGCTCCAGCTATAACGCCGGGGTTTGTTTGAGCTGGAGATGTGGGGGTAGCTGAAAGAAGAGAAAATAGTAAAGGTGTGACAAAAAACTTGTGAAGGTTTGCAGAATTGCCTGTATGATCACAACAATTAAGGCCGTTTGCGCTTTAAATTTGAAATAAAAACCCAGTTAAAAATACCACCTTTATTTATGTTTACATATCTGAATCAAGGGTAATTCACTCTGGCTATTTTCAAGCCCAGTTTGATATAGAAACGAATTTTGTGCCGGTGTTAAATCGAGTTAAGTCAAATGTGACATGAAATAAATTACGTGACTATTCGGGGTAAAATGATGTAACTTAATGAATAAGGCATTTGTACAAATGATTATTTTTTAATAAATGTTTTGCTGCCATTAAACATAAAAGAGGCGCCTTAGATCAAATTTAATCGCTTAGGGCAATTGTGTGTTAGTGACCTAAGTAAAGAACAGCCACTTTATTGATAGTAGTTTGTCGATATTGAAGATGTTACCTGCAGTCATTTTTGGTTGGTAAGTTGATATGGCTGTTTCTGAAAAAAAAAACACATTAAGGTTGATGGACAGGATTGGTATAACCCTATTTGGGAATGTATTGGCTAACCATAATTCATGTCGATTAGGCCGAATTTCATGTTAGGCCTGGTCTCGTGCTCACAATTTATAAAGCCTATTCCCCACTATAGTGCAATTTTTAAAGTGATAATGGAGCTTGATAATGAATTTCAAAGCCGAAAGGCGAACTTATTATATTTCAGTTAATGTGTCACATTAAGTGAAAAGGATGCAAGTTCGTATCGAAACGCCTTAATCAGGATGATGGCTATCTACTCGACCTAAAGTGATATAGCTAGAAAAGTTAAGAGAAATGTTGGAGAATAATGGTTGAAGGTTGTAAAAATACGTAATAAGAATATCAAATCCCATACAGAAGTAGGTATCATTTTAAACGTTTCGAACAACTCTTCTTATTCATTTTCAGCATAGTGAGAAGGCACTGATTATAAAAGTGTATATACTCTTGTTAGAAAGAAAGAGCATTCAAAAGCGAAATTGCATCGAAGACATAAAACAAACCCCGGATATTGCGACTTAAACCGTTCCGGTCCTACAGTCACTGAAGAGTGCGATTAAGTTCGGCTACAGCAATTGTTCCGTGGAATCACGAAACTTGCCTATGTCCTATGACCAAAGGCATACCTCGTTGTATTGTAAAGCAAAAATATTGATCCATTACTTTCACTACATACACAAAGCATAATTTTCCGAATATAGAAGTGATTTAATTCATATATTTTATTTCATCCTAATAATCTGTCCTATATATTTAGCGTAGATTATCTAGCCAATGTCTTGTATGTCATATATTAACTGTGATATTTCAACGCACGGTGGCCATCTTGGATGAATCTAGTGTAGGGGCGCATATGTCTATGGCCCTTCAACTGTATGTCTTGTCTATTTTTATTATTAAGGCTATATGCAAACTCTCCGTGGTAATATAAATTATATTTCAAGTATATGTTGGCCGATTTTTCGAAAAAAACTTTTTCCGAAAGCACAAAGTTGCCATCACAACTTTGAAAACATAATTAATTATTGCAAATTGAACGATATAAAAGCGTTTTATCGCTTAGCGCCAATCGATAACATATTTTTAATAGCTTTCGTAATAAATGTAACACCTCTCAGCTTAAAATTAACAAATAAACTAGCTGACGAGTGTTCTAAGATTGTTTTTTATGACATCACGTTTAAACGTAGTTTTGTGACATCACGTTTTGATGTAACTCTGTGACGCCATCTCTAAAAATGTTTAATGAAATAAAATGCTAGATCCGTGCGTGGTGACCATACATAAAAACAATACATATGCTGTTTCTATGCTTAGTATACACAACAACGTCCGGCAACTAGAAACCAGGGCTGCGGAGTCGGAATGGGGACTCGGGACTCGACGGAGGTGGTTTGTTTTGCCGGACTTGGACTCAAGACTCGCGACTCGCGTAAGACCACGTAAAACTACTCGAGTCCCGAGTCTGACGTGCGTATGGGCATTTCCAAATATTAAAACTTATATTGTCGCTAACTGTAAATCGTAAAAGTTAAATATCAAATAGTGGAATATTTTGGACTCGGGTATATTATAATAGCCAAAGTCGGACTCGGGAGTTAGACTCGGGTTATTTTTAACCTACTCCGCAGCCTTGCTAGAAACTCTACTGACCGGCCAAGTATCTTATTCTGTAGAATGTAATCTGCTGGTCATAGTAGTAGTAGTTGTAGTAGTTGGCCGATGATTTGAAGTAGATGGTCATGTACATTCCACTGCTAACATAGGTTGGTGGAAGGGAGGCACCGCAATGTTTGCCCAACAATGTTGAGTCAGTGCTTGATCCATCGTACACCGCTAGATATTCCCTCCTGCATAAATATACCGTTATTTTACAGCCTCCTCTATCAGATGCGGTTACAGAATCCCTGTTTAGACGGGGGAGGGCTTACTTTATTTAAAGATGCCGTAAGTTAAGTCAAAACGTACATCTGAGTGTGGCGTAATTAAGTTGTAACATTGGGAACAGCAAACAGGTCGTTTATTTGGCTAAAGTTGAGGTGGTACTTTCAAAGAAGAGGTGCTACTTTCAATACAAAAGCTTCAATAGAAAGATAAAGCAGAAGTACGCCTTTATGTCGTTGAAATGTCAAAACTTTTATTTTCGGGGGTTCGATTGGACGCACGAAACTGTTGAGCTAAACAATTTCATCAAAGTTCACAAAGACATATTTAGGATTAAAAAATATGAAATTTAAGTGACGAGATAAAGTAAAAAAAAAAAATATATATATATATATATATATGTATATAAATTTGATGATATCCTACCCGCAATGATCCTTCAGTTTGAAAGTCACGAATATAATTCGAACGCAATACGCGTCACTTTTGGCGGTGAGTAAGTAAGTGCAGTCCGAACTCGTACCCAGCGGGTCATTGGGCGAGTAAATCGTTCCGTTAAATGTCGGAACTACCGCTATCGTCTGTCCGCATGTGCTTGGAGAAAAAGCTGGAACTGAAGATCAAGTTTGATTTTAAAACAACTATAGGATTTACCAAAAATAGTTACGGCGTTACCATGTGATGCGTAATATACCTAGAAATTTAAAGGTTAATGATGAAAACTTAACTTCTTCTTCGATTTATATTTTAAATATAAGCACCAGCAATTCGAATGGAAGAAACAGTTTAGGACTCCGAAATTATTTTCATATTAGATTATTATATAATATTTCTAACAAGCCTTTTTGAACGTGTTTGGTAGCACAGTGCTTGGAACTGTCCACTAGATCTAACAAAGAATTCAAAATTCTGTGAGTAGTAAATTATGTTTACATAAAATGACCTGTTTTACTATATTTTCGACCATATGTTTACCAATTTACGTTTTGCTACTTTAATTAAAGGAAATTTAAAAAGAACTGAAACATTTCTTATCCAAGCTTGTATATTCCCTTTCTTTTTATATGTGTTGAATATGTGTTAAAAATAAAGGTAACCTTTTAATTTTATCTTGTATTTGGATGAGGGCATTGAAATTGACATTGAAGTTACAAACGGATCTGACAAGACTGCAAATCTTAACATGGTGCAAAATAGTACGGCGGATACGCCATAGCTTTCAGAATAATATGCAAAAATTAACATACCGGCCTCGTATCTTATGCTGAAGCCCGAATGTTGCACCGACCCGTCGGATTTGAAGAATATGGTCATGTACCTTCCACTGCTGGAGTGAGAAAGCGGGATTGTGGAACCGCAATATTTTCCAAGCACATTGGAACTGGTGCTTTGTCCATCGTACACCTCTAGGTAATCCAAGCTATGAAATAACAGGGGATCTTGCGGAAAGCAGAATAGATTTATAGACGGTAGACCACTGTGTTGAAAAGCGAAGCAATATACCTTCCGTAGCATAATTTTTGTTGATAAAACATTGTTTATGTTACAACACTGACTAAAAGAAATCATTGTAAACGGAAAGTGTCTAATTTTTTACTGTTTTGGGATACAAGTTTGGAAGAGCTAAAGAACAGCTATACAAAGACTACAATGTTAATGTTACACTATTCAAACGTGGAAAACTTTTTATTTTAGAAAAGTCGAGGTATGTCGTTTAAAAATTGTTGAAGCTGGTTTGAGAGTCAGCGAAAACGAAGAGTTTTGCAGCTGACTAGATGATTTAACCGTCTTTTGCCGCCCCCTAGGAACTACGGACGCTTAGTTTATCTAAATTTTTCGCATGTGTATACGGTTGTTCCGAAATAAATTTAAATCTGTCTAAATCTTTGAACCTATATAGCTTTAGTAATATTCAAAGATAGATTAGGTTTAAGACAAAATAGACAATGGTTTACTCGCAACATTTACAAGTAATGGCGCACGTGTATATTTGGCTCCCAACTGCTGTTAAAGTGCTCATAGAAAACGTCATCATCATGTACCTGATGTGAGAATTTTGTCTTTCACCGTATCCTCTTAATCATTTTTTACCTTTGAGTATATTTTCAAACAAACTTACTCGCATCCCGGGGAGGATTCTAGGTAAAAAGCTACGAAGGTGATTGAAACGTGCAATGCGCTAGTCGGACTCGTGATCCGGTAGGTGCACTCAGAGTTAGGCAGGTAATTTCCCGGGTAGTTTGGAGAGTTGATCAAATCGTTGGTGCCAGCGGCCAATTCAACACTGACGTCACAATTTTGATTTGCAGATTCGGTAACTAAAAATATCAAAAAGAGTAAACGTGTATCGTAATAATTCATCCATGAGCAACAAAACAAAGCCAAGTTATGACTAATTATTTTGTATTATCAACTTTTTCAAACATTAGCAATCTTCCGCAGACCACCATTTACTGTTAAAAAGCAATAGATTAAATATTAGTTTGTCATTAAACTGCATTGATATGACATTGCCAATAGTTATCAGTTTTCCAATTTTCGGACCGGAAATGCTGGATACCACAGCTGTCTGCGAATTTTATGTTTCCAAAAAATAACATTTGATAAAACACATACCGGTACAAAGAAAAAGCTGATTTGATTTAGGAATGACGACGTTTAATTCAATAAAAAAGTTTAGTCTTTGTATTAGTATTAGAAAAAAAATTTTTTTTGACCGTTCTGACCAATAATGGACTTAAAGTGGAAAAAAGTCAAATATATGGGTATGGTATTTTTCCTGGAGTGCTAAATTATATAAACATATCGAACTCACTAGTTTCATATCTCATTCGAAAGCCAGAAAATTGAGAGGAAGAATCCGATTTGAAGCGGACCGTCATATACATTTGACTGCTGGTGTGTGAGGGGGGAATCAATTGACCGCAATGCTTACCAAGCAACCTCGCACTCGTGCTTGATCCGTCGTACACTGCCAGGAAGTCGTACCTGTAACATTAAAGTTCTTAAAGCAGTGAATAACACAGTAAGCCAGATTTTCAAGGTAATAGAACAAGGGTTCTTTTTTACCGTAGACACCTAATTTTTTTTTTCGCTTTGCGCGGACCACGGAAGGGGAGAATTTTTAAAATTGACTTCCCGGTACGACTTTAGAAATCTGCCGATTTCGGTCCGAAAAATGTTAAAGTGTAACGAAGTCTACATTCAGTGCAAAGCCGTTTCAATTTAATTTAAGTTGTTTTTTTAAATTGATTACTTCCTAAATATACACTACTATTTTTATTAGGCCTTCATGAACCCCCTAAAACTAGTTCATGGACCCCCAAAGGGTCCGTAGCCCCAGCTTAACAACCCTTGTAATTATGTGTTTGTGCCTCTCGACAAAAGTACAAAAAGTAGTGATATGGAAGTTTTCAGAAAACGGCTTTGTCAGTTGGCTCGAAACCTATTGCTGTAATTCAGTGATTGAGTAACGATTGAATTCAAACAAGAAAGGTCGGACTGGCTATTCAAAATGAAAGCTAATATTAAGTTTATATGTTCACTTTTTCCTGTATTTTCTCAAATATTTATTAACACAGGGGTATATTTCATTTACCATGTATTTTTATACTATTATTAGTTGGCTCCAGGCTATTTTTACTGTTCTCACATAAATGACGCCAATGTGCATCTGACGTAGAATTTAGCATGACCGCTCTATATGCTATACCAAACTTTAAACTATGGATCATCAACCTTAGACGTGGGCCAAAGCCCAACTCAGAAGGGTCTCGGTGTAAATAGCAAACTTCGACGAACCATTTTAATGAAGAACTTGTAGTTTTTGAAGCATTTCATTAGCATAACTGTTACTCAAGGCGGGCCTGGGATATTTTTGGGCAATAGGGAATGAGTTTAATTACATACAAAGAATGCATTAAGGAAATTGGGTTTGCGACCTCGCTTTCAGTATGTAAAATAGGTGGTTGGCTGGATAATTGATATTAGCAGGCCGTAGTTGTTGAAACGTTAAGCGATATATCAACTTACTCGCAGTTTGATGATTGTTCGAGGTGAAAAGCCACAAAGCTGACTTTAATGTGACGGTCGTTATTGGTGCTTGTGAAGTTGTAGGTGCACTCCGAGTTTGCTGGGTACTCGTTCGGGTAGTTTAATGAGCTGATAAAACCACTACGAGTCGAAGCAAGTTGAATCCTGCGGCTGCAACCTAAATAAACAAGCTACAATGTCTTGCCATTTATTAGTTGCTAAAAATTTTTTTATTTTTTTTTTTTACTAGTTGCTAAGTTGAACTACATTTAAACATCAATCGCCGTTTTTTAGGTATGTTTTAATTTAGTTTTTTATTTCATTTTTTCGAGAGCGGGTCCAAGGGTAATTAAACAGGGAAAGAGCCGTAACTACAACCGGTTCAGTCGGTGTAATGCAGATGTGCCTCAGAGCTGGGGACGGAACGTGCTGCTAGTTTTTCTTTAATATGTCTGGTAAAAACTGGTAAACTTGTTAAAAATTTGATCTGAAATATTCACATAGTAACTGTTTGGCGGCTTTAAGTTTATTACTTATTTAAGGATCAATTATTACACGTTTGACGATATTCCCCTAACAAAAAGAGTCATATTAATTATCGGCATTTTTCGAAAACATTGCAAATATCAGAAACCTTTTTTTAGCTAAAAAAAATGATCTTAATTGGTTATTATGAAACATGTCACCTCCAGAGGCGAATCCTGATGGTAGGCTACCTTGCCACACCACCCTCAAACTGTATTTTGCCTTTTCTTACACATAAACATTTTTTCGAAATCTCGTTATGTTTATAGCGTTTGTTTCGTAACAAACTTTTATAAAATATTTTATCTCAAAGGCGTCGTGAGTCTCATCGCGCCGTCAAATAAACGATTTGTCAGTTCTTTATTTAGCTTTGCGCTAATCGATAACATCTTTGTAACGCAGTGTGTGGTGCCCTTGAGATAACCTCCTGGCGTCACGTTATGGCATAACTATCTGACGTCATATCTGATTTTTTCATGCCCCCCGGAAAATCCTGGATTCGCCCCTGGGCGCCCAAAAGCCGAACGAAGTTACGGCCCTGATCGGGGTACATGCTTATAACAACAGCATGTAAACATACTTGCTTAGCTGTAAAACTATTCAAATAAAAGTTGTAAGATTTATAAAAGAGCAAAAATTTAATAAAAGTAATGCCAACGCTTACCTGTGTTCCACCAACCATCACACACCAAAAACTTTACCAAGGCAAAAAGAAGTACTGCTATAACACTATTCATTTTTCTTTTTGCTAATATCTTTATGTCTTAGACTGAAGCAAAAATAAAAGTTTAACTATTTGTTTGTAAAACACCGTTAATTTTTTTCAGAAAATGTAGATGCAACCCTGTTTCCCGAATCTTCCGGGAGTCAACAGCCTACCAAACGTTTCGCTACTTGTAAAAGTTGATAATATCAATTGTAAAACGTTGCGCATTTGAGATAATGGGCGGAAGTAAGCTGATGTCTAGCACAGCTTGAACTAATAAGTAACATCGAAACTAATTGTTATGTGTTTAAATCTATTTAAAGTGGCACAGGCCGTCCAGCGTACGAAAACTAGCTTTAACTACAAAACCCTAATTAGGTTATCGGCTATTGAAGACCAGCATTGTTTAGTTTTGTAAATGGAAACTGCAGTGACAGATCGAAAGTTTGAGGCTTATGCTTCAGCGATTAACAAAAGATACATTTGTTTTTAACCATTGTTTAAAACTGTGTAGGCCTACGTTGCGAATGTTCAGTTGTAGGCCTACTGCTACACAATACTATGAAAAAACGTCACTCATGTTGATTAGGGATGTTAAACTACAGTAAGCTATAATATCACAATTTTCGAAAAAGATCTAATTCTACTTTTCGATAAGAAGGTTCAGGGTCTATTGGCAACTAAAATGTTATGTGGATCGCCTAATGCCAAATCATTTGACTTGAAATAAAGATTAAATAGCTCACATATATATATACGGATTAAACTGTATTTGCTGTTCGCATACAAACATCCTGAAGTAACACAGTAAAACATATCCATAGTTCCGAACGATGTTTTAAACATGTTAAAATTAACGTTATTCTTATCATTAAACAGATAGAGCTTTGCCACTCATGAAAACTAACGTATTCAATCATGCAGCAATTTTAATTAGCTTTATGTTCATTTGACAATAAAGACCGAGAAGACTACATTTGTCATCGAAGCATTTTTAACCAAATTGCGCAACAATTTCAGACATGAAAATGTTAACGTTTTTTCGAACAGATGCGCAGTCAAAATTAAAAGACGCGCAAAACAGTTAAATATAACAAGACTATAGTATTACTTGATGAGGTTTGCCCGTGTTTTAATAAGTTAAGTTGGCCTTTTGTTTACTTTACGAAATAGTTTGGTTGTTCAATGTTCTACAAAACCCAAGGCGAGGCAACGTTTACAGAATAACCGAGAGAAAGCATCTGGTGAGCTTTTGTGCAAAGTTAGAATTTTTGCAGTGACAGTCCACGTTTATTTCGCAGTGTTTGTAAACAAGCGAGACGCCTCCAAGTTTCTGGTGCGAAAGAAACGAGCCACGATTGAGTCGGAATGCTACGAGGAGGTCTGTTCATGGGAAGAGGTTAAAGAGTGTGAAGGAGATACCCAACAAGCAGTAAGACATACAAATAAAACTTTTCATAAAAAAAAACAAAAAAACAAAACACTTTTTTTAACTTTTAATAAACAATGGAGTTTTTTATATAAACTATTGCTACCATAGGCTAATTATAAACCGCTCATCTCGTAATTCAAATTTCTGGCAACCTATTCAAGTTGCCTTCTTTAAGATTAATTACATCGAACGCTCGTCATTTACCCTGAAGAAGGTGAGAAAAAATATAGTACAAGCAGAACCCCAAACTATTTAAAAAAAATCCTAAACCCAAATCTATAATCACTTATCAAGCGTAAAAAAGCGATCCGGTCAAATAGCCACTTCAAAACATTATTATTTAGCGATGTAGGCTATGCGTGGTCTGAGTATTAGATACACCAACCTGACGACGACTATATAGAGCAACGTTTTGTGCAGGCAGGAAAGATCTTTACTGCATTCTTCCTCCAATAACTCTACACGATGATTCGTCAGCAGTCCATACCACACCAGCAAACGCCGAAAACTCTTGTAAGTTATCTTGTTCTGCTAAAATAAAAAATAAAACTCTGTACGGTATATGTGAGAATTATTGAGGTTTTGGTCGGAGAAGTTATAACTGGGTGACAACGCGGCCAAAATACCGCTTATAAGCCCTAATTATCATTCTCGATGTTGAAATTTCTTAATGTTTGTACCATCTAAAAAAAAATAGTATACTTTTCCGAATCCCAAGTGCAAATAGTTATACAGAAAACAAAGCACAACATCTTGTAAGTTTGATAAAAATTTCTGCCTCTTGTCAGTAGTAAAGTTCCTATCATACACCAGTGTAATGTTTGGTATACTTCTGCCTTTGAAACCTCTCACTATGTTCCATATTTCACCAGGGTCCACTTTTAAATTTTCCTATTTATCAATAACCTATTTATCTTTTTACTTGATAAGCAATCAAATATTTCCGCGATCCGACATTAATTTTCATTCGCCACCGTTTTCAAACATACAGCCTTTTCTATACATACAAGCAAAACGACGTCGGTAACATGTTTGCAATATGCAGTCAAATAACATGACTTTTGTTGGACTATAGTTGAGGAGGGATGTGCCAACCTGGACTGTGGCATCTATGGCACCTGTCAGTGGCAAGAGGACAACGGGTCATATACTTGCGCTTGCCAAGAAGGCTGGCAGGGTGACAACTGTGACAAGCAAGGTGAGCAATTGGCATACTCGAAAGAAATTAAGTTAGTTTTCGATATTTCGTGCAGCTAAACCTATAGGGAATGTTTTTTAATACTTTAAGATAGTGGTTTTGAATGCCAGACCGGTTTGTAAAGTAGTTTTGTGGGCTGTAAATTTTACACGAAAAACTTAAAATAGTATAATTGGATATAGCATGGGTCTTCATCAATAAAAAAATGCAATAGTGTCGGTCACGTTTTTTAAGCTTATTTTAATTTTGAGAACAAAACCTCACGACACAAATGAATAGTCAATAAAAGCTTAACTTCGTTTAAGCTTAACCTTCCAACTTTATATTTACAGTCGAATAAACATCATTTTCGACAACGGATCCATAAATCAACCAAAGCAGGTAAAAGTTGAACTCCTTCTTATACAGCAACGACAATTTGAATTAAAGTGATTAAACTAAGCTTAAAAGAAGTATGTTAAAAAACGTCATATTTAACGCTATTGTACATTTCAGGGCCTACTCGAAAGGAGAAGCTTTGTTTCGTTGTGTACTTGAATATTCAAAGTTTCAAAAAATATAATTACAATTTACACAAAATATGCTGACGTTTCTTTTGAGAAATTAGGCCTTCTAGAAATAAATGACAGGAGGGAACCACTTTAACTATATAGGCAGCCTTAAGATTTGAATAGCTGTGAGAAGTTATGAAATGTTTTGTGTTTTGAATCCCCTTATCAGAGCACTGATTTTTTGGAATCGTTCATAATATTTGGAAGTTTGGCTAACTGAAGTAAATAAATCACATTACCTTGCTAAAGTTATCAAGAGGCATGACAAGCACACAAAAATCGCTATACCCTCGCTAAAGGCTAAGCGGGATTTAAGATATCAAATTGTACATTAGGTTTTTCAAAATGCTTAAATAAATAAGGAAAACTTTATAACCGAAAAGAAAGCTTAAAATTAAATGTTCGCTCGACGCAGACTCGATTTACGTTATATGTTGACTTTGAAATAAAGGTCCAACTGCATGGGTTAAATGATAAAGTAATGAAATCTCAATCATAGGGCATGAAAAAATGAATAAATACCAATTATAGGGTTGGGAATTTTACGATGACGTTTTAAAACAGTCAGCCTAAAAAAGCTTGGTATCGAGCAAACCTATATAGTTCGCCAATATAAAATTTACTATAGTTAACTATATTACCTTACTTGTTAATTCTATTATCACATTAAAAACATCCAGTGGTGTAAAGGAAATGGTTTAGCTACAGAAAGACTAGCGGTTGAGTTGGTCAAACAACGTTAAAACCTCAGGTTTGCTTAAACGATACTAAAATGAAATTTACAATTACTTCCTGCTTCGGTTTAAAGAAATATAGTTTGTCTCTGTTTGGCGCAAACAATTTTAGGTTTGCTTAACAGGCCAAGAAAAAACTTAAACACTACAATAATCCTGTACAACGACCATTTTATTTACAATCGGCTACCACATGTGTAGAATCACCAATTTAAATAATAATTTTAGGTCAGCATTAGAGCAAAATGTGCGTTCGAACAGGTTGGCGTGCTAATTATAATTATAGTTTGTGTGTAAACGTGATTATTAAAATCTGTTTTAAAATTTTTGCGATTTGTTAAAGTACGTCGCCAAAACAAATGCTTTTCAGTATGCCGTTTTAAATCGTATTTACACACATAATGGTGGGTAACACGAAAATGTTTGCGTAAAAGAACTTTGTAAGTTTAGATCATAGCTTTGAATAACTAAAAACACATTGTCATAACGTAAAAGTTTATGTGAAAGCAGCAAATTATCAGCCACTCAAAAACTTTGGAAAGCTAACCGTTGTAGGCTACATCCGAGCACATAAAATTCTTTCAATTAACTTATACAGGTAGTCTAGATCAGTGCTTCGCAACCAAGTACAAGGTTTTTTAGAATATTATTAAAACAAAGGGATTTTTGGAATTCAAGGGATTTTTTTTGGAACAAGGGATTTTCGGAATTTTATATTAAAAATGTTATTATACCCCATAAATATGCTGTTACCCAACAAGCAGTAAGACATACAAAATAGTTATTATACCCCGTTCTCCATACAGCTTTTGCAAGGGGGTACAATTTTCACGACTATAACGGGCTTAAGAAATCTTAGTAAGTGCAAAATTTTATTTTTTATTACAAATCGCTCGTTTTTGGTTGCCATGGATATTTGCTGATGTTGTCTGCTGTCAATCGACATATATTTCGTAGCTGTGCCGCCGAATTGGTATATAGCTATGCTGGGAAGTGGAAAAAGGGTTGCGGAACACTGGCCTAGATCTATTTTTACACTTCACGCCCCGTAATTTTGGTTGAAGAAGAATAAAAGTGTTTACAATTGAAAGTAAATATACAAAATGATGGACAAAACACTAAATATTACGATTAATTTAAAATGTAAAAATGCCTACTTATTTGAACAAGCATACATTTACTAAAAATGTTTCAAATTGACGCTAAAATGTTTCAAATTGATGACGCAACTAATTTTGACTTTTAAGCACAGCGTCGTAAACCCACACAATTGTAACGGCAGGTTTGCCGCTACAGGAGTCTTGATATTAGGCTGTGCTCGAACTTGATTTATTTTCTAGAAAGGTTGTCCTATAGCACGACCGTGAATCAAAAAAAACTTACCGCTTCGTCCAGTTGCGGGATAAGTGAATGAAAGACCATCAGCACAGGAGTAGATTTCATCCAGGTCTTCAATTGGACCCTGGGGTTCTTGTCGATTGGGTTGTGGAAGTCCTCCAGTAAACTCATTACTCCGATCTTCCATGTGGCAGTTTAGTAGAGGCTGCGACCTTGGTATGGGTAATTCTTGTGCTTTGTGTTGTTGCGGAATGCATGGGGCAGTAGCCGCCTGTTGAGGCTCAGAAATCGCCATTGGTTTTTGAACTTCTTCCTCGTTTTTAGGGTCAGACGCGTTTCGTTCGATCTTTCTTTAGCAAAGTTTAACAATTTCGCCCGTTCTCAGGACTTTTGAACAAATTGTTGTAAACCCCTTTGAACAAACCTTTTTAACTTACGTGTTTTCGTTTCCTTACTTGTAATTTTAGCATAAAATTATGTCACTTTTCGGCCTAAGACCTGAGTTAAAAAGTCAAAAGTCTTGTTTGAATGTATTTTCTCTGCATTGTTACTTATGTTGTATATGCGTAATAGCTAAATAAAATTCAGTTAATAAATTCATTAGAAGCAAAATTCGAATAGATTGGACGTTTTGTCCTGTTTTTTTGGCGTTGAAAATATCGTAGGCCAAGTAACATGCGATTTTCCATGTTACCGCTGCCCATTACCATATTTCGATAGAGTCTGTATGTTTAATGGTTTTAAAATCGCACTTTAATATATAAGATCAAAAAATACCCTTTAAAGCATTTTGGACGCCAATACACAAGCTTTTACGGCTTCTATATAGGTTATAACTTTTTAATTAACCTTTTAGTCCCGATAACTGATATATAGGTTCCAAGCAATCCTGTTCACTAATATCCAAGCATCTATAGCAGTGCTTCGTAACCAATGGGTCGACTTTGACTTGGCAGGGCTAGCTTACTGCAGTAAATCAAATTATAGAGTTTGCTCTGAGCAAGATTTTGAGAAAATTCCGGAAGTTTGAGAAAATTCCGGAAGTTTGAGAAAATTCCGGAAGCAATACGAAGATGCGGCTCGTATTTATCGAAACTCATTTATGCTAGTGGCTTTTGTTTTGTTTGCTTACAAAATCGTTTAACAAAAGACGATTGGGTCGCCAAACCTTTGCTGTTATACTTACGCTTAGTGTTTTCGCTGTTAAAAGGCTTAGTATTTAAGTGGTTCATACATACATCTATAGGGCCACAAAAATGTATTGGAGTTGGGCAAAACTTAGATTCTTAAATATCCTCAAATATATCTCGGCACCCTTGAGCATTAGAAATGGCACCGCAAGGTTCCGCGGCATCCCGTTTGAGAAACACTGGTTTAACCTGTGCGACTGTGCGTTCATCTATATAGTTTCGAAATCGCGTTTGTGGTTTGCTCTATTCCAGTCCAACGCCCGAGGGCCAGCTAAGTGTGAAAGCGAAGGTCGCGCTATTAGTAACTTTGTAATTTACACACCCGAAACTTTCGTCGAACCGGTTGTTTCGAAACCTGGCCATCGTCAGCTCGAAACTCCGATATATTTGGAAAACACTCTGTGGTCGAAAGTTAAACGAGCGCTTGTTTGACGTTAAGTGAAAATAGCCTTGTTAATCGCATCACTTCGTTGCAATTTTTTTCAAAGTTACTTTTGTATTTGTCATCTCGAATCTACCACCAGATCTAACAAGAAATGAAAACTGTTACAACTTATTGATAACTTAATTTTTTTAAGATTATTTTTTATTCTCACATACTCAGTGAAACTTTTCCACTGAACCTACCATGCCTATAGGACCAATTAATTCAACTTGTTCGTCGGACAAACCTTCGTAACTTGGACCAATCAATCCGTTTCTAAAGTAGATGCACGCTATATATGACATTAGGGTTCATGCCATAATAATGACTCAAAAGTAATACCTAACGAACGAAGCTACTCGTATTAAATCATTTAGCCTCCAGTGATTCCTATTTTGAATCCGCTTCGAATACAAACAACGCAGCAGTTTCACTATGTCGTAAGTAGTTTGGCTATATCGTGGATAAAAATCATTTTGTGTCGATCCGGGAAAGTCCGAAACCGTTTGCTATAAAGGCGCTGGCCAGTTGAACGTTTTCTTTACAAACGTTGGCGACTTCAAGAAGTGTTTCAAAAAGTCAAAATCTTGAAGCTCTACAGTACCTTTACCATTCATCTTTGAAGCGACCAACAGCATGACAAGCCTAACTTACTTCGTTGCGATTGCCGCGGCACTTGTGGTTCTTCTCGTCGAACAAGGCACAAGCTCTCCCAGCGGTAAGTCAAGTTTTTTGAGTGTTAACTTTTTAATGGTTGAAGCTTTCCAAAAAAAAATTAAATGGTAGAGTAGCAAACGTAAAACAGTCTATCGCCATACTCGCATAACCTTCTTTAAGAAACCTGAAACATTTATATAAACATTGTGTGTATTGTTTGATCAGATATGTTGATCACAGATTATACACAATGTGTGTATATATGTTTGAGATGCCGAACATATGGCGTAACTCTTTAAAAACGGAGCTATGTCGTTTCTCGACCGATTGCCGCTGAGCCTGCGTAACTCATATGAAGTCGGTAGAGAGAAGGTCGCGGGAGACCGTGAGTTCGAACCTAACCACAGGCTAATTCATGTTCGCACTATATTCCTAACTAAGTCGGCTGATTACGGTAGGCTTTTCGGAAGCCATCAGGTGTACTTATTTAAAAGGTTCAGGGCAGAAAACAATGTACCTGAGGCGACTAAAAGGCCTTTATTGGCAATGTGTGCCTAAACATACGTAAAACAGGTGTTTTTTCGTTTGAAGGAAAAATAGGCGTTTTTATAGGTAAAAGATAGACGTTAATAAGTTAAGTTGGCATTTTGTTTACTTTACAAAATAGTTTGGTTGTTCAATGTTCTACAAAACCCAAGGCGAGGCAACGTTTACAGAATAACCGAAAGAAAGCATCTGGTGAGCTTTTGTGCAGAGTTAGAATTTTTGCAGTGACAGTCCACGTTTATTTCGCAGTGTTTGTAAACAAGCGAGACGCCTCCAAGTTTCTGGTGCGAAAGAAACGAGCCACGATTGAGTCGGAATGCTACGAGGAGGTCTGTTCATGGGAAGAGGTTAAAGAGTGTGAAGGGGATACCCAACAAGCAGTAAGACATACAAATAAAACTTTTCATAAAAAAAAACAAAAAACAAAAAAACACTTTTTTTTAACTTTTAATAAACAATGGAGTTTTTTATATAAACTATTGCTACCATAGGCTAATTACAAACCGCTCATCTCGTGATTCAAATTTCTGGCAACCTATTCAAGTTGCCTTCTTTAAGATTAATTACATCGAACGCTCGTCATTTACCCTGAAGAAGGTGAGAAAAAATATAGTACAAGCAGAACCCCAAACTATTTAAAAAAAATCCTAATTTATCTTAATCTTACTTCCAAACTCGAAAACTAACTTCCAAACTCAAACATTTTCAAACTAATAACGACTTGTTTATTTACAGAGGCTCACTTTTCTGCGCGCAAAACACGGTAAGTGAACATTAGATATGTTTGAAAGCGCTTGATCCAGTATTTAACTTTCTTATGTCGTCGAATTTGTGCAATTAACGGTAACAGCCGAAGTAGTGTTCTAGGCTACGTTATACCTTATCGGGCTACACTAAACATATTTTTAACGGCGATGATTATTGGTGCTATGCAAAATATTCCGAGGTCATTAATGCAACCAAGTGGTTCAAACTGACATATAATCACTAATATAAGCGTAAAAAATGGATCCCGTCAATAAACCTATAGCCACCGCCTGATGCTGCTTACCTGGCTAACAAAGTAATTGAAATCGATTTCCGAAAAAAATTATTGAAATTATGCAAAACTCGGAAAATTTAATCTAATACTATAACACCAACCAAACCCAAACGCTAACCCCAATCTTAACCCAAATCTATAATCTCTTATCAAGCGTAACAAAGCGATCCGGTCAAATAGCCACTCCAAAACATTATTATTTAGCGATGTAGGCTATGCGTGGTCTGAGTATTAGATACACCAACCTGACGACGACAATATAGAGCAACGTTTTGTGCAGGCAGGAAAGATCTTTACTGCATTCTTCCTCCAATAACTCTACACGATGATTCGTCAGCAGTCCATACCACACCAGCAAACGCCGAAAACTCTTGTAAGTTATCTTGTTCTGCTAAAATAAAATAAAAACTATCTGTACGGTACGTGAGAAATATTGAGGTTTTGGTCGGAGAAGTTATAACTGAATGACAACGCGACCAAAATACCGCTTATAAGCCCTAATTATCTTTCTCAAGATTGAAATTTCTTAATGTTTGTAGCATCTAAAAAAAAATAGTATACTTTTCCGAATCCCAAGTGCAAATATGTACAGAAAACAAATCACAAAATCTTATAAGTTTGATAAAAATTTCTGCCTCTTGTCAGTAGTAAAGTTCTTATCATACAACAGTGTAATGTGTGGTATAGTTCTGCCTTTGAAACCTCTCACTATGTTCCATATTTCACCAGGGTCCACTTTTAAATTTTCCTATTTATCAATAACCTATTTATCTTTTTACTTGATAAGCAATCAAATATTTCCGCGATCCGACATTAATTTTCATTCGCCACCGTTTTCAAACATACAGCCTTTTCTATACATACAAGCAAAACGACGCCGGTAACATGTTTGCAATATGCAGTCAAATAACATGACTTTTGTTGGACTATAGTTGAGGAGGGATGTGCCAACCTGGACTGTGGCATCTATGGCACCTGTCAGTGGCAAGAGGACAACGGGTCATATACTTGCGCTTGCCAAGAAGGCTGGCAGGGTGACAACTGTGACAAGCAAGGTGAGCGATTGGCATACTCGAAAGAAATTAAGTTAGTTTTCGCTATTTCGTGCAGCTAAACCTATAGGGAATGTTTTTTAATACTTTAAGATAGTGGTTTTGAATGCCAGACCGGTTTGTAAAGTAGTTTTGTGGGCTGTAAATTTTACACGAAAAACTTAAAATAGTACAATTGGATATAGCATGGGTCTTCATCAATAAAAAAATGCAATAGTGTCGGTCACGTTTTTTAAGCTTATTTTAATTTTGAGAACAAAACCTCACGACACAAATGAATAGGCGAAAAAAGCTTAACTTCGTTTAAGCTTAACCTTCTGATTTTATTTTCACAGTCGAATAAACATCATTCTCGACAACGGAGCCATAAATCAACCAAAGCAGGTAAAAGTTGAACTCCTTCTTATACAGCAACGACAATTTGTATCAAAGTGATTAAACTAAGCTTAAAAGAAGTATGTTAAAAATTGTCATATTTAACCCTATTGTACATTTCAGGGCCTGCTCGAACGGAAAAGCTTTGTTTCGTTGTGTACTTGAATATTCAAAGCTTCAACAAATGTAATTACAAATCACACAAAATATGCTGACGTTTCTTATGAGAAATTAGGAACCACTTTAGCTATATAGGCAGCCTAAAGATTTGAATAGCTGTGAGAAGTTGTAAGATTTTTTGTATTTAACCACTTATTAGAGCACTGAATTTTTGGAATCGTTCATAATATTAGGAAGTTTGGCTAACTGAAGTAAATAAATCACATTACCTTGCTAAAGTCATCAAGAGGCATGACAAGCAAACAAAAATCGCAATACCCTCGCTAAAGGCTAAGCGGGATTTAAGATGTCAAATTGTACATTAGGTTTTTCAAAATGCTTAAATAAATAAGGAAAACTTTATAACCGAAAAGAAAGCTTAAAATTAAATGTTCGCTCGACGCAGACTCGATTTACGTTATATGTTGACTTTGAAATAAAGGTCCAACTGCATGGGTTAAATAATAAAGTAATGAAATCTCAATCATAGGGCATGAAAAAAAGCAATAAACTCCAATTATAGGGTTGTGAATTTTACATGGATGACGTTTGGAAACAGATCGAGCAAACCTATATAGTTCGCCAATATAAAATTTACTAGTTAACTATATTACCTTATGACCTACTTGTTAATTCTATTATCACATTAAAAACATCCAGTACTGTAAAGGGAATGCAAGGATAAATTTACGGTTACTTCCTGCTTCGATTTAAAGAAATATAGTTTGTCTCTGTTTGGCGCAAACAATTTTAGGTTTGCTTAACAGGCCAAGAGGAAAACTAAAACACTACAATAATCCTGTATAACAACCATTTTATTAACAATCGGCTACCACATGTGTAGAATCACAAATCTAAATAATAATTTTAGGTCAGCATTAGAGCAAAATGTGCGTTCGAACAGGTTGGCGTGCTAATTATAATTATAGTTTGTGTGTAAACGTAATTAGCAAAATCTGTTTTTAATTTTTTGCGATTTGTTAAAGTACGTCGCCAAAACAAATACTTTTCAGTATGCCGTTTTAAATCATATTTACACACATAATGGTTGGTAACACGAAAAACAAAGGGATTTTTGGAATTAAAGCGATTTTTTTTTTGGAACAGGGGATTTTTGAAATGTTATTTTAAAAAATGGTATTATACCCCGTTCTCCAAACAGATTTTGCATGGGGGTACAATTTTCACGACTTTAACGGGCTTAAGAAATCTTAGTAAATGCAAATTTTTTTTTATAACAAATCGCTCGATTTTTGGCTGCCATGGATATTTGCTGATGTTGTCTGTTGTCAATCGACATATATTTCGTAGCTGTGCCACCGAATTGGTATATAGCTATGCTGGTATGCCGCAAGTGGACAAAAGGTTGTGGAGCACTGGCCTAGATCTATTTTGACACTTCACCCCTCGTAATTTAGGTTGAAGAAGAATAAAAGTGTTTACAATTGAAAGTAAATATACAAAAGGATGGACAAAACACTAAATATTACGATTAATTTAAAATGTAAAAAAGCCTACTTATTAGAAAAAGCATACATTTACTTTGGTAGCAAATATGTACAATATCTTATTGAGGACAGTTGTGTATTGTAAACAAAAATACTTTTTTATCTTTAACTCAAAGAAACGTTTTGCTGCTGGTTGGTTTGTTGTTTTTACTGCTGGCTCATAATGAGTTAAATTTTTAGCATTTTTAATTGTGTTATTTGTTCAGCAGAGTTTTCATTGAACCCATAAGACCCAGTATGTTTAAATTAAAGGTTGAAATCAAGGTAATCAACTTCTTGCGCTTTGATATTATGCAAATTGCCAGAGCTTTCGCCTTGGCGCTCTTGTCTTGCTCCCCCTGTGAACAAACGTATAACATTAGTTGCCAAACAATATTTTAAACATTTTTTGGGGGGATACAATTTTTGCTTTATCAGTACGATTTTTGATGCAATTGTTTGTACACGATTAGAGTGCAGTAAATCCCCCAATTTACCAATTGAACTGACCCTGAGTGTTACTTTTATTTCGTTCATTGTAAAATCACAGTGAACGCTAAAAATGTTTCAAATTGGGGACGCAACTAATTTTGACTTTTAAGCAAAGCGTCGTAAATCCAAAAAATTGTAACGGCAGGTTTAGCGCTACAGGAGTCTTGATATTAGGCTGTGCTCTACCTGATTTATTTTCTACAAAGATTGTGCTATAGCACGACCGTGAATCAAAAAAACTTACCGCTTCGTCCAGTTGCGGGATAAGTGAATGTAAGACCATCAGCACAGGAGTAGATTTCATCCAGATCTTCAATTGGACCCTGGGGTTCTTGTCGATTGGGTTGTGGAAGTCCTCCCGTAAACTGCACATTGCTCCGATCTTCCATGTGGCAGTTTAGTAGAGGCTGCGACCTTGGTATGGGTAATTCTTGTGCTTTGTGTTGTTGCGGAATGCATGGGGCAGTAGCCGCCTGTTGAGGCTCAGAAACCTCCATTGGTTTTTGAACTTCTTCCTCGTTTTTAGGGTCAGAGTTGAATCTCTTAAAATACCTGCGGTACAAAAAAATTGATGTCTTTAAAAACAACAATCTGTACGCGATTGCGAGAAAAGACAGAAAGTGCATTTTTATTGCAAAATGTTGACAAAGATAGCCAGCACCTAATTTTTTAACAATGTTCTGACTACATAAAAACATTTACATCCAACTCCCGATTTCGAACGTGTTTCTCTCGATCTTTCTTCAAAGTTTAACAATTTCTCCCATTCTCAGGACTTTCGAACAAATTGTTGTTAACCCCTTTGAACAAACCTTTTTTAACTTACACTTTTTTGTAGCAGATAGTGATTATGCCACTGAGAAGAATCACCGTGGCTACGACCGCTCCAGCTATAACGCCGGGGTTTGTTTGAGCTGGAGATGTGGGGGTAGCTGAAAGAAGAGAAAATAGTAAAGGTGTGACAAAAAACTTGTGAAGGTTTGCAGAATTGCCTGTATGATCACAACAATTAAGGCCGTTTGCGCTTTAAATTTGAAATAAAAACCCAGTTAAAAATACCACCTTTATTTATGTTTACATATCTGAATCAAGGGTAATTCACTCTGGCTATTTTCAAGCCCAGTTTGATATAGAAACGAATTTTGTGCCGGTGTTAAATCGAGTTAAGTCAAATGTGACATGAAATAAATTACGTGACTATTCGGGGTAAAATGATGTAACTTAATGAATAAGGCATTTGTACAAATGATTATTTTTTAATAAATGTTTTGCTGCCATTAAACATAAAAGAGGCGCCTTAGATCAAATTTAATCGCTTAGGGCAATTGTGTGTTAGTGACCTAAGTAAAGAACAGCCACTTTATTGATAGTAGTTTGTCGATATTGAAGATGTTACCTGCAGTTATTTTTGGTTGGTAAGTTGATATGGCTGTTTCTGAAAAAAAAAACACATTAAGGTTGATGGACAGGATTGGTATAACCCTATTTGGGAATGTATTGGCTAACCATAATTCATGTCGATTAGGCCGAATTTCATGTTAGGCCTGGTCTCGTGCTCACAATTTATAAAGCCTATTCCCCACTATAGTGCAATTTTTAAAGTGATAATGGAGCTTGATAATGAATTTCAAAGCCGAAAGGCGAACTTATTATATTTCAGTTAATGTGTCACATTAAGTGAAAAGGATGCAAGTTCGTATCGAAACGCCTTAATCAGGATGATGGCTATCTACTCGACCTAAAGTGATATAGCTAGAAAAGTTAAGAGAAATGTTGGAGAATAATGGTTGAAGGTTGTAAAAATACGTAATAAGAATATCAAATCCCATACAGAAGTAGGTATCATTTTAAACGTTTCGAACAACTCTTTATTCATTTTCAGCATAGTGAGAAGGCACTGATTATAAAAGTGTATATACTATTGTTAGAAAGAAAGAGCATTCAAAAGCGAAATTGCATCGAAGACATAAAACAAACCCCGGAAATTGCGACTTAAACCGTTCCGGTCCTACAGTCACTGAAGAGTGCGATTAAGTTCGGCTACAGCAATTGTTCTGTGGAATCACGAAACTTGCCTATGTCCTATGACCAAAGGCATACCTCGTTGTATTGTAAAGCAAAAATATTGATCCAATACTTTCACTACATACACAAAGCATAATTTTCCGAATATAGAAGTGATTTAATTCATATATTTTATTTCATCCTAATAATCTGTCCTATATATTTAGCGTAGATTATCTAGCCAATGTCTTGTATGTCATATATTAACTGTGATATTTCAACGCACGGTGGCCATCTGGGATGAATCTAGTGTAGGGGGCGCATATGTCTATGGCCCTTCAACTGTATGTCTTGTCTATTTTTATTATTAAGGCTATATGCAAACTCTCCGTGGTAATATAAATTATATTTCAAGTATATGTTGGCCGATTTTTCGAAAAAAACTTTTTCCGAAAGCACAAAGTTGCCATCACAACTTTGAAAACATAATTAATTATTGCAAATTGAACGATATAAAAGCGTTTTATCGCTTAGCGCCAATCGATAACATATTTTTAATAGCTTTCGTAATAAATGTAACACCTCTCAGCTTAAAATTAACAAATAAACTAGCTGACGAGTGTTCTAAGATTGTTTTTTATGACATCACGTTTAAACGTAGTTTTGTGACATCACGTTTTGATGTAACTCTGTGACGCCATCTCTAAAAATGTTTAATGAAATAAAATGCTAGATCCGTGCGTGGTGACCATACATAAAAACAATACATATGCTGTTTCTATGCTTAGTATACACAACAACGTCCGGCAACTAGAAACCAGGGCTGCGGAGTCGGAATGGGGACTCGGGACTCGACGGAGGTGGTTTGTTTTGCCGGACTTGGACTCAAGACTCGCGACTCGCGTAAGACCACGTAAAACTACTCGAGTCCCGAGTCTGACGTGCGTATGGGCATTTCCAAATATTAAAACTTATATTGTCGCTAACTGTAAATCGTAAAAGTTAAATATCAAATAGTGGAATATTTTGGACTCGGGTATATTATAATAGCCAAAGTCGGACTCGGGAGTTAGACTCGGGTTATTTTTAACCTACTCCGCAGCCTTGCTAGAAACTCTACTGACCGGCCAAGTATCTTATTCTGTAGAATGTAATCTGCTGGTCATAGTAGTAGTAGTTGTAGTAGTTGGCCGATGATTTGAAGTAGATGGTCATGTACATTCCACTGCTAACATAGGTTGGTGGAAGGGAGGCACCGCAATGTTTGCCCAACAATGTTGAGTCAGTGCTTGATCCATCGTACACCGCTAGATATTCCCTCCTGCATAAATATACCGTTATTTTACAGCCTCCTCTATCAGATGCGGTTACAGAATCCCTGTTTAGACGGGGGAGGGCTTACTTTATTTAAAGATGCCGTAAGTTAAGTCAAAACGTACATCTGAGTGTGGCGTAATTAAGTTGTAACATTGGGAACAGCAAACAGGTCGTTTATTTGGCTAAAGTTGAGGTGGTACTTTCAAAGAAGAGGTGCTACTTTCAATACAAAAGCTTCAATAGAAAGATAAAGCAGAAGTACGCCTTTATGTCGTTGAAATGTCAAAACTTTTATTTTCGGGGGTTCGATTGGACGCACGAAACTGTTGAGCTAAACAATTTCATCAAAGTTCACAAAGACATATTTAGGATTAAAAAATATGAAATTTAAGTGACGAGATAAAGTAAAAAAAAAAATATATATATATATATATATATATGTATATAAATTTGATGATATCCTACCCGCAATGATCCTTCAGTTTGAAAGTCACGAATATAATTCGAACGCAATACGCGTCACTTTTGGCGGTGAGTAAGTAAGTGCAGTCCGAACTCGTACCCAGCGGGTCATTGGGCGAGTAAATCGTTCCGTTAAATGTCGGAACTACCGCTATCGTCTGTCCGCATGTGCTTGGAGAAAAAGCTGGAACTGAAGATCAAGTTTGATTTTAAACAACTATAGGATTTACCAAAAATAGTTACGGCGTTACCATGTGATGCGTAATATACCTAGAAATTTAAAGGTTAATGATGAAAACTTAACTTCTTCTTCGATTTATATTTTAAATATAAGCACCAGCAATTCGAATGGAAGAAACAGTTTAGGACTCCGAAATTATTTTCATATTAGATTATTATATAATATTTCTAACAAGCCTTTTTGAACGTGTTTGGTAGCACAGTGCTTGGAACTGTCCACTAGATCTAACAAAGAATTCAAAATTCTGTGAGTAGTAAATTATGTTTACATAAAATGACCTGTTTTACTATATTTTCGACCATATGTTTACCAATTTACGTTTTGCTACTTTAATTAAAGGAAATTTAAAAAGAACTGAAACATTTCTTATCCAAGCTTGTATATTCCCTTTCTTTTTATATGTGTTGAATATGTGTTAAAAATAAAGGTAACCTTTTAATTTTATCTTGTATTTGGATGAGGGCATTGAAATTGACATTGAAGTTACAAACGGATCTGACAAGACTGCAAATCTTAACATGGTGCAAAATAGTACGGCGGATACGCCATAGCTTTCAGAATAATATGCAAAAATTAACATACCGGCCTCGTATCTTATGCTGAAGCCCGAATGTTGCTTCGACCCGTCGGATTTGAAGAATATGGTCATGTACCTTCCACTGCTGGAGTGAGAAAGCGGGATTGTGGAGCCGCAATGTTTTCCAAGCACATTGGAACTGGTGCTTTGTCCATCGTACACCTCTAGGTAATCCAAGCTATGAAATAACAGGGGATCTTGTGGAAAGCAGAATAGATTTATAGACGGTAGACCACTGTGTTGAAAAGCGAAGCAATATACCTTCCGTAGCATAATTTTTGTTGATAAAACATTGTTTATGTTATAACACTGACTAAAAGAAATCATTGTAAACGGAAAGTGTCTAATTTTTACTGTTTTGGGATACAAGTTTGGAAGAGCTAAAGAACAGCTATACAAAGACTACAATGTTAATGTTACACTATTCAAACGTGGAAAACTTTTTATTTTAGGAAAGTCGAGGTATGTCGTTTAAAAATTGTTGAAGCTGGTTTGAGAGTCAGCGAAAACGAAGAGTTTTGCAGCTGACTAGATGATTTAACCGTCTTTTGCCGCCCCCTAGGAACTACGGACGCTTAGTTTATCTAAATTTTTCGCATGTGTATACGGTTGTTCCGAAATAAATTTAAATCTGTCTAAATCTTTGAACCTATATAGCTTTAGTAATATTCAAAGATAGATTAGGTTTAAGACAAAATAGACAATGGTTTACTCGCAACATTTACAAGTAATGGCGCACGTGTATATTTGGCTCCCAACTGCTGTTAAAGTGCTCATAGAAAACGTCATCATCATGTACCTGATGTAAGAATTTTGTCTTTCACCGTATCCTCTTAATCATTTTTTACCTTTGAGTATATTTTCAAACAAACTTACTCGCATCCCGGGGAGGATTCTAGGTAAAAAGCTACGAAGGTGATTGAAACGTGCAATGCGCTAGTCGGACTCGTGATCCGGTAGGTGCACTCAGAGTTAGGCAGGTAATTTCCCGGGTAGTTTGGAGAGTTGATCAAATCGTTGGTGCCAGCGGCCAATTCAACACTGACGTCACAATTTTGATTTGCAGATTCGGTAACTAAAAATATCAAAAAGAGTAAACGTGTATCGTAATAATTCATCCATGAGCAACAAAACAAAGCCAAGTTATGACTAATTATTTTGTATTATCAACTTTTTCAAACATTAGCAATCTTCCGCAGACCACCATTTACTGTTAAAAAGCAATAGATTAAATATTAGTTTGTCATTAAACTGCATTGATATGACATTGCCAATAGTTATCAGTTTTCCAATTTTCGGACCGGAAATGCTGGATACCACAGCTGTCTGCGAATTTTATGTTTCCAAAAAATAACATTTGATAAAACACATACCGGTACAAAGAAAAAGCTGATTTGATTTAGGAATGACGACGTTTAATTCAATAAAAAAGTTTAGTCTTTGTATTAGTATTAGAAAAAAATTTTTTTTTGACCGTTCTGACCAATAATGGACTTAAAGTGGAAAAAAGTCAAATATATGGGTATGGTATTTTTCCTGGAGTGCTAAATTATATAAACATATCGAACTCACCAGTTTCATATCTCATTCGAAAGCCAGAAAATTGAGAGGAAGAATCCGATTTGAAGCGGACCGTCATATACATTTGACTGCTGGTGTGTGAGGGGGGAATCAATTGACCGCAATGCTTACCAAGCAACCTCGCACTCGTGCTTGATCCGTCGTACACTGCCAGGAAGTCGTACCTGTAACATTAAAGTTCTTAAAGCAGTGAATAACACAGTAAGCCAGATTTTCAAGGTAATAGAACAAGGGTTCTTTTTTACCGTAGACACCTAATTTTTTTTTTCGCTTTGCGCGGACCACGGAAGGGGAGAATTTTTAAAATTGACTTCCCGGTACGACTTTAGAAATCTGCCGATTTCGGTCCGAAAAATGTTAAAGTGTAACGAAGTCTACATTCAGTGCAAAGCCGTTTCAATTTAATTTAAGTTGTTTTTTTAAATTGATTACTTCCTAAATATACACTACTATTTTTATTAGGCCTTCATGAACCCCCTAAAACTAGTTCATGGACCCCCAAAGGGTCCGTAGCCCCAGCTTAACAACCCTTGTAATTATGTGTTTGTGCCTCTCGACAAAAGTACAAAAAGTAGTGATATGGAAGTTTTCAGAAAACGGCTTTGTCAGTTGGCTCGAAACCTATTGCTGTAATTCAGTGATTGAGTAACGATTGAATTCAAACAAGAAAGGTCGGACTGGCTATTCAAAATGAAAAACTAAAATATTAAGTTTATATGTTCACTTTTTCCTGTATTTTCCCAATTATTTTTTAGCACAGGGGTATATTTCATTTACCATGTATTTTTATACTATTATTAGTTGGCTCCAGGCTATTTTTACTGTTCTCACATAAATGACGCCAATGTGCATCTGACGTAGAATTTAGCATGACCGCTCTATATGCTATACCAAACTTAGGGATCATCAAACCTTAGACGTGGGCCAAAGCCCAACTCAGAAGGGTCTCGGTGTAAATAGCAAACTTCGACGAACCATTTTAATGAAGAACTTGTAGTTTTTGAAGCATTTCATTAGCATAACTGTTACTCAAGGCGGGCCTGGGATATTTTTGGGCAATAGGGAATGAGTTTAATTACATACAAAGAATGCATTAAGGAAATTGGGTTTGCGACCTCGCTTTCAGTATGTAAAATAGGTGGTTGGCTGGATAATTGATATTAGCAGGCCGTAGTTGTTGAAACGTTAAGCGATATATCAACTTACTTGCAGTTTGATGATTGTTCGAGGTGAAAAGCCACAAAGCTGACTTTAATGTGACGGTCGTTATTGGTGCTTGTGAAGCGGTAGGTGCACTTCGAGTTTGCTGGGTACTCGTTCGGGTAGTTTAATGAGCTGATAAAACCACTGCGAGTCGAAGCAAGTTGAATCCTGCGGCTGCAACCTAAATAAACAAGGTACAATGTCTTGCCATTTATTAGTTGCTAAAAATTTTTTTATTTTTTTTTTTTTACTAGTTGCTAAGTTGAACTACATTTAAACATCAATCGCCGTTTTTTTAGGTATGTTTTAATTTAGTTTTTTATTTCATTTTTTCGAGAGCGGGTCCAAGGGGAATTAAACAGGGAAAGAGCCGTAACTACAACCGGTTCAGTCGGTGTAATGCAGATGTGCCTCAGAGCTGGGGACGGAACGTGCTGCTAGTTTTTCTTTAATATGTCTGGTAAAAACTGGTAAACTTGTTAAAAATTTGATCTGAAATATTCACATAGTAACTGTTTGGCGGCTTTAAGTTTATTACTTATTTAAGGATCAATTATTACACGTTTGACGATATTCCCCTAACAAAAAGAGTCATATTAATTATCGGCATTTTTCGAAAACATTGCAAATATCAGAAACCTTTTTTTAGCTAAAAAAATGATCTTAATTGGTTATTATGAAACATGTCACCTCCAGAGGCGAATCCTGATGGTAGGCTAACTTGCCACACCACCCTCAAACTGTATTTTGCCTTTTCTTACACATAAACATTTTTTCGAAATCTCGTTATGTTTATAGCGTTTGTTTCGTAACAAACTTTTATAAAATATTTTATCTCAAAGGCGTCGTGAGTCTCATCGCGCCGTCAAATAAACGGTTTGTCAGTTCTTTATTTAGCTTTGCGCTAATCGATAACATCTTTGTAAAGCAGTGTGTGGTGCCCTTGAGATAACCTCCTGGCGTCACGTTATGGCATAACTATCTGACGTCATATCTGATTTTTTCATGCCCCCCGGAAAATCCTGGATTCGCCCCTGGGCGCCCAAAAGCCGAACGAAGTTACGGCCCTGATCGGGGTACATGCTTATAACAACAGCATGTAAACATACTTGCTTAGCTGTAAAACTATTCAAATAAAAGTTGTAAGATTTATAAAAGAGCAAAAATTTAATAAAAGTAATGCCAACGCTTACCTGTGTTCCACCAACCATCACACACCAAAAACTTTACCAAGGCAAAAAGAAGTACTGCTATAACACTATTCATTTTTCTTTTTGCTAATATCTTTATGTCTTAGACTGAAGCAAAAATAAAAGTTTAACTATTTGTTTGTAAAACACCGTTAATTTTTTTCAGAAAATGTAGATGCAACCCTGTTTCCCGAATCTTCCGGGAGTCAACAGCCTACCAAACGTTTCGCTACTTGTAAAAGTTGATAATATCAATTGTAAAACGTTGCGCATCTGAGATAATGGGCGGAAGTAAGCTGATGTCTAGCACAGCTTGAACTAATAAGTAACATCGAAACTAATTGTTATGTGTTTAAATCTATTTAAAGTGGCACAGGCCGTCCAGCGTACGAAAACTAGCTTTAACTACAAAACCCTAATTAGGTTATCGGCTATTGAAGACCAGCATTGTTTAGTTTTGTAAATGGAAACTGCAGTGACAGATCGAAAGTTTGAGGCTTATGCTTCAGCGATTAACAAAAGATACATTTGTTTTTAACCATTGTTTAAAACTGTGTAGGCCTACGTTGCGAATGTTCAGCTGTAGGCCTACTGCTACACAATACTATGAAAAAACGTCACTCATGTTGATTAGGGAATGTTAAACTACAGTAAGCTATAATATTACAATTTTCGAAAAAGATCTAATTCTACTTTTCGATAAGAAGGTTCCGGGTCTATTGGCAACTAAAATGTTATGTGGATCGCCTAATGCCAAATCATTTGACTTGAAATAAAGATAAAACAGCTCACATATATATACGGATTAAACTGTATTTGTCGTTCGCATACAAACATCCTGGAGTAACACAGTAAAACATATCCATAGTTCCGAACGATGTTTTAAACATGTTAAAATTAACGTTATTCTTATCATTAAACAGATAGAGCTTTGCCACTCATGAAAACTAACGTATTCAATCATGCAGCAATTTTAATTAGCTTTATGTTCATTTGACAATAAAGACCGAGAAGACTACATTTGTCATCGAAGCAGTTTTAACCAAATTGCGCAACAATTTCAGACATGAAAATGTTAACGTTTTTTCGAACAGATGCGCAGTCAAAATTAAAAGACGCGCAAAACAGTTAAATATAACAAGACTATAGTATTACTTGATGAGGTTTGCCCGTGTTTTTGGGAGATCTCTATCGTTTGCTGTCAAAACTGTTTTCACATTTCTGAATAAATGATGAAGAAGACTGTCAAAACCAACAACATCAACACGATACAAAAATATTTCACGCTAGAAGACTCAATTGTTACGGTATATACCAGCACAAGAAATTTCCCATGAAAACTAACGCAAAGAAAAATGTTACTCCATAGCTTAAGTCTGGCGGGATTAAATTCGTTTCGCCTGAGGTCGTTTCTCCCGCTTGAGACGCTGTTGAGCTGCTGATAGTAGGGTCTGTGACGTCATCAATATATATTCTGGTGGTGTCCCAGTAATCACAATACTTTCGCCTGTATTCGTGCTCAACCTCGCTCTCTGGCGTCTTAATGCGGATATAAAAACTTTACCAAGGCAAAAAGAAGTACTGCTATAAACTATTCATTTTTCTTTTTGCTAATATCTTTATGTCTTAGACTGAAGCAAAAATAAAAGTTTAACTATTTGTTTGTAAAACACCGTTAATCTTTTTCAGAAAATGTAGATGCAACCCCGTTTCCCGATTCTTCCGGGAGTCAACAGCCTACCAAACGTTTCGCTATTTGTAAAAGTTGATAATATCAATTGTAAAACGTTGCGCATTTGAGATAATGGGCGGAAGTAAGCTGACGTCTAGCACAGCTTGAACTAATAAGTAACATCGAAACTAATTGTTATGTGTTTAAATCTATTTAAAGTGGCACAGGCCGTCCAGCGTACGAAAACTAGCTTTAACTACAAAACCCTAATTAAGTTATCGGCTATTGAAGACCAGCATTGTTTAGTTTTGTAAATGGAAACTGCAGTGACAGATCGAAAGTTTGAGGCTTATGCTTCAGCGATTAACAAAAGATACATTTGTTTTTAACCATTGTTTAAAACTGTGTAGGCCTACGTTGCGAATGTTCAGCTGTAGGCCTACTGCTACACAATACTATGAAAAAACGTCACTCATGTTGATTAGGGATGTTAAACTACAGTAAGCTATATTATTACAATTTTCGAAAAAGATCGAATTCTACTTTTCGATGAAAAGGTTCCGGGTCTATTGTCAACTAAAATGTTATGTGGATCGCCTAATGCCAAATCATTTGACTTGAAATAAAGATTAAACAGCTCACATATATATATACGGATTAAACTGTATTTGCTGTTCGCATACAAACATCCTGGAGTAACACAGTAAAACATATCCATAGTTCCGAACGATGTTTTAAACATGTTAAAATTAACGTTATTCTTATCATTAAACAGATAGAGCTTTGCCACTCATGAAAACTAACATATTCAATCATGCAGCAATTTTAATTAGCTTTATGTTCATTTGACAATAAAGACCGAGGAGACTACATTTGTCATCGAAGCATTTTTAACCAAATTGCGCAACAATTTCAGACATGAAAATGTTAACGTTTTTTCGAACAGATGCGCAGTCAAAATTAAAAGACGCGCAAAATAGTTAAATATAACAAGAATATAGTATTACTTGATGAGGTTTGCCCGTGTTTTTGGGAGATCTCTATAGTTTGCTGCCAAAGCTGTTTTTCACATTCCTAAATAAATGATGAAGAAGACTGTCAAAACCAACAACATCAACACGATACAAAAATATTTCACGCTAGAAGACTCAATTGTTACGGAATATACCAGCACAAGAAATTTCCCATGAAAACTGACGCAAAGTAAAATGTTACTCCATAGCTTAAGTCTGGCGGGATTAAACTCGTTCCGCCTGAGGTCGTTTCTTCCGCTTGAGACGCTGTTGAGCTGCTGATAGTAGGGTCTGTGACCTCATTAATATATATTCCGGTGGTGTCCCAGTAATCACAATACTTTCTCCTGTATTCGTGCTCAACCTCGCTCTCTGGCGCCTTGATGCGGATATTCGACCAGGGCTCGACGGTCGCTTGGTTTTTCGTCTGACGTTGAGTTTGCAAAGTTCAAGCAAGTGTGAGAAAATATAAAACGAAAAGCATCTAACGCCGAATAGACGCAGTGTTATTAGCACTAATATAATTCCTGTTATTTTAAGCTTGTTGGACATTGATACACAGATCGGTAAACGGTAACACAGCCTACAGTTTTTTATAGCTTGCGGCAACCCAATGAGAAAATATAAATATATGACGACACCCCTAAAAGAATTTCGTCAAGTAATTCAATGTAATGTCACATTACCGATGCTGGAACAACACACATTAACTCTACACAATTTAGGACAATATAATAATTTGATTTATTGTACTTTTTGAGCAAAAATCACATTCTTTAAGAATCCAAATTATCTCTCAAAACTCTTAACTCTAGAAATGATACCCTGACAGGGAACCACTGGACTACATAATAGTGCAGAAAATCACTTTCAACTCGAAGCTCTTTTTCGAGAAAACAATCCTTTATCGAGAAAACAACCCAAATTAATCCAAACTCGCCTGTTTGTAGTTAACATATGGAGGCCATTCGCTAAAATCGTCGTCTGAAGGTTTTCCGAAGCGAGCAAAATTCCCGCAAAATTTGCTGTACATATCCATAACTGAAATATCGTCCGGGGTGGGAATCAAACTGCATAATATATTTTGTCACACTTGTTGTAACACGATGATGCACGTCAAAATATTATTGTTTTTAATTTACTAATTAGATAAGTTAAAATATTGCATTTTTAAGTTTTTTTTATAACAATATAACTTTATACTTTTTAAGACTTTTGGGTTTGAAAAGTCTCTAGAAAAGACTGTTTGTTATGCGACACGCGAATATGGTTTTAGGCCACGAAGTCAATCAATAGTTGACTTAACAAAAGAATCTATGTATTATAAGATGTCATTAAAATGAGAATTCTTAATCATTTATGACTTTCTTAACTTTTGATAGCCCATCGTTGAAACTCCTCGTGCAACAACAAAAAACCCAAATAGTTGTCTGTCTCAGTGGCACCCAAACTATTCATATCAAAATGGATAATGTTATGACCAGGTTTTAACCAGATGAAAGTAAGCCGGAATGGTCCTAAACGGCGCTAGTTATTTTCAGGTACGCCGTAGCGCTAAAAAAATTATTTTCAACAGGTCTATCTCCTTCAAAGTATTTCAACATAGATTTTAGTTGCATATTTGTGCGCTAAATCGAACGGTAAACTCAGGTTTTCGATTGTCTTTTTTCACTTTTGTTATGACGTAACTTATTGACGTTTCCTCTGAAAATCTTCCTGCATCCAGTAAAAAAAATATCCTACTTCCACGCAGTGTCTTGCCTTCCCCGATCCCACATGACCCCTACGCTTTTAACAAATTAGTTTCACAACAACGTTTTCACCCTTCTGTTTCAGTCGTGCGGAAAATGAAGGGCGTTTCGGAGGCGTGAACAGGTTTTCCACACAGCTCGGGTGGCTCCATCACTTGTTGGCACTGGGTACCATCAGGGGGGTGCTGGTCGGCGTACAGATAAACTGAAGTGTCACTGCTTGCCGATGACGACGATATTAACCTAGATAAAGGTGTAAGATCAATTGCAATCGTGCCTTTAAAGGAAAATTTATAAAATATAAATATAGCTTGAACAGCGGTTCTAACTGGCATTTGCTGCTTTAATCCCTTTGAAGAATAGCAAATGTTTGTGTAAGATATTGAATTGCTTTTACAAACAAACCACGGCAATGACGTCAGAAGGCATCCAACATTTTTACACTGTTCTGACACAAAGTGGCTATCTTTTTTTGCAATCGTATGTAGGTTCAATAAAATATCTGTCATTTACCCCCCTTTGTTCCGCTCTAAACGTTCCGGAATGTCGCCTTCGCCTTACACAGCATGAAAACATTTTATGAACTTGCTTTTGGACTTGGGTAAACGAAAGAAATATAAACTATGCTGTAAAAACTGCAGCGAGCCTTCATAATGGTAGTACAGTTTAAAGTTTCTTTAAAATGTAGTTTTAAATTGCATTCGACAATATTACAACTGTACTTTATCTTCATTGAGAAAAATCCCGCGGCCCGAAATAATTAACTCGGCGGGCCGGGTCCTTAATGGTTTAAAATAATTTGTCACCTAATTTAACAATTTTGATTGTATGTCAACATAATTTTAAAGAGTCCATTGTTATTTAACCGGTTTCGTAGAAAAGAAGCTGAATTAACCAAGCGCGTTCTTATAAATAATAAGAACTTTTGAACATTGTAGCACTATATGATTCTCAGTGACCTGGCGATGGCCCGACTGGCGCACTCGAATTTGACGTGGCTTATTTCATCGGCGAATACGCGCAAGTAATCCTCACTCTGCAGCAACTCATCATAAAACTCCTCGTACTTGGCGGCCGCCAGCAGGCCTTGGACTTCGCCGAGTACGTGCTTGTTGTACTCCTTGAAAAAATCGAAAAGAATTTTGAAAAATCGAAATAAATTTTAAACAAATAGACAATTTAAGGCAGTTATTCTTTAATTGTAGGTAACTACCCCCATTTTAGACAATCGGGGAGGCAATTTTGACAATGAATGATATGGGTCAATGAACGATACAAAACAGATATATGTGTTCAAAAACTGTGATCTAGCCCCTCTGAAGCTGCTTTTTGACCACTGATTAAGGGTTAGCTGTCAATTAGTTAGTATACCGAAAGCCATCGCATACTAACCAAGTATGACCGAAGGGCGTGAGTTCGAACCTCACTGAAGGCTAGTTGTTTTTCTTACCTGCCTTACCCTCATCATTGATCGACAGATTCGTGAGTCTTCAATAGCTTTCGGTGTACTAATAGCTTTAAGGTGTTATTTTTCAACAACGATTATAAAGTATTTTGGTTGGTCGTTGTGTTTGTGTGATTCAAAAACTGAAAACAAGTGGCACTGTGTACATATTGTACTTTTAAGATGACGAGCTTTTTTAACAACCGCGCTTCATTAAGTTTGTTTAAATATTTGGTGTTCAATTGAATGCAAACATTTTGGTCACTTTATAAATTTCATGTGTTTTTAGTGGTACATGAACACTAAAACGTTGACAACTAATACAATATATACGGTAAATGAGGTTCGTTGGTGCCCCATGCGTTATTAATTACTTGCGTACAGGCATATTTGAAGTTTTTCAACAATATGAAGGTTTAAACGTATTTTCAGTTATGAAATTAAGGAAACGTCTACGAGCTTACATCCAATACTTGTCCCTAAACTAAACTGCCTTTAATACAGCGTTGAATGCTCGACTTGCTTTTATGATGTCAAAGAAAGCAAACTATATATCGATTATTTGTTCTCGCATGTAACTTAAACGTAATTAACTAATTACAGTTTGATTGACGAGGGTAGGGAGTAAAAATGATTCAAAGCTACGTAAACAGTCGTTTTGTTAATTCTAACCTGGAATGTAGTTTTGTTCATCGTTTGGTGTCGATTGTAGACGTAGATCCGACCAGCTTCGTCAGTCTTGGTCCCAATTAAAACCTCTATACCTTTATTCCACAAGCCCGCTTGCAAATGCTCTATCGGCTGCGCAACGAAATTTACGCCGTCGATCATTGGCATGTACGGTTGGGTGTAAGTCATGTCTCCCCTAGACCAGGCCGAGTCTTCCAATCTCGGCGTCAAGTTGACAATCTCTGCCGCCGACTTGTACCTAAGAACGTTGTCACATCTCAAGCATCTCAGTGAAACTTAGGACCTGAAGTTAACATGCTGCAGTAATGTGTAATACCCTTGTATACACAAATGTTAGCATTTACTGAAATTATAATATTAGGCAGTAATTACCGCATAATATAGAATAGTAGATACAAAAAATCATTTCAATTGTTAATAGTTTCGAACAGTGTATTGCCAATCGAGCTTTGCTATTAATCCTTAAAAAACATCTCACGGAACGTTAATGGAAGTTATACTATATTCAACTATATTTAATATTTTTAATGTGGACTTTTATGCCTTTAGATATATTATAATATGATGATTGTCGAGTCCTAGAAACTCGCCTAATTTAAACATACCTAAATAAACATAATAAGAATATATACTTTTTTTCTTTTGAAGAAAGTTTAGACAGAGTACTGTTGTTGGTTTTTCCTAACACCAGTTACTTGAATATTTAATTTTCTATGAGCGTTTAAAGTGACATGTATGTGCGTTCAAAGTGACACGTTCTCAAAGAATAACCTTAAAATTATGTTTACATGAGGCAATCCAGCTTTGATGTTGAGCAGTTGAGCAATCTTAGTAAATCTTCTGTGCGGGCCATCGCTTTTTCCCTATTTGGATAAGGCAGAGCGGCTGGACTGCTTTGCATGATGACCCGGCTGAACACGTTCTGACTGGTTGTTGCGATCAAGTGAAGCATGCACGACTGGGCACCGGCACTGTTGCCGAACAGGGTTACCTACAGGCGTATTAATTGGATTGAAGGATTGCTGCGCTTCAAGAATGTATCTTGAATGTACGTGGGTCATGATTGTAAAAGAAAACAGACTAACCTGAACACTGTTGTGGGTATATATGTATATATACTATTAAAATTATGTCAAATTCAACATCCTGTTTGTTAACACAACAAACATGTTTTTATAGTTAGGTATTTTTCACACGTTTTGCATATCTGCAGCATAGTGGACCTTATTTTTGTCTCCTCCAAATTGGTATACGTTTTCTTGGACCCATCGCAGTGCCAGCTGTTGGTCGCCAAATCCCTGATTTCCGGCGAAAATTTCTGAACCGCCTTCTTCGTAGTATAAGAAGCCAAACGGACCTGGCAAAAAGTGAATTCGTGTCACACAGGGCCAGGAATAAAAACAAAACTTTTAAACTCGGTTTTGCCATGACTAAACAATAAACAAAAGACCAGATGGTGACCAGGGTAGTTGAAACTGGTTCCCGGTGGCTATCGCAAGAAAGAAATTTGAAATATAGTTTATGTTAACCTATTGTACTGTATAAAAGGGCAAGTGAATATTTAAGGTAGGCCTAACGTAAGATGAATGCTTGAAATTACCAATACATCGCGGAAAAGAAGATACTTAGAGAACCATAAGTTTTCAAAATATATTTAAGAAACTGTAAAGTTACGTTTTGGAATATATTTACACGGAAACTTTACACCAAAAGCAGCAAACTGTTAACCGTCTAATATGAATACAATTTGTGCGACCATTGTACGGTAACGCAACTAATTTAATCACTAACTTTCGCCAAAAACTGATAAAAAAATATCTAACAGTTTGACGATTAATCTTTTCTGTAATTGCGTCATAAATATCGTCATTAGAGAGCATTTCACAAGTGCGAGAAAACACGACCCAATCAAAATCTTGCTTACGTTAGTTAATTTTATAGCTAATCTTTATAATCCGAAAAGGGCCCAAATTGTTTTCACTTACCAAGCCTGTAATTGATAGACACAACTATTGCGTTCGTGGAGTTGGCAAGCCATCTTCCATCGTACGCGGGTTCGGTTCCCGCGTGGTACGAGAATGCACCGCCGTGAATGTGGATCATCACAGGGAGCAAAGAAGCCTCGCTTGCCTCGCCGCCCAGTTGGGCCGTCCACGGAACGTCAACGTTTAAAACAAGGCAATCGTCCGAGTACTGCGGCCGAAGGAATTCGAGTGCAAGGGGACGGAAGATATTAGGTCACCCGAACAGCAAAGCGACACAAAACGAGCGTGATTTAGACACTTGTTGAAACATTAGAAACGGCAATCATTTGTCATCGTGCCGTTTCTTCTTGTGGTGTTAAATGATTTTTTTATTTTGTTTGTCGCAGGGCTGCGGAGTCGGACTCGGGACTCGAGGAGTCGCTTTGCTTTGCTGAAGTCGGACTCGGGACTCGAGTAAGACCACGTAAAACTACCCGAGTCCCGAGACAGACGTGTGCACTCGCAGTACCGAATTTTGAAACTGCTATGGAATCCAACTGGAAATTCTAAAGGTGGAATAGCATATGGTGGGATATTTTCCAACCATGTATTGTGAGTGAATGAATTATACGACATCCCTCAAGTGGATTGCTGAATATCCACGTTATTTTAGTTACGTTAGTTGGCGGAATGCTGTAGAGTCAGGGCCGGATTCGGGATTTGACGAAATCACACATTTTACCGGAGTTGGACTCGGGACTCGGGAGTCGGACCCGGTTAATTTTAACCGACTCCGTAGCCCTTGTTTGTCGTGCAGTGCACTACAAGCGTTCAAGTGTCGTTTGCCTTGATGAAGGCTGTCGGTAGAGGCCAAAACTGTTGAGCCTAAAGTACAACTTTGAAGGTTATGCACTTATTATTTACATCAATATCGAGTACTTATTGTTATTTGTTTAAACGTTTTAAAACGTATATCGCCCATTTTATTAGGCAGTTTCCAAGTTGTTGGTATGTGAAACAAAAGCTTCTGTTATAAAACAAATTACAATATAACATGGACACTTTAGAACAACATTTTTCGATTTTTACCAGGTAAATATCAGCCTACAAAAGAATTCATTCAATCAATTAGATGGCCTTTATCTTACTGCTTAAACATTGCTTATGCTTCCTTGATTAGCACTATATTTTTGCTGTATAGATGTATAAAGTATCCCTGAAGGCACCTTAAAGCGATATAAAATCGTCAGACGGCGATAAAAGCTTACATTGCGGTCGCAATTTCCGTCTTCCGAGCAATATTCCGTATGTTGATGGCACATCACGTGATCCGGGATCGACGCATCGATCTCGCCGCGATACCGATAGGGTTGTGACGTCATATATCTGGTCGACGCACAAGCAATACTTTTATTTTCGTGTTAGCGTGTATCTTCACAAGATATAATTCTTTTGGCGCGGTTCAGAATAGACCGAGAGTAAAGTATAGCCAAACTTAAGGTTTAAAAATCCAAGTCAAATATTTTCATATAAATAACGATTCAAGTTCCAGTCCACGTTATCAGTTGCCCAAGTCAAGCCCTAATCCACGTCATCAGTTGCCCAAGTCAAGTCCTAGTCCACGTCATCAGTTGCCCAAGTCAAGTCCCAGCTCACGTCATCAGTTGTCCAAGTCAAGTCCCAGTTTACGTCATCAGCTGCCCAAGTCAAGTCCCAGCTCACGTTATCAGTTGTCCAAATCAATTCCCAGTTCACGTCATCAGTTGTCCAAGTCAAGTCCCAGTTCACGTCATCAGTTGCCCAAGTCAAGTCGTAGTCCCACGTCATCAGTTGCCCAAGTCAAGTCCCAGTTCACGTCATCAGTTGTCCAAGTCAAGTCCCAAATCACGTCTTAATCAAAGTCATTGACTTAAGTAATTTCAACACTGGGTTTACACGAAATAGCGTGTTTGAAGCACATCATTTTACCTCGTATAAAAGTTAAGTGATAAAATACTTAAAATTTTACCATGAAAATACGCAAATATGATTCACAGTAGGCCTATACACAAATATGACTAATATTGGGTAAGCTTTTAAGTCTAAAATTTAGTTTTATTCAAGGGAGTAAACAACCAATATACTATCACCTTACTACTTCTTCTGCATACGGAATACTGTAGAACGCTCGTGATTCAGACAATGCTATTCCTTTTACCATACCACTAGTTGTGTTGACCATTGGGCTACCCAGACCAGCACTTTTTCCAACGTTGGCTGCATGTAGTGGTGTTGCCGCGCTTGACAATAATAGGCCTTTTGCCGTGAATTCCAGAAGCGCTAGGCTCAACACAAAAAGCCAAACAGCCAACATTGTGATGTTTTCTAAGCTCACGATTTGGTTTGTTTTTACATTAAGCTTTTGTCTTGCTTTATCTGAGCCAGATTTAACCCATAGCAAAGAACAGATTAAGGCAACATTATTAGACTGTTTTCTGGCTAAAAGTCAATTTTTGTAACTCATTTTAAAGACTCAGCAAAATAAAGGCAAACTCTGTTAGGTAGCAATACAATATACGTTTTTATTTCCTAATTTCTGCGCTTCATGCGTACATACTGATCTTCAATTCTTTAGTATTAGAAAAAAAATTGAAGTTATTTTGGAGTTATCGAGTTAAACGGGATCTGACTTGAACTCTTTTAACTTTTCAGTACAGTACAGAACCTGCCAAAGCGAAGCACAGCCAATAAACTATTTGCTTTTGTGCATGTTGATTTAATAGCTTGTTTGACCAGTGCAGTCTCCCGTGTTCTATAACGAGATCTTAAACGTTTTGTAGAGTTACCCGATAGCTGCTATATACACCCTTGTGCATATTAATTGAAACAAGCAATGGAAAAGTGTAAAATAGTGTTTATTTTCTGTTATATACTGTAATGCAATCTGTTATATACTGTAATCCAGTGCATGGGGAGTTTCGACCATTGTATCAATTTCGTACCTGTATTTCGTTGTCGCACTCTATGAGTGTACTGCCCTGCAGCATGCACGACTCGTGCACGCGTTGGTATTTCACTAGCGTCCCTAAGGCGCAGTAATTATTGCTTTACGTTGGAATGATGATTGCATTCAGCGCCCCCTTTTTTGTGCCACTTTACTTAGACGCTCATGAGTAATAAACCTAAAGAATACAACGCCCAGGTATTTCTACGTTTTGCATGAACTTATTTAACGCCAAAATGAGCAAAGTAGGGTACTGATATCATATACTCTCGAAGTAGGTTTGTGCCCAACAATGCCTTGTTTCAAATTGAAAAAGTGTTACAGCTGGGTGAACAGTACAACAGCCAATGGAGCTTCAAGATACTTGGATTTGGGTTAAAGGCTCCACGACAGCCAAGGTTGGTTTGGTTTGTGTATTTAGTCCGCTGCTAACCATAGTTTTTTTCGTTTTTAGATACAGTTAAATTGTAGGGAAAGGTATTTATTTGAAATTTTAAAAGATTATTTAATGCTTCATTATACGTAAACAAGAAGTGAAATTTTGTGCAAAACAAAAGTTGGTTATCATAAAGAATAAAACTGAACCAAAAAAATACATCTAGAAATGTGAAACTTTCGTGTTTAGAATTGTATTTCACACAAACAATAAATATATCTGTCAGTAAACATTTTGTATAAAATACAATGCCTTATAATGGGTCAATGCAATGCAAGACTATTTCAAGAAACAGTACTCATTTCCTCTAATCAGAATGAGCATTTCAAGCATGACACTGCCTTTAGTTTAATATATTATAAAATCGTCATCAGTCGCCTAAAAAGTCCTTTTAAAACAATGGTTCTTAACCTTTTTTTAGGTCCATTTTCGTTGCACACAAAATCTCTTGCCTAATAAATGTTTATAAAAAATAAATAATTTGTAAAATGGGTTTAGAACTAAAAACAGCAGAGCGTATTTCAAAACAGAATATTTATTCAACCATTAGTGAAATACAAGGGTTTCAGTTGCACAGCAAATCCGCCATAGTCCATTACGAATAAGTAAACACCAATTTAAGATGATGTGTGTTTGCTTCAGTTTTGCTGTTTTTATGGGTTGGATTCCTGTATGAGACCGGATTAAACTATAGACGCGTTTTGTGCCTGGCGTTATAACATCAGGCGAATCACACTTATTTGGGAGCAAATTCCTCGCTCCTAACCGAAAGCGCTAAATTTAAATATCATTACGTTTTGATGATCGCTTTTTCTTAATCACAACGTGTCTACTGTGAGCCAACATAAGGTGATAGGAAATCCCATATCAGCGCGAACAAGTTAATCGATTTGAAACATTAAGTTCGCAGTGTGGTTTCAATTTGTTTAACAATGACTCGTTTGAGTTGCTAAATTGTTACCAAAATATTGGCATCAGTAGTAGAACTATTTTAAGGTTTCGATAGACCTGTGTCATATGCTCAGGTGGAGCTTTTATATATTTGCTATTGAAAAAAATCACAATACACTGCATTATTTAGGTATTCTTAAGGATTGATTGTGCGTTGTCAAGTGAAATGCGGTGTGCAACTGTGCAATAAAAGTTGAGTTCGCGGGAACAAATGTATTTTATTGGTTTTAGGCGACAAAACCTTTTGCCTTAAAAACGAGTGATTGTTAATTTTTTATTAGCCTACCCCTATTTTTTCCACTGATGTTAACAGATCATGTGTTTTTTTCAGTTGCCAGATGAAATTTAACACAAACTGTTTTTTATCAGAGGTGACTTTTATTGGCCTTTGGCATTTGTAGCCTATATTTTTCGATTTTCAAACTAAGTTCTAAATACATTGCGGAAGAAATGTTCGATATTGTATATAAAGAAGTATTAAAAATTCTAGTTTATTGTTTGCAGAAAAGGTAATTGCTAACCTCACTTAACAACTCGCCATTAAACATCCCTTAGAATCTCGTTATTTGAATACCCAAAGGATCGACAATAAACAAAACACCAACGGACATAAAACGTTGTTTGCAGATAGGTTTCAATAGAGGTGGGTTTAGTTTTGAATAAAGACTTTGGTTTGTTTTATTAGCGTTTATTACGCATACCATGAGATACAAATTGAGACAACCGTTCAATAAGAAAATTACATATCAATTAAAACGAAGGGCACGAAGCACAGAATTGTGATGTTCGCTAACAGGAATAACTTGAATTAGTTTCAACAATTCCAAATTCTAAATATTAATTTTGAATTTTAGTGACTTTTTCAGCCACCATCTCAAACGGGAGTGGATTAAAAATTGATCCATACACCCCCTTGTTAATATGTGGCAATACTCCTTCGGAAGACGGTCGAAACTTAAAACTTTTGCACCATGAACACCAATAATATGAAGACCTCCATTCTTGCCAGTTGTTCGCCAAGACAATGACGTGCACCGATGGAGAAAGGAATCACGTGGCGGGACTTTCCATCGCTGTCCAAGTGGCGTTCTGATTGAAAAGCTTCGGTTGCGGGAAGACTTGCGGATAGTTGTTGACAGCCCAAAGGTTCGATATTATCTTAAAATTGATTAGTTTTATCTCAAACTTGTTTACACAATGATGAAGCTTTCATGCCTTTGTAGTCTTACCTGAGTTTCAGCAGGAATATTAAATGTTCCAATCTTCACATTTCCACTTGTTTTATGCGGAAGGACCAGAGGGAAAAGGGTACGAAATATAACACACGTTAGCCTAACAAGTAATATGCTCAAACGAAAGATATGTCAAGAAAAACACACGTAATTCTTAACCTATTTTTGATTTAATTTCGTCACGTAGCCTGTTCTTTCGGATAATGAAGCAAGATAATGATCGCCCATCGTAGGGTGCTGGTTGTTGTCTCCGTCCGAGCAAACAACAAAGAAATGTTGAAGCTGCATCTCCTTTTAAAACAATATTTTGACAGGTTTTGTCAGTTAGATCTGGTAGCCTATTTCCTTTTTTGTAATATAGAAGACATATTAATGTGTAGTTATAAATTGACGTCTCTACTACGCTTGTATAGTTCAACCTGCTTTTTAATACCGATAACCCTTAACCATCATAAATTAAGGCCATATTGTCCTCCAGCTTTTTAAAAATGTTTGCAGAGTTAGTTATTAGAATATTAATGAAGTAAAGAAACAACACCATTATTACGTAAGTAAACTTGAAGTAAAGATGAGCGACCGAGAAACGGCTTGATTGCCAAAATTGTGATTTTTGATCGTGAAGCTACACTTGCTCTTAAAACTAAAAATCCAACAATGCCTCAAAATCTGTCATTGCTTAAGTGCAGCGCATTTAGACCAACGGACTGGGGATTTTACTACTTCCCGTTTGTATCTTCGTACGGACAATAAAGCGCTTGTGGGTTTGTAGAGATGCTTACTGTGAAGTTGCTGCCTTTATCCATTTCCAACAGGAATGCGTAGACAAAATCTTTGGGGTTTTCTGGATCAAGTTTTGATTTGTGTTCTTCCACGATGTTATGCAATACTTCTATGACAAGTGCACACTTAAGATAAACCAAATGTTATGGAGTAAGCAAAAACTATAAACAAATGCCCTACCCTGCATTTAATTAATGTCATGTCTCCTATTTTCTAGTTGGACTGCAAATGGTGGAAGCAGTGACACTTCAGTTTATCTGTACGCCGACCAGCACGCCCCTGATGGTACCCAGTGCCAACAAGTGATGGAGCCACCCGAGCTGTGTGGAAAACCTGTTCACGCCTCCGAAACGCCCTTCATTTTTCGCACGACTGAAACAGAAGGGTGAAAACGTTGTTGTGAAACTAATTTGTTAAAAGCGTAGGGGTCATGTGGGATCGGGGAAGGCAAGACACTGCGTGGAAGTAGGATATTTGTTTTACTGGATGCAGGAAGATTTTCAGAGGAAACGTCAATAAGTTACGTCATAACAAAAGTGAAAAAAGACAATCGAAAACCTGAGTTTACCGTTCGATTTAGCGCACAAATATGCAACTGAAATCTATGTTGAAATACTTTGAAGGTGATAGACCTGTTGAAAAGTAATTTTTTTAGCGCTACGGCGTACCTGAAAATAACTAGCGCCGTTCAGGACCATTCCGGCTTACTTTCATCTGGTTAAAACCTGGTCATAACATTATCCTTTTGATATGAATAGTTTGGGTGCCACTGAGACAGACAACTATTTGGGTTTTTTGTTGTTGCACGAGGAGTTTCAACGGTGGGGCTATCAAAAGTTAAGAAAGTCATAAATGATTAAGAATTCTCATTTTAATGACATCTTATAATACATAGATTCTTTTGTTAAGTCACCTATTGATTCACTTTGCGGCCTAAAACCATATTCGCGTGTCGCATAACAAACAGTCTTTTCTAGAGACTTTTCAAACCCAAAAGTCTTAAAAAGTATAAAGTTATATTGTTATAAAAAAAACTTAAAAATGCAATATTTTAACATATCTAATTAGTAAATTAAAAACAATAATATTTTGACGTGCATCATCGTATTACAACAAGTGTTACAAAATATATTATGCAGTTTGAGATTCCCACCCTGGACGATATTGCAGTTATGGATATGTACAGCAAATTTTGGGGGAATTTTGCTCGCTTCGGAAAACCTTCAGACGACGATTTTAGCGAATGGCCTCCATATGTTAGCTACAAACAGGCGAGTTTGGATTAATTTGGGTTGTTTTCTCGATAAAGGATTGTTTTCTCGAAAAAGAGCTTCAAGTTGAAAGTGATTTTCTGCACTATTATGTAGTCCAGTGGTCCCTGTCAGGGTATCATTTCTAGAGTTAAGAGTTTTGAGAGATAATTTGGATTCTTAAAGAATGTGATTTTTGCTCAAAAAGTACAATAAATCAAATTATTAAATTGTCCTAAATTGTGTAGAGTTAATGTGTGTTGTTCCAGCATCGGTAATGACGAAAACTTTTAGGGGTGTAGTTATATATTTATATTTTCTCATAGGGTTGCCGCAAGCTATAAAAAACTGTAGGCTGTGTTACCGTTTACCGATCTGTGTATCAATGTCCAACATGCATGAAATAACAGGAATTATATTAGTGCTAATAACACTGCGTCTATTCGGCGTTTAGATGCTTTTCGTTTTATATTTTCTCACACTTGCTTGTACTTTGCAAACTCAACGTCAGACGAAAAACCAAGCGACCGTCGAGCCCTGGTCGAATATCCGCATCAAGGCGCCAGAGAGCAAGGTTGAGCACGAATACAGGCGAAAGTGTTGTGATTACTGGGACACCACCGGAATATATATTAATGACGTCACAGACCCTACTATCAGCAGCTCAACAGCGTCCCAAGCGGAAGAAACGACCTCAGGCGGAACGAGTTTAATCCCGCCAGACTTAAGCTATGGAGTAACATTTTTCTTTGCGTCAGTTTTCATGGGAAATTTCTTGTGCTGGTATATTCCGTAACAATTGAGTCTTCTAGCGTGAAATATTTTTGTATCGTGTTGATGTTGTTGGTTTTGACAGTCTTCTTCATCATTTATTCAGAAATGTGAAAACAGTTTTGACAGCAAACGATAGAGATCTCCCAAAAACACGGGCAAACCTCATTAAGTAATACTATAGTCTTGTTATATTTAACTGTTTTGCGCGTCTTTCAATTTTGACTGCGCGTCTGCTCGAAAAAACTTAAATATTTTCATGTCTGAAATTGTTGCACAATTTGGTTAAAAATACTTTGATGACAAATGTAGTCTCCTCTGTCTTAAAGGTAATTAGAATTGCTGCATGATTGAATATGTTAGTTTTCATGAGTGGCAAAGCTCTATTTGTTTAATGATAAGAATAACGTTAATTTTAACATGTTTAAAACATCGTTCGAAACTATGTATATGTTTTACTGTTTTACTCCAGGACGTTTGTATGCGAACTACAAATACAGTTTAATCCGTATATATATGTGAGCTATTTAATCTTTTTTTCAAGTCAAAAGAATTGGAATTAGGCGATTCACATAACATTTTAGTTGCCAATAGACCCGGAACCTTCTTATCGAAAAGTAGAATTAGATCTTTTTCGAAAATTTTAATATTATAGCTTACTGTAGTTTAACATTCCCTAATCAACATGAGTGACGTTTTTTCATAGTATTGTGTAGCAGTAGGCCTACAGCTGAACATTCGCAACGTAGGCCTACACAGTTTTAAACAATGGTTAAAAACAAATGTATCTTTTGTTAATCGCTGAAGCATAAGCCTCAAACTTTCGATCTGTCACTGCAGTTTCCATTTACAAAACTAAAAAATGCTGGTCTTCAATAGCCGATAACCTAATTAGGGTTTTGTAGTTAAAGCTAGTTTTCGTACGCTGGACGGCCTGTGCCACTTTAAATAGATTTAAACACATAACAATTAGTTTCGATGTTACTTATTAGTTCAAGCTGTGCTAGACGTCAGCTTACTTCCGCCCATTATCTCAGATGCCAAACGTTTTACAATTGATATTATCAACTTTTACAAATAGCGAAACGTTTGGTAGGCTGTTGACTCCCGGAAGATTCGGGAAACGGGGTTGCATCTACATTTTCTGAAAAAAATTAACGGCGTTTTACAAACAAATAGTTAAACTTTTATTTTTGCTTCAGTCTAAGACATAAAGATATTAGCAAAAAGAAAAATGAATAGTGTTATAGCAGTACTTCTTTTTGCCTTGGTAAAGTTTTTGGTGTGTGATGGTTGGCGGAACACAGGTAAGCGTTGGCATTACTTTTATTAAATTTTTGCTCTTTTATAAATCTTACAACTTTTACTTGAATAGTTTTACAGCTAAGCAAGTTTGTTTACATGCTGTTGTTATAAGCATGTACCCCGATCAGGGCCGTAACTTCGTTCGGCTTTTGGGCGCCCAGGGGCGAATCCAGGATTTTCCGGGGGCATGAAAAAATCAGATATGACGTCAGATAGTTACGCCATAACGTGACGCCAGGAGGTTATCTCAAGGGCACCACACACTGCGTTACAAAGATGTTATCGATTAGCGCAAAGCTAAATGAAGAACTGACAAACCGTTTATTTGACGGCGCGATGAGACTCACGACGCCTTTGAGATAAAATATTTTATAGAAGTTTGTTACGAAACAAACGCTATAAACATAACGAGATTTCGAAAAAATGTTTATGTGTAAGAAAAGACAAAATACAGTTTGGGGGTGGTGTGGCAAGTTAGCCTACCATCAGGATTCGCCTCTGGAGGTGACATGTTTCATAATAACCAGTTAAGATCATTTTTTTTAGCTAAAAAAAGGTTTCTGATATTTGCAATGTTTTCGAAAAATGCCGATAATTAATATGACTTTTTTTGTTAGGGGAATATCGTCAAACGTGTAATAATTGATCCTTAAATAAGTAATAAACTTAAAGCCGCCAAACAGTTACTATGTGAATATTTCAGATCAAATTTTTAACAAGTTTACCAGTTTTTACCAGACATATTAAAGAAAAACTAGCAGCACGTTCCGTCCCCAGCTCTGAGGCACATCTGCATTACACCGACTGAACCGGTTGTAGTTACGGCTCTTTCCCTGTTTAATTCCCCTTGGACCCGCTCTCGAAAAAATGAAATAAAAAACTAAAATAAAACATACCTAAAAAACGGCGATTGTTGTTTAAATGTAGTTCAACTTAGCAACTAGTAAAAAAATAAAAAATAAAAAAACATTTTTAGCAACTAATAAATGGCAAGACATTGTAGCTTGTTTATTTAGGTTGCAGCCGCAGGATTCAACTTGCTTCAACTAACAGTGGTTTTATCAGCTCGTTAAACTACCCGAACGAGTACCCAGCAAACTCGGAGTGCACCTACAGCTTCACAAGCACCAATAACGACCGTCACATTAAAGTCAGCTTTGTGTCTTTTCACCTCGAACAATCATCAAACTGCAAGTAAGTTGATATATCGCTTAACGTTTCAACAACTCCGGCCTGCTAATATCAATTATCCAGCCAACCACCTATTTTACATACTGAAAGCGAGGTCGCAAACCATATTTCCTTCCCAGGCCCGCCTTGAGTAACAGTTATGCTAATGAAATGCTTCAAAAACTACAAGTTCTTCATTAAAATGGTTCGTCGAAGTTTGCTATTTACACCGAGACCCTTCTGAGATGGGCTTTGGCCCACGTCTAAGGTTGATGAACCCTAGTTTAAAGTTTGGTATAGCATATAGAGCGGTCATGCTAAATTCTACGTCAGATGCACATTGGCGTCATTTATGTGAGAACAGTAAAAATAGCCTGGAGCCAACTAATAATAGTATAAAAATACATGGTAAATGAAATATACCCCTGTGCTAAAATATAATTGAGAAAATACAGGAAAAAGTGAACATATAAACTTAATATTTTAGGTACGACTTCCTGGCAGTGTACGACGGATCAAGCACGAGTGCGAGGTTGCTTGGTAAGCATTGCGGTCAATTGATTCCCCCCTCACACACCAGCAGTCAAATGCATATGACGGTCCACTTCAAATCGGATTCTTCCCGTCAATTTTCTGGCTTTCAAATGAGATATGAAACTGGTGAGTTCGATATGTTTATATAATTTAGCAATCCAGGAAAAATACCATACCCATATATTTGACTTTTTTTCACTTTAAGTCCATTATTGGTCAGAACGGTCAAATGCCACAATTGGTAATATGCTACATATATATATGTCGTAGCTATATCTATTTTTTCTAATACTAATACAAAGACTAAAGTTTTTTATTGAATTAAACGTTGTCATTCCTAAATCAAATCAGCTTTTTCTTTGTACCGGTATGTGTTTTATCAAATGTTATTTTTTGGAAACATAAAATTCGCAGACAGCTGCGGTAACCAGCATTTCCGGTCCGAAAATTGGAAAAGTAATAACTATTGGCAATGTCATATCAATGCAGTTTAATGGCAAACTAATATTTAATCTATTGCTTTTTAACGGTAAATGGTGGTCTGCGGAAGATTGCTAATGTTTGAAAAAGTTGATAATACAAAATAATTAGTCATAACTTTGGCTTCTGAGCAACATTTCGGGTTTTGTAGTTAAAGCTAGTTTTCGTACGCTGGACGGCCTGTGCCACTTTAAATAGATTTAAACACATAACAATTAGTTTCGATGTTACTTATTAGTTCAAGCTGTGCTAGACGTCAGCTTACTTCCGCCCATTATCTCAGATGCCAAACGTTTTACAATTGATATTATCAACTTTTACAAATAGCGAAACGTTTGATAGGCTGTTGACTCCCGGAAGATTCGGGAAACGGGGTTGCATCTACATTTTCTGAAAAAAATTAACGGCGTTTTACAAACAAATAGTTAAACTTTTATTTTTGCTTCAGTCTAAGACATAAAGATATTAGCAAAAATAAAAATGAATAGTGTTATAGCAGTACTTCTTTTTGCCTTGGTAAAGTTTTTGGTGTGTGACGGTTGGCGGAACACAAGTAAGCGTTGGCATTACTTTTATTAAATTTTTGCTCTTTTATAAATCTTACAACTTTTACTTGAATAGTTTTACAGCTAAGCAAGTTTGTTTACATGCTGTTGTTATAAGCATGTACCCCGATCAGGGCCGTAACTTCGTTCGGCTTTTGGGCGCCCAGCGGCGAATCCAGGATTTTCCGGGGGGCATGAAAAAATCAGATATGACGTCAGATAGTTACGCCATAACGTGACGCCAGGAGGTTATCTCAAGGGCACCACACACTGCGTTACAAAGATGTTATCGATTAGCGCAAAGCTAAATAAAGAACTGACAAACCGTTTATTTGACGGCGCGATGAGACTCACGACGCCTTTTGAGATAAAACTTTTTTTGTTAGGGGAATATCGTCAAACGTGTAATAATTGATCCTAAAATAAGTAATAAACTTAAAGCCGCCAAACAGTTACTATGTGGATATTTCAGATCAAATTTTTAACAAGTTTACCAGTTTTTACCAGACATATTAAAGAAAAACTAGAAGCACGTTCCGTCCCACCTCTGAGGCACCTGTGCATTACACCGACTGAACCGGTTGTAGTTACGGCTCTTTCCCTGTTTAATTCCCCTTGGACCCGCTCTCGAAAAAATGAAATAAAAAACTAAAATAAAACATACCTAAAAAACGGCGATTGTTGTTTAAATGTAGTTCAACTTAACAACTAGTAAAAAATAAAAAAATAAAAAAACATTTTTAGCAACTAATAAATGGCAAGACATTGTAGCTTGTTTATTTAGGTTGCAGCCGCAGGATTCAACTTGCTTCAAATAGCAGTGGTTTTATCAGCTCGTTAAACCACCCGAACGAGTACCCAGCAAACTCGGATTGCACCTACCGCTTCACAAGCACCAATAACGACCGTCACATTAAAGTCAGCTTTGTGGCTTTTCACCTCGAACAATCATCAAACTGCGAGTAAGTTGATATATCGCTTAACGTTTCAACAACTACGGCCTGCTAATATCAATTATCCAGCCAACCACCTATTTTACATACTGAAAGCGAGGTCGCAAACCATATTTCCTTAATGCATTCTTTGTATGTAATTAAACTCATTCCCTATTGCCCAAAATATCCCAGGCCCGCCTTGAGTAACAGTTATGCTAATGAAATGCTTCAAAAACTACAAGTTCTTCATTAAAATGGTTCGTCGAAGTTTGCTATTTACACCGAGACCCTTCTGAGATGGGCTTTGGCCCACGTCTAAGGTTGATGATCCCTAGTTTAAAGTTTGGTATAGCATATAGAGCGGTCATGCTAAATTCTACGTCAGATGCACATTGGCGTCATTTATGTGAGAACAGTAAAAATAGCCTGGAGCCAACTAATAATAGTATAAAAATACATGGTAAATGAAATATACCCCTGTGCTAAAATATAATTGAGAAAATACAGGAAAAAGTGAACATATAAACTTAATATTTTAGTTTTTCATTTTGAATAGCCAGTCCGACCTTTCTTGTTTGAATTCAATCGTTACTCAATCACTGAATTACAGCAATAGGTTTCGAGCCAACTGACAAAGCCGTTTTCTGAAAACTTCCATATCACTACTTTTTGTACTTTTGTCGAGAGGCACAAACACATAATTACAAGGGTTGTTAAGCTGGGGCTACGGACCCTTTGGGGGTTCATGAACTAGTTTTAGGGGGTTCATGAAGGCCTAATAAAAATAGTAGTGTATATTTAGGAAGTAATCAATTTAAAAAAACAACTTAAATTAAATTGAAACGGCTTTGCACTGAATGTAGACTTCGTTATACTTTAACATTTTTCGAACCGAAATCGGCAGATTTCTAAAGTCGTATCGGGAAGTCAATTTTAAAAATTCTCCCCTTCCGTGGTCGCGCAAAGCGAAGAAAAAAATTAGGGGTCCACGGTAAAAAAGAACCCTTGCTCTATTACCTTGAAAATCTGGCTTACTGTGTTATTCACTGCTTTAAAACTTCAATGTTACAGGCACGACTTCCTGGCAGTGTACGACGGATCAAGCACGAGTGCGAGGTTGCTTGGTAAGCATTGCGGTCAATTGATTCCCCCCTCACACACCAGCAGTCAAATGTATATGACGGTCCGCTTCAAATCGGATTCTTCCCGTCAATTTTCTGGCTTTCGAATGAGATATGAAACTGGTGAGTTCGATATGTTTATATAATTTAGCAATCCGGGAAAAATACCATACCCATATATTTGACTTTTTTCCACTTTAAGTCCTTTATTGGTCAGAACGGTCAAATGCCACAATTGGTAATATGCTACATATATATATGTCGTAGCTATATCTATTTTTTCTAATACTAATACAAAGACTAAACTTTTTTATTGAATTAAACGTTGTCATTCCTAAATCAAATCAGCTTTTTCTTTGTACCGGTATGTGTTTTATCAAATGTTATATTTTGGAAACATAAAATTCGCAGACAGCTGCGGTAACCAGCATTTCCGGTCCGAAAATTGGAAAAGTAATAACTATTGGCAATGTCATATCAATGCAGTTTAATGGCAAACTAATATTTAATCTATTGCTTTTTAACGGTAAATGGTCGTCTGCGGAAGATTGCTAATGTTTGAAAAAGTTGATAATACAAAATAATTAGTCATAACTTTGGCTTCTGAGCAACATTTCGGGTTTTGTAGTTAAAGCTAGTTTTCGTACGCTGGACGGCCTGTGCCACTTTAAATAGATTTAAACACATAACAATTAGTTTCGATGTTACTTATTAGTTCAAGCTGTGCTAGACGTCAGCTTACTTCCGCCCATTATCTCAGATGCCAAACGTTTTACAATTGATATTATCAACTTTTACAAATAGCGAAACGTTTGATAGGCTGTTGACTCCCGGAAGATTCGGGAAACGGGGTTGCATCTACATTTTCTGAAAAAAATTAACGGCGTTTTACAAACAAATAGTTAAACTTTTATTTTTGCTTCAGTCTAAGACATAAAGATATTAGCAAAAAGAAAAATGAATAGTGTTATAGCAGTACTTCTTTTTGCCTTGGTAAAGTTTTTGGTGTGTGATGGTTGGCGGAACACAGGTAAGCGTTGGCATTACTTTTATTAAATTTTTGCTCTTTTATAAATCTTACAACTTTTACTTGAATAGTTTTACAGCTAAGCAAGTTTGTTTACATGCTGTTGTTATAAGCATGTACCCCGATCAGGGCCGTAACTTCGTTCGGCTTTTGGGCGCCCAGGGGCGAATCCAGGATTTTCCGGGGGCATGAAAAAATCAGATATGACGTCAGATAGTTACACCATAACGTGACGCCAGGAGGTTATCTCAAGGGCACCACACACTGCGTTACAAAGATGTTATCGATTAGCGCAAAGCTAAATAAAGAACTGACAAACCGTTTATTTGACGGCGCGATGAGACTCACGACACCTTTGAGATAAAATATTTTATAAAAGTTTGTTACGAAACAAACGCTATAAACATAACGAGATTTCGAAAAAATGTTTATGTGTAAGAAAAGGCAAAATACAGTTTGGGGGTGGTGTGGCAAGTTAGCCTACCATCAGGATTCGCCTCTGGAGGTGACATGTTTCATAATAACCAGTTAAGATCATTTTTTTTAGCTAAAAAAAGGTTTCTGATATTTGCAATGTTTTCGAAAAATGCCGATAATTAATATGACTTTTTTTGTTAGGGGAATATCGTCAAACGTGTAATAATTGATCCTTAAATAAGTAATAAACTTAAAGCCGCCAAACAGTTACTATGTGAATATTTCAGATCAAATTTTTAACAAGTTTACCAGTTTTTACCAGACATATTAAAGAAAAACTAGCAGCACGTTCCGTCCCCAGCTCTGAGGCACATCTGCATTACACCGACTGAACCGGTTGTAGTTACGGCTCTTTCCCTGTTTAATTCCCCTTGGACCCGCTCTCGAAAAAATGAAATAAAAAACTAAAATAAAACATACCTAAAAAACGGCGATTGTTGTTTAAATGTAGTTCAACTCAGCAACTAGTAAAAAACATTTTTAGCAACTAATAAATGGCAAGACATTGTAGCTTGTTTATTTAGGTTGCAGCCGCAGGATTCAACTTGCTTCAAATAGCAGTGGTTTTATCAGCTCGTTAAACTACCCGAACGAGTACCCAGCAAGCTTGGATTGCACCTACCGCTTCACAATCACCAATAACGACCGTCACATTAAAATCAGCTTTGTGGCTTTTCACCTCGAACTATCATCAAACTGCGAGTAAGTTGATATATCCCTTAACGTTTCAACAACTACGGCCTGCTAATATCAATTATCCAGCCAACCACCTATTTTACATACTGAAAGCGAGGTCGCAAACCCAATTTCCTTAATGCATTCTTTGTATGTAATTAAACTCATTCCCTATTGCCCAAAAATATCCCAGGCCCGCCTTGAGTAACAGTTATGCTAATGAAATGCTTCAAAAACTACAAGTTCTTCATTAAAATGTTTCGTCGAAGTTTGCTATTTACACCGAGACCCTTCTGAGATGGGCTTTGGCCCACGTCTAAGGTTGATGATCCCTAGTTTAAAGTTTGGTATAGCATATAGAGCGGTCATGCTAAATTCTACGTCAGATGCACATTGGCGTCATTTATGTGAGAACAGTAAAAATAGCCTGGAGCCAACTAATAATAGTATAAAAATACATGGTAAATGAAATATACCCCTGTGCTAAAAAATATTTGAGAAAATACAGGAAAAAGTGAACATATAAACTTAATATTAGCTTTCATTTTGAATAGCCAGACCGACCTTTCTTGTTTGAATTCAATCGTTACTCAATCACTGAATTACAGCAATAGGTTTCGAGCCGACTGACAAAGCCGTTTTCTGAAAACTTCCATATCACTACTTTTTGTACTTTTGTCGAGAGGCACAAACACATAATTACAAGGGTTGTTAAGCTGGGGCTACGGACCCTTTGGGGGTTCATGAACTAGTTTTAGGGGGTTCATGAAGGCCTAATAAAAATAGTAGTGTATATTTAGGAAGTAATCAATTTAAAAAAACAACTTAAATTAAATTGAAACGGCTTTGCACTGAATGTAGACTTCGTTACACTTTAAAATTTTTCGGACCGAAATCGGCAGATTTCTAAAGTCGTATCGCGAAGTCAATTTTAAAAATTCCCCCCTTCCGTGGTCCGCGCAAAGCGAAAAAAAAATTAGGGGTCTACGGTAAAAAGAACCCTTGCTCCATTACCTTGAAAATCTGGCTTACTGTGTTCCTAATTCACTGCTTTAAGAACTTTAATGTTACAGGTACGACTTCCTGGCAGTGTACGACGGATCAAGCACGAGTGCGAGGTTGCTTGGTAAGCATTGCGGTCAATTGATTCCCCCCTCACACACCAGCAGTCAAATGCATATGACGGTCCACTTCAAATCGGATTCTTCCCTTCAATTTTCTGGCTTTCGAATGAGATATGAAACTGGTGAGTTCGATATGTTTATATAATTTAGCAATCCGGGAAAAATACCATACCCATATATTTGACTTTTTTTCACTTTAAGTCCATTATTGGTCAGAACGGTCAAATGCCACAATTGGTAATATGCTACATATATATATGTCGTAGCTATATCTATTTTTTCTAATACTAATACAAAGACTAAACTTTTTTATTGAATTAAACGTTGTCATTCCTAAATCAAATCAGCTTTTTCTTTGTACCGGTATGTGTTTTATCAAATGTTATATTTTGGAAACATAAAATTCGCAGACAGCTGCGGTAACCAGCATTTCCGGTCCGAAAATTGGAAAAGTAATAACTATTGGCAATGTCATATCAATGCAGTTTAATGGCAAACTAATATTTAATCTATTGCTTTTTAACGGTAAATGGTGGTCTGCGGAAGATTGCTAATGTTTGAAAAAGTTGATAATACAAAATAATTAGTCATAACTTTGGCTTCTGAGCAACATTTCGGGTTTTGTAGTTAAAGCTAGTTTTCGTACGCTGGACGGCCTGTGCCACTTTAAATAGATTTAAACACATAACAATTAGTTTCGATGTTACTTATTAGTTCAAGCTGTGCTAGACGTCAGCTTACTTCCGCCCATTATCTCAGATGCCAAACGTTTTACAATTGATATTATCAACTTTTACAAATAGCGAAACGTTTGATAGGCTGTTGACTCCCGGAAGATTCGGGAAACGGGGTTGCATCTACATTTTCTGAAAAAAATTAACGGCGTTTTACAAACAAATAGTTAAACTTTTATTTTTGCTTCAGTCTAAGACATAAAGATATTAGCAAAAAGAAAAATGAATAGTGTTATAGCAGTACTTCTTTTTGCCTTGGTAAAGTTTTTGGTGTGTGATGGTTGGCGGAACACAGGTAAGCGTTGGCATTACTTTTATTAAATTTTTGCTCTTTTATAAATCTTACAACTTTTACTTGAATAGTTTTACAGCTAAGCAAGTTTGTTTACATGCTGTTGTTATAAGCATGTACCCCGATCAGGGCCGTAACTTCGTTCGGCTTTTGGGCGCCCAGCGGCGAATCCAGGATTTTCCGGGGGGCATGAAAAAATCAGATATGACGTCAGAAAGTTACGCCATAACGTGACGCCAGGAGGTTATCTCAAGGGCACCACACACTGCGTTACAAAGATGTTATCGATTAGCGCAAAGCTAAATAAAGAACTGACAAACCGTTTATTTGACGGCGCGATGAGACTCACGACGCCTTTTGAGATAAAACTTTTTTTGTTAGGGGAATATCGTCAAACGTGTAATAATTGATCCTTAAATAAGTAATAAACTTAAAGCCGCCAAACAGTTACTATGTGGATATTTCAGATCAAATTTTTAACAAGTTTACCAGTTTTTACCAGACATTTTAAAGAAAAACTAGAAGCACGTTCCGTCCCCAGCTCTGAGGCACATCTGCATTACACCGACTGAACCGGTTGTAGTTACGGCTCTTTCCCTGTTTAATTCCCCTTGGACCCGCTCTCGAAAAAATGAAATAAAAAACTAAAATAAAACATACCTAAAAAACGGCGATTGTTGTTTAAATGTAGTTCAACTTAGCAACTAGTAAAAAATAAAAAAACATTTTTAGCAACTAATAAATGGCAAGACATTGTAGCTTGTTTATTTAGGTTGCAGCCGCTGGATTCAACTTGCTTCAAATAGCAGTGGTTTTATCAGCTCGTTAAACTACCCGAACGAGTACCCAGCAAGCTCGGATTGCACCTACCGCTTCACAATCACCAATAACGACCGTCACATTAAAATCAGCTTTGTGGCTTTTCACCTCGAACAAACATCAATCTGCGAGTAAGTTGATATATCCCTTAACGTTTCAACAACTACAGCCTGCTAATATCAATTATCCAGCCAACCACCTATTTTCATACTGAAAGCGAGGTCGCAAACCATATTTCCTTAATGCATTCTTTGTATGTAATTAAACTCATTCCCTATTGCCCAAAATATCCCAGGCCCGCCTTGAGTAACAGTTATGCTAATGAAATGCTTCAAAAACTACAAGTTCTTCATTAAAATGGTTCGTCGAAGTTTGCTATTTACACCGAGACCCTTCTGAGATGGGCTTTGGCCCACGTCTAAGGTTGATGATCCCTAGTTTAAAGTTTGGTATAGCATATAGAGCGGTCATGCTAAATTCTACGTCAGATGCACATTGGCGTCATTTATGTGAGAACAGTAAAAATAGCCTGGAGCCAACTAATAATAGTATAAAAATACATGGTAAATGAAATATACCCCTGTGCTAAAATATAATTGAGAAAATACAGGAAAAAGTGAACATATAAACTTAATATTTTAGTTTTTCATTTTGAATAGCCAGTCCGACCTTTCTTGTTTGAATTCAATCGTTACTCAATCACTGAATTACAGCAATAGGTTTCGAGCCAACTGACAAAGCCGTTTTCTGAAAACTTCCATATCACTACTTTTTGTACTTTTGTCGAGAGGCACAAAGACATAATTACAAGGGTTTTTAGGCTGGGGCTACGGACCCTTTGGGGGTTCATGAACTAGTTTTAGGGGGTTTATGAAGGCCTAATAAAAATAGTAGTGTATATTTAGGAAGTAATCAATTTCAAAAAACAACTTAAAATAAATTGAAACGGCTTTGCACTGAATGTAGACTTCGTTACACTTTAAAATTTTTCGGACCGAAATCGGCAGATTTCTAAAGTCGTATCGGGAAGTCAATTTTAAAAATTCCCCCCTTCCGTGGTCCGCGCAAAGCGAAAAAAAAAGTAGGGGTCTACAGTAAAAAAGAACCCTTGCTCCATTACCTTGAAAATCTGGCTTACTGTGTTCCTAATTCACTGCTTTAAGAACTTTAATGTTACAGGTACGACTTCCTGGCAGTGTACGACGGATCAAGCACGAGTGCGAGGTTGCTTGGTAAGCATTGCGGTCAATTGATTCCCCCCTCACACACCAGCAGTCAAATGTATATGACGGTCCGCTTCAAATCGGATTCTTCCCGTCAATTTTCTGGCTTTCGAATGAGATATGAAACTGGTGAGTTCGATATGTTTATATAATTTAGCAATCCGGGAAAAATACCATACCCATATATTTGACTTTTTTCCACTTTAAGTCCATTATTGGTCAGAACGGTCAAATGCCACAATTGGTAATATGCTACATATATATATGTCGTAGCTATATCTATTTTTTCTAATACTAATCCAAAGACTAAACTTTTTTATTGAATTAAACGTCGTCATTCCTAAATCAAATCAGCTTTTTCTTTGTACCGGTATGTGTTTTATCAAATGTTATATTTTGGAAACATAAAATTCGCAGACAGCTGCGGTAACCAGCATTTCCGGTCCGAAAATTGGAAAAGTAATAACTATTGGCAATGTCATATCAATGCAGTTTAATGGCAAACTAATATTTAATCTATTGCTTTTTAACGGTAAATGGTGGTCTGCGGAAGATTGCTAATGTTTGAAAAAGTTGATAATACAAAATAATTAGTCATAACTTGGCTTTGTTTTGTTGCTCATGGATGAATTATTACGATACACGTTTACTCTTTTTGATATTTTTAGTTACCGAATCTGCAAATCAAAATTGTGACGTCAGTGTTGAATTGGGCGCTGGCACCAACGATTTGATCAACTCACCAAACTACCCGGCAAATTACCTGCCTAACTCTGAGTGCACCTACCGGATCACGAGTCCGACTAGCGCATTGCACGTTTCAATCACCTTCGTAGCTTTTTACCTAGAATCCTCCACGGGATGCGAGTAAGTTTGTTTGAAAATATACTCAAAGGTAAAAAATGATTAAGAGGATACGGTGAAAGACAAAATTCTCACATCAGGTACATGATGATGACGTTTTCTATGAGCACTTTAACAGCAGTTGGGAGCCAAATATACACGTGCGCCATTACTTGTAAATGTTGCGAGTAAACCATTGTCTATTTTGTCTTAAACCTAATCTATCTTTGAATATTACTAAAGCTATATAGGTGCAAAGATTTAGACAGATTTAAATTTATTTCGGAACAACCGTATACACATGCGAAAAATTTAGATAAACTAAGCGTCCGTAGTTCCTAGGGGGCGGCAAAAGACGGTTAAATCATCTAGTCAGCTGCAAAACTCTTCGTTTTCGCTGACTCTCAAACCAGCTTCAACAATTTTTGAACGACATACCTCGACTTTCCTAAAATAAAAAGTTTTCCACGTTTGAATAGTGTAACATTAACATTGTAGTCTTTGTATAGCTGTTCTTTAGCTCTTCCAAACTTGTATCCCAAAACAGTAAAAAATTAGACACTTTCCGTTTACAATGATTTCTTTTAGTCAGTGTTATAACATAAACAATGTTTTATCAACAAAAATTATGCTACGGAAGGTATATTGCTTCGCTTTTCAACACAGTGGTCTACCGTCTATAAATCTATTCTGCTTTCCGCAAGATCCCCTGTTATTTCATAGCTTGGATTACCTAGAGGTGTACGATGGACAAAGCACCAGTTCCAATGTGCTTGGAAAATATTGCGGTTCCACAATCCCGCTTTCTCACTCCAGCAGTGGAAGGTACATGACCATATTCTTCAAATCCGACGGGTCGGTGCAACATTCGGGCTTCAGCATAAGATACGAGGCCGGTATGTTAATTTTTGCATATTATTCTGAAAGCTATGGCGTATCCGCCGTACTATTTTGCACCATGTTAAGATTTGCAGTCTTGTCAGATCCGTTTGTAACTTCAATGTCAATTTCAATGCCCTCATCCAAATACAAGATAAAATTAAAAGGTTACCTTTATTTTTAACACATATTCAACACATATAAAAAAGAAAGGGAATATACAAGCTTGGATAAGAAATGTTTCAGTTCTTTTTAAATTTCCTTTAATTAAAGTAGCAAAACATAAATTGGTAAACATATGGTCGAAAATATAGTAACAGGTCATTTTAAAATGAATAAATGTTCGAAAACGTTTAAAATGATACCTACTTCTGTATGGGATTTGATATTCTTATACGTCTTTTTACAACCTTCAACCATTATTCTCCAACATTTCTCTTAACTTTTCTAGCTATATCACTTTAGGTCGAGTAGATAGCCATCATCCTGATAAAGGCGTTTCGATACGAACTTGCATCATTTTCACTTAATGTTACACATTAACTGAAATATAATAAGTTTGCCTTTCGGCTTTGAAGTTCATTATCAAGCTGCATTATCACTTTAAAAATTGCACTTTAGTGGGGAATAGGCTTTATAAATTGTGAGCACGAGACTAGGCCTAACATGAAATTCGGCCTAATCGACATGAATTATGGTTAGCCAATACATTCCCAAATAGGGTCATACCAATCCTGTCCATCAACCTTAATGTGTTTTTTTTTTCAGAAGCAGCCATATCAACTTACCAACCAAAAATGACTGCAGGTAACATCTTCAACATCAATAATTAATTATGTTTTCAAAGTTGTGCAATAATTAATTATGTTTTCAAAGTTGTGATGGCAACTTTGTGCTTTCGGAAAAAGTTTTTTTCGAAAAATCGGCCAACATATACTTGAAATATAATTTATATTACCACGGAGAGTTTGCATATAGCCTTTATAATAAAAATAGGCAAGAAATACAATTGAAGGGTCATAGACATATGCGCCCCCTACACTGGATTCATCCAAGATGGCCACCGTGCGTTGAAATATCACAGTTAATATATGACATACAAGACATTGGCTAGATAATCTACGCTAAATATATAGGACAGATTATTAGGATGAAATAAAATATATGAATTAAATCACTTCTATATTCGGAAAATTATGCTTTGTGTATGTAGTGAAAGTATTGGATCAATATTTTTGCTTTACAATACAACGAGGTATGCCTTTGGTCATAGGACATAGACAAGTTTCGTGATTCCACGGAACAATTGCTGTAGCCGAACTTAATCGCACTCTTCAGTGACTGTAGGACCGGAACGGTTTAAGTCGCAATATCCGGGGTTTGTTTTATGTCTTCGATGCAATTTCGCTTTTGAATGCTCTTTCTTTCTAACAATAGTATATACAATTTTATAATCAGTGCCTTCTCACTATGCTGAAAATGAATAAATGTTCGAAAACGTTTAAAATGATACCTACTTCTGTATGGGATTTGATATTCTTATACGTCTTTTTACAACCTTCAACCATTATTCTCCAACATTTCTCTTAACTTTTCTAGCTATATCACTTTAGGTCGAGTAGATAGCCATCATCCCGATAAAGGCGTTTCGATACGAACTTGCATCATTTTCACTTAATGTTACACATTAACTGAAATATAATAAGTTTGCCTTTCGGCTTTGAAGTTCATTATCAAGCTGCATTATCACTTTAAAAATTGCACTTTAGTGGGGAATAGGCTTTATAAATTGTGAGCACGAGACTAGGCCTAACATGAAATTCGGCCTAATCGACATGAATTATGGTTAGCCAATACATTCCCAAATAGGGTCATACCAATCCTGTCCATCAACCTTAATGTGTTTTTTTTTCAGAAGCAGCCATATCAACTTACCAACCAAAAATGACTGCAGGTAACATCTTCAACATCAATAATTAATTATGTTTTCAAAGTTGTGCAATAATTAATTATGTTTTCAAAGTTGTGATGGCAACTTTGTGCTTTCGGATAAAGTTTTTTTTTTCGAAAAATCGGCCAACATATACTTGAAATATAATTTATATTACCACGGAGAGTTTGCATATAGCCTTTATAATAAAAATAGGCAAGAAATACAATTGAAGGGCCATAGACATATGCGCCCCCTACACTAGATTCATCCAAGATGGCCACCGTGCGTTGAAATATCACAGTTAATATATGACATACAAGACATTGGCTAGATATATATTTGACTTTTTTTCACTTTAAGTCCATTATTGGTCAGAACGGTCAAATGCCACAATTGGTAATATGCTACATATATATATGTCGTAGCTATATCTATTTTTTCTAATACTAATACAAAGACTAAACTTTTTTATTGAATTAAACGTTGTCATTCCTAAATCAAATCAGCTTTTTCTTTGTACCGGTATGTGTTTTATCAAATGTTATATTTTGGAAACATAAAATTCGCAGACAGCTGCGGTAACCAGCATTTCCGGTCCGAAAATTGGAAAAGTAATAACTATTGGCAATGTCATATCAATGCAGTTTAATGGCAAACTAATATTTAATCTATTGCTTTTTAACGGTAAATGGTGGTCTGCGGAAGATTGCTAATGTTTGAAAAAGTTGATAATACAAAATAATTAGTCATAACTTGGCTTTGTTTTGTTGCTCATGGATGAATTATTACGATACACGTTTACTCTTTTTGATATTTTTAGTTACCGAATCTGCAAATCAAAATTGTGACGTCAGTGTTGAATTGGCCGCTGGCACCAACGATTTGATCAACTCACCAAACTACCCGGCAAATTACCTGCCTAACTCTGAGTGCACCTACCGGATCACGAGTCCGACTAGCGCATTGCACGTTTCAATCACCTTCGTAGCTTTTTACCTAGAATCCTCCACGGGATGCGAGTAAGTTTGTTTGAAAATATACTCAAAGGTAAAAAATGATTAAGAGGATACGGTGAAAGACAAAATTCTCACATCAGGTACATGATGATGACGTTTTCTATGAGCACTTTAACAGCAGTTGGGAGCCAAATATACACGTGCGCCATTACTTGTAAATGTTGCGAGTAAACCATTGTCTATTTTGTCTTAAACCTAATCTATCTTTGAATATTACTAAAGCTATATAGGTGCAAAGATTTAGACAGATTTAAATTTATTTCGGAACAACCGTATACACATGCGAAAAATTTAGATAAACTAAGCGTCCGTAGTTCCTAGGGGGCGGCAAAAGACGGTTAAATCATCTAGTCAGCTGCAAAACTCTTCGTTTTCGCTGACTCTCAAACCAGCTTCAACAATTTTTGAACGACATACCTCGACTTTCCTAAAATAAAAAGTTTTCCACGTTTGAATAGTGTAACATTAACATTGTAGTCTTTGTATAGCTGTTCTTTAGCTCTTCCAAACTTGTATCCCAAAACAGTAAAACTTAGACACTTTCCGTTTACAATGATTTCTTTTAGTCAGTTTTATAACATAAACAATGTTTTATCAACAAAAATTATGCTACGGAAGGTATATTGCTTCGCTTTTCAACACAGTGTTCTACCGTCTATAAATCTATTCTGCTTTCCACAAGATTCCCTGTTATTTCATAGCTTCGATTACCTAGAGGTGTACGATGGACAAAGCACCAGTTCCAACGTGCTTGGAAAACATTGCGGCTCCACAATCCCGCTTTCTCACTCCAGCAGTGGAAGGTACATGACCATATTCTTCAAATCCGACGGGTCTGAGCAACATTCGGGCTTCAGCATAAGATACGAGGCCGGTATGTTAATTTTTGCATATTATTCTGAAAGCTATGGCGTATCCGCCGTACTATTTTGCACCATGTTAAGATTTGCAGTCTTGTCAGATCCGTTTGTAACTTAAATGTCAATTTCAATGCCCTCATCCAAATACAAGATAAAATTAAAAGGTTACCTTTATTTTTAACACATATTCAACACATATAAAAAAGAAAGGGAATATACAAGCTTGGATAAGAAATGTTTCAGTTCTTTTTAAATTTCCTTTAATTAAAGTAGCAAAACATAAATTGGTAAACATATGGTCGAAAATATAGTAAAACAGGTCATTTTATGTAAACATAATTTACTACTCACAGAAATTTTGAATTCTTTGTTAGATCTAATGGACAGTTCCAAGCACTGTGCTACCAAACACGTTCAGAAAGGCTTGTTAGAAATATTATATAATAATGTAATATGAAAATAATTTCGGAGTCCTAAACTGTTTCTTCCATTCGAATTGCTGGTGCTTATATTTAAAATATAAATCGAAGCAGAAGTTAAGTTTTCATCATTTACCTTTAAATTTCTAGGTATATTACGCATCACATGGTAACGCCGTAACTATTTTTGGTAAATCCTAGTTGTTTTAAAATCGAACTTGATCTTTAGTTCCAGCGTTTGCTCCAAGCACATGCGAACAGACGATAGCGGTAGTTCCGACATTTAACGGAATGATTGACTGGCCCAATTACCCGCTGGGTACGAGTTCGGACTGCACTTACTTACTCACCGCCAAAAGTGACGCGTATTGCGTTCGAATTATATTCGTGACTTTCAAACTGGAGGATCAGCCGAATTGCGGGTAGGATATCATCAAATTTATATATATTTTTTTGACTTTATCTCGTCACTTAAATTTCATATTTTTTAATCCTAATTATGTCTTTGTGAACTTTGATGAAATTGTTTAGCCCAACAGTTTCGTGCGTCCAATCGAACCCCCGAAAATAAAAGTTTTGACATTTCAACGACATAAAGGCGTACTTTTGCTTTATCTTTCTATTGAAGCTTTTGTATTGAAAGTAGCACCTCTTCTTTGAAAGTACCACCTCAACTTTAGCCAAATAAACGATCTGTTTGCTGTTCCCAATGTTACAACTTAATTACGCCAAACTCAGATGTACGTTTTGGCTTAACTTACGGCATCTTTAAATAAAGTAAGCCCTCCCCCGTCTAAACAGGGATTCTGTAACCGCATCTGATAGAGGAGGCTGTAAAATAACGGTATATTTATGCAGGAGGGAATATCTAGCGGTGTACGATGGATCAAGCACTGACTCAACATTGTTGGGCAAACATTGCGGTGCCTCCCTTCCACCAACCTATGTTAGCAGTGGAATGTACATGACCATCTACTTCAAATCATCGGCCAACTACTACAACTACTTCTACTATGACCAGCAGATTACATTCTACAGAATAAGATACTTGGCCGGTCAGTAGAGTTTCTAGCAAGGCTGCGGAGTAGGTTAAAAATAACCCGAGTCTAACTCCCGAGTCCGACTTTGGCTATTATAATATACCCGAGTCCAAAATATTCCACTATTTGATATTTAACTTTTACGATTTACAGTTAGCGACAATATAAGTTTTAGTATTTGGAAATGCCCATACGCACGTCAGACTCGGGACTCGAGTAGTTTTACGTGGTCTTACGCGAGTCGCGAGTCTTGAGTCCAAGTCCGGCAAAACAAACCACCTCCGTCGAGTCCCGAGTCCCCATTCCGACTCCGCAGCCCTGGTTTCTAGTTGCCGGACGTTGTTGTGTATACTAAGCATAGAAACAGCATATGTATTGTTTTTATGTATGGTCACCACGCACGGATCTAGCATTTTATTTCATTAAACATTTTTAGAGATGGCGTCACAGAGTTACATCAAAACGTGATGTCACAAAACTACGTTTAAACGTGATGTCATAAAAAACAATCTTAGAACACTCGTCAGCTAGTTTATTTGTTAATTTTAAGCTGAGAGGTGTTACATTTATTACGAAAGCTATTAAAAATATGTTATCGATTGGCGCTAAGCGATAAAACGCTTTTATATCGTTCAATTTGCAATAATAATTATGTTTTCAAAGTTGTGATGGCAACTTTGTGCTTTCGGAAAAAGTTTTTTTCGAAAAATCGGCCAACATATACTTGAAATATAATTTATATTACCACGGAGAGTTTGCATATAGCCTTAATAATAAAAATAGGCAAGAAATACAATTGAAGGGCCATAGACATATGCGCCCCCTACACTAGATTCATCCCAGATGGCCACCGTGCGTTGAAATATCACAGTTAATATATGACATACAAGACATTGGCTAGATAATCTACGCTAAATATATAGGACAGATTATTAGGATGAAATAAAATATATGAATTAAATCACTTCTATATTCGGAAAATTATGCTTTGTGTATGTAGTGAAAGTAATGGATCAATATTTTTGCTTTACAATACAACGAGGTATGCCTTTGGTCATAGGACATAGACAAGTTTCGTGATTCCACGGAACAATTGCTGTAGCCGAACTTAATCGCACTCTTCAGTGACTGTAGGACCGGAACGGTTTAAGTCGCAATATCCGGGGTTTGTTTTATGTCTTCGATGCAATTTCGCTTTTGAATGCTCTTTCTTTCTAACAATAGTATATACACTTTTATAATCAGTGCCTTCTCACTATGCTGAAAATGAATAAATGTTCGAAAACGTTTAAAATGATACCTACTTCTGTATGGGATTTGATATTCTTATACGTCTTTTTACAACCTTCAACCATTATTCTCCAACATTTCTCTTAACTTTTCTAGCTATATCACTTTAGGTCGAGTAGATAGCCATCATCCTGATAAAGGCGTTTCGATACGAACTTGCATCATTTTCACTTAATGTTACACATTAACTGAAATATAATAAGTTTGCCTTTCGGCTTTGAAGTTCATTATCAAGCTGCATTATCACTTTAAAAATTGCACTTTAGTGGGGAATAGGCTTTATAAATTGTGAGCACGAGACTAGGCCTAACATGAAATTCGGCCTAATCGACATGAATTATGGTTAGCCAATACATTCCCAAATAGGGTCATACCAATCCTGTCCATCAACCTTAATGTGTTTTTTTTTCAGAAGCAGCCATATCAACTTACCAACCAAAAATGACTGCAGGTAACATCTTCAACATCAATAATTAATTATGTTTTCAAAGTTGTGCAATAATTAATTATGTTTTCAAAGTTGTGATGGCAACTTTGTGCTTTCGGAAAAAGTTTTTTTCGAAAAATCGGCCAACATATACTTGAAATACAATTTATATTACCACGGAGAGTTTGCATATAGCCTTTATAATAAAAATAGGCAAGAAATACAATTGAAGGGCCATAGACATATGCGCCCCCTACACTAGATTCATCCAAGATGGCCACCGTGCGTTGAAATATCACAGTTAATATATGACATACAAGACATTGGCTAGATAATCTACGCTAAATATATAGGACAGATTATTAGGATGAAATAAAATATATGAATTAAATCACTTCTATATTCGGAAAATTATGCTTTGTGTATGTAGTGAAAGTATTGGATCAATATTTTTGCTTTACAATACAACGAGGTATGCCTTTGGTCATAGGACATAGACAAGTTTCGTGATTCCACGGAACAATTGCTGTAGCCGAACTTAATCGCACTCTTCAGTGACTGTAGGACCGGAACGGTTTAAGTCGCAATATCCGGGGTTTGTTTTATGTCTTCGATGCCATTTCGCGTTTGAATGCTCTTTCTTTCTAACAATAGTATATACACTTTTATAATCAGTGCCTTCTCACTATGCTGAAAATGAATAAATGTTCGAAAACGTTTAAAATGATACCTACTTCTGTATGGGATTTGATATTCTTATACGTCTTTTTACAACCTTCAACCATTATTCTCCAACATTTCTCTTAACTTTTCTAGCTATATCACTTTAGGTCGAGTAGATAGCCATCATCCTGATAAAGGCGTTTCGATACGAACTTGCATCATTTTCACTTAATGTTACACATTAACTGAAATATAATAAGTTTGCCTTTCGGCTTTGAAGTTCATTATCAAGCTGCATTATCACTTTAAAAATTGCACTTTAGTGGGGAATAGGCTTTATAAATTGTGAGCACGAGACTAGGCCTAACATGAAATTCGGCCTAATCGACATGAATTATGGTTAGCCAATACATTCCCAAATAGGGTCATACCAATCCTGTCCATCAACCTTAATGTGTTTTTTTTTCAGAAGCAGCCATATCAACTTACCAACCAAAAATGACTGCAGGTAACATCTTCAACATCGACAAACTACTATCAATAAAGTGGCTGTTCTTTACTTAGGTCACTAACGCACAATTGCCCAAAGCGATTAAATTTGATCTAAGGCGTCTCTTTTATGTTTAATGGCAGCAAAACATTTATTAAAAAATAATCATTTGTACAAATGCCTTATTCATTAAGTTACATCATTTTACCCCGAATAGTCACGTAATTTATTTCATGTCACATTTGACTAAACTCGATTTAACACCGGCACAAAATTCGTTTCTATATCAAACTGTGCTTGAAAATAGCCAGAGTGAATTACCCTTGATTTAGATATGTAAACATAAATAAAGGTGGTATTTTTAACTGGGTTTTTATTTCAGATTTAAAGCGCAAACGGCCTTGTTGTGATCATACAGGCACTTCTGCAAACCTTTACAATTTTTTTTGTCACACCTTTACTATTTTCTCTTCTTTCAGCTACCCCCACATCTCCAGCTCAAACAAACCCCGGCGTTATAGCTGGAGCGGTCGTAGCCACGGTGATTCTTCTCAGTGGCATAATCACTATCTGCTACAAAAAAGTGTAAGTTAAAAAAGGTTTGTTCAAAGGGGTTAACAACAATTTGTTCGAAAGTCCTGAGAATGGGAGAAATTGTTAAACTTTGAAGAAAGATCTAGAGAAACACGTTCGAAATCGGGAGTTGGATGTAAATGTTTTTATGTAGTCAGAACATTGTTAAAAAATTAGGTGCTGGCTATCTTTGTCAACATTTTGCAATAAAAATGCACTTTCTGTCTTTTCTCGCAATCGCGTACAGATTGTTGTTTTTAAAGACATCAATTTTTTTGTACCGCAGGTATTTTAAGAGATTCAACTCTGACCCTAAAAACGAGGAAGAAGTTCAAAAATCAATGGAGGTTTCTGAGCCTCAACAGGCGGCTACTGCCCCATGCATTCCGCAACAACACAAAGCACAAGAATTACCCATACCAAGGTCGCAGCCTCTACTAAACTGCCACATGGAAGATCGGAGCAATGTGCAGTTTACGGGAGGACTTCCACAACCCAATCGACAAGAACCCCAGGGTCCAATTGAAGATCTGGATGAAATCTACTCCTGTGCTGATGGTCTTACATTCACTTATCCCGCAACTGGACGAAGCGGTAAGTTTTTTTGATTCACGGTCGTGCTATAGCACAATCTTTGTAGAAAATAAATCAGGTTGGAGCACAGCCTAATATCAAGACTCCTGTAGCGCTTAACCTGCCGTTACATTTTTTTGGATTTACGACGCTTTGCTTAAAAGTCAAAATTAGTTGCGTCCCCAATTTGAAACATTTTTAGCGTTCACTGTGATTTTACAATGAACGAAATAAAAGTAACATTCAGGGTCAGTTCAATTGGTAAATTGGGGGATTTACTGCACTCTAATCGTGTACAAACAATTGCATCAAAAATCGTACTGATAAAGCAAAAATTGTATCCCCCCAAAAAATGTTTAAAATATTGTTTGGCAACTAATGTTATACGTTTGTTCACAGGGGGAGCAAGACAAGAGCGCCAAGGCGAAAGCTCTGGCAATTTGCATAATATCAACGCGCAAGGAGTTGATTACCTTGATTTCAAGCTTTAATTTAAACATACTGGGTTTTATGGGTGCAATGCCTTTCGAAAACTCTGCTGACCAAGTATAACACAATTCAAAATGCTAAAAATTTAACTCATTATTGGCCAGCAGTAAATACAACATACCAACCAGCAGCAAAACGTTTCTTCGAGTTAAAGATAACCAAGTATTTGTGTTTACAATACACAACTGTCCTCAATAAGATATTGTACGTATTTTGGAGGCCTACCACAGTAAATCTATGCTTTTTCAAATAAATAGGCATTTTTACATTTTAAATTCATCGTAATATTTAGTGTTTTGTCCATCATTTTGCATATTTACTTTCAATTGTAAACACTTTTATTCTTCTTCAACCAAAATTACGGGGCGTGAAGTGTCAAAATAGATCTAGGCCAGTGCTCCGCAACCTTTTGTCCACTTGCGGCATACCAGCATAGCTATATACCAATTCGGCGGCACAGCTACGAAATATATGTCGACTGACAACAGACAACATCAGCAAATATCCATGGCAGCCAAAAACGAGCGATTTGTTATAAAAAATAAAATTTTGCACTTACTAAGATTTCTTAAGCCCGTTAAAGTCGTGAAAATTTTACCCCCTTGCAAAAGCTGTTTGGAGAACGGGGTATAATAACATTTTTAATATAAAATTCCGAAAGTCCCTTGTTCCAAAAAAAATCCCTTAAATTCCAAAAATCCCTTTGTTTTAATAACATTCCAAAAAACCTTGTACTTGGTTGCGAAGCACTGATCTAGACTACTGGTATTAGTTATTTGAAAGAATTTTATGTGCTCGGATGTAGCTTAAGAGGGTTAGCTTTCCAAAGATTTTGAGTGGCTGATAATTTGCTTTCAAATGAAGTTTTACGTTATGACAATGTGTTTTTAGTTATTCAATGCTATGGTCTAAACTTACAAAGTTCTTTTACGCAAACATTTTCGTGTTACCCACCATTATGTGTGTAAATACGATTTAAAACGGCATACTGAAAAGTATTTGTTTTGGCGACGTACTTTAACAAATCGCCAAAATTTTAAAACAGATTTTGCTAATTACGTTTACACACAAACTATAATTATAATTAGCACGCCAACCTGTTCGAACGCACATTTTGCTCTAATGCTGACCTAAAATTATTATTTAAATTTGTGATTCTACACATGTGGTAGCCGATTGTTAATAAAATGATTGTTATACAGGATTATTGTAGTGTTTTAGTTTTCCTCTTGGCCTGTTAAGCAAACCTAAAATTGTTTGCGCCAAACAGAGACAAACTATATTTCTTTAAATCGAAGCAGGAAGTAACCGTAAATTTATCCTTGCATTCCCTTTACAGTACTGGATGTTTTTAATGTGATAATAGAATTAACAAGCAGGTCATAAGGTAATATAGTTAACTAGTAAATTTTATATTGGCGAACTATATAGGTTTGCTCGATCTGTTTCCAAACGTCATCCATGTAAAATTCACAACCCTATAATTGGAGTTTATTGCTTTTTTTCATGCCCTATGATCGAGATTTCATTACTTTATTATTTAACCCATGCAGTTGGACCTTTATTTCAAAGTCAACATATAACGTAAATCGAGTCTGAGTCGAGCGAACATTTAATTTTAAGCTTTCTTTTCGGTTATAAAGTTTTCCTTATTTATTTAAGCATTTTGAAAAACCTAATGTACAATTTGACATCTTAAATCCCGCTTAGCCTTTAGCGAGGGTATTGCGATTTTTGTGTGCTTGTCATGCCTCTTGATGACTTTAGCAAGGTAATGTGATTTATTTACTTCAGTTAGCCAAACTTCCTAATATTATGAACGATTCCAAAAATTCAGTGCTCTAATAAGTGGTTAAATACAAAAAATCTTACAACTTCTCACAGCTATTCAAATCTTTAGGCTGCCTATATAGCTAAAGTGGTTCCTAATTTCTCATAAGAAACGTCAGCATATTTTGTGTGATTTGTAATTATATTTGTTGAAGCTTTGAATATTCAAGTACACAACGAAACAAAGCTTTTCCGTTCGAGCAGGCCCTGAAATGTACAATAGGGTTAAATATGACATTTTTTAACATACTTATTTTAAGCTTAGTTTAATCACTTTGATACAAATTGTCGTTGCTGTATAAGAAGGAGTTCAACTTTTACCTGCTTTGGTTGATTTATGGCTCCGTTGTCGAAAATGATGTTTATTCGACTGTAAAAATAAAGTTGGAAGGTTAAGCTTAAACGAAGTTAAGCTTTTATTGCCTATTCATTTGTGTCGTGAGGTTTTGTTCTCAAAATTAAAAAAAGCTTAAAAAACGTGACCGACACTATTGCATTTTTTTATTGATGAAGACCCATGCTATATCCAATTGTACTATTTTAAGTTTTTCGTGTAAAATTTACAGCCCACAAAACTACTTTACAAACCGGTCTGACATTCAAAACCACTATCTTAAAGTATTAAAAGCACATTCCCTATAGGTTTAGCTGCACGAAATATCGAAAACTAACTTAATTTCTTTCGAGTATGCCAATCGCTCACCTTGCTTGTCACAGTTGTCACCCTGCCAGCCTTCTTGGCAAGCGCAAGTATATGACCCGTTGTCCTCTTGCCACTGACAGGTGCCATAGATGCCACAGTCCAGGTTGGCACATCCCTCCTCAACTATAGTCCAATATAAGTCATGTTATTTGACTGCATATTGCAAACATGTTACCGACGTCGTTTTGCTTGTATGTATAGAAAAGGCTGTATGTTTGAAAACGGTGGCGAATGAAAATTAATGTCGGATCGCGGAAATATTTGATTGCTTATCAAGTAAAAAGATAAATAGGTTATTGATAAATAGGAAAATTTAAAAGTGGACCCTGGTGAAATATGGAACATAGTGAGAGGTTTCAAAGGCAGAAGTATACCAAACATTACACTGGTGTATGATAAGAACTTTACTACTGAGGCAGAAAATTTTATCAAACTTATAAGATTTTGTGATTTGTTTTCTGTATATATTTGCACTTGGGATTCGGAAAAGTATACTATTTTTTTTTTAGATGCTTCAAACATTAAGAAATTTCAATCTTGAGAAAGATAATTAGGGCTTATAAGCGGTATTTTGGCCGCGTTGTCACTCAGTTATAACTTCTCCGACCAAAACCTCAATAATTCTCACGTACCTACCGAACAGATTTATTTTAGCAGAACAAGACAACTTACAAGAGTTTTCGGCGTTTGCTGGTGTGGTATGGACTGCTGACGAATCGTCGTATAGAGTTCTCGGAGGAAGAACGCAGTAAAGATCTTTCCTGCCTGCACAAAACGTTACTCTATATAGTCGTCGTCAGGTTGGTGTATCTAATACTCAGACCACGCATAGCCTACATCGCTAAATAATAATGTTTTGAAGTGGCTATTTGACCGGATCGCTGTTTTACGCTTGATAAGAGATTCTAGATTTGGGTTAAGATTGGGGTTAACGTTTGGGTTTGGTTGGTGTTATAGTATTAGATTAAATTTTTCTTAGCCAGGTAAGCAGCATCAGGCGGTGGCTATAGGTTATTTGACCGGATCCATTTTTTACGCTTGTATTAGTGATTATATGTCAGTTTGAACTACTTGGTAGCATTAACCTCGGAATATTTTGCATAGAACCAATAATCATCGCCGTTAAAAATATGTTTAGTGTAGCCCGATAAGGTATAACGTAGCCTAGAACATTACTTCAGCTGTTACCATTAATTGCACAAATTCGACGACAGAAGAAAGTTAAATACTGGATCAAGCGCTTTCAAACATAACTAATGTTCACTTACCGTGTTTTGCGCGCAGAAAAGTGAGCCTCTGTAAATAAACAAGTCGTGATTAGTTTGAAAATATTTGAGTTTGGAAGTACGTTTTCGAGTTTGGAAGTAAGATTAAGATAAATTAGGATTTTTTTTTAAATAGTTTGGAGTTCTGCTTGTACCATATTTTTTCTCACCTTCTTCAGGGTAAATGACGAGCGTTCGATGTAATTAATCTTAAAGAAGGCAACTTGAATAGGTTGCCAGAAATTTGAATCACGAGATGAGCGGTTTGTAATTAGCCTATGGTAGCAATAGTTTATATAAAAAACTCCATTGTTTATTAAAAGTTAAAAAAAAGTGTTGTAGTGTTTTTTTGTTTTTTTGTTTTTTTTTATGAGAAGTTTTATTTGTATGTCTTACTGCTTGTTGGGTATCTCCTTCACACTCTTTAACCTCTTCCCATGAACAGACCTCCTCGTAGCATTCCGACTCAATCGTGGCTCGTTTCTTTCGCACCAGAAACTTGGAGGCGTCTCGCTTGTTTACAAACACTGCGAAATAAACGTGGACTGTCACTGCAAAAATTCTAACTCTGCACAAAAGCTCACCAGATGCTTTCTTTCGGTTATTCTGTAAACGTTGCCTCGCCTTGGGTTTTGTAGAACATTGAACAACCAAACTATTTCGTAAAGTAAACAAAACGCCAACTTAACTTATTAACGTCTATCTTTTACCTATAAAAACGCCTATTTTTCAACTCAAACGAAAAAACACCTATTTTACATATGTTTAGGCACACATTGCCAATAAAGGCCTTTTAGTCGCCTCAGGTACATTGTTTTCTGCCCTGACCCTTTCAAATAAGTACACCCGATGGCTTCGGAAAAGCCTACCGGAATCAGCCGACTTAGTTAGGAATATAGTGCGAACATGAATTAGCCTGTGGTTAGGTTCGAACTCACGGTCTACCGCGACCGTCTCTCTATACCGACCTTATATGAGTTACGCAGGCTCAGTTGCAATCGGTCGAGAAACGACATAGCTCTGTTAAAGAGGTACACCATATTTTCCGCATCTCAAACATATATACACACATTGTGTATAATCTGTGATCAACATATCTGGTCAAACAATATACACAATGTTTAAACAAATGTTTCAGGTTTCTTAAAGAAGGTTATGCGAGTATGGCGATAGACTGTTTACGTTTGCTGCTCTACCATTTAAAAAAAGTTTTTTTTTCAAAAGCTTTGACCATTAAAAAGTCAAAAACACTCAAAAAACTTGACTTACCGCTGGGAGAGCTTGCGCCTTGTTCGACGAGAAGAACCACAAGTGCCGCGGCAATCGCAACGAAGTAAGTTAGGCTTGTCATGCTGTTGGTCGCTTCAAAGATGAATGGTAAAGGTGCTGTAGAGCTTCAAGATTTTGACTTTTTGAAACACTTCTTGAAGTCGCCGACGTTTGTAAAGAAAACATTCAACTGGCCAGCGCCTTTATAGCAAACGGTTTCGGACTTTCCCAGATCGACAAAACAATTTTTATCCACGATATAGCCAAAGTATACTTACGACATAGCGAAACTGCTGCGTTGTCTGTATTCGAAGCGAAATCAAAATAGGAATCACTGGAAGCTAAATGATTTAATATGAGTAGCTTCGTTCGTTGGGTATTACTTTTGAGTCATTATTATGGCATGAACCCTAATGTCATATATAGGGTGCATCTACTTTAGAAACGGATTGATTGGTCCAAGTTACGAAGGTTTATCCGACGAACAAGTTGAATTAATTGGTCCTATAGGCATGGTAGGTTCAGTGGAAAAGTTTCACTGAGTATGTGAGCATAAAAAAATAATTTAAAAAAATAGAAAAATAAATAACTTTGAAAATCTTAAAAAAATTAAGTTATCAATAAGTTGTAACAGTTTTCATTTCTTGTTAGATCTGGTGGTAGATTCGAGATGACAAATACGAAAGTAACTTTGGAAAAGATTGTAACTTGAAAGGATTGCAACGAAGTGATGCGAGGCTATTTTCACTTAACGTCAAATAATCGTTCGTTTAACTTTCGACCACAGAAAGTTTTCCAAATATATCGGAGTTTCGAGCTGACGATGGCCAGGTTTCGAAACAACCGGTTCGACGAAAGTTTCGGGTGTGTAAATTACAAAGTTACTAATCGCGCGACCTTCGCTTTCACACTTAGCTGACCCTCGGGCGTTGGACTGGAATAGCGCAAACAACAAACGCGATTTCGAAACTATAGATGAACGCACAGTCGCAGAGGTTAAACCAGTGTTTCTCAAACGGGATGCCGCGGAACCCTGCGGTGCCATTTCTAATGCTCAAGGGTGCCGAGATATATTTGAGAATCTTTAAAAATCTAAGTTTTGCCCAACTCCAACACATTTTTGTGTAAGATAAATCCAACTATAACTCCATACGTTGAGTAAAGTTTATGTGTGTTGTTTTAGTTCCGTTTATGGTTTGTTATTTTAGTTAATTACCTACGGAAAAATCTTGTAGGGGTGTCACAATCTATTTATTATTCATGGGTGTGCCGCTATAGCCATAGAAGGCCGAGAAACACTGGCATAGGCCCTATAGATCATAAGTATGAACCACTTAAATACTAAGCCTTATAACAGCGAAAACACTAAGCGTAAGTATAACGGCAAAGGTTTGGCGACCCGATCGTCTTTTGTTAAACGATTTTGTAAGCAAGAAAAACATAAGCCACTAGCACAAATAAGTTCGACTTTAATTAATACGAGACACATCTTCGTATGGCTTCCGGAATTTTCTCAAACTTGGGGAAATCTTGCTCAGAGCAAATTTCAATAATTTGATTTACTGCACTAAGCTAGCCCTGCCAAGTCAAAGTCGACCCATTGGTTACGAAGCACTGCTATAGATGCTTGGATATTAGCGAACAGGATTGCTGGGAACCTATATATGAATTATCGGGACTAAAGTGTTAATTAAAAAGTTATAACCTATATAGAAGCCGTAAAAGCTTGTGTATTGGCGTCCAAAATGCTTTAAAAGGTATTTTTTGATCTTATATATTAAAGTGCAATTTTAAAACTATTAAACATACAGACTCTGTCGAAATATGGTATTGGGCAGCGGTAACATTGAAAATCGCATGTTACTTGGCCTACGATATTTTCAACGCCCAAAACAGGACATAACGTCCAATCTATTCGAATTTTGCTTCTAATGAATTTATTAAGTGAATTTTATTTAGCTATTACGCATATACAGCATAAGTAACAATGCAGAGAAAATACGTACAAACAAGACTTATGCCCTTTCCGGAGTTTTCCCGAGTAGGCTAAGTGAAGCACCCCTATCAGGGGCAATCCAATTGGACCAGGGGGGTAATTCTTTGGCCTTCGGTAAGCGAGGAAATAGAGCAGAAATGTCAATAGGCCAAGCAACAAAGACATCACGTTTGGATAAGTTATAAAATCAAACATTGAATCCATTTTACCTCTTTCGCGGAAGCTGGGTTTTAAATTTTAAAATAATATCAAAAAAAACTTTTGTCGCTTCTTTACTCAATCTGACAATGGCTACCAAATACAACTCAAGGGTTGAGATTCATAAGTCAAAAGTACTGTCCTTTGTCGTTTACTGATAAATCAAAACTAACATCCCTTAACTGGCGACCATGATTTCGTTTTTTTCTATTTCGTATCAATGTCGTTTCAATTGGCAAAGAAAAAAGGGCACCAATGTCGCTTAACCGAATCTTGTATAATATGAATACTGTTTAGATAGAGGGATAAAACACACGTTTTGTTTTCTTTGCCGTTGGAAAGTAGAAAAAATGAAATGCCTTATCATTTCTCGCAGCAAATTTTAGCAAGTTAAATGAAAGATTGGCGGCACTTTATTCTTATGAAATTAAATCCTTCTCTGTAAGTTTTAAACCATTCCATCGGCATAAACATCTACCGTTCCACGATGAGAGCTTGTAAGGGAGAGCAGAAAAAAGAGTTCGACAGTTACTTATAATATCCAGCCGAAAAATTTCGCCAACTTTTCATGTTTGTACGCTTTATGAAATTCTTCGGCCTTAAGTAAAACCTTCTTAAATGAAATGTGTGTGCGATTCTAGTCCTGGCTAGCTTGATACAGCTCACGTTATGATGCTATTAACAAACACACAAAATTTATTCAAAAATAACTATTACCAAATATACAAAATTTATCCAAAAATAAGGTGCCTTACTAATAAAATGTATTAGTTTATTAATAAAGTATAAAACACTATGAAGTATCATAAGGAAAAAATATTTCAAATTAACTACAAAAGGAAAACATATTTTACGCTGGATATTGAAACTGATAAACTATGACTAAAGTAAATGCGACTAGTACAATGTCATGTGTGTCCTCTCCTTTAAATGTTTTTAACAGGGCGGTTACTCAGTATGTATCAGCAATTATTTCAAATAGAAATGGTGTAAAAAAACCCTCCGTATATTCCCTTGCTAATCTCAGGCCAATTTCCTTCGGAAACTGGTCGAAACTTAAACTGTTTCATCATAGACACCAATAATATGAAGATCTCCATTCTTGCAAGTTGTTCGCCAAAACAATGACGTGCACCGATGGAGAAGGCAATCACGTGCTTGGATTTGACGAAATTTCAATCGCTGACCAAGTGGCGTTCTGGTTTAAAAGCTTTTGGTTCCGGAAAAACTTGCGGATTATTGTAGTGGACAGCCCAAATGTTCGGCAGGACCTTAACGGATAGTAGTTTTTGCTTCGAAGTATATTGCACATCAATAAAGCTGACTTGCTCGTACTGTCCTACCTGACTTTCAGCAGGAATGTAAAATGCTCCGATCTTTAATTTTCCGACCGGTTTATGCGGAAGGGCCAGTGGGACGAGCTTACGAAATCTGTACAGCTCCTCAACAAATGCCCAGGTGTAATGCATTTTCAATCTTTCCGAATAGCTTGCAATAGAAATGTCTCCTAATTGACAATGTAGCAACATTTTCATGGTGAATTGTATTTCATAGGTTAGGTTAAAAAATATATTAGCTTTTTGAATTTTGAAAGGTTTCTTTAAAACTCTAAAGCAAGAACTGCTTTATTTATAGGCCTAATATGACAATCACGAAAGCTTCGCTAGTGTTAATAGAGTCGGATTGGTTTTTAATTGCTTCGATCAATAAAGCTTTCTTCTAATAAAGCAGTGGCCGGTTTGAAATGTTTCCTAAGTGGGTGTCAATGGAGAAATATAACCTTTATTATTGCATTATTGCATGGAAATTTAACTTTATGGAAATGACTGGTTTGAGCTTGCATGGAAGCAAGCCTCCAAAAATATATAAGGAAAAAGCGAAATGTGCCAAGAAAAAATGACAAATACGAATGCTAAACCCAATCTAATTTAAACTTGATTTCTTCGTGTAGCCTTTGCTGTGCATCCAGGTAATTAAGCAAGATAATGATAGCCCATCGTAGTGTGCTGGTTGTTGCAGTTCCAGCAAACAACAAATCTTGCAAGTAATATTGCAGTTGTTTCTCCTTTTTAGAGTATATATGTCGATAGGTTTTTGAAAGCACATTGTTTGTAATACTTGTTTGTGGTTACGATTACTATTTGGGTAATTTCTTAAATATTTATGCGGCCGTTCAAACCATATTTTAATTGTAGGTTTAAATATTAAAATTAATACAAGCTTTTGGCATTTTACAAGTACTTGATCGAACGCCTTGAGTTCGACAATCCTGTTTTAGGGGTTGGACAAGAACGTCGTTTAGATTATCAAACAGACTTGAAAATTGTCCCTGCCGAAAAGTTAGTTGATGTCAGCAATAAAAAAGTATAGAAATTAGTATAACACTGCCGTTGGTGTGGTTTTAATATTGACTGGTATCATTGACATTAAAGCCTTGATTCTCACATTGTTTACCGAAAAAATAAAACTCTAGTCGCAATCATACAAAATGTATAATATTGCAAGTATTAGATTTAAATGTCATATATTTTTGTTTTTGTGATTGAGCGTAAATTTGGCGCACAAGATGAGCAATAAATAATATATAGCACAATTGTCAAAATGCCAAGGAAGGGCGAAACAGCATACAGAAAAAATTAAACAAAGTCACTTGTACGCATACGACGTGTACGCAAACAGGGATAAACTGCTATAAATAAAATTTACGGGAAAAATTCTTGTTTGACTTGCTTGATATTTTTATAAAATCACCACAGACTTTATTGACAACAATTTTTTTCCACGTATACTTTTGCCAAGTATAAAAAACGCTTATTTTTTAAGGATGAAACATCCATGTGAAAAAACTGCTTGCTATTTTACTTGAATTGATTAAAAAGAAAACCTTGACATGCCGCAAAATATTTGCCAAAGCAGGTAGTGATTTTTATGACAGAATTGTATGTTGGTGAGTTGTACGACAACCCTGTGAGTAACTTCCTATTTAGACACACTATTTTGGTTATGTTAATGGGCAGAATACAGGCTATATAATTGGAGCCGGACTCAAAGACTCGGTGTAATTAGCAAATTTGCCAACATTTATTTCGGCCTGAGTATGGCTCGAGCTGTTTTAACAGACTCCGCAGCCCAGTTTTAAGAATAGGTTATTACCATGAACTGCATGTGCATTGCCTTATGACACCATGCTGAAAAAAGGAGCTTAGGCATTAATAGCGCAAATATTTATGTCTTTCATCTACTTTAAATGCTTTTTAATGTTGGAGAGTAGATTAGGCTCCTCGTTTTGCAAGTTAGATTTTGCAGTTAATTTTTTTCGTTAAGTGGATATAAAGTATAACGACAACACATTTTTTCTACATTTGACTATTTTACCTATATTAAATGACAATACATTTTTTCTACATTTGATGATTTTACCTTAAATTCCACAAGACAATACAGCTTGAGGTGTTTCGGCTAGCCATTGACAGATTGAAAAACAAAGTGATAAATATTCTTGTTTTACATTCTTTCATAATTTAGTAGTTAGCTTTGATAAAAAAAGAGGTGAAATGGAGGTAATTTCCATATTTTTGAGTCAACCGTGTGTGATTTCGCTATCGCTTGGCATTTTGCTGATTCTGCTCTATTTCATTGCTCACCGAAGGCCGAACAATTACCCCCCTGGTCCAATTGGATTTCCCCTGATAGGGGTGCTTCACTTACTCGGGAAAACTCCGGAAAGGGTATTTATGAAGTGGAGTAAAAAGTATGGAGCTGTAATGTCAGTTCGTATCGGAATGAAAGACATGATTATCCTTAACGATCACGAAAGTATATATAAGGTAAAGTTTATATTGGCTTGTTTAGAAACTGAACAATAACATACTTTGTTTTGATCATAAATTTTCGATTGTAAACCATTGAACATTATTGTCTGTTATTTACAGTGTTGGCAAACCACCAAAAGCAGTAGTTATTATATTCGATTTTCTTGGTGATTTATGTTTTGATTATATCGGTTAGTTATTTAAAAACTTCAACCAAACAAGTTCAGGCTCTACCAACAAAATTTCAAGGCTAAACCGTAACATTTGCTGTTAAAATTTTGTTCTTTCAGGCTTTTGTAAAGAATAAAGAATTGGTGTCTGGTCGAATAAACCATCCTTTACACGATGCTTTCTGCGGGACAAACTATGGTCTAGCCTTTTTGGATTACGGAAAAAAGTGGAAAACACAGCAAAAATTTGCATTCCATGCAATTCGTGGGTAAGCCTACATCAGGGGTGGGCAATTATTCTTTCACGCGGGTTTGATGAGAAACTTAAAATGTTTTGAAGGGCCAGGTCAAAATAGGATCTCAAATACACACAATATGACGTCATACTCTGATGATTTTAAAATTAAACGAATAAACTAAAGAACTTGTTATTACAGTACGTTTGGAGTTGTGCGAAATGTGCGTTTACGTCGAATTTAAAGAAGGCGACAAAACGTCGCGAGAAGCGCGAAAAAACTTGCGACTATATTTGTTTTACAATGCAAACTTTAATTTAGATTGAGGGGGAGCGTCTCGATTTAAGCACAGATAATAAATGAACTTTGTTTGATGTATTGGCGTTTATCACGTTGTGGGGTGCGTTGACCCAAAGTTAAGATTAGACGTAAACATTTTGCGCAAAGTTTTTTTTTTGCTCCTGAGGCTTTAAGTTACCGATGTGTTACTTGCAGTACATCAGCCAAATTACAAAGACGGTTTAAATCGGGAGGAAACTTACAATATGCCATTAAATAAACTAGGTAGAAAAAATTTCAATCAGTATGTTTCAGAGTAGAAAACGTTGGATATTTTCGTTAAAATCAGTGGAACATACGAGAAAAACAAAGAGATTCGCGTGAAACGCGTAAACAATTTCCTTTTTAGTCTATAAAACAAGCTAAAAATAGAATTTGACGGGGCATGGTTAGATCCGTCCCTGAAAAAAATGTTTACGAAACAAACATGTATAAATTCGCCATTATTTTCGTTTACCAGTGGTTCTTAAACTGGGCTCCACTGTCCTTTTGGGGTCCGCGAGACAATTTTCTGGGACCGCGAAGCACCTAACAAAAAATCAACACGACGCTTCTAAAAAACAACATTTTTTGTGCAATAAAATTTTCAGGCAACTTACTTTTCCAAACCAAGCTTATTAGTTGTTCATTCACTTTATTGCACGCTTTAAGTTGAATAGTCTATTGTGACGTCATAGTGTTGAGTTCTGCTAATGAGAATTACGTTTTTACAGTTTGCTGCGCTGACACCGTGGGCTGTACGGTCAGTCGGTCACGGTTTTAAAACTGTTCGTGATTGCTTTACTAAAATAAAGTGATTCGTTGAAGGGTAACATAGCCGAGCATAAAGCAAAGAAGCAAGTGCACCCGTCCCATTGATACCATTAAAAACAACGTGTAAAAAATTGCTGGGGGACCGTTTCGTACTTTTTTGAAAAAAGTTTGAGAACCACTGGTTTAGCCTATGTATTTGAAGAAAAATAAACCACGGGCCAGATTAAATTCCTTGGCGGGCTGTATCCGGCCCGCGGGCCCTATGTTGCCCAGGTCTGGCCTACATGCAACGGTAACAAAAATTACTAAAATGTTTTACTAGTTTAAATTGATGTATAAAACAGGGCTAGTCGACAGCCTTGTATTTTAATCCGAACCCTACTTAAGCTTTTGGCTGAATATAGCTATTAAGCTTTGTAAAAGTTCAGCTTATAAAACACTCTAATAAATGATTACCTAAACTCAGCCTTGGATTGGGCAAGAAAAGCAACGAAGAGTTAGTAATTGAAGAGGCTTCGTATCTTTGTAATGCAATCCGAGATTTCAATGGGAAGCCGTTTGACATACAGGTAATGATTACAACTTTACTTCGTAAGTTTCATATACGCCAATTTGTTTGTTGTCTGGTAGCTAGTAAAAATTGTTTTTCAATATGAAAATAGAGAAATGCTGTGTTTTACAGAATATTTTGAACAATACTGTAGCCAACTGCATCGGCAGGGTCACAGTTGGTAAACGCTTCGACTATAATGACCAACGAGTGGTAAAAATGTTTCGTCTGTTATCACGAATGTAAGTTGTTCAGTTTGATATCAGAGAGATTTGAAGGGTGAGAACTGAAATAAGTTTACGATAGACATTTATTTGCAAGTAAATTATACTGGGATTTGTTAATTTATTTGCAAGTAAATTATACTGGGATTTGTTAATTTATTTGCAAGTAAATTATGGGGATTTATTTAAATATTTTAATCTCTCGATTAAGATGTAGATTAACGACTATAAGCTATTTGTTTCGTTTTTGTTGAAATTGAGTCTTTGCCAATGGAAATCTACTTACCCAAATTGGTCGCTGCACATTATTATATATTTGTTGTGTGGTTTGCTGGTCATCTTATAAAAAAAACTATGCCAAAAATAAACCCGAATGTAGTTACACAGAAAACAAACAACACAGAGCATTGTTACATAGCAACGAACATTCTGTCTATATTTAATTTAACGGCTGTTCGGACTATTTCTTGAAAACAGCGACATGCCTAGGCTCGTTTTATCGTTAAAAATATGATCGGAAATATGTGTCTAAATGTTGGGAAAGGAAATCTAAACCCGCAAAATCCTGTTTTTATCACAGCGTGTCTGATCCTGAAACGCACTTCAGCCATCTATTAATGGGAATGGCACCGTTTTTGAAGCACATTCCACCTTTTTCAGCCCAAATGGAAAAGAGGAGACATGGCCTAAATTCAATGCAGGGTATGCCACTCATTTATAGGTTATTGTTTCCGCATTCCCAAACATTGGGATAATTTAAAGTGTGCACTTGTCATAGAAATATTGCTTAACATCGTGGAAGAACACAAATCAACACTAGATCCTGAAAATCCAAGAGATTTTGTCGACGCATTTCTGTTGGAAATAATTAAAGGAATGGACAGCAGCTTTACAGTAAGCATCTTTGCAGCCATAAGAAGTTTATTTTCCGTTCGTGAAATAAAGCTCATTTTTAGAATTAATTATCTCTGCTTCGTTTATGCAATGATTACAACTTATTGCATTAAAACACCTGTTGTCACACAGAAAAGTTTTAAAGGAAACACTTTCACATATCCTACAAAGTGGGATACTTATCGGTTGTCTTAGGTTAAGCTGATGAAAGTTATGCAATTTTTGCTACTTTGCATTTTTTTTGTGTATTACGGCAACCAAAGTAATACACATGTTAACACTTGCCAACATGTTTGTTTAAATAGGAGGAGCAGCTTGAATATTCTTTGCGGGACTTGCTGTTTGGTGGAACTGAGACATTAACCAGCACATTGCGATGGGCAATCGTTATTTTGCTCAATTATCCGGATGCACAGAGAAGGCTACGCGAAGAAATCAACTGGAAAATAGGTTTAGCATTAATGTCCATATTTCCGGCTGTTTTGTAACTTTTTACATATACTTGGAATATGTATCAAATGTTTCTGTAAACACCACTTGCGCGAGGTTTATCCAGCCATTGATACCATTAATAACACTTGACAACATCATAAGCCTCACTTACACTCCCAATTAAAGCATGAATAACAGTAGAACCTTAAAAGCATTCTTTCTTATTGATAGCATTTCAATCTGGGGAACATTTAAAGAACGATATGCCTGGAATATTTCGACAATAGCTCTTAAAACCGTTATATGTTTATTTTTTTAACGTGAGCTTAAGAATTTACTATTTCATTTAAACGCTACTTAGTTTTGAGATAAAGCAAACGTGATGCATTTTAGCATTTTTTTAAATACGATGTGCGACCCTTTAAAGCAGGGTTTATTAACCAGGGGTACGTGTACCCCTTGGTGGTACGAAGCACAGCACCAAAGCAGGGGGTAAGACATGCAGTGTGAAACCATGCGCTCTTTAAGCTTATTTGGGAAGAATGCGTAATATACAACAAGCAAGAACAAAAAAGCCATTAGTAAACCGACTGATTGTTTGTCTGTTGTAAATATTGTTGAACGTACAAGGCTGTTTTTAATGCATGCATTCAAAAAGTTATAATGTTTACTGCGTTTAATTTGTATTGTACCATTTAATTTACTTCTGTCGACCATTGCATTGACAGGGTGTACGATAAATTTTTATGAAACCTCAATTGGTACGGTAAGCACTAAAAAGGTTAAGAAACACTACTTTAAAGCAATGATTTCCAAACTGTGTGTGGCGGCACAATGGTGTGCCTCGAGAGATTGCTAAGTGTGCCGCGAAACTTTTTGTAATTTCGGAAATAGATAGAGTAGTTGTATTACCAAGGCATATACGCAAGCATTTTGGATTTAAATACGGCCTACCCATTGCAATTTAATCATATTGAGAAATTTGCATATGTTTTGTCGTGTGTTAAGGGCGATGCAGAATGGCTGTATTGTTGTTCTGTTAAAAGTGTGCCGCGAAATATTTAAGATACTTTCAGTGTGCCGCGAGCCAAAAGGTTTGGGAACTGCTGCTTTAAAGTTTACGTATTTCTTTAATGGAAAATGAATCCACCATGAAAACTTTGACTTAATGTCAATCAGGACAATCTGCGACTCCAAGCCTCTCAGACAAAACGGAAATGCCTTATACCTGCGCATTTATAGAAGAAGTGTACAGGTTTCGTACTATTGTCCCACTGGCCCTTCCGCATAAAACGAACGGAAAAGTGCAGCTCGGAAAATTTAACATTCCTGCTGAAACTCAGGTAGGAAAGGAAAAGCTTATCAGCTTCGTTAAAAGATAGAGAAATAAGATTTTAACCAAAAAACGTCCAACTCTTTAGGTAAGGTCAAACATTTGGGCTGTTCACAACAATCCGCAAGTTTTTCCGGAACCAGAAGCTTTCAAACCACAACGCCACTTGGATAGCGATGAAGTGTTCGTGAAATCCAAACACGTGATCCCCTTTTCCATCGGCGCACGTCATTGTCTTGCCGAGCAACTTGCAAGAATGGAGTTCTTCATTTTATTGGTGTCTATAGTGCAAAAGTTCAACTTGCGGCCGGTTTCCGAAGGGGTTATGCCGGAAATAAACAAGGGGATATATGGGTCAATTTTTGCTCCGCTGCCATTTGAGATGGTGGCTGAAGAAATCTGATTTCATCTCGCATTTTAATAAACAGAATAAATATTTAATTAAAAACAGCTCCTTTGGTAATTGTAATTGTTAACCAACATTTCGGAAACCTATTTAAATCGCCTTCTTCAGGGTGAATGACATCGATTGTAATTTGAAATTTATTTTAGTTTGTATCTTGCTGTATTTATAATTTAAATGTAGTAAGCTGGAACAAATTTGTATTACCGTATGCTTGTAACGTCTATATATTTCTGTTAAACCGTAATTTTGTATAAACCATTGTTGTAGTGTGTATTTTATGCTTCCTTAAATCTAGTAAAATGACCTGATGCCTATCACAGGTTCTTGCACTCTGCAAGGTTATTAAGAATACTGAAGGTTTTTAGGACGTCAAAGAAGTCTAAAGATTTTTTTGGGATAAATAGCCTATCATTAAAGTCGTCTTATACCTGTATATTTCTGATGGATCTGATAATAATTACCAAGCATAAAAAGAATATGTTTAAAATGTATGCCAGTCAGGGCTGCAAAATCGGTTTAATCTACACCCAATTAGCCGACTCAGTCGAGTCCCCCACCCACGACGTATCATGTACCTAAATCACCTATAAAGGGCGTGCGCCGAATATATTCTACCCTGTGCTGATATACCTTTACTAATAACAGTGTGCAGCTTTTTTAGGTACGGATCGTGTGAGCGGGACTCAAGTTTAGAGTGATTAGGTCTACGGTGGTTTCGAATTCGACCCAAACCAAATAAACCAACTCCGTGAAGTTCCCAGAGCCTATAGTTCCTTTGGAAAATGGTTAAAAACCACCCTTTTGGTCGAGTATTCACCTGAGTGAAATTACAGATTTTTTTTTGAAAAATTGGGTTTCATCTTAGTTAATGCACCTAACACAATAATCTATATGTTTTACCAATTTTAATTATAGGCCTAGGTGCCAGGTGTAGCATAGCCATTTCTAAAATGAATGAAACAATTTCCTTTTTATATTTTGTTTTGCTTTGTACAAACTTTTTCCTTTTTATACTGAGCAAAATATTTGTTCCCGAAGGGTTTATGCCGGAATAAACAATGGAATATACGGAGGACGTTTCCTTCCATTGCCATTTGAAATGGTGGCGGCAGGGTATCAAGAAACAGCATGGGCCAAACTGGTTAAAGGCTTAAAATCATTGTGGGCTAGCTCATTTTAAACTGTATATGTTAGTTTACAACTTGTATATTTCTCGTTTAATGGCTATTGCTGCTGCCGCCAAATAATTGTGTTTTCCCAGATAATGACGTAAATTCATTGGACGATGACGATTTGCTTAAAGGCCATAATTTTCATTTGCAATGAATATTATAATAATGCTGTTTTGTAGCCTCGATTTTGTTTAGTTAGTTGACTAACACTTCAGTTGATACCTTAACGGGTAAGCCTAAATTTCTGGTGGGATGTCTGATTGGCTATACTTAACATTTTTCACGATAGTGTTCTCCGATATTTCGGACGTAAAGTATGACGATTCAATCCGATACCAAATGACGTAATTCGTGCGCCATAACTCACCATGTTTCTACTGTTTTGGTACGATTTTTGTATTTTCTTTACAATGACGTCACACAATAAACGTGAATGAGTGGATAGCAAAGATAAGGTTTTGTTTCTTCTTTACCGAACATAGATGTTTTTAGCTTGAGGAGCTGCTACTGTAGGTTACAAAGATTTCAGCAAATAATTATTTACTTTTTGATTTCGATGCAATTGTAACCCGACTGTTCAATTTTGTGAGTAAACTACGGTACTTGTTTCCGTTTTAAGCACATGGTTGTGTTTAACGAAATTCAGCGCAATGTGCATAGTAAAAACGAAACATCGTAAATCGCATAAAAGTAAAGCATGACGGTTATCTCATGCAAAGTGAAGTCGCGTTTTCAAAAACTGGTGGATTGATACCATGCAAGTGTAACCATCGCGCTGAATGCAATTTAGTGCTAAACTTAATTGAAATTTTTAGGTTCATTCGTGTGCCTAATTCAAATTCATAATTTACTTCCTAAAATAAGTCATTTTGGTGCACGTATGTAGCAACGGTTTCCAAAATGGGGTCGCAATGTAAATTCTGATTTTATTTGATTTAAATTGGGGACGCCTATAAAAAAGGTTGGAGACCACTGCTACACTTACTTCAGGCCTTCAGCTTTGCGCCGCTACGCATGTCGATTTGCGTCGATTTTTTGTAGGTATTGACAAATGTAGCCGATACGTTTTACATTTTACAGCATTTATTATGCTTTTACATGCTCTTACTCTTACTTTATTCCGATTAACCATAGTTTGAGAACTTGGTAATGTGACAACTCAATTTGTCGTCGAACAGTGCCACTTAATTTTTTAATCTTTCTGGCCTCTCATTGCAAACGAGCAATACGACCGAAATTGGATTACTGTGAGAATAAATCTATATTCGGATTAGGGCCAAAATTAGCCTAACCAATAAGTCGGTATAAGACCTGCATGTAAATAAGACCCAAACTGCTTTGATTTGACAGGTTTTGTACAACTTTCGTCAAACACATCTAGTTTATTTACATTTACACTACGTTTTACTTAAAAAACACATAAATGATAAAATATGATTGAATCGTTGTGTGGTCATTTTTTCTACTTTATAATATTTTTTTTGTCGTTCGGTATTTTTGTAAAATTGGTTCAACACCATCGTTGACTGTTAAGAGATTCAAAAAAAAAATGCCGAGATTCTTAGCAGAAGATTATTTGTCTGATGCTATTTATCGCAAGCAAACGCGCCTTACTCGTTTGCAGCTGGTTTGTCCCGAGTTCATTGAGAAAAACAAAATACCATTGCTCACGGAAAGTCGATTCTTGTACAGAGTTCCATGGCGAAAAGGTAAATTACATTTATTGGCGCTGGTTTAGACGCACCACTCCACAACGAACATTATTTAGGTTTGGGTTTGGGTAAGTTAACCGATATTATTAAATAATAAATACCATATTATTAACTATATGGGAGCTGGTCTACAATATACCACAGAGTTGAAACAATTATTAAATCAGCGCACAATATTTGGGTTAAGGTGCGGGTCAAGTTGAAGTAATATTATTATATTTAAAATTTAATAATAATGCCTACACACACCCGAACGGGAACACACTATAAGACCTAAAATAAACCATAGGCGCCCTAGTTCGAATATCGCTGCAATAGGGCGCCGCTGTTTTGGCAACGGATTTTGTTTAGCTGTTTGGGGTTATTAGTGAGTAATGGGTGGGGTTAAAAAATGAGTTGGGGTGGTGGAAATTATTAGGAGAGTTAGACAGTTAGTGATGAGGGATGGGGTTTGGGGTGAGGTAAAATGTTGTATAGGCCTGATTCTGGCCATTTAAGTGTTATTTTGACGGGTTTAGGTCTTAATCTGATTTTTTGTACTTCAACTATTAGGTATTAGTGCTATTTTGGTCTTATTCCGATGTTAATGTGGTTTATATTTTGGTCTTATGGCTAGAGTCAAGCGGCCCAACACTAACCTGCACCCTAACCCAAACAGTGTGCGTTGTTCATAGAATTGTAGATCAGCGTCCATTTATTTTCTATACGCTAACTGATGTATCAATTGATATACAATTTGATATCGTTTAGGACAAAAGCTGGCATTTCAAATAAACTTAAACTCGGAACTGGAAGGAGATGTTATTGAATTGGGCAAAAACAAAGAATGCCACCTGAATTCCCATTTTCTTATCTTTAATGGAATTGAGTTTCATGGAAATGTGGAATCTCCAGAAATGGTGGTTCCCAACTCGGATTCTTCCTCTGATGAAGAATCTTTATTAACGCAAAAATTTGGCTCACACAACCCAACTACAATGCTGGCAAATGAATTCACCATGTTGGATGTTACTAGTAAACTTGAAAGCAGTGCTTGCTTGTTTCTGGAGGATTTTACAATTCCTTTAAATATTGAAAACCGTTTACCCACACTTCAGGATTTGTGTGATGAACTAGATTTTGATGAAATTACAGACCCAACAGAGGAAGTTGATAAAATAGTGAACGATTTTGAAAGTGGGTTAGAGGAACTCTATTATAGCAAAGCACTTGTAAGAGACATAAGTAATTCTGAAAAAATCCTCAAAAAATACTTTAAGCCAGCATTTAGAGAGTTAAGTGCCAAGAATGATTTCATTTTGTTAAATAAATTTGATTATCCTGATGTGTTCAAAGTTCCATCTATTCTCAATCAAAAACCTGATATCAGTCATGAAAATGTAAGTGTTCATTTTTAGGCATTTTTGTTGTAATCAAAGTCAGTTATTTTATAACATTGTAAGAGTAATATATTTGGCAAATAAATGACTTTCTGTCTATTTATTTAAATGAATGTGCTATTTTAAAATTTTCCTTCTTTCATATTATTTCTACATCTTTTCTCTTTTCAATAGTTGGAAATCAGTACCTCTGAAGATTTACAAAAGCTTTATAAATCATGCAAGACCACCCACAGTAATATTTCATTAGAAACTTTGATTGATCCAGCCAAACGTGTAAAACCATTAGAACAGTCCAGTTTATTAAAAAGACGATCTGAGATAAATATCGATGAAGATATGATGCTGCCAAGTGCCAATCCAGGAGAAACAAGAGTTTCAACTGCTTTGTCATATCTTCAAGTAAACAAGGAGGAAATTGAAATGAAGGATGACAACTTTATAAGGCAATAAAAGCAATAAAAATAAACAGATTTATAAACTTCGACAGAGATTCAATATCTACTAAAAATAATATTATCACAGTGACACATTATTTACTAATTGCCGTATAAACACTTAAGCAGTAGAATTTAAAAATACGTGAAATGACCATAATTGCCATTATTATGTATTCAGATATGTGAAGATGGCTGAAGGTTTGTTAAAACTTGAAAGAATACCAGACTATTGTGGGAAAGTGCTGAAAATGTACTTACCAGGTATGTTGTTAAAAACATTTTTAGAAGCTCTTTACATTGTGATGGGTGTGAAGCTTTACATTGTCAGCATTGGTTTTCAAACAGAGGTACTTAACAGTTAATACACTCAACAAAATATTTTTTTTGAGAGAAACAAATAACTTTATGACTAGGATATATTCTGTTTCTGCTTAATGATGTTGTTTTGCATTTGTTTTCCAGTAATTTAGTTGTTTTCAGCAAAGGCTAAACCCAAAAAAGGAAAAAAAACTCACACAACCTCTGGTCCGAATAAAAAAAATGTCACAGGCTTACTGTTAAAGCAAATAACACTTTGAACCAATTTTCAGAGCCTACATTCGATGTGGATTATCTAAGTGTAAAGTCTTGGTCTGAAACTCTGGCATCCTTAAAAGCAGCAAATGCGATGCCTACTTTATTGCCTTTGGCTGAACTTGAAAGATGCCTACCTTGGGATGCGGTCGGCCATGCTAAGAAAATAATGCAGGAAATTAAACAGCATGTGTATAATAAGAAGCTATCTGGAAGGGATGTTTCTCATTATAGAGAAGTCATGTCAGAGAAATTCTCCCCTCTACCATTAGACGTTTCAAGTAAGACAAAAATTAATTTGTTGATCTGTTAGGAATGCTCACAATACTAAAATCCTTGGTATGGTAGAAAAACAAAAGACATGACTAGTTTATAATTTGCCCTGTAATGGAACACTTTGTTTATACTTGAAAGAAAATTATAAAAGTGGTACATAACTAACGATGTATTAAAACCCATTAGTATGCCTTTATACAGATGTAAAGATTAGGGCAAGGTTGCACAAAATGTGTTTTTACATATTTTATTCTTTATTGTTTCTTTAACTATTCGATGAATTGTTTAGTTGACGAAAATATCACGATGTCAGAACCCAATGCAGATAAAGTTTTACCCTGTGTTGATATTCCTTCAGTTAGACATACTACACAAGAGTCAAAACGGGTATGAGTTTAGCTTAGTGTAGTTTGTATTTTGGCTTTTTAGTTTAGAAATCGTTACTAAGATAGATTTCCTATAGTTTTTTTGACTTATTGCATTTGTTTAGATAAACAAATCTACAAATCATCAAGTAATACCAGCCCAAGCACTGACAACTGAAGATTCTACATCAACCGGTATGCTCTACATCAGTGGTTCTCAACCTTTTTCCTTTTGTGACCCATTTACGTTGCAAAAAAATTATATGGCCCAATAGTTTTATAAAAGAAAAAAATTCTAAAATAGGTTTAGAACAAAACACAGCAGAACATATTTCAAAACAGATTATTTATTCAACCGTGCATTAGTGAGATACTTGCGGCCGAACAATAAATTTACATTCCTTTTGAATTCCTCCCCAAGCCATTATTCCTGTAAAATTAAATATAGTGACACAAATGGAACTAAATCTAGCTTTTTTTAATTGGGCCGTGGCCCACCTTAAATGTTCTTATGGCCCACTGGTTGAGAACCGCTGCTCTACATTATATATATGCAACGTTTTATAGCCTTAAATAAATTATTTTTTAATGTCAGTTATCATTACAGGCAATAAGATGCAAAGTGGAAAGAGATTTCACAGAGAGACTTCCACAAATAGCGTTGATCATTTTATACAACTGCTGGGCAAGCAAAAAGCACTTTCTGCCATGCAACACAGCCCAAGTGTTTCAATGTGTAATCAGATCCTAATTTGGCTAAAATTAAAACTACATTGAGGTTAAAATATTTTTTATGTTTTTATTGCTGTGTAGACAAATCAGAAAATTACCAATATGGTGATTTGCAAGTTAAACGAATGAGGATGGCAGTACCGCAACAGAAAGAGCAAGTGTCTAAAGGTTTGTTTTGCCATTTATTTTAACCTCAATGTATAAAGGTTTGTTTTGCCATTAATATGATTTATGCATAGACAAGGTTTCCAGTGGCAAACCTAACATTGTTAGTACTGGGTCAAAGCAAACTATTGAGAATCCCAGTTTAAAAGATTGCTCTGAAAAGATTGAAGTTTGTATAACAGGTATTTTTTTAACGAAATTTGTTTTTACTACTATCAATGTTTGCTTTAAATAACAACGTACATCTTCAATAAAGGAAAACTGCTTGAGATTGTTATCCTTTTGGAGAATGAAACAAAACCGCTGCTGGCAGATATTGCTGAAAGAAACCTCATTCCCCGCAGCTGCAAATTATCAATGACAAAAACTGACTTCTCTCGCTTTGTTTACAAGCAACAAGTAAAACTCAATGAGGTTGTTCAAACTTTAATAAATCACAAGTTATGTTCTTAAGCTCATATGGCCTATGTGTGGCGATTCTCTATGTTTGTAAATATATTTGCAGAACAAGAAAGAGCGCTGTACGCCACCAATTGATTTGTACTTGGCCAAGTTGTTCCATCAAATTGTTTCTATTTATCACCTATTGGTTCATGTGTCTGGAATCAGTTCACTTGGTAAATTAAATATGATTTTTTGAGCATGAGGTCTGTATTGTATAGCTAAGTCTGTACATTATTGTTGCTTTTTTTAAGCATGACAAAACTATATTACGTTACTGAGCTAATTTCCGTGCACTTCTAATGCAATCTCTCAAGTATCCAATAACGTATTATTTTACCATGGTGTGTTTAACTTTGGCTGAAGTTGTTTCTGCATAAAAAATGATGAAAGGTTAAAAACCAAACGTTGAAACAATACAAAGTTATAGCGTATGTTAGTGCATTGGTAATATTGTAAAATGAGTTCCTGGACTCTGGGAGTGTTAAGGAAAAATAAAATTGTTTTGTAATTCGGGGCAGTCTTAGGTCATTTTATTCAGTTACACATGTTTTATGTAAGTTATTACACAAGTTTTTATTTAAAGGTACACTTGTTTTTATGTAAAGAATACATTTTTATTCTTCTCTCTAAAATTTGCCAACAAAACTAGTTTTTTTCTATGAATTCAAGCTGTTCCTAATTTATACCCACAAATAAAACATAGCTTAAACAAAAAGTAATCCCTGGCAAGTTGTAAATGGTGATTAGCAGTTAAGTACCATATAATTTGCATGTTTTCTTAGCTTTGCTTCATCAGACAGTTCAAGATTTGCAAAGTGATCGATCGTTTCAGACATTTACTGGTTCAGAGATGTATGTTACTGTACTAAAATCTCTTCTTGCAAGATTGACCAAACTAATAACACCAGGACACCAGCAACAGGCAGAGGTATATTCACCATTTTTTTTCAAAGTGTTTTCCTAAATATGCTGCAAAGCATTTTTATTTATGAACAAACCAGTTTCTTTATCCAACAAATTTTTTTCGTTTTTTTAAATTTATATGCTTTTGTTAATTTTACACTATTTGTGTGTGTAACTGCATCTCTGATGTACAAACAGTTAAAGAAACAGAATTCCTGAAAAGTAGAAGCCATAATTGTATGAAGAAACACTGTCGTGACTAGATTAAATATGTTCTTAGAAAGATACTTACACCTTATATCAGTGGTGGCAATAAGTTTTGAACGGGGACCACATGAGAACAAAAAAATGTCTTGGGGTGCTGGGTTAAATATAGGATTTAAAAGTGTGAAGTTTTTGAAATGTAAGCTGCATTTTTAGCTTTGTTTTGAAAAGCTGCTAAATATGGAAAATTAAGGTTCCCCTTCTACCATTTTCTAAAAATACCTGAGCAGGACTGCTTATGGCCTAACCTAATAACCGGCTATATATATTTTGCCTAGATCTGCCTTACTTTTATTTTTGTTACTTTTTTTAGCAGATCAAATAAGTCCCCTTAAATAAATAATCATTCTCAACCACTTTCAGGCAGTTGTTCATCCCAAAGTAGTGCAACTGAAAAAGCTGCTCGTGACATTCTACCAGCGAAAAGTGAAAAAGATCAGTGGCCTTGCAATGCTTGTAGTTTGTTCGACAAAGTGCAGATACCTGTTTGCCAAACTCTGTCAGGAATTAAACAGACCAGTGGTGCCAAGCAGTTGCACATTAAGGGCTGCAGCAGCAAAAGCCGACAGCAAAGAACTTAAAGCTGTGGATTTACTCAATGTTATTAAAAGGTTAGACCAATGTTAAAAACTTTTTATGTGTAACAAAACCTTAAAGACAGTTTTCCAGGAGTAAAAATGGAGTCCTGGAGTAAAAATACAAAAATATAATTTTGTTAATCAATCATTACTATACAACTAATATTTCATACAAACTATACATAGGTATAACTCAACACAAAACCAATTTCAAAATCTTTTCTGGTTAATAATTTGATATGAAAACATGGGTTATAGTGCAGTGATTCTCAACCGCTGCTCTCAGAGTCGCATGCGGCTGTCAACTGTTCATTTTGTGGCTCTCACTAACGGAGTGAAAAATTAGTTTGTAGTAGCAGAATTGCAACAAAGGAAAATAAATCAAGAAATAATGAATTGTATCAGCAAAGATCCCGAGTATGAAGTACTAATGTTACTCCTTGATACGAAGTACTAATGTTACCGGGTTACTTCTGTCCTGCTGTTTAAAATAATTTTGTGGTTGTTGACGTCATAACATATTTAGTCCTGCTCGACAATTAAGCTAAGGCAATAAGAAATAGCTATTTCAACAGTATTAATTAGTTAGCCTAGGCTAGCAGAATGTATATTTGTGGTTTTCTTGTTGCTTTCTTAATGTTTTTTAATTATATGCCTACTGGTGTTTTTATGCGACTCCTTGAAAAACCAAACCTTAGGTTTGAAAAGCGGCTCTGGCAATAAAAAGGTGGAGAATCACTGGTATAGTGTGTCTAATAGTGTGATAAAGCAGAATTCTAAAGACTGTAAATATAAGTTGTCTTAATTGCTTTGCAAGCACCTGTCTACAAATATTACTATATTATTCACCATTGCCTTTACAGAGCAAGATAAAAAATATAAACTTACCATTTTTTTGTTTTTTGGCTAAACTAAACCATCCATAGCCTCATTAAACCATTAGTATAAAAAATAAATAGGTTAGACCCTTGTCTGTGTACTTTTGGGTCGTCAATTTATAAAAATAAATATTGCCTAATAAAAATAAAATTAAATATTACTTTCCATTAGTGTTTTCCTCATTAAAAATACTAGTTGCAAATTTATTCCATCAAAAGCGATGGTCAGTTTTTTATCGTTTTCTGTTATGTTACAGTCAAAAAATAAATGTGATGATTGTTTCTGATGAGTTGATCGGTGCTGACTTTCCTTGGAAAGTTTTTAGCCTTGTCATTGAATATCAGCACCGAGGGGATTCACCTTGGAAAACTATTGCAAATCAAAATGGAATCCAACATAAATCTCTTCAAGCACTTCTGTAAGACAAACTGTTGTTGAATAAGGTTTTCTGCCTTTGTAAACCAAAATTCTTAAAATTCTGTAGAAACCGTGTATGTAGAATAAGGTAATACCCAGGATAAATTGATAATTTTCTTTAGTAATTGTGTTAATTACAGTAAACATACATTTTGTTACAACTGTTTTTCTATTGCACATTTTCTTTGTGATCATAGATGACATTAGCCATATTATTTTTTGATTGCAAAAAATTCTGCCCCTGATTGTTCAAAAAAACAACATATTTAAAAATTGAGTTAAAAATCTATATTTGGCCTTTAAACCTAATCACCAATACCCACGATTAAACCTAATCACCAATAGTGTTTCTAATGGCCAATTGCAACTTTACCTTGATTCAGTATGGAGATTTTTTACACTATTTGTTGTAATGCAGACCTCACAATGAAATTGTCCCCGATGAAGTTTCCTCAAAACATAGCGGCAACAACAGCAATAGAATTGCACCTTCTCAGCAATATGTGATTATTGGATCAACCAAGATTGCTGGAATGGGTCAACTTCTGCATCTTTTGGAAGCAAGGTCTCATTTTTTGTCATCTGTTTTTCTATTCTTTATACCATATTGTTTGTTTTGTTTAATGTTTTAACCCAGGGGTAAATGTTTAATGTTTTAACCCCGGGTGTAAATGTTACTTCAAACCCCGAACCTTATCTTTAACCAGGCTCTTCAAGTTTCAGCTCGACTAGATTTAGTTTTTTTCATAATTTGGAATCCTGTGCCTGTTAGTAAACATTATATACAAAACAGGTTTAGAACATATGCTATTCTAGCAAGAAAGTAGGAGGTTTTATAAAACATTTCTCTATAGTCCAGAGCGTTAAGCAACCTCACAATAATCTCACTGGTCCGTGGCATGCGTTCAGTTAAGCCTTTATATTCAATCTTTTCTTTTTTGTTATGCTGTGTCTGTTTGTTTTGGTATTCCGTGAAAGCTGAGGTTTTTTATTTTTTTACAGATTTGAGATTCTTGTTGTTGAGCATAATTTGGAAGATCTCATTAACTCAAACTCACAAAGACAGGCAGATTTAATATTAAATGAAGGAAAATGTATTTTACTTGAAAAACTAAGCATGCTTTCTGCATCAGGTAAATTATGAACATTTTCTTAACCTACTTATGTCACATAGAAAATATTGTTTTAAAGCTTTTAAAAACAATTTTAAGCATTTCGTTCGAAAATATGCAATGCATCATATTTATTTATAAACCTGATACTTACGGTGAGAAGTACCACTGATTCAATCCATTACAAAATGGCGGCATTACTATGGTCAAATAAGAAATAATGATCAAATTGAAACACTTGAGCGTAAAGTTGCATAATGTTACTTTAGCGATAAAAACCTAGTTACATTAATGGAATTGTCAGTATACAATTTTCTAAATAATACAAAAAGTGCTGAATTCAATTACAAACCAAGACTGTACTTATTTAACTAATTTGGTATCGGATCAACACCACCCTAGTATCAGTAAATAACAGATGCCACCACTTGGAACAATATTAATATCTAAGTGTTCCTTTTTAAGATGCCAGTGCCAATATAAAGAGTGTTCTTCAACAGCTTTCTTCTATTAAGCGAAAGTTTACTTCCTGCTGCATTATCCTGTATAACACTGACGCAGCATGTAGGTATGAGCATGTTGTAATAAATATGTTGTTTTAAATTACTTGTATTTTTAGTTTCCACAAAATAGATATTTAATCCCTTTTTTACCCATTCTGTAGCAATGTGTTATGTGGGCCGGCCCCTAAGAATTTAGCAATACTGCATGCTTCCCTGAGACAATACAGTCTAGCTTTTGAAAATTTCCAGGTAATTTATGGAGTAAAGCTATGTTTAACTATTGGCCCGTTTAAGAACTGTATGTCTTTAGGTGAAAGCACTGTTTTGTTTTACTGTCGAAGACATGGCAGAAATCATATGCGATTTTACACAGCAGGCATATTCATCAAGCCAAATCAAATGTAAAAACAGTGCAATAACAGACCGGTAAGTTTTTCGTTATTTTTTTTTATAAAAACTCAGTTTAAGTTAATAGGATGTTGATGTGACCAGGCTCTGCTTACAGTGTTATATCCATTTATCACTTTTGGTGTAGTTTGTCTTCAGTCATTTTGCAAAACAACACAGTTGTTTTTTATAGTGGTACACATCACTGTAAATCTTAACTAATTTTACAAAGCACGTTAATATGATTTATGGTGATTAAACACAGTCCTGGTTGTTAATAAAGTTTAATTTATAATGCTTATCTTATTTTTTGTTGAAATAAATTTGTTGTAAATAAATTAAATAAATGATGTTTTCAAATTCAAATCATTTTTCTAGGTCCTGGATAAAAAGTGTTATAAGCAAGGAAGAAAAGTTACTTCTAAATTTGCCTTGTGTTAATTCATTTATTGCACAGCATCTAATGGCTAGAAACTCTTGGAAAAACCTGCTCTGTATGTCTTCAGATTTGTTTCTGAGTCAAAATAGTTGGATTCCAACAAGAATTGCACAGGTATTTTGTCAATCTGTAAGTTTACATCAGAAGTCTGCACATGATTTTTTCAAAGTTGGTTATTATATGCTGACTTAATCTTTTACATCAGGGGCTCCCAACCTGGGGGGGCCATTAGCCTAACTCAAGGGGGACATGAAAAAATTAAAAATAATATGTTTATTGTGTGTTGTATTTACATCATTTTATCATTCTAACTACTGGTTACTGTTTTAACCATTTTTTTTAGTTAAAATGAAGTTTATTTTTTTTTCAAAAGGTGGAAAAACATAGGGGTCCATTGATCACTCAAAATTTTCAAAGGGGGCCACAATGTAAAAAAGGTTGGGAACCCCTGTTTTACATGAAACTTCTGTTATATTCTACAGGACATTCACAAATCGCTATCCATGGTTTTACAGTCTGTCTATTCTTCAGAAAAATCAAGGAGCAAAGAAACAGTTCATTGCTGTAATGTAAGAAGTTCTACTATGTTATTTAGGCCAAATGGGTGCGGCGTTAATTCTATTAATTTTCTGCATATTTTTTTAATAAAAATTAAATTCAGATAAATTACAGATAAATTTAAAAAAAATTTTGAACTTTATAGAGCTCACTGTAGATTTTGTTAAATAATGAATAAGTAAATATTTCAATCAAGTATATATTTCTTGGTTGAATTTTATATCCGTTTGTGATTATAATTCCTTTTGAAAAAAATAACTAATAGTCTTCTGAGGTTTTGTGTATTTTTGTGAGCTTTGTTGTCAGCAGACAAATCTGAAAAATGCCGAACAACCAGTTGATAGTATTCTATATGACAGTCAGGTTCATGATTCTTCCAAAGTTTTAGATCATAATATGTATGATCAGCCAGAAAGAAGAACAGGTATTTTGTCAGATTTTGTTTGCATCAAAATAGTAATGGCTGAGGGTGTTGTTTATGTTAAATATTGTTTATCTTAGCAAAACTAGATTTTTGGCTTATAAATACAGTATATGACAAAAAGGTAGGAAGGTTAGACTCAGGCAGTCAGTAGTATATAGGTATATATTTTTTAATATATATATATATATATATTTTGATCTGACAGCTTTTTAAGTGTCATAATATAGAATTCAATTTAAATAATCCTGGTTTGTATAATGTTTGGCTGTTTAGAAAAATTCCATTCTTTCAGATGTCCATTGTGATAAACAAAGTGTTAACAATCTCATTCAAGCTGCAAAAGTAAAGCTAGATAACTTTGCAATTCAAAATCCAAACAGGATTCAGAAACAGATTTTTCCTCATGAAAACTTTGATACAGGTGAAATACTTTTTTGGTTTACTTTCATTTACCTCATTTGACAATAATTGGCTAAATATGTTTTTTTTTGTTAGATTGCTCACATCCTAACACTCATAAAAAAAACCCGCAATATGACACTAATTCAAATTTCTATCGATCTCCTGTTCCAAATACTAGTACTCCAGATCACAATGTTAATAAACCACACAATGAGTTTCAAAGATTAACAAACAATATATCCTGCATTCAGGTAGGACTTGATTTTATCTTGTGTTGCCTAAGATCCTTTATAAATAGCCGATAAATAACAGTTTTTCCAATATACTACAAACAAATGTTTTAGAGTTCTTCAAGAAAACCAAGCTATGATTGTCGACCGAATGGAGCAAGTGGATCGGTAAACATTGGAGTTGCCCAACCCATTCAACATCAACAACCCAACTTTTATCCTGGTATGTGAAATGCTCGGTTTAAACCAGAAATTCAATGTTGTAAATGTTAAGATTAACAGTGAGCTTGCTAAACCGCATTTTTATATAAGTACTTTATGACCTATTTAATTGTGTGATCATTCTATGACTTGCGGTCAAAAGTCACTGAGCACATGGTGCCCTGACATTGTAGTTGTCCTTACGGCAGTTGGTGTTACTACCTTGTCGCGGTAGGAGCTCATTTTGTTAGTTACTTGTAAGTGTTTGGCAATGATGTTTAACTTACTGATTCTGTTTCTGTTTTATTAACATTGTTTTGTATTAATTCATTCGAATTAAGGAATCCACTTGTTTAAGCCTTTTCGTGTTTTAATAAATTCCTGTACGTGTACACTGATAAAGACTTCAGTATCGGATAGGATCCATTAGTTTTCAGTAAACAAGTCATTTTAAGTCCCAGTTTAAGTCATCAGTTGCCTAAGTCAGGTCCCAATCAAGCTTTATTACAGCAAGTCATCTTCAAGTCAACCCACTAATACAATAATAAAACCTAATCGTTCGATTATAAGCATAAAATGCAACTAAAAAATAACAAAAAACAACATGTGGCAATCTTAATCATTTTATGTGCAAAACTTTTGATATATAGCTTAATTTTATAATTAAATGGTAAATGAAAACATTTAATTTTAACCCAAGGCATTTGACTGAATGACTTTAGTGAAGTAAAGTTAAGTGCACTTAAGTGAAGTCATTAAGTCATTACAACACTGAAGAAACCTTCACTTAAATTTTTTTTAAGATCATACAAAATCATCATTTTCCAACTACAACCGTTATGAGCAAGCAAAGTTTCAACGCAGATCCAGTAGTGTTTCAATGACTCCAAACAACAGAAAAAAGCTTTTGACTTTTAAAAAGGTTCCAGGCAGCAGAGATGGGCAAACAAAACTTACTTTTTTCTAGTTTTTTTTACCCTTTTATTGTTTTGTTTTTCTACTTCTTTCACAGAGCTATGTTTGTGGTTGTTTCTGTTTCTATTTTTTAAATATGTGAAAAATAAAATGCAAGCCACTCAAGTTTATTCAAAACAAACTTTAAAAAAATGTTGCAAGTTAAAAAAATACTGTACATTCAGAAGCAAGTACAAAACAAATTAGGTAATAAAAAGTATGGAAAAAATTGCCACTGCGACAGGTTGCAGTTGATAATTCAAGTATAAAAGCACTTCAATGAATCTAGAAACTAAACCTAAGAGGTAGGTATGTTAAATAAATGCTGATGGAGTTACTGGTGCTTCATGCAAATGTATTTTGTTCTTTTCACTTGTCCTGAACATGAAATGTCTATCCATCTCTTTCGTGAATGGACAATGGCACAATCCATTCCACCGAAACGACGATCTCTCGGGTAGTTTTGTTTCCAGTTGGAAAATCTCAGCATTTCTCCATTTGCCCATTCCCACGAATCTTGGTCTAATTTTCTATTTAGGCCTAAAAAAGTTTGCAGTTAGTTAGACTTTTTGTTGTCAACATCAGAAAAGTATTGTATTTTTCTTTGCGATTGTTTGTTATCAGGCTGTTACTTACCAATTAAAAATGGCTTCTTTTTGGTCAATTTCCAAAGCCAATTAAGCTGTTTTCTGCTCACTATTGAAACTAAGTTTGCAGAGTAATTTTCTCTGCATTGACGCTGTGCTGAGTTCCAAGTCATTCTTGCTCCTTCTGCTGAAACTCCAACATAGTAGCACCTAAAATATTCAAATAAGGGACCAATCTTGTCAAAGTTAAGGTGCTTTTGGCAATTGTACAAATGTCTATATTGTGTACCCTATCTGCCCCTGGTTGTACATTATCTAGGCATAACCAGTAGTTCTAAAATGCTTTATAATATGTAATATTCCATATATAGTAAAAAAAAACTGCTGCTAATAAAGCTGTAAGAAACATTGTTAAAAAATGGATGTATGCTTCATTCCATAAATGGACTTATAAAGATATATAAAGTTCTGTAGTTTTTAGTGTAAAGAAAATATAAACAATATGCACTAACCAGCTGTCATGCTTTTTCCAACCTTTTGTACAGGTTTCTTTCGGTTGTGAATTTTGAGTATGCCGCCGTGGTTTCCATGGTAGCCAAAGTGCTCCATTGCATTTGAACAGTGAAGGTTTTTCTGAGTCGTAATACAATTGTCCTTTTGTCTCAAGTGAACATCTTTTTGGAATTACTTTTGGCCTGCCCACCTGAAAATATAGGATCACTTTAACATATTTGATTTAAAAGTAACTAATTAGGTTTTCTGCCATCTGAAGGTGTTTTATTTATTATGTATTGCCCTAGCTTTGTAATTTTATAAAATATTTAAACAGTATACTGACCAAAGTCTTATTCTTAAAGTAATTTTATTTTTTTCAAATATTTTTTTCAATTCTTAGCAAGAAAACACTTGGTGTCATGTCATTGCATTTTTATTTTTCAGTTGATCTACCTTTGGTGATAGTGTACTCTGTATTGAACTTTGACCACTCACTACAATTCTTGCAGATGCATTTGAATTTTCAACATTTAAATTTCCTTTGTACTAAAATAACATAGTTGAATTATTTAAATAAAAGATCGTTTAACTTTTTTGGCTTACCAATAAATTGTGACTTATTATTGAAGGGTCATCATTCAACGTGTTTGGTTTGCTGTTGCTTGTTGAAGGTTGGTTTATTGGAACTATTAAATATTAACGTTAAACAAAATGTTTCAATATTATTTGCTTTGAAATGCTTACATCTTATAGGCTTTGCCTGTGGTAGATTGATTGAGTGTTCTTCAGTCTCATCTATTGTAACTGGAAGAAGTCCATGGTACTTTAAAATATTAAAAGTAAATTTGTGATTGATTAAATTATTGGTTGAAATATGTTATCAGAAAAAATGTTCACATACAGTCCAGATTCTTATACTTCCATTGCTGAAATATGTTGATGGTTTCACTGTAGCTCCTAGCCCCAACTTGCCATAGCGTACTAGATTTGGTTTTCCTAATAAAGCAGTATGATAAAATTCTAGGCAAATAAACACATAGCATTTGTGCCAATTGTACAATACCTTGTATTGTGACAGATGGGTCATCTTTAACTGGAAGTAACTGGTTGTTTCTTTTCCTTGACCTAGATTTTTTGCGATCTTTGTTATTCCTTTTTCTTTTGGACTCTACAAAATGTGGTTTATTATGTGTGTAATTTTTAACAGCATTTTTTCATTTTATTGTTTTAAACTTTACTTTGTTTTTTGACTTTGGTGCATTTTCTGTGCGATGTATCAAGCAAAATAATTTTACAGCTTCGCTTCCGAGGGTGTAAAACAACATTAACTGGTGTATTTAAAATGATTCTAAATTTCTCCTTTCTTTCCTCAATACCATCTTGAACTGGCGAGAACGTCCAACTTTGCTTTTTATCCACTAAAATATATGATTTGATAACGGTATTTAAAGTGGTAAAACTTTGAACTAACATTTTTACTAACTTGGATCAAATTGCACCTGCAAAGCAGATTTCAAGGTAAAATCAGATGTCATCTTTGCAGTGGATTGCTTCACAGTTACAGATATGAAAGATGAAACTTTGGTATTGCCATATCGTTCCAAGCCAATTGATACAGGTCCTTTATTTTCGCATATCTTTAGTTTTTTTTTACTCATCTTCAATCTCGACCAAGACATTGCAAATCTAAAGGAAACACATTTCTCAATAAACGGATATTTAATGAATAAATAAAATTCATTTAAAATTCACCTGTTGTTAGGTGAAATGTTTCCCCAAGCATCTTCAATATAAAAAGAAAAGCTATCATTTGTAACTTCTAGTTTAGATGATATAATGTAGGTGACAGCACGTTTATCCAAGTCACTTTGGGTAAACCTGGCTATTGAATCACTATTTCCAATCTAGAAAAAAAATAACTAGATTATATATCCATAAAATTAGGGGCAACAAAATTTAACTTGCCAGTTTTAAGTGACCATAGGTTGGCAAGTTTGTCACAATAAAAGTTAAATCTGTTGACAATGATGTGCCAGCATCTTCTGCCTTTAGGATGTGACTGTCAATGTGAATAGCATACAACTTTCCTTTGCCTAAACATTTATAAGGATTATATTGCGCTAACAAACATGACATACACAATAGTCGACTATACCAATTACCTAAAGCTTGAATTGTATTTGCCTCCTCATTAAGGATTAGAGTTGGTGGTGTATTGTCAATATTTTCAATTTTTATGTAAAATGAAGTGGCTGTTTGAATATTTTTGTCTGCAATTTTAAAATAGTTTACTTTACTTAGGGTATGTTACTTGTAAATTACTGATTTCTTTACCATTTATTGTGTATCCATTATGAATGCTATCAGAGGCTTTAAAGGTAAACCTATCAATTAAAGCTTTGTCGCCATTGTGTTGATACGAAAACTGTAGATTTTCGATGTCATTTTGAAAAACCTCTTTGTTTTCCTCATTTAATTGGATTTCCCCCAACCTTAGCAAACCATGCTGTGGAAATTCTGTGATAATCAATTTTATGTTTGCTGCATAAATAGACAATCATTAGGTTCACTTAAAAAACAGCAATAATGTATTTTAAAAAACGCTAACATTTTGGGGTATCATCATCAGCAATGGTAATTACACTTGGTCCTATCACAACGGTTGAATCTCTATATAGCATTAGGTTAGCAGAATTCTGTGATGACTCATCAGGAGCCTTTCCTCCATTTATTACCACTCTTGGATAATCCGAATCGATTGATGTTATGAAAATATTCAGATCTGCTTCACGAGTTTTCAAACCATTACTTGCCAAAATCCGAAATGAGTCAACTGGCGAATCCACTTTACTTTTATGAATGTACACAATCTGGATAAAAATAAAGGCGTTATCATGAATCGAAAATCTTTGATAGACACTGCTACAATTAACAAGCATCTTACATTTCTTGCTAGTAAATCCATTTGTGAAAACATTTCTATTGGAACATCAGGGAAATTTACGTATTCAACTTGACCAAACAATGGTGGACGTATCACTTCAAATGTAATTTCATCAGGTTGGTTTGAGTCATCCCTTGCAACTAGGTTGTGCGTTGTAATAAACACCTGTTTCATACAAAAAATATTTAATAGATCATATTGACGTTCATAGACTTTTTAAATGGACCATTTCTACATTTAACTAAACCAAAGATAGTTGTACAGTCACCTACCTTTTGGCTTTCGTTGACATGTATTGGATTGGTAATAACATGCACTGCACTTTTCTTTGTGTGTTGAATCTGTATTTGAAAGTTCATTCTTGATGTTGTAAATTCCCCATCAGTGACTGAAAAGCGAAATGAATCCTAGTATAAATAAAACAATACCCTTGCTTTACTTATTGTTAAATATATTTTGGTTTCTTTTCTACATATAATTTATTTGTTTCTACTTTTGATTTTGATCCAAGTACGCTTTCGTGTTTGTATCTGATCTTGTTCAGTTCAACATCGAGTTCTGAAAATGTGTCCGCATAGTTCATCTTTCTCCATTCTGGTGTGCTTGCTATTAACAGAATATATTTTAAAATGTAGCCCATCTAAAATAACAATAAAATAATTTGTAAAAAATATTTATACTTTTAATTTGCAAGCTTCCTCTTCTTGGTGTTGAATGTAGTTCATAAACAAGATTAACAGGCTTGCTATCACCATCCACTGTGTGAAGATATTTCCCGCTTAGAACCTAAAAGAAAAACATAAACTTAGTTATCCCCTAAATTGTTTCTCCATATTGGAGCAGTTTTTTTGATAAGGCTAATAGTATACTACTTCATTCAGGTTTTATTAATGCTACAACTGTTTTTTTACCTTGGTTTCCCCAAGTTCAATTGTAAGTGGCATATTTCTTTGTACAATGGGACGTTCATCATTTACTGTTGTAACATCTACCATCTACAGAAAAGACGAATAAAACTTTAATTGCATAATAAACACAAACACACATACATGGTGATAGGTATCTACCATCATTTTCTTCATAGTATGCTTTCCATCGGATATTTTAATCAAAAATTGGTCATGTTCATTCTCACTTCCATCATGCATATATGCTGGAAGAACTTTGCTGCGAACTAATTGATCCATTGAAAATTCGTCAATCGGTTCCATGTGATGCCCAGCAGGGTGAATTTGAAAGCTAAGTTAAGTTTATCTCATAAGAATAAATGTTAACTTAAAATCATTATACTATCAACCAGAGTTGGATCAATACCATTAATTCAGTTCAATGCAATTACAATTACTCCATTAAATGTCAAATAGAATTACAATTAAACTAAGTTTTTTTATTGCAGCTGAAATATGGAAACAGTTTATGTCTCATCGCTTCCCAAAGAAAATAAACAATGTGGAACATTATTGAAACTTCAATTTTCTCAATATCACTTGAGCCAAAATTTTAGCAAATTATAATTTGAATTACACAGAATGAATATACCTGAATTAAATTAAAACTGTCATTTGTTACATCAATTACAATTAATCCAACTCTGCTATTAACAGAATCATGTTTATCACAAAAAAGAAAAATTGTGATTGTTTAGAATGTGTAACATCTTTATATTTTATTTATAAAATTTCCATAATAAAAGTTGTTGGCAAATAAATGGGTGTACTTTGTAATACAAGTATATCTCACCCTGTCTCAGAAGATCTTCTAGACCTCTCCATTATCTGCATTTCATCCGTTACCATTCCATGGACTGGTGGGTGACTAATTGTAATCATCACCTACAGAAAGGTGAGTTTTTATTTAAATCCTTCTGTTCGTAAAGCAATGCTATGGGTTAACAAACCGATTACATGATCATGTGGGACATCTAAATCCTCTATTGACAAAATTAGTGGAGCCATTTCACCTTCACTGCATGAGACATTTTCAAAGCTAAATATTGGTTCTTCATCGTTTTGTGGAATAATAGAGATTAGAAAAGGTACCTATATAAATTTTCACAAAAAAGGTAAAAATATTGTAAAATTATTCTATATTAGTTTTAATTATACTAGGCAATTTAATAGAAGGTCAAAAAATAAACAAATGTGTTGTTGTTACCTCTGCTGAGCGGTATTCTCCATCAGTAACACAAACTGAAAATCGATCTGAAGTTGGTTCTATGCCTCTGTGCACAGACTGTACATACTGGATATGACCTGACATTAGTTGTGTGTAATTAAATTTGTCCGTCGGTTTTCCAATGACTTTTTCAAACCCAGGCCTTGGAGTAACATCTTCTATAAATCCAAATCTTGGGCTTGAAGTAATGACGAAAGCTGAAAATTGTCAAAAAGTTTGTTTACGGATTTGTATTATTGGGTTAAGTCAGTAAAATTGAAGAACATTTAAAAAGGTGATTTAGTTTAGTAAAGTAATCTTACTCAAATTCTCTAATGGTGAATCAACATCTTCAGCCATAAGAAAGTGTCCACTGAAACTTTGACTTCCAGATTCATTACATCTAAACACTTGACGGCCAAGGGCTATGCGTGGTGGTCTTGAGTTAACAGGAAGAATCACAAAATGTAGTGTTGCCGTATCTAAAACCTCATCAAAGGCTGCAGGTTGTCCTTAACACATAATAAAAATAATTTAAAGTTTTAGACAGAAAAAATAATAATAAATTTTTCTACAGAAAAAAGAGAAAATTATACTTTATTAAATCACCTCTTCTATCAGAAACCATGATGACTACTTCATCTGTTATTGGATCTATTCCAATTTCATGTCCATTGTGAGTATACCTTACTTTACCTGATAAAACTTCATGTTGCATGAAAGTGGCAACTGTCTAAACAAATTAACCACTGTTAACAAACTTGGTCAAACCTACAATTTGCAACAAAAAAATGAATAGATTTTGGTTACACTTTGCACAGCTCTGTAATATGAATATTATAATTAAGCCAATTTATTCAACAAATCTAACTGATGACGATACTAGTACATTTTAAAACAGCTTTCTTAAAACGCTGTTGATTTATTAACCTACTTAGCTTGCTTATGAATATTCAAGATAAATTATTTTCAACCTGTCCATTAATTGTGATATAACCATTGTTTGGAGGTGTTAACACTTCAAATATAAGATTATCGTCCTGAGTATCAGTATCTGTTGCTGAGAGAAATCCAGGTGTAAATACCACACTTCCACCTTCATGTAGTGTCAGTGGACCGTTACTATCTGCAATAACAATATTTTTTTAATTAATAATGGACATTTGTGTACCATTTACCGTTTGTTACAGTTGAAAAAGTCTAAACCTAACAATGATGGTCTTTCATCGTCAATTGGTTGCAGTCGAACAGGCATAGTGATTGATGCATTTTGACGTCCATCTGTAACAGTTAACTCAAAGCTGTCCACATGATTTTCTGAGTTGTCATGAGTGTATGCAACTCTGCAACAAAATTGGTTACAGATATTACAATATAAATGAAGCACTATAAACATGGCATTTTACACTTAACAACACATATAAAGTTTGTTCTTTGATACCAATAGTGCTTATTATTATTATTAGTACGATAAAATTTGCTTACTGACGGTATAGCATTTAGCCTTAAAATAGGCTTAAACCAACCTTAATAACTTAATATCATTCATTGTAAAGGTATCTCCATTTTTAAGAATATTATTATTGTTTTTCACAAAGCCATGTCTTGGTGCTTTGGACATAACAAGTGTAAGTCCATGTGTAGGAGTATCATCGTCATCAACTTGTATCATAGCATTTGAAATAATAGAAGTTCCGCCTTCATTGAGGTTGAGTGGTGTAATTTGGATTCTTGGCGTCTGAAATGTTTATTTATTTTTAAATATGTATGCCCCTTTATCAAATCTACCATATTACAAATACAGTATCATGACACTTAAAGCCGACTGTTAAATATGACTTGTTACTTTTTACATATTTGCAGCATCAATGTATCATAATGTATTGCACATTGATTTTTAATAGGTACTTTTTTATATACCAAGGCGAAATTGCAGTTTGAAATGGTTTAACAAAAACGTTTTCAGGGATTATTTAACCTGGTTATCAACTGGTAATATCGTGATAGAGAATCGAATTCCGTTTTCAGCCTTTCCTCCAACATCACTGGCAGAAACTACAAACTCGATGTCGACCGGATGCAAGCCAATGTCTTCCATTGGCGGCATGTATGCAACTTTCAGGTGGTTTATTCCTCTTTGTGTAAACGCCCTGAACACAAAGATAACTTAAGTTTTTTTGGCCATAAGACGGCCTGGACAGCCAAAGTTAAACACCATTGCCTCAGACTCTGGAGCCATTAACGACTTACGCAATGTCTCCAGCTCCGGTTTTGTAGCCACCAAACACATATCCAATGGCTTTAGCTTCATGCTCGGTGGTATTTTTTTAAGTTACTTTAGCACAGGCTAAATTAAGTTACATTCGTCTCACTAAACTGTTTAGTAGTTTTGTTTGAGCAATTTAAATTTTTTCGTAACCTAGAGCAGATAAAAATTCAGTAGTTTCAGCTCTCGAAATTTTTAATCGCTAGGGATCCATCTCTGGCTCCACAAAAACATTAAAAATTGCCTCAGTTCTTGCTTCAAATAATAAAAATGACTCCTGCTTCACAAACAAAATAAAAGGTGCGGCTCTAGCTCCAGCGAAAATGCTTGGCCCTTAAATCAACGGCTCCCAAGCCCTGGCCAGAAGAGTTATAATTACTAAACTGATGTGGATATATTATGTTTAAATAGCTTATATAACTTTTTAATGTTGGATTCAAAAACTTGTTTTAATATTTTCATCACCTGGTGGGTTGAACATTGGGGTCTTTCATTAACATAATCATGTCATCTGTGTTTATCAGCTTTCCCGCATCATCATGGAAAGCATCAAACCCGATCCTGGTGCATTGCATGGTTACAGTGTAGGTTACATCAGAGCCCTTCTTTTCCACATCTGTGAAATTCAGTTCCTTGCTTGTGATGTGGATTACATCGGTTTCATTCACTGTAAGTACCCTATGAAATTGTATTAGAAAATAGTTGTTACAAATAATTTTTTTCCCAGTTACCAAAGATTAATTAAAATTAAAGATAAACGTATTTTTTGTTTAATGTTAGAACTTATTGGGAAATTTGACAGTATTGCAAACAAGTCATTTTGAAAAGACTTAAGTTCTAGTCCAGTCATTTGTGAAATACCTTATCCAAGTCAAGTATTAAAGAAAAAAAATCCAAGTTAAGTTTTAAAGAAAAAAACAAGTCAAGTCCCATTTAAAGTCATCAGTTGCCCAAGTTAAATCATTATTAGAGAAAGTCATCTCTAACTCAAATCACCAATATCAAAATAAAATCATAAACCTTCAAAATTGGTAAACTCTACCGATTAGGAGCAGTAAGTCAACTAAAATATTATGAAACAATCTGAAGCAATCTGATCGTTTTACGTGCAACATTCGAGATAAATAACTCATTTTTATAACAAAATGTTAAATAAAAGCTCTTAATTTTAACCCAAGTCATTTGACACAATGACTTAAGTCCAACTCAAGTTATTTGTCCAAAATAAGTCAAGCCAAATCATTTTAACCAAAATACTTAATCCAAGTCAAGTCCTTCAAAAACTGTGACTTAAGTGCACTCAGTCAAGACGTTGCGTTAATTCAATACAACACTTGTATTTAAATTATAGCCTTGAGATGTTGTGTATGCAGCACAAAGTATCTAAATCAGTATTGATAATAATAATAACAGTAATAAAACACTTAAAATATTAACCTAAACTTACAATGAATTTCCAGTTCCAGGCTGTGGCGGCAAGTCGTCTATTGGCGTGATTTTTATCGTAACTCTGTTAATGGGGGACACATTTGGAGTCGGTCTACAACTGTCAGATAGGACAAACTCGAAAGAATCTTCGAATAATTCGCCCCCAAGGTGTTTGTAATGGATGAGGCCCTTTGGATAAAGTCAGAACAGTTAAGAAAATGATTTTTTATGTGGAAGCTTTAGTAGCCTATGAAACTATTAGATTAAGAAGTGCTTTGTATAAGGTTTCCTTTCTTCATGAAAGTTATGTTTGTTGGTGAAAACTTTTTATGTTAACTTATAAGAACATATTGTGCCTGATTTTTGTATTATTCAACAGACTGTGTTGAAATAATACTATATGTTTAAAAACAAAAAGTTTTTTTATGATAATAAGTCAGTGTTACTGTATTTAGCCAAACTCTCTGAAACTAATTTAACAACTAACCTAAGTAAAAGCCTATAGGTAAAGGATTTAATGCGACAAAAAATTTAAGCAGCCCAAAACGGCGAAATTGAGATCTGAACTCTCAATCTCAAACTTGCGAAAAGTTAACTTGAGAAGGTTACCATATAAGTTAGTTAATAAAAGAATAATCTGACCATTCAAGATTAAGGGAAAACAAGGGCAACTAAGTTTTTAAACAAATAAAACCATGAACCGCTGTTTACATTGTAGAGATCCTTCTGTTGAAAGGTGTTCACCGACCAGCCACCCCTATCCCAAGAGCGCTTCTTCTGAACCTCTCCAGCTCGCGGAGGCACGGTTATGTTGAATCGGATGTAGTCGGCTGCGGAGTCGGCGTCTGAGGCCTCAAGCATGAACCTGTGGATCACGATTACCTGGGAGGAACAAGTTTAAGGTAAGCACAATCGTTGAAATACAGTTTCTTGTTAACTCTGTCTTTCGGTGTTGTAGCGAATAGTGTTCATAACGCAGAACAGATGCAACGGGCATCCTCTTTTCTATCTTCTGCGATAATAGTCAGGTTTTTTGCTATCCTAAGCTGTTCAGCGTAATTACATTATGGCTTGACTGGTAGCGAAAAAAACATTTATATTGAGGGATTTGCTTTAGGCTGCGCTAGTTTACAAAGATAAGTTTGTTATATTGTGAGTTACGTAGTACCTCCCTGTTAACAAATAAGGACATAAGTCTGTTGTAAGTTACCTTGGAGCCGTATGCAAAATAAACCGCCCTTAAAAAAGACGACTAGGCAAGCCACTCAGGATACCTTGACTTCCGTATCGTGACAATTTTTTTGCAAACGTTTTGTATCCTGAATCTTAGTATTCGCGCAACAATCTCTTCAGCATATTAGTTACCTGTCCCTCCTGCACTTGGAACACGATGTTGTTGATGAGAAAGGGCGGTGCGTCGTCCTTGGGCAAAATGCTGATCGGGATCTTGAAGCGGGTGCTAAAATATAGGTGTGGAAAAGACGTTAATAAAGACAATTTTGGCGTGACTACAACATAGAATGGTTACAAGTGTTTTTTGGCCAACGTGCGTTCGAAATGCGAGAGAAAGATGTTATATTTTGTGTTGAATGCTCTATCTTGTTGAATTAGGACCTTGGGCAGGTTGTTGCGCTTGAGCGCGAGGCTACCTCTCCCAGTGTTTCCACGAAGAGTAAAATATAAAAAATGGCTCTTTTAACCACGAGCTTGTGTTAAACACAGCAATGTCGTAATTGTTCGGAAAACGCTTGGTGTGATATCCAACCTGTTGAGTTACACAAACAAGTTAGCCAATGTCGCAAAAATTGTGCGTTTTTTCCTTCTTCTGGTATTAATTTATGTTCGTAATTATGCCAACAAAGTTGTTCGTCAATTAAGGTATGCCCATTATGGCTTACTGTACTATACGGGCATCTGTTTTCCGGGGGCCCGTAGTTTGACTCCCGCTTGAGGTAACCCGAACCGTATACAATCTAAGTACACTTAAACTATACTCAATGAAACATACACACACATATGTGCGTTAACAACTGTGATCTAGCTCTTCTGAAGCCGCGTTTGGGCGAACGATTACGTATTACGTATCATTAGTCAGTTGGCTAGTAACTCAGTTGGTAGAGCGACGGTCCCGGTATGGCTGGGGGTCGTGAGTTAGAACCTCACTGCAAGCTAGTTGTTTTTCTAGCCTGCCTTGCTTGCATCATTGATCGACAGATTCGGTGAGTCTGCAATGGCTTTCGGTTTACATGTAAACCAGTGCAAATTTCACCTGTGTCGGAGATCGGTGACTCGAAAACTGACAAAGTCCTTCCGCGTGTCTGTGTCGTCATGACGATACGTCACCGCCCCGTTTTCGACGTCACGCCACGAGAAGGTGAAGCCAGGTCGCTCGTTTAGGTAGAGTCGGCCGTGCTGAAGGCCGCCGGACAGCGTGAAACGAACCTGTGTGAATTGAGCGCGTGTTTAAATAAGTGGACGAAAACTTATTCGCAAGAAATTTGCATAACCGTATTCTGTTTAATAAAGAAATATTCGAAACGTTTGAAATTATACTCACTCTGTATACGCTTTGATATTAGCGATATTATTCGTCTGCTATTAGTTATGTGTTTAGTGCGGATTTCCTGAGTCTATTTTGCGTGAATCAAAAGTGTGACTTTTTTGTAAATAAATCTGAATCTGCGTAGATTGAACAATAGTATAAATACTATAAAAATCCAAACATTTTGGCAGATAGTTAACCGAGTCCAAAGTGTCGCAACAGGTTTGTGCACATATTTTTTAATTTGTGTTGCAGAATTTTTGGGTTGAAATTTTATACTGTACCGCCGCGTGTCTGGTTAGAAAACATTTTGAACTATCTGTGTTAGCTTGGTTATGGGTGCATACTGTATAATATACATACAGTGTATATGGTTAAAATACCTGTCCTCGCTATTAACGTCTCCTGCAAACTAAAAGAAACGAAAGAAGACGCCTGACCAAGAAAACATAAAAACACTATAAGTGGTTAAAAAGTAGGATAGTACGTGCTAAAAAAATAAAGTGTACAGATATGTTGTTGGGGTGCGATAACGAAACACGAAAGTGTCGCCATTTTTTGAATTATTAGATTCAAATCAGTGTCCGGAAACCAAATCGGGAAGAAAACTATAGGAAGCGCTCAAGGCGACATTTTAACTGGTTGTTTAGACATACAGCAATAACTCAAAACAAGTTAACTTTTCAAAAAAGTTGCCACTGGTAGGCTGCCAAGTGTCGCACATCAACACTTCAAAACGTCACACAAGCCTAAACATCATGCGACGACAGAACGAATGGATAAAGATTTAAAACGTTGTTATGGTGGGACTAGAATCGCTTTGTTCACAATTAGCAAGAAGAGTGGTTCTCTATACCAAAGATTTGTCGTCCACAAAGATGCAGTATTCTAGTCAACAGTTATTTATTTTGGCAAACAAGGCATAGTAATAAAAAAGCATGTATTGTCATATTAAATTTCATCGGAGCTTTTTGTATTCGCCTGGTTTTGTAAGCTGTCATAAGGCATATATGGTGTCAATTAGTAAGTAATATTTTTTCTTCGAGAAAATAATATAAACTAGCCCCACGGTTCCAGGCATTAAACCCCAAATGTCTTTTTCAGCCCTACATACAAGTGATGAAGTCAACAACCGTTTTTAGTCAAAAGGATGACAACACTTTAAAAGCACTCATTTGTTAAATAAAGAAACATGTCGATTACAGTATTTGAAAAAAGGCGTTGATGACTGCGACAGCCTTTAGAGTTCATGTGCTGTAAAAAAATGCTAAAATGTCGACCAAGGGTCTCAATAAAGGCCATTTACCCAGGTTTGAAAGGCACTCACCCGGTGCAAGTTGTCCTTGTCCACCACTTGCAGGCAGTTGCGTGTGATTGCTCTGCTCTGCCCCTCGAGCATAGTAAGGCCCATGTTCCAAGAGACCCTGGGTGCGTTGGTGTGAGCCACTCGAATCGAGAGTAGAACCTGCGGGTAAACAGTAGTAATTTGTCGGTTCAAAGAGCCTCCGTAGACGCGTGAACTGCGTCTCTAGGTGCTGGTTTATTTTTTCACGGTTGCGCGATATAGTTCGCCGAACGACTGTTTGTCTGTCTCGCTGAACGGTCAGAGGTAAGGAATGTGTTTATGTTTCGGCGTTCTTACTGAATGGTTTGGACCGCGAGCGAAGTCATTACTGTTGCCGATATCGCTTTAAAACTTTTTGCAGTTTTTAGCTGTTTTCATGTTCATGATGTTTATTTTCATTTAAAAATTTATATCATGAACAATTTGGAAATGATTGTTTGCCGGTTGTGCTAAGACACTCTAAAAAGCTAAAAGAATATACACAATATCACCATTAGGCTACCATTGTAAATTAGCTCTTCCTCGTTAATTTAGCGGAGATTTACACGACGGTGGCTGTATTGACTTATTAGCCCTCTAAGTTTATTCTTGTACATAGACATGTTATGAGTTCTGTAGATAATACTAAACCAGTTTATAGGAAGATTTTTAGATGCACCGTAGAAATGTCAAAGGTTTACTGAAACAAATAATATTAAATTTATTTCAAACTAAGAACGCCGTTTAGCTATTTTTCTGTTTTTATTTATGTGTGTTGTGTGCATATTCCATCACAGAGGGTCACAGAACAGTGTTTAACTATGGAAAGTTTTTATCTATCTTAACGTGTCTATTTTGTTGATCAACTCACCCTTATAGGCCGACTCTCCATAAAGTACGCGTCGTAGGCGACCAGCTCCATTGTGAAAGTCCTTCTCTCGGTAAATGAAGTGTTGGGGGGTTGATAGGCAATCTGAAGTTCATTGACGTTCTGCGAAAAATTCATGTAACGTTAGTTTTGCACTCACACAATTGCCGGTTGTACCGGTTTGTTTCACAGACATTTTAACGCGAAAGTTCTCCAATTTGAGTCAGACCGTGAAAGGCTTTCATATAACCAGGCTTGAAATCTTGACAGATATTATCTCATAAACCCACTTCATAGGCCAAATTTAGGTGAATCCTAAGCTGAACCTCTTGATGTAACTGGTGAAAATAAAATGGCCAAAACTTATTTCGCTTTTATATTTTATTTTTAATAATAACGGCTATTTATGTTTTTTATTGTTATTAGTGTATGTCAGCTTAAAACTAGAACTTAACAACGCCCTTCAAAGTTTAAAAAAGTACAACCAACTAGGGCCAACTTAAATTTTCTTAAAATAAAAATATAGCGTTTTAAACTTGTTCAAAAGTGTCCTATACTAAATAAATAACCCAGGCAACGAATTCCACAGTTCACTTTGGGGAGCGGGTCGGCCAACAACGTTTTGAGAAACTCTTCATAAATTTGGCGCCACCATTTCTTTAAGAGGGCTCAAAACGCTGGCCTTTTTGCGTTTAGGCTGACGCACGAACGGGACTGACCCGTTTCTCGTGACGTCACGACTAGTAAAAACCGATAGCCGCGGGAAACAGTCGTACTGAGGCTGTGTGGCCTACTCAATTGCTCCAAGGAATGACAGGCTAGGCTTGACGGCTGTGTTCACAAGCGGCCGTTCTGTCATAGTTGGGCTAATCGCATTACCCGCCGATTCGTCGGTAAACACACAAAACGCCGCTTTACGGCCGCTCGATCACTTTCTGCTGCTAGGATTATGTAATGGCTTCCGAGACGCGCGCGGTTTGGCCGTGTGCCAAAAGGAAAACCGCCGGCCTGAGAGATGGTTTCAAGCCGGCGGCCCTTCAAATCACCAAAGTCAGTCGAAAATAACTGGCAGATAACTTTAACACCGAAATTACATACTTACGTATATTTGTTTTAAACACAGTTTTACCACCGTCTTAATACCGGTCTATATTTTCTAGATTTAAAAAGAATCCAAAAAATTGTAATATTCGATATTTAATAATGCACCACAAAGCTCCAAGGATCTTGTTTTGTGCTGTTTACCATTTAAAAATACGAGTTGTTTTCACCTCTTTTATTCCATTACCCCTTAGATGAGCTCGCATAATTATAATCACCTTTGTAAGGCTATGACCGGCAATCAACTTTTGATTCTACCCTTGCATGGCCTAAATATTTCCATTCTAGTTTTCGGAGCGGACTTTTTACACACCATGCTTTATTCAGAAGTATCTGAAATCACTAATGTATTTAAAAAGCAATTTTAAACGCTCTGGAGATTAAAACCGCAGTCGGAATCGACAAATTATCCCTTCTCCCTAATACCTCACTTGACGTTCAATTTTCGAAGCGACAAAAATCCCTCGGGGATTTGGTTATAATCTCGCGGGAGAGTGTGCTTAAAACCTCGTGGTGAAATATCAACACAACAACAACACAAACATAGTCTGGGCCCGAAAGTGCTTTCTCGAGATATTCTTTAGTGTGTTGACAGATTTACATTTTACGTCAGTGCGAATTTCTTCGAAACATTAAGACCTGTCACCTTTAGACCGTGATAAATCGTTTGTTTTTGTTTGCGCGTTAGGAAAATTGTTATATGCGGAGTGCATCCGCTCCTGAGACGATTTACAATCTCGCTCAAGCGACAAAATAAACACAGACAAAATTGCAGATAAAATGTAAACAAACGACCTATACTAGTGGTTTCTAGTAAAACAGGCCTTCGCACTTGAACCAATCGTTTTTTTTTCTTGTGTTTTGGCATTTGTTGACGATTTTTGGTGGTTTATTTTGTTCTGGTCCACAAAGACACAAAAACAAAACAACCACACAAGACGCCAAGCTCGAATCCAGAGTTAGAGAACTAGTAGAACTTTAACCGTAATCACGTAGGTAGTGGGCCCAAGGCGCCTTGCCATCGCACTACGGCTTGGCTGACCCTTGCGATTACCCCAAATGCGGATAACTTGGTCGTATAATTTCTGTTAGCGGGGTGTGTTCACGCAAAACCCCATAAAAAATTTGAAAATTTGTAGAAACAATGAGCACTAACACACTAATGGTGGTCGAAGCATCAGCCAAAACATTGTTTAATGAAATATGTCGACCGCCATCTCCATTTCACAGCCTGAAAACGCCATAGGCTTAAATAGTCAAATCCCAATTTAGTTGCTGAAGGAACTTACATGTTGCCAAAACGAGTCGATAGGCTTGCCGTGGTCGCTGAGATGAGCGATAAAGCCTTGTTCTGGTTGCCGAGTGATGTTGAAGATCAGTTGCTCGTTTCTCGTTTCGCCGTCCATTGCCGAAACCGCCATCGGAAGGATGTTGGTCAGCACGAACTGGTCAACCTATACGAAGAAACAACGACCAGTGATTTCCATTATTCCAAGTTTAAATAACCTGGGTAGCCTATTACAGGATCAGACATTTCTGGTAAAACCTAATTGACGGCGACCAGTGTTGGGACAAAAACAAGCATTGTTCCCAGTTTAAATACCCGATTATGGCAGATGACCTGGCGCTTTTGTACACTATACAGGAATACACAATACACATTCATTTAAATAAATAAAAAGACTGAAAAGTTTTAAAGGATTCATATTTTGCAAACTTAAGTTTTTACAGATAGTTGTTCCATTTTCATGTCCATATATATATATATTGTTCAACAATGTCTAAATTTCTCCCAATAAACTTTAATATTTACTAAGTCCTTTTATTCAATTAAGATAATTTCATAGTATTCCCGTCATAATTTTTTCGCTCTATTTATCAAACGCTTCGTTAAAAAAAATCAGGACGATACCGGTTAAAAAAAACTAAATTCAAGGCAAGGCCAGTGAGGGTTATTCGTTTGCTCGTGGTTTAGGGGGCGAAGGGGTCGCGCCCCTTGTTACCCCATAATTAGATCAGGGGCGCGGAGTTCAGTGAAACGCTACACCCGTTTGTTGCCACATCAGAGAATCACCAAGCCTTCTCTACTGCTGTTAGGTTATGTCTACCCTTGAAACACTCAATTTTCATTGAGGCGTGTGTTGTGCGGTCAACACCTAATCAACTTGACGATATCCACGTGTTGCCACATCACTGGAACGGCATGGCCCTACCTACTGCTCTCCTAAGTTGCTCGTATCCTTTAAAACAAGTCGGCCTTGATAAAATGGTATGTTTTGTGGTCAACACGTCAAGTAGATTATCCTAGAATGGAAAAAATGCGGCCATCAAGCTGCCCCGAGCCACATTGTCCATAACACACTTTTGCACATATTCTGTTCCGCTTTGACGGCGGTGTTACGGCTTGTTTGTTAGAGAAAATATTTGCAACCACAGACAGTTAGGAAAATAGGTAAAAAATGGTTCGTGTTTTGTTTGATTGCTTTTCACACGATCATTGAAAAAAAATATTTTAAAGCCAACCTTACATGTTTTTATTGTTTATTAATCGTATCTATGATAATGACATATTATGTACATTTTCTTACTAGCTGACAAATCAATTCTATTTACGGCTTTAAATAAAACTATTTGTGTTGATCTTTTTCATCCGGCCTTTCACATCACTTAACTATAAACGATACACATTTTGCCATATCAAAGAAAGCCAAGGCGTTTCTACTTATTTCCTATTGTCTCGTAAAGCCCAAAATGTCTCGTAAAGCTCACCTCGACGATGTACATGCTGGAGAAGCTCGCCTTGGGAGGCTGGTTTGGAAAGGCGCCGGCGATTCGGACTGGCAGCCAGTGTCTCTCCTGCTGCAGAACTGTCCCGGAACGTCTACGACGATGAAAAAAAGATACAAAAATTTTTAAACCCGCACTCCTATCATTTATGTTAATAACACACATTTAAAATGTTCTATAAAAATGCAACATTGCATTGGTTGTTGATAAAAACAATTATGAAAAGGTGCTAAGCTAAGGTCTTGGTTGCTTCTAGCAAGGAACTACCAGGAAATGTAAACCAATAAGCACAACCGTCTTATGTTCATTATTTTGGGAGAGGTTTGAGCGCAAAATTCACTGGGATATGATGTTATTGTGATTTATCTGCTGATGTTAAATAAAATATTCTTTAAGATCAGCTTCTTGGGTAGCTACATCATACGTTTGCGTATTACTTGTGCGAGACGGTTGTTGCAATAAACCTTGTTTACAGACTAATTGCCGCAAAGAAACTTTTAAAAACAACAACTTATCGAAAAAAAAAAACAGATTAAAGGTAGAAACGATTGATTTCCTGCTTAAATGGATCAGTTTCCAAATATAAATAATTTTTGAAGCTAAATAATTATTATCAAACATAATGAAAACGTTCCCTTTTTAAAACGTTCAAAAAAAAAACGGTCCTACCCAAGTTTGAATGCCATCAAGAGACTCCGGAAAACCACAGACTAAGTCCGGCCACGAAAAAAACGCAAACTGTTGACAAAATGCGGCGCGTCTAAACAGGTGCGCGAGAAATTTGATCGGAAGCCAGCCAAAAATCGCGTCAAATTCTCACCTGTCGGTCACGATCACGTGGATGGGAATGTAGTCGACGTCAGGTGTGGGTGGAGACAGGTGCTCATAGCGGATTCCCATAAGAAGGAAATCGTCGCACGGATGGCGAACAGAGGAAATTAATCTGTACTCGGCGTCTCTGCAGAAAAAGGAGTGCGTTTTTTTCTTTATGGCACGATTTGATATCGTTGCTCTTATTCCAAATGGCAGTGTAATAACTTGAGTCAATAACTTGGCCTAAGTCACTATTTTTAAATGACTTGACTTAGACTTAAGTCATTGGTCAAATGACTTGGGTTGTTATTAAATGTTTTCACTTAATGTTTTATTATAAAATTAAGTTATTTTCATAATTCTTGCACTTAAAACAATTATATTGCTCGATGTTGTATTTTTCCCCCATTGTAGAACAACGCGAAAAACGCGCTAGGTCCAACTCGGTTGTGTGCCACTTTTCGTCAGAGTCTTGTTACGTCATAAAACCTTAAACTTAAAAAACAACAACCTGTCAAGTTCACGCGGCGAGGATGAGTTGTCGGGCGCAACCAGCTGTCCATGTGCCGGAAACTCGTGAAGTGTATGTTGCAGGATACGAACTTCGCACAAAGTGTCGAACTTGCGGTCGTAGTCGAACTCCATCACGTCTTTCGTGATGCGGTTCGAAACCTGTAAGATTTGAACTCGGTGCTAAACGTACGCAGTTCGACGCCCATGTGAAGCACTTCCTAATCTAGGAGTTTTACCTTGAGACGTTTCGCTACAGTCCGATAATTGTCTCAACTTGCGTGTATTATTGTATGCTTGATGTGAGTTATATTTTATTTGCATTCACTGTTTTTCATCTCGGTAATTTATTGCTTTTGTAAAACTAGAAGTTAAGTTACTAAATTGTACAACGATTTTTTAGTCTATTGGTGAACTCAAATATTAAACAGACCTAAAAATACCAGGAAAGCATGGTCGTTTAGTTTTGTAAAATTAGTTCTTATCATGGTAGTAAAAAACGTGCCTTTTTGTGGTAGATTAAGTCGCATTGCACATAAAATCCGTTTTTCGAGCGTACCAACTTTGGCTTCTGAAGGTGGCACCCCTGCCTAATTGTGTTTCATACGTGGATCGACGCCGTTTGGATCCTAACATTTTGCAAACTATTAGTGCCCTTATATATGGTGTTTTTAAGTTTACAGTTTTCAATCGGGCAGCTTGTCATAGTGTTTAATGGGAATATATTTCCAACGTATAGGCCCACACGATGACCTGCATGTCAAACGAATGTGACAGTTCAAGAGTGAATACGCGGAAATAACGCGTGGCTCACCTTCGATGTTGGCGGTACTTCTAAGTTCACCTTGTTGATTTGAATGATATCGCAGCGCGAGTTTAGTATTGATATCCTGAAGTACACGGTTTCCTGCAAAATAGAATCGACGATTAAAACGACCTTTTAAAATGACCTGTTGCTGGAGTATCCTTAACATAGCGTTTTGGCTATACAATTGGGTATTTAAAGAGATAAAATTCGGTCGGAAAATCGAGATTTCTGTTGACTTTATAGTTACTCACTATACAATGTAGTATATTTACATACCATTTATATAGGACTATTTTTTGGCCAAACACACCCGAAATTAGATTAAATGTAACCTTGTGATCTAAGTAACATGAAATGTAAGAAATTCACTCCAACACACCTGAAGAGTCTCGTTTGGAAGCAGGACGTAGGCGTTCATTTTGATGACGTCTTCTCGTAGAAAGGGAGATCCGTTGTGCTCGTAGCGAACCGATTTCGGCAGATAGTCGCAATCGAAAACCTGCGACAAGTGTCATTGACTTGAATTTACAAATAAAGTGATTGCGATTGGGGTTAAGTCATCAGGTCAGTTTACTTTTTCAACTATTATTTGGGCGGTTTTCATGACAGTTTTTCAAACAGCGTTTTTTTTTTCAACCTAAATGCCGTTGGAATTTAGGCAACTCGATACTTTTAATCAAGATCTGCTTCCTATTGTGGGTTTCCCAGAAAAACAATCTTCGATTCAAACAATCCCTCGGGGTTTTCGGAAAGATTTTCCCAGCGATATCCAACCTCTAGCGTGATTTAATAAACTTCAACTCTATGATAATAGAACAACGACCGTATAGGAACCTACTTTGCTTTATTTTACTTAAGTAGTATAAAGGCTATACTGGAGTTCAATTTAATGTGCTAAAGAGAAAATAAAACTTACCGCAGTAACACTACATTATCGGTAAATTGCCTAACCTTCCCATAAAACATGAATAACACAATGAAATTTCCGACCGTCTAGGAAACCACCTTGCTTCAATTTACCTGCGATTTTTAAAAGTTCATGAGCCAAAGAGAAGATATAACTTTCGGTAGCCGCAGTAGTATGACATTATCGATAAAATTTGCCCTAACCTGCCATTAGACCCGAAATATGGAAGCGTGCATCACGTGTAGCACAACGAAAACCGTAGCAACGAGTTTCAATATATTACTTAGATTTTTAAAAGTTAAAATATAGTTTCGGTGAACCAAGACATTATCGGTAATTCGCCCAAACTTCCCATAAGAAGTGAAAGCAATTTGCACACCACAAGTACTAGGCGTACATCGCGAGTAACACAATAAAAACCGTTGGTACCTCGGGAGTCCAGGTTCCCACCCTCTGGTACATAGGCTCGGCCTCCACTTGGACCTTGCAGACTTGCCCGGGCCGCACGAGAAAGCTGAGCAAATCCTTCCGCACGTATTCCACTCTCCCGTTGGCAACTTCCATCACTGCATTTCTTCGGACGATGGACGACAGGCCCAAGTCAGGCCCAATTGTCGTCAGCAAAATCAGCAACAGCCGAGATAAGGCGATAGCAAACGTCCAATTCATTTTCGTCGCTAACCGCTTCGACGCATTTCGTCGCTGGAAAATATTTTTGTGAAAATTACGGGTCGCTCGAATTGCGCGAGAAATGTAGTTGAAATTCTACTTTGCCTTCAAAGCTTGGTTATGTCGCCCGACTAAAATGAATAGTTGCCACCCCTTTTCTCAATCTCCCCCCTATTTTTTATGAAGTTTGTAGCGAATATAAATCTACTTTGACTTCAGCCATATTACTGCGCTGTCTGTCTTACAAGGAAACGTTCCGATGCTTTTCATGAGCACTTGATTTTGGGCGTGCGACAAATGTGCATCGAATGTAAATATAATCATGAACAACTTCTTAATGTATACTGAGAATTTATGAAACGTTTTAAACCATAAGGCAACGGTACGAAAACTGTCGTTAAAATTACGGAAAACGCCTGCTTCTGCTATTTAAACCTACGTCTGTCAATGCAAGAAAAGCCACAAATCCATCGCAAAATCAGCGTATAATTTCGCGCTTAAAACCGTTTATGTACCTGCTGAAATGTTTACTGAATCAACGCAAAACAAGCGTAAACTGTCGCCTATCGAAGCACCGGCACTCAATGTAACCTAAGCGACTGTAAATTCCGCGATTTGTCTTTGTACAATGGCTCTTCACTCATCCACGCCGCCCGAACAAGCAGCAAACATCGGCGGCTTAGCGCGATAAGGTTGCGGTGTAGGGCGGAAACGCAAGCGATAAAAACGCACAGAAGCAGCAGCAGCCTGACGCCGGCTAATCGCAGCACGGCGCGGTTTGATGCAAGGCGATCGGTCGATCGACCATCGCGCACTGACGTAAGGCGAAGCGCATCAAAGCGGCCTATTGTTTGCTCAGCCTCGATTCGATAGCCCTCTGTGTAGCGGCGTGACCGGCGCATATTACCGCCGGCGCTGGCCCTTCGCTGGTGCGATTCACCTAATTTCGCCGCCGAAATCTAAGTTATGAGGTGCAGCGATATACTTAACTATGGAAACACTGATTCTTTTTACGAGTTTAAACTATTTTTGTGCAGTTTTCCGGGAATAAAATTGACAAAAACTATCGAGTTGCGTAACACATAAAAAGCAAAGCTCCAAAAAGAATAAATGTAAAGTATATGGTAGATACTCTTTCACCAGAGTTGGACGATTTCGTCCCATAACTTGGAAAAAATTACGTAAACTTAAATATTGTATAAATTTCGTTTTTTCTACTAGTTAGAATATATTGTATAATTGTACTACTTGGAATATGTAACATTTCCCTTATTCGCTGGTGCGTTTCACCTGCTTTCGGCACCGAAATCTCAGTTATAGGATACAGCGATATTCCCAACTATAAAAAACGATTTTTTGTTTATACGATTACACTTTTTCTGCTGTTTTTTTGTTTTTTTTGCTGACAATCCTGTATACCGAACAAGCACATAACAGTAATCACACGCAAAGAAGGGCAAAACACACTTCGACGTATTTTTGCCGCTTTAGCCACAAACAAAAGTATCGCGATTAGCAACTGTATTGACAAAGCCACAAAACGTGTTGGATATACTGGAAAGACGTAACCAATGTAAGGATTGTGTAGAAATTTCAACTCTGTATCGTCACAACTTTCGGAGATATTGCCCAAAACCAATCCAGCGAGCCAACTTCGCCCAGGTGTTTAACGACAGGTCGCAATAAGAAAAAAGCCGGTTGTGTGACTAACACTCAATCGACGACAAAGTGCAAACTATAGCTTTATTCTTGTTTTTTCACTCGTTTTCTGCCAGCGTCTTACTGTAAAGCAGTACGCCTGCCGTTTATAGCCTGTCCTATCCAATCGAAAATGAACGTAACTATGACTAACACTCGATGAACTACAAAGTACAAACTGTAGCTTTATACTTCTTTTTTCTCTCGTTTTCTGTGAACGTCTCTCTGGAAAACAGTACGCTTGCCGTTTATACCCTGTCCAATCGAAAATGGACGTAACTATCATTCAGCAATGAGTATGCATAACAACTGCGGCCCCGGGCATCTTTCTTCTCCGCCGAGTTACCAATTCGAGCGACCTGACGACTTGGCATAGCCTTGTGAGCGCGAAATGAAAACGGAAAAAGCTCGTTCTAGCCAAACGCGACGACAGATTGCAGCCTTAACAGACAAGCCTCTCGCTGGTTGTCGAACCGTTTCGCCGCACTTGAACACACATCGTATAATACGAGATTGCCGGTGCCAATAAATGCCATGTTATAACTCAGGATGACGGAGCCATTTTTACTCGAACGTTAACTTTTTTATGAGGGCATTCAGACCGTCTGAGGAGGCCTAACTGCTTAAGGCATAGCAAAACTTTAAGCAGAGTTCATTTTATTGCGAAGTTTACTTACTGTGCTATTTGCAACTTTACTTGGAAGTTATTTTATTACGCCGAATTAAAATCTGAAGTCTTTATGCTCTGGCGTACCGTTAAATATATTAAAGTCACTGCCTTGAGCTACATCGCTAACAAATATTACCTTTATATTAACAAACATTACATTCCATATCATAAAACCTGAATTTCAAAGCAGCATAATTTTTTTTCTTTTTTTCATTTAAACTTAATCTAATTGCCTAAAGCTCTAAAACTTTTCAAGCCTTCCCCATCCTAGATCTAGACCTTTTTTAAGTGGAAAAACATTAAAAAATGGGTTAAAACTGACTCAGTTGGTCACCTTAACTGATTTTGCGAACGGCGAATGTTTCTTTTGAAACATTACTTTTCTGTTTTCCGTCAACATTTTTGGCAAATTTAAATTCAAGCTTTTCATACATTCATTATTTCTTGCAACAAAATGGTTTTTTAATCGACTTTCGCACAAAGGTGAAAACAAGACCGCTCTAGCTTAAACCAGCTGATTGGGCATTTTAATCCCTGTACGTTTTTCGTCTCCTGCCACGTCCTTTAATTTTCATTTCTCTTTCGGAGGTTTCCTAACGAACCTAAACTGGAAGCATATTTAACGAATGTGGGACTTGGCTGTCTTACCACCACCGCTCCGATACTAATGTCTCGTTTTAGCACCAGCACTCTAACGCCACTCGCCTTACTTCCCGGGAACCAGAGGCTCAATTCTCACGCTATCACTAAAATCAAGAAAAGACGAGCGCTGCACTACCAAGAAGAAATTTACGCGAACCGACGGCCAAGTCGTGGCTTTTTTTTGGCCAATTGTTTCGGCAGTTTCAACACTAAAACTCTAATTTTTTGCACACAATTTTCTGCAATGATTTCTGGCTATTTTTTCGATTTTCCAAATTAAGTGTGTCGATAAATGTGAAATGCGCCGTCTTAAATTAGCTTTCCATGGGTTAAACGGCCACTAAAGCACTAAATAAAGAGCCGGCCGACTATGTAACGGCCACGAAAGCTAGCCAAGTGAAGCGAGTCGCCCCAAAGCGGAAAACAAAAGCTTCCATTGTCGCGGTGGTCGGCGAGCGATGATCTTCTCGTTTCCCGCCGTCTGGTTTTCACGCATTTCGCCTCGACCCGCGACGTTCAACGTATACGCGAATACCGACGGCGCCGTTTATCGATTCACCTTGCTTCGTCGTGTAAACATTATATTTTACTGGTGTGGTGTGAAGTGAACCCGTTGACCATACAAAAACACAAAGTTCGCATTCCGATCCGATACCTAATGACGTCACTATTACGCACACACAAGCAAAATCACATAAAATTGAAACTTTCAAAATTATTTTGCTTGGTGTTTTGAACTCTAGTTACCTTCAGTTGCTATTCAAATATTTTTTATTAAAAAAATCACCCTTTTAGACAGAAATTACTGCGTTGGATCAAATCATTACCGAAATTTCTGTCTAAATTTAGTATCAGATCGGCACCCATACCACACCTAGCATAGCACATTTTTTTTTGTTATTTGGTCTTTTGTATTCGCCAAGTTTGAAGGCACAGGAAGAACTATCTAGAATAAAAAGTCGAAGATTGTTGATTACAAGCAAAATGCTTCCTATATTTTTTACACATACAATACACTTGGAAGCTCACTATTTTAAATGCAGGTACATCCGTCACATTGAACTGATAATTATATATAAGGCATATCCAAAATTGTCTAAACTATTGCACTCTAACCTTGTAAAAGTGTAAATTATCCTATAATTAATAGAGACAACGATTTTAAGATATCATGTTCAAGTGTTACAATTCTTCTCTCCAAGAAGGGCCTATTTAAGGCGATTAAGTTGTTAGTTTTTTTAGCTAGGATAGATTTACGTTATACTGTGGCTCGCGTGGTTTGATTTTGCGACACACCTGGTATGATATAATATTCATGCCAGATTGCGTGACCCGATAGACTCTTAAAGTAGCGTTTATATGGTAAATGTTTGCACATTATACAAAGTGGTAACGGTAACAGCGTTTTTATTGAACTGTTTTTTTATAGAAGACAAGTTTACCATGCGCCTCAAAATTACCCGGCGTCGTTTTTTTCCTGAAAAAACAAGCAAAAAACAGTTGAAAAATATATCTGGGCTTCGTACCTTTTAAATTGCGTAGTGCCTACAGATTCCGAAACTAATACATCATATTTGAATTGACAGCAGTAAAATACTGACCTTCTAACCTGCCAAACTCTTATCTGGTCGCGTGCTTTTAACGAAATTGTGAGATAAAGCAAATAAAATGCTAGTATACAGTCTCTATAACTGACATGCCTAATGCCTATACTAACTGACATGCCTAATGCCTATACTAAACACGAACCACAATCAATGTGTAATAGTGTACATAGATAAACGTTTTTTTGGTTTTCTTGAGTTTTTTGCAAGCAATTAACAACATTGTCGTTTCTGGTAACTGTATTATAATTTTTGCGACAAATTTCTAAGACACATTCAGGAGTGTTTACTACAGCAGTTTCAACTTTTTAAAATACAAAAAAAATGTTCTCTGTTTATAGTTTGCGTCCCATTTAATAGCAAAGCAATTCACGCAATGCTTATTCGATCTAACTTAAAAATCACCTCGGTTGCTCTTGTGGAATTTAATTATAGGCACTCATCGTGGGACGCAACACTGGAGACGAGGAATTTATTCCAGGTGGGCTGGAATTTATGAAAAAGGAATGTAACTTAAATAAATGCAACTAACACGCTTTCGCCTGTCAATCTCATGTTGTTGTTTGCATTTCTTTGGTGCAAAATGTTTTTGCTATTGTGTCGTAAGGCTCTATTCCTAAAGTCGTAATTTTTGGTTTTATGGCTATAGCGCCGTGTTTTGGAAGGTCTCAAAACTAATTTTAAATTTAGTATTTTGTGTTTCTGGAAAACTACCGAAATTGGAAAAAGATTGCAAGCAGAAAATATTTTTTTATTTACCCAAAAAATGGTTCGCGTTTGGCGAAGTAGTTGCGCCCTCCAGCGGTGACAACTATTTGTATGTTATAATACATTTTTTGCCGTTGCTCTGTGATGATAAAATATCTAATTGCTCGGCAAAAAATCAAGCACAGAATCTCCCCGAAAACACGCTACGGGAAAGCAGTAAAATGCAATGTGCCAACTGAGCTATTATATATTTTCGGGGACTCACAATAAGACCTAAAAGAGCAACAATATCTAAAGCAGAAAAATCTATAAACAATACTATTAAGATCAACTACATAATAAAGCCAAATACGCAATAATCCAGTACTGAATAATGTCGAAATCGTCTCAATAAGACATTCTGTAAATCTGCCTGAATACGTCCTAAATTCATCCAAAAAAGGCCAAAATGGGCAAAAAGCGCCTGAAACTGTAGGTAGAGGGTGGGACAATCGGGGGCCGTCGGTCTGGCATCGGCCGTTTTGGTGACCACGTTTGGACGCCCCAGTTTGACCGGCGCCGCTGTTTTGGCACCGGATTTTTGGTCGTGCTTGGGGTTATCCGTGGGTATTGGGTGGGATTTGAAAATAGGTTAGTGTTGATATTGTTAGGGGAGTTAGTGATGTACTTAGGGGTGGGGTTTTTAGGCCTATTTCTGACCATTTAGGACTTATTGCGATTTAAACCGTACTACGAACAATAGGTATTAGTTCTATTTCCGTCTTATTCCGAAGTGTGTTTTATTCCGACGTTGATGCATTGTTTATCTCGGTCTTATGGCTGGAGTCCATATTTTCTTGATGATGTTCCTTTTGATGGCTTTTGCGATGTTTTTTGGAGGAGAAATTGCCTAAAAGCCCCCATTTAGGCAAAAAGCTTAGGTAAAGTGGCTCCGTATCTCTGTGCAGTTTTTAAAAATCAATTTAAGGACGTTTGTCATTAAAAATAATAACGAAGTTTAATCTTAACACATTTTGCATTATATTAACGTTTAGGGCAATTTTGCTATATCTTGTTTTTATGTAGCCCTGTTGATTAATAATAAGTTCTGTCGTAACTAAAAACAAACATTTTTTTATTTTTAAATGAATCTATTGAAATCCTTTACAAATTAAAAATGCCTTGTTTTTATAATTTTCGGCAATTACGACATCCAACAGTTTCATCTTGTAATAAACCCTAATGTTATAACGAACTAAACATAATAATTAACTTTACCCCTGCCTTACTTTGTTATCGAATGCAAAATGTGCGAATTCAACTTATTGACAATTGGATCGCTATTTTTCTATAGATTCTAGTTTTTGGTTTTACACTTGACAATAAGTCCACAAATAATTTGACGGGTGATCTATTGGAACGCTATTTATTTATTATGCTTTTGGCTTTCACAACTTAATTGTTTGTGCAATATTTTAATCTGTATACGGTGAAGTTTATTGGGCATTCGAAAAAAGAACGAATCGTAAATCTGCATATACTTGTATAATATATAGTTAAAATCTTCATTTCAACTTTGCGTATGACAAAACAAACACATACATCTGCTGTAGCTTCTCATTTCTCTGTTTTCATGTGACAGAAAGTCCACCTGCAAACAATCATACTTTTGTGTTCTATGGAGTCCAGTCTCGTTTTTTTACTCTTGTTTTTGAAATATTTAGGCAACGGTTATTTTGAAATTGCCAAGTCTTTTAAAAAACTTTTAATTATTTAATAGTTAATTAATCTCTGGACTAGGAATGTCGAATACCTAGCATTTTATTGTAATACACGATATGTTGGACTACAAGTATTGCGATCCGATCCAATACCTAATGACGTCATTACTACTGACAGACAAGCAAAACTGGATGAAATTGAAACATTTAAAGCGGTTTTCCACGCTTTAAGGGGCATCCTTTGCCTTGGTGTTAAGAAGGCTTAGTTACCTTTTAGTTGTTGTTCAAATATTTAAAAAAATCACTTTTTAGATAGAAATTACTGCGTTGGCTGGCAGATCATGTCCGAAAATCCACCGGATCGGAATTGATACAAATTTTATATAGCACCCTAGTATCGGACGAATACCGATACACAACGTGGTTATCGGACATCACTACTCTTGACATATAATCACCGTAATAAAAACAATATAGGTCATTTTTCACTCTTACTTTTCGCTGAAAGACGGGACGAAAGCATCAAAAAGCTCGTAGACAATCGTTTGATCGAGCTGCTGTAAATTTGACTCGAACTGTCGGATACCGTTACGGTCGGTTGATGCCGTTACCTTGAAAACAATAGTACAATGCTTTAACTTGAACAGACACTGTGAGGAATTTAGTTAAAATTTAAGGACCACTAACAATCCACTTACAAAAAACATCTTGGCTATAAAGTGCTATGTTTTGCGTCAATAATCACTGTGTTGAACGACACATCTGACGTAAACTTGTTGGAGTATAAATTTAACTAAGATAAATTTTAAACTTTTAACTAGAAGTCACTTTGCACTCACTCAATAGAGATTGATCACAGCCAATAAGGCATCGTTGGTTAATTGTTGATACACCGACATAAACAACTGTGCATGTATAGCCCACTGAACTTCGACATAAAATTACATATGGGGAACAAATTCGACGTAAAATCACACACGTTGACATGTAATAACATATAGGGAACTCTACCAATTGGGTTAGGTTTATATTTTGCTAGAGCCTAAATCAAAGACGAACACTAAATTTGAGGCGAATTGTGCTTTAAATCATGTGTGCATATATTGCATGTTTTAACCGTGATCCATGAAAAAACAAATGATCTGGTTGAAGTTTTAAAACTTATTAACAATGCTACTTACATGAGTGAAAATTTGTCCGCTCTCGTTTAGCAATTTTAGACTTGAATTGAAAAGTTGACGGAAGAACATCCACGGTTCTGACATGCATTCCTGTTCATCCTGTAATATGAAATTACATAATGTTTGGCTTTAAAAAAAAATTACATAATGTTTGGCTTTAAAAAATGTTTTTTATATCGCGCTCACACTACTTTTATTCTCACAAACTCTAAAGTCATTGGTTCTTAAACTGGCGGCCGTAAGGTTTAAGGTGTACTTTCACAATCATTTAAGTTTATTACCTCATGATTCATATTAATTCCTCACTAATTTGTACAGCAGACTAATTTATCCTTGAGTGTTTTTTTGCTAATTTTCTTTTATGTTAATTTTTTTTCTCGCAAAAATATTTTTTTCAAATATTTCAATTAGACAAAGGGGTAAAAAAACTAAGAAATATTGATCTAATTAGACAAGAGTAGTCTTGCCATGCTTCAAAACGCAGTCTTGCCATGCTTCAAATTCGGAAATGTTGGAATATTTAGAATTAAGCTTTTTTCGCAAATTGATCGTCACACCTTTGCTCACCTCTTTAACGATTGGAACGTCGGTGATGTCACTGATGATGTAATCGAATTTTCTTCCTTCTTTCTCGTATTGTCGCATGTATTCAATGCAATCACCCACGAGAATCTGTCAGTCAATGTCCATTTTGACGATGCAACAAAATTACAACTCAACTTATTGACCAATAAGGTTATTATTTACGTTATTGTAAAATCGAAATAAAAAAAGGTTCAAGCGGCAATTTTTGCACGTAAGCTATTGGATTTATGTTGGGATGTTGTAGTCTTAAAATAAAATTTTGTCTAGCTTGGCCAGTATTTTTAAACCTTGTTTTGCGAAGAATTACAAAGCACAAGTATTACAGCCAAGCTTTGGCCGCCCAATTATGTTTACTTATGTAAACATAGTTGTTAAGAAACTTTTTGTGAGTGAAGAAAACATAAGGAATTAGCATATATAAGTTCGAATGTGGTTATACTAGCCATGTCTTCGTAATGCTTCCGCAATATCTTAAGCATGACATAAATCTTAGTAAGAACCAATCTTAAAAAAATAATCATACAAAAATTCTACAGTTTGCGCTCCACTCAAACTAAACGACGACCCAAGTTGGGGTTAAGAAACACTTGCTATACCTAAGAGATAAAAACATGCCGGTTAGCCTTCAATAAGATATCTTGGTTCAAACCTGGTAGTTATCTCCCTCGTATTTATCGAGCGAATCCTCGCAGCACCCCCTCAAGTATTTGCTGCAAGCTTTCATCACAACTTCGTCGATCTCGATCATTGTGATCATCTCTGGATTCAGCTTACGCAGCTCGTTTAGGGCGCCTGCGAACATAAATTAATTCTATATTTTACCTGTGAAAATCCTTAAATGAAGACTAACATGAATTTCACGAAGAGAATGTGAAACATTACATTTGTAACAACAGTTAAAAAGTTTTTCAAGCATTTTACAAATACCCTATGGCCTATACTATATATTCAAAATGAGTTTTTACTGAAAAAGCTGTGAAAGGGTAAGGAAAAACACATTTAGGAAAAAAAATGATCACAGAATTTAAGCTTTTCTACGAAAACCTTGTCATGCTTTCAAACATAAATTTTAAAGCAGTTCGTTAGCAAGTCCACATCAATCATTTTTATCGGGTGAAATCGAAGTCCGTGATTTTCTTCGCAATATTATATAGCAATCTAGTGAATATCAAAAAAAAAAATTACTACGAAATCTTCAAATTGACAACACCACCAGGTAAAAAACGCTTTGGATAATGCAGTATTCGGCCAAATTTATTTTAACTTCCTTTGGCCGTTAATAGTAGAAGGCGCAAGACTATTCCTCTGTAAATTTTAAACTGTATGAGGACTAATGTCCTAAGACTTAACAGGCCGCCTTTTTAGGTGAAAAAAAACATTTAGTTTGTTTTGACGACTTGCTTTATTTCATCTTGGTTAAAATATACGCACCTCCGTCACCGCCACCTAGAATGAGCACTTTCTTGCCTTCGTAGTTGATGGATTCTGGCTTGTCGAGTCCACACAAAGATGACGTGTAGATATAATCGGCTTCTGACAAATCTGAAATGAAACAAATGTAAATATTATTCTATTTTAATTCTACAAACCCAAAAATGTCAAATAGTTCGAAGCTTTGTGCTATACTCGAGTATCACGGCACCTCGTAAAATGATAGCAACTTTATTACCCGGACAACAATGTTATAAAAGAAAAAGTACGAAAGCATTTATCGTTGTCTTGCCACGTTTAAGCGCTTTAATTGCGACAACCACGTGGTTTTTAAGCGAGATCCTATCATTAGTGCCATTTCATTGCTGCTTTGTTTTTTGCTAGGGTTTTCCTTAGACCCCTCCTGAAAGCCACAGAGCATTCTTCGGGTGCCACCAGCAAGTAATATTTTACTTGGCCAGTCCATATAAATTCTATCGTTTTTTAGTATGACTTCAGATAACTCCTTTCACGTTATTTGACTATTTACTTTAACGTGGAATGAGACACAAAATGTTGAGGGCCCATGGAAGTAAGGCAGTACTTGTCAAAGTTTGAGAACCACTGTTGTAGGTTATATTTAAAACATTCACAATGATATGTACATATGTTTGTGCACATGATATCCGATGCGAGAATTCTTTTTATATTTTAATTTCTACTCCGAAAACCTTTTCAATTAGCTTCTTGAAGTTTGTGTTTGTTTTATTTACTTTTCTATTTTCTACTTTAGAAAAAGATATGCAAATATATCCAGACTAAAAAACCCATACAGGGTTTAATTTTTTACTGTATTATGTCAAGGATGTTTGGTGTGGTTCAAATATTTTCTGCTAAAGTTGTGTGTTTCGGGCAGTCTATTGGACGCATTAACTGTTTACTAGGCTGGTTGGAACTTAATTTACCTACTTTCAACCCAATCAAGTAACAGTATGTTGCCCAATTTCCTTGATTTGGCAATGGCGACCCGTTGAAAATTGCTCTGCTCGTTTACGACTACATCGGTCATATCTATTTCACTTATTCTTCCATCTCCTAATGTCAAGTATCTCCAGACTCCAGCTTCTCGTATTAGTGGCACTGTTCTGGAATAACAAAAACAGTATTTCGTGATTTGGTACATGAGAGAAGTCCGATCGGAGCGGAGACAAAATAATAGAATGTTGTGCTATCGGTTCTTATTCGGTACCCAATTAAATTGCGCTTTTTATCCAATATTTGCGATACGCCTACCCAATTAAATTTCTCAATTAAGCAATGATTGACGATGGTACGTTTTCTACCCAAAAGGAAATGGCCTCCGTCAGTTGCAGGTAACTTGACTTTTTACCGTTTGAAAGTAAATTTTGACTTATCAGCGCATTATCACGCACATTTTGCACCCGTTTGGTTGGCTTATTACAATAGTGCCGCTCTAGGTATGGGATCGAAGTCGTCCACTTTTTTAATCAACTGTGAGGCTGGAGAGTAACCAAAGTGTTGTGAAATAAAGTATAATGATCAATAAATTTAGGCCTATAGCAATCTTTGTAAACGGTCGTATTTGCCTAATTCTAAATAGGGTAAGCAGGTATTCGGGTGGCATTATATAACGACAGATTGTATTGAATTTTCGACATGCTTTCGCACAACCGTGCTTAATCAGCTCAATGGGGACTTTGAATTTATGTCACACTAAGCCTCATAGCACTTTTTCACACCCAGTTCACTTTGAACCCTGCCAGTCACACACGTCTTTGCTAGCACGTGCCTGTGGATTGGATGTTTCCTAAAAAGGTTTTTGATAACATGAAAAACGACAATTAACATACTTACCGATGTACTGTAAACTCGTCTTTAAAGGCTTCCTCCAGTTTTTTATAAAGCACATTGGATGTTTCCTAAAAAGGCAGCCTATCATTTATTAAACAATATAATTCGACACAGACTATATCTATCTTGTTTGGAACTCACCTCGTTATACTTCTTTCTTTCTTTACCCTGGATTTGTTCTGTTAAGTCTAACGTCATGATCTTTTCACTGCATGTCAGTTGAACTGTCCTGGTTTTATGTTAAAAATATAAAGAACACTTTGTAATAAGAGTATACTCGCACTTTTTTACGGGAACACACATTCAGACCTACAAATCAACAATATCTAAAGCAAAATAATTTGTAATGCTATAGTATTACGTATTACGACAAAAGACATATAGCAAAATACGCAAATACGCAAATATCCACGACGGAATAAGATCTAAAATACGACGGAATAAGATCTAAAATACGACGGAATAAGATCTAAAATACCGCGGAATAAGATCTAAAATACCGCGGAATAAGATAAGCGTCCAAGCCTACATTTGACAAACCACGTCCTAACTTAATCGGACAAAGCCAAAAATGGCTAAAATAACGTGCAGCACTGTGGGTAGAGGGCTTTCCACAATTGGGGCGACTGGCCAGGCATCGGACGCTTTTTCGACGTTTTGGTGCCTTAGTTAAAACGGTATATTTTGGCACTGGATTGTTTAACTCTGCTGCGGATTTGTGGCATAAGAAATTGGATTAGACCTAATTTTGTTAAGTGAGTTAGTGATGATGTTAAGGGTTGGGTTAGATAAAAGGTTGTATTGGCGATATTCTGGCTATTAGGCGATTTAGACGTTATTACGACCATTGGGTAGTAACTTATTATAGTTTTATTCCGACGTTGATGTTGTTCTAGCTCGGTCTTATGGCTGGATGCCTTCTATACCATATCGTGTTCACTATATAAGTGACGCTTAACTTGTTTTAAATGGAAAATTCTCAGAGGGTCAAACGGCTTAAGCAGATCTATTTGAGTGGCAAATTCGATTTAAATTATATTTGATAAACATAGCTGAAGTGTTATGGGGTTTGCAACCATTCATGTAATAAGTGCGCGGTCTGTTATGCCAATCAAAGAACCCAATGATCGTTTTATATTTTTTTTACACATCGCTGCGCTGATGTACCATTGGAAATCCTTAATTCCAATCAGAAAATATTTCGAAGTTATTTATTCCGCTTTGCAAAACTAGATTTGTCGTGTTAACGTTTGCACCAGCAAGTTACTTGTTAAATACACCGACTACTAGCGCCGGTTAATGTAATCCCAAAGACACAAATGCCATCGACGCGTCGTACATACAATAAGCCGGTAACACAAGAGTTGCCCCTTTGTGAATGGGAAAGTGCCTGTTTATTTGTAACGCGGCCTTTTCTAAATCTTTCACTGACGTCCTGGTTTAAGTGAAGCATGCTACAAATGGATTCCGCAAACTAACAGTCCCGTATCGTTTAACCGGTTAATATTTATCGGTTTCAAGTGCGATGCGTCTAAGCCTACATTCGTTAAACCACGTAAAGTATGGAGCGACGCTATCTACATGTTTGTTTCATATAATGTTAATCAAAAGCTGTATCTAACTCTGCCATAAAACCAAACGTTGCTATTCTAACCCCAGAAGGCCGCGGCCATCAAAAAGCTCACTTAGCATCACCAACGCTGGGTATTTGCCTAATGTTGGTTCATTGAAAACCTAAAAAGCTTTTAAAATAGTGTGTTGAATGTACAGTATGGTTCACAGCAAAATTTCAGTTGTCAAAGAGTAGTTATGTAAAAACCTGAGGCATTTTTTTAATATTGTTGCTCTATAATACCCACAGTTTTTCTAAATGCGTGACTCGTGGATGTTAATTTGATATTTAGCCTGAATGTATTGAAAATAATAAAGTATTGTGAATTGTGAGGATGCAAAGAGATTTTCCCACCACGGAAACGACAGCCATGGCCAAAGGGCAAAGGCCAATAAACATAGAATTTTTGAGTTCTCGAGTTTTAGCGGAACTAAACAAAGCCCAAACTTAACAAATCGATAAAAGACTAAAGCCGGTGTTTGTATATATAGGACTGATCAAACAACTTGGATTTTATTTTCTGACTTGTTTTTATGGACCCCCCAAACACGAAATTCCATTCATGTGAACTTAAAATAAAGGAAATTAATAAAAAAAACAGCCAAGTGCCGTTATTTTCCCACACCAGTCTTGGAAATGACGTTGGTCCCACCTATTGTATTCAACCCGGCCGCGTGATCTAATATGTTTGAAACTGGAGAACTAAGCGATTTCCCACAAGACTAGCACTGTTTTATTCGTAGCACTGTCTAGACGAGTTTACAAATGTGCTTCTATTCCAGCGGTTCTTACTGGGGTCCATGGACTAATGTTAGGAGTCCATGAAAGCCAGGTTGAAATATTAGTGTATATTAGATAAGTAATCAATTTTTCTTTTAAAAGAGTTTAATAAAAAAAAACACGTTTAAGCACTGAATGTATTTAGGCTCCGTTTCACTTTCACATTTTTTGGACCGAAATCTGAAGTCTATTTTTATTGTGACGTCAATTCAAGACGATTTTTTTTTAAATGATTTACCCACAGTGGTCCACACAAAGCCAAACAAAATAGGGTTCCGCTGGAAAAAAAGTTTAGGAATCCCTGTTCTATTCGATTTCTGCAATTCTACACTCACAGCAATCGTTTTGGGAATCCAAAGTAAGATATAACAGTCGAGAAGCCTTCCGAATCTTCCGCTGGCACCTCGTTGGTAAAGTGGCATTGAAAGCCCTCATCCAGAACCAGTCGCTTTACCTTTTCAGAATCTTCTTTCCAGATGTCTGAAACGCAATGAGCTATTGTTTAAGCTGACGCTACACACAGAACTGTGCTTAGATTTAAAAGGTAACATTTCATTTGCGCGCAAAAGTATAGTGGCGTGATAAGCAATGGTTTATTCCCAAACCAAAGGTCCTTGATACCTCCCCAACAACATTATTGTTTGCGGCAAACAGAAACTGACTAATAACCCTAATCAAACATGTTTAATCCTTTTCCTATTGCATTAACGTTTCCAGTCATTTGTGCCGTTTATTAATCGTCATTTCGAATTGAAGGAAGGCGCACCAATCCAGTTATCTTAACAAGTCCTTTTTAAATAACTGAAGTCTCAGTGACGCTTTTTGGAAAATAAATCCTAGGCCAAGTCATCAGTTGCCCCAGTTAGGTACCAGTCAATTCATTTTTAGTGCAATTTATTAGTAGAGTCAACTACCAGTCAAGTTATGAATTTAAAATTAAACGTTACACTATTAAAATTTGTAAACTCGTCTGACTATAAGCAGAAACTCAAATAAAAAGGCAACAAATAACAGGCTAATTGTTTTACGCGCAAAAATCAGACAAACAGCCCAATAAGTTTTTGTTACTTTCTTTGCTTTAACTATATGAGCATACATTCCACTTACCTGCTCTTTTTTGGTTAGGCAAACGTGGAACGGTCTGGAAATGAGTGGAGAAAATTGTGCACATTTTATTACAGATAAACCTGCAACCCTGCTTACGCTTAACGAAACAAAACAAAGTAAATCACTGTGCTGTCGAATTTACAACTGTCTATAATTAGTCACTACTTTATATGCGGTTTCGTTAGTTCAATAAGAACTGATGCTCACCAAACGCCACCAACTCTGTCTGCTCGTGCCGCCGCAAACTGAAGGAAATTAAAAACTTAACTGTAACTGATATGTTAACAGGCCAAACTAAATAGAAGATGCTACTCTGCGACTGTCAGGCTCAATAATTATCCCCGTTTAACCGACACAAGCTGTTTTTTCTGTCTTAACTACGTTTTGCACCAAACATGAAATTTATACTATTTCCTCTGCCGCGTACAGTATAAGATCTTAGGTCCAGCCTCGTAGCACAGCTATACGTTAAAGGTGAAAGGTTGGTCTGTTAGAATCTGTTGTTAACTCTTTATTTTAACATTAACCTCAAAACAATTAAAGTCACTTGATGCTTATAGTCACCAACTCCAACGCACTGTTAAGCATTTATTCGTTGACACACTTTGACTATCCTGGCCTATTTTCATATCATCCTTCGCAAAACACACACACAGTACATATTCCTCACTGACAACCTATATACACTTGATATCCTACGCTGTGGGGCACTAACCTTAAATCATTCCCTTCTGCTGCGTGCAGTAGAAGATCTAAAAGGCTCAACTTGGTGGCACAGCTGTACATTGATGGTGAAAGGTTGGTCTGTTGAAAGAGACTAACGCCACAAACTTTTATCTGTTGTTAATTCTCTATTTTAACATTAACCTCAAAACAACTAAAATCACTCGATTGCTGCTAGCTGCAACCTAAATGCCCTTTGAAGCATTTGTTCGCTGACGCACTTTGACTATCTCGGCCTATTTTTTATTTCATCCTTTTCCAAACACACATACAGTTAACAATTTCCTCACCTGCAACCTGTATGCACTTGTTATCCTACGCTTTGGGGCACTAATCCTTAAGTCATTCCCTTCTGCTGCGTACAGTAGAAGATCTAAAAGGCTTAACCTCGTGGCACAGCTGTACATTTATGGTGAAAGGTTGTTCTGTTGAAAGGGACTAACTCCACAAACTTTTATCGTTTGTTAATTCTCTATTTTAACATTAACCTCAAAACAACTAAAGTCACTCGATTGCTACTATAGCTGCAACCTAAATGCCCTTTGAAGCATTTGTTCGCTGACGCACTTTGACTATCTCGGCCTATTTTTTATTTCATCCTTTTCCAAACACACATACAGTTAACAATTTCCTCACCGGTAACCTGTATGCACTTGTTATCCTACGCTTTGGGGCACTAATCCTTAAGTCATTCCCTTCTGCTGCGTACAGTAGAAGATCTAAAAGGCTTAACCTCGTGGCACATCTGTACATTGATGGTGAAAGGTTGGTCTGTTGAAAGAGACTAACGCCACAAACTTTTATCTGTTGTTAATTCTCTATTTTAACATTAACCTCAAAACAACTAAAATCACTCGATTGCTACTAGCTGCAACCTAAATGCCCTTTGAAGCATTTGTTCGCTGACGCACTTTGACTACCTCGGCCTATTTTTATTTCATCCTTTTCCAAACACACATACAGTTAACAATTTCCTCACCGGCAACCTGTATGCACTTGCTATCCTACGCTTTGGGGCACTTATCCTTAAATTATTCCCTTCTGCTGCGTATGATATAATATCTAGAATGCTTGACTTCGTGGCACAGCTGTACATTGATGGTGAAAGGTTAGTCTGTTGAAAGAGACTAACGCCACAAACTTTTATCGTTTGTTAACTCTTTATTGTAACATTAACCTTAAAACAACTAAAGTCACTCGATTGCTTCTAGTCACATACTCAAACGCTTTATCTCGTTCTATTTTCATCTCATGCTTCGCAAAACACACACACAGTATACAATTCTCTCACCGGCAACCTGTATGCACTGCTATGCTACGCTTTGTGGCACTAACCTGCTCTGTCTTTGCTACAAAACAGCCTGAACCACAAGCGGACTGGTGGCCCGCAAGTGACGTACATTTTAATCAGCTAAACCAGTCGAAATAACTGAGTTTTCGCGTATTGTCAAACCCGTCTGACCAGGATGTTTAACGGCGTACAGATGCTGTTTAAATTGACTTCTTCGTCACAAAAGGTAAATGACAACAGTGAGTAAGAAAAAGTTGGTACGAAGGGGCTTCATATTCAGGTTAACCTAGCGTGATCGAGTGTAGAAAGGTAGAAAGCAAAATAGATGCTTTTAGTCTGGCTGTTTGACAGACTGAAAAGACTTGGTTTACGGCCGACTGATCGTCACCCAATCAGTCAAAGTTGTTTTAAAAGTTTTCGTTGGGGTCATTTCATTTCGGCGAATCTACTATAAGGCTAAACGTCTTGAGATAAACTCGTAGTGGCGATTCGTTTTATATTAAAAATGCCGTATACGGACACCCCGTATAGCATGTCCAGTTCAGGTATTGTAGCCTACCATTTCAGCTAAAGTTTGTCTGTTGACTGAAGTTTCAACTTATCATATTTGAAACTTTAGTACTTCTTCAAAGCAGTATGACGCTTTTGCAAGCACACACTAAACAGCATATGTTTCTAATTGTAACCTAATTGATCAAAATAAACCTGGTTAATATGGCAACCAGCAGCCATAAAAATTGGGTCTTCTTTAAAAGCCAAACTTAAGCTGAATAAGTTCATTGATTAGGTGTACTATTTTTTTAGTAATAATAGTGAATTTGAAATTCAAATAACCGCCTGTTTTTTTTTCAAGACTATATATACTATAGGCTACTGTGTGACGAATTCCAGACGAAATATCTTTGCATTTTTTTTTTAAAGCTATACGGGCGATTTTATTCATTTAATATTAAAGTTACATTCCTTGGTTATAAGTAAAAAAAATTTTTACTGAAATCATAACGCTTGAGAATTTGTATTTTGTGCGGTTTTTCGTTCAAGCTGTATTTAAGTTTTATAGGATGTCCGTGGGTAATTGTCAGTTGATTAGATTTTTGCCTGTTATAACTACATAATGCAAAAATTTTCTCGGTGGACAATTTGATATCTCCTAACCGAGTTTGTGAAATCTGACAAAAACACGCCGCATGTCTCATTGCAGTTTGCTCACATCTAACGCTTGAACGTATTTACACTTGATTTCAGTTTTATATTGCACACGAGATTTTATTGCGTCACATTTTTTCCATGCCGCCATAAACAAAATTACGGGTCCCCTCTTCTCAGATCCTGTTTTATTAATTTTAGTAACTTCTGTTACTTTCTTGACCACCAGTATTTATTTATTTATTCCTGTTTTGGAGCGTGAATGAAAATTCGCTGTTTGTAAGTAACACCTATAACAAATCTATTTACACAACAGGTATATATATGTGTAGGTGAGAACGAAACAGGCTTATATTCGTTTCTCCCCGTGTGTAGGATGTAGCTCTTTGTGGTTAACCATGTAAGAAATGTGGCTCTTGGTCAAGAAATAGCTAGTCACCCTTGCTATAGAGCATCAAACTTAATTTGCAAACAGTAAAACATGCGCTATGTCATTTCTTCAGGCGCATTTTACTCCATCTTTTTTTGTAAGTTATTAACCTGCATATAGACGAAACCAAGATTTTCAGACGATGCTGGCACTCTGAAAAACAATCTAAGTCAGTCGTTTTTTAGAAAGTATTTTTGGAAATGCTTGGATTAAATAGAGTCGCCGGAAATAAAAACAAAGCAATGCGAAAATAAAAATACGAAACATAAAAAAATCCTAAAAAGGTGTATTACTGCCAACATTAGAGACAGTTTATAAAATAATATTTTTCATTCAACTATTTTTTGTAAAATTTATAGGTATCCTAAACATGTTGCAACATTGCCATAAATATGTGAAAGACTCATCATTTTCTTCCACAATAAATGAATTTTTTAGTGCTATTTTTCTTACGGAAACACGGTACAGTAGAAATGAAAAATATTTTGTACCAACCGCCAATATTGCCATGCATTTTCATTTTATTACAAACTGTTAGCACCATCACAATCAAAACAACAAAACCTTTTTACTCGTTGGTTTTTAGTAAGTAGCGTTTCATGAAGTTAAATATATACTTGATTTGATTAAATAAACAATTAAATACAAAAGAAACACATCTATTTTCCGTTGGCGATGACTTTTCGCATTTGGCAGAACATCCACCTAAAAAACAAACAAAAATATCTACTTGTTTGATGTACTATTAAAGACCAGTTATGGCGAGCTTGGCGATGTGCTTTCACGTGCATCGAAGCACCCCTATTGCTTCAATTTACTTTGTTATTTTGATTTACAATTATCGTGCCGCAACTACAAACTAAGGCTTGTCTACAAATATTTTATGAAGGTCATAGAAGCAGTTTACATGTCCGAGTCTTACGAACAATAGTTTAATGAAGCGGTTTTCAACCGAGGCGGCACCCTTGGGTGTCATTTCAAATGCAAAACGTTGCCGAGCGATATTTAAGAATCTGATTTTTGCTTTTCCAGTTCCGTTTATTGTCACATTTTAGTGATTTACCCACGGAAAAATCTGTAAGGGGTGCCGCAATCTATGTATTATTTCTGAGGGGTACCGCAAGCCATAAAATGTTGAGAACCACTGGTTTAATATTAAAATGCAAGCTGAAAACGTCCTTTTTACACAAAGTTTTTTGGAAAGTAGTAGATTTTGTGCTGCTGCAGGTCGAAAAGCATTACCACGCAATCGGCAAGCACTTGCTTTGCACAGAAGCGCAACTGTGTAAATTACTCTCTCCTTGGACAACCAAGACGCAGTGCATTGCTTCAATTAAATATTAGGCTAATGTTGCACAGAACATTTTATCGTTTGTTGTAGTTGTATTCGCCTAATTTTCACTATTGCGTTGTCACTTACTTAACCTTTCTTGCCTCTTAACTTCTGAACCTCATCTTTCACCTGTTTATACCTTATCTATTCACATTTTCTGTCAACAACTTTTTTTGTTGGTTGCTCTATCCCTCACAACTTTTTCCCATGGCCTGCAGATTATGGATTGCTTCCTAATAGTCAACAGTCGACAGTCAGGTCAGGCATCCCGCAGGCCGTAGAGCAGGGATACGATATTTTTGGCGTAGCACTAGTACATATGTCAGTTTCGAAGGCGGAAGTACATTGGTACTTGCTTCATCAAACACTTGAATCTTACTTTTCCTTAAACGATGGGACGAAATTGTCGAAAAGCTCGTAGGTGACTTTTTGGTCGAGTTGCTGCAAATTTGACTCGAACTGATGAATTCCTTCTTTGTTGGTTGATGCCGTGATCTGAAGAAACAAGCACAATTCTTATTTAACCCCCCAAAAAAGGTGCCAAGCTCAATTTCAGATTTAAATACGACCAATAGAGATCTACGTACAAACAATAAGATCCCCGGAGGGCAAACAAACATAACAAAGGACTGGTATTTACAGTTTTCTATCAATACCAAAAAAATAAAAAAACAAAGTGCTTTTTGTGTTTGACAAACAAACTAGTTAAGCACGTAAAACTCTTCGGTGGCCACATGAAACTTTTCTTTTCACTTTACAGCATGAAACTTTTTTGGAACCTGTTGTTTACACTTGTTGGTGACATAAAACTTTTTACACTTTAGGCTACTGCGTAATTCTAAGCCCCGTAGTAAAGCTGTATATAAATTCTAAAATAACACACTCCGTATAAACTTATTGTTCTTTGTTATGATTTTTTAGTGCCTCTAGCGCACATTTATTATCTGTGCAAACTTTACAGAACATTGAAACGTTTTCGCATAAGTTTTTGCAATCTTAAAACACAGCAAAAAGTTTCCGTTTGAAAGTTCCTATTGTCATTTAAAAAATGCAAAATCAGAGACATTTTTTGTCCTTTAGTTCTTGCATGTTAAGTGAATATAAATACCTGAAGGTTGATTGTTTTCAGTTTCTTTTCTAAGAATATGCGGTGATACTTACGAATGTCTTAAAATATCGAAATACAGTAGGAGTCGATACCTGATGCCAAGTGGCGGTACTCGTCCTTAACTATAGGCGGGCAGAAATGCCGACCACATTTATATAGGAGTTTCGGCCATGACCCCAACGCAGTAATTCTACCTTGAAACGTAAATTTTGCAAATATAGTAGGTTAACAACCTGGATAACGGAACTTTTTAACGCTTATAGCATATTTCGGCCTAACGATTTTTTGGCCTGGCACAAAAACCTTTGAACATTTTTACTTTTCGAACGTGTTTGATTTTCAAACCTTTTAACGTTTTTACTTTTTTGAACTTGTTTGATTCGCATAGTAATGACGTCATTCGGTACCGAGTGGATCCCGATTTTTTTTGCCAAAATATCGGATATCGGTATCGGAATAAATTATCAAGCATCCTACATCCCTAATGCGACTTACATGAGTGAAGATCTGCCCGTCATCATTCAACAGTTTTAGGCTAGAGTTGAACAGTTGACGGAAAAACAACCATTCTGATGTTGCAGAGCATTCTTCCTTCACCTGTGTTGGAAATTGGTAAAAAAATGATGCCTGTTATTTCTTAAAGGATTTACATACCAAATCAAGAAAATGCAATTATTTTTGCAGTTGATTTAGGCAAATTTAAAGCAGTAAACCCAATCAGCGGAATCTAGTAGTGTTGTTTTATGTATATTCTTGTACTTCTGCTTTACTTCATTTTTTACCTTTTTGACGATTGGAATGTCGGTGATGTCACTGATGATGTAATCAAACTTTCTTCCTTCCTTTTCGTATTTTCGCATATATGGAATGCAATCGCCAACTTCGATCTGAAAATTGTTTGAAATTTTTGCGTACGAAAATTGTTTAATTCCTTATCTTTTCTCGCAAACCCACTGTTCGCCTATATGTGAAGCAATTTGAGAATGATGCAGCTATACCTGTACTCAAACAAGATTTGCTATTTAATTATGGCTTTCTAAACGTTTAATCTGCGACCTACTATTCTATTGAAATTTTTCGCGATTATTAAGGTTGGTCAGTTGTGAACAAATATTTCCTCGATTGATTGGCAATTCGGGGAGGAGGAGGGGGCTTTTCGCATTACTTGATGCACATCAAAGATAAATAAGTAATTTAAATAGTTATCACACTGTGTGAAATTAGTTGAGCTCTACTTCTATAACACCCCGATGTGCCAGTTTAAGAAGGACTCAATTAAGCATTACATTGTTCATTAAACAAATCTACAGCGGCTTAAATATATAGCATGAACACTCGTTTTAACCTTGTAGTTGTCCCCCTCATATTTATCGAGCGAATCCTCGCAGCAACCCCGCAAGTATTTGCTGCAAGCTTTCATCACAACTTCGTCAATCTCGATCATTGTGATCATCTCTGGATTCAGCTTGCGCAGCTCATTCAAGGCTCCTGAAGATAATTGTTTGTACCGTGCTTTAACATAAAGAGAACATTTGCAACCACGTTTTTTAAAAGTAAAGTCAGTTTATTTTAGTCCAATCATTTTTCCAAATGTTCTAAATTGAAAAGAGTGATGTGGAAACGGTGAACAAAGTAAAGAATGAGATCTCATGTGCTGTTCGCGTTCCATTTTTTTTATTTTATTTTATTTTTTTTGACTAGAGCGGTTCTCAACCAGTGAGCCATAAGAACATTTGAGGTGGGCCACATACCAATTTAGAAAAATAGATTTAGTTTCATTTGTGTCAATATATTTAATTTTACAGGAATAATGGCTTGGAGAGGAATTAAAAAGGAATGTAAATTTATTGTTTAGCCGCAAGTATCTCACTAATGCACGGTTGAATAAATAATTTGTTTTGAAATACGTTATGCTGTGCTTTGTTCTAAACATATTTTACATTTTTTTTTCTTTCATAATTTTTTGAGGCCGCAGAATTTTTTTGCAAACTAAATGGGCCACGAAAGAAGAAAGGTTGAGAACCACTGGAATAGACATTGTTATTTTGTATTCTGGTTCTATTCGTTAGGCTTTACGAAACTTTGTTAATATGAAAAAGCTCTGCTTTGCCGAACATCAATCTCTTTTATATACATAGTTTAAAATAAACACACAAACTTTTTAATGTATATCTCATAGCCTTGAGGGGCCCTTTTGCGACAGCACATTGTTACGTATGAAACGCTTGGGCTGCCGATAATTAGATTTGCACGTCGGCTATGTTTTATCTCATCTTGGTCAAAATATACACACCTCCGTCACCGCCGCCTAGAATAAGCACTTTCTTGCCTTCGTAGTTGATGTATTCTGGCTTGTCGAGTCCACACAAAGATGACGTGTAGATATAATCGGCTTCCGACAGATCTAAAATTTTACAGGTTTTGTTTACCTGGGAATCAAAATTGGTGCATAGCACATGATTATAGTATCGTGAATCAACATGAGCGCATAGCACAGTGGTTCTCAAACTTAAAAAAAAAAAATTGCGCAACGGCCCCTCAGCAACTTTTTAAATTGCTTACGGTCCCTCAAAAATATACACAAAATAACGCTTGTTTTTAATGGTATAAATGGGACTGGTAAACTTGCTTCTTTGCTTTCAGCTCGGCTATGTTAACCTCTAACGAATCACTTTATTTGAGTGGAGCAATCACGAACAGTTTTAAAACCGTGACTGACCGACGACCGTACAGCACACAGTGTCATCGCATTTGCAACAAGCTGTGAAAACGCAATTTTCATTAGCACAGCGTAAGACTATGACGTCACAATGGACAATTCAACTCGAAGCTTACAATAACTTTAATGAACAAAATATTCAGCTTTGCTTTGAAAAGTAAGTTGCCTGAAGTTTTCTTCATCAGGGGCGTCGTGTTGATTTTTTGTTAGTGGCTTCGCGGTCCCCGAAAATTGTCTCGCGGACCCCACTTTGAGAACCACTGGATAGCACATGATAATAATGTCGTGAATCAACATGAGCGCATAGCAAATGCTAATAATGATTACAAAACGAAAAATAATCATGGTTGTGTGTTCAACTGGTTCGACTGAACCCTTATAACCTTTAACTTAAATCGAAAATCATTGTCAGAAATATTTTGCTTTTTGGTATAGCCCAGGGTCAACCTTCGCCGGATCCCTGGGGGATAAGCGAGCGTTTTTCAAGGGGTCCGAGGTCAAAATGTTTTAAGATTTGTAGTTACGTGTACCAGTGCCGGGGTTTGTCTCAACGCTGATCAATGTGTGGTTAAACCGCAGCTGTTTTGATTTTTTTGCAGTCGTAGAGAAGAAAGAATGAAAATATTACATTTGTCCAAATTCGGTCAGTGTTTCTTAACTTTTTATGGCGACCCTAACTGTGCCTGAGTTCAAAAGCGAAGCTTTGGCGACCCAATTCTCATCGTTAAACTTTTTGCAAGATTGCAGTGAACAAAGAAGAAATCAGACAATATTATAGCATAAAATTCAAATGTGATAAATATTGGTCATGTCTTCGCATTTCAGTTAATTCGGGAGAAACCTTACTCGGAACCAATCTTAATTAACCTAACCATGCGAAATACTGAAGTCGGCGACCCAATAACATCCAACGGCGGCCTAAGCTAATTTGGCTCGCGAACCAACGATTGAGAAACACTGATTTATTGGTTGCCGACAGCTTTCTGCGTTGCTCTACGCCAATTTAATTCTTCCTCCGCAATGCTGTTATCTGGAATGTCGTGTTCCTGTCAGCATTTTAAAGGGGCAATATCGCAAAGGATTGAGAGTTGAAAATCAAATATGGGGGACCTTCTTAGTAGAGACGAATTTCACAACATTAACGTGCGTGTGACATATCACCAATACAGCAAGTGTTAAATGTGATAATTTCCGAGGTAGAGTTTTTTAAGTTTTACGTCTTCATAATGTTAAATTGGTCATGTTGTAAACAACTCGACAATAATACAATAGTTAACTCGAGGAAATATTCGCAAATAAGCATTTTATTTTTAGGGCTGTGTTCTATGTCTTTGCAAATTTTGAACGCGAGCTACATAAAATTGTCTATCCCGAGGGCCAGAGGTATACCCCTGTGGGTCTTTTCCCTACTCTGTTGTGTTTTACTGTGAGCTATATTCGGTAAAAGCGATATGTTGTCGTTTTTATCAAATGTAAATTATATCGTTCAATTTGACAATATGCACATTGGTATGTTGAGGCAGGTCATTCAATCACAATTGAGTGGAATAAGACAAAACGATCGATCGTCTCTCTTTCTTGGAAATGTGGCTTTCAGATTAAATAGAATCGACTTACTTTCTAACCAGTCGAGCAACAGTATGTTGCCCAATTCCTTCGTTCTGGCAATGGTGACCTGTTGGAAATCGCTCTGTTCGTTTGCTAATACTTCTGTTAAATCCATTTCATTTATTCTTCCATCTCCCAAGATGGAATACCGCCAAACATCTCCACCTCGTCTCAATGGAGCTGTTCTACAAATTAAAAAAATCTACCGGTTGCGTTCTTAAACAATATTAGTTTAACTTAAAGCTCAGTAATATTAAACTTTTCTGTACCAACGAAAAATTATTTGTATTACCAATGTTTGACTTAACTTGAAATAACCCTTTTTTTGGCTTGACTTAAGTATTTTAGGCAAAATGTTTTGACTTTACCTAATTCTTTTTAACAAATGACTTTACTTGTCTTGGTCATTTATTTTATGCATGCAAAACAATATGCTTGCTATATATGGTTTTGTGTTATTTCTTTTGAGTTATTGCTGATAATCGGAAGAGTTTACTAGTTTTAACAGTTTAACGTTTAATTTTAATGACAAGGACTTGACTTGCTCTAAATATTACTTGAGAGTTCACTTTATTTATTCAAAAAACAACCCGATTTCCGTATTTAAATTCATAGGGCTCCTTTTTGATACATGAAAAACGACAATTAACATATTTACCGATGTACTGTAAACTCGTCTTTAAAGGCTTCCTCCAGTTTTTTATAAAGCACATTGGATGTTTCCTAAAAAGGCAGCCTATCATTTATTAAACAATATAATTCGACACAGACTATATCTATCTTGTTTGGAACTCACCTCATTATACTTCTTTCTTTCTTTACCCTGGATTTGTTCTGTTAAGTCTAACGTCATGATCTTTTCACTGCACGTCAGTTGAACTGTCCTGGTTTTATGTTAAAAATATAAGGAACACTTTGTAATAAGAGTATGCTCACACTATTTATACGGTAACACACATTCAGACAAATCAACAATATCTTAAGCCAAATAATCTGTAATGCAATAGTATTACGACAAACGACACATAGTATGACAAAATACGCAGCACGACGGAATAAGATCTAAAATCGTTTACAGACCAAAACTTGTCGGAAATAGTCCTAACTTAATAAAATAACGTGCAGCACTGTAGGTAGAGGGCTTTACACAGAAACGACTAGGACTGACCAAACAGATTGGATTTTATTTTCTGACTTGTTTTTATGGACCCCCCAAACACGAAATTCCATTCATGTGAACTGAAAATAAAGAAATTGTTAAAAAAAAAAACAGCCAAGTGCCGTTATTTTCCCACACCAGTCTTGGAAATGACGTTGGTCCCACCTATTGTATTCAACCCGGCCGCGTGATCTAATATGTTTGAAACTGGAGAACTAAGCGATTTCCCACATGAATAGCACTGTTTTATTCGGTAGCACTGTCTATTCACAGTTGCTTGCGAATAATGGCGAATTTATAAATGTGCTTCTATTCGATTACTACAATTGTGCACTTACAGCAAACGTTTTGGAAATCCAAAGTAAGATATAACAGTCGAGAAGCCTCCCGAATCTTCCGCTGGCACCTCGTTGGCAAAGTGGCACTGGAAGCCTTCATCCAGAACCAGTCGCTTCACCCTTTCAGAATCTTCTTTCCAGCTGTCTGAAACGCCATGAGCTAATGTTTAAACTGACGAAACACACAGAACTGTGCTTAGATGTAAAAGGTAACATTTCATTTGCGCGCAAAAGTATAGTGGCGTGATAAGCAATGGTTTATTCCCAAACCAAATGTCCTTGATACCTCATACCTCCCCAACAACATTATTGTTTGCAGCAAACGGAAACTGACTAATAACCCCAATCAAACATGCCTAATCCTTCCCATTACATTAACGTTTCCAATCATTTGTGCCGTTTATTAATCGTCTTTTCGAGTTGAAGAAAGGCGCACCCATCGACAGAGTTATGTTAACAAGGTATTTTGAAATTGCTGCTGAAGTATTTTGGAAAATAAATCCTAGCCTAAGTCATCAGTTGCACAAGTCAAGTACCAGCCAATTTACTTTTGCTTTAACTTTATGAACATACATTTCACTTACCTGCTCTTTTTTGGTTAGGCAAACGTGGAACGGTCTGGAAATGTGTGGAGAAAATTGTGCACATTTTGTAATAGATAAACCTGCAACCCTACTTCGCTTAACGAAACAAAGCAAAGTAAATCGCTATGCTGTCCAATCTACAACTGTCTATAATTAGTCACTACTTTATATGCGGTTTCGTTAGTTCAATAAGAACTGATGCTTGCCAAACGCCACCAACTCTGTCTGCTAGTGACGCCGCAAACTAAAGGAAATTAAAATCTTAACTGAAACTGATCTGTTAACAGGCCAAACTAAATGGAAGATGCTACTCTGCGACTGTCAGGCTCAATAATTATCCCCGTTTAACCGACACAAGCTGTTTTTTCTGTCTTAACTACGTTTTGCACCAAACTTGAAATTTATGCTATTTCCTCTGCCGCGTACAGTATAAGATCTTAGGCCCAGCCTCGTAGCACAGCTGTACGTTAAAGGTGAAAGGTTGTTCTGTTAAAAGAGACTAACGCCACAAACTTTTATCTGCTGTTAACTCTTTATTTTAACATTAACCTCAAACAATTAAAGTCACTTGATGCTTTTAGTCACTAACTACAACGCACTGTTAAGCATTTTATTGTTGACACACTTGAACTATCTCGGCAAAACACACACACAGTACATATTCCTCACTGACAACCTATACACTTGCTATCCTACGCTTTGGGGCACTAATCCTTAAGTCATTCCCTTCTGCTGCGTACAGTAGAAGATCTAAAAGGCTTAACTTCGTGGCACAGCTGTACATTGATGGTGAAAGGTTGGTCTGTTGAAAGAGACTAACAAACTTTTATCGTTTGTTAATTCTCTATTTTAACATTAACCTCAAAACAACTAAAGTCACTCGATTGCTACTAGCTGCAACCTAAATGCCCTTTGAAGCATTTGTTCGCTGACGCACTTTGACTACCTCGGCCTATTTTTATTTCATCCTTTTCCAAACACACATACAGTTAACAATTTCCTCACCGGCAACCTGTATGCACTTGTTATCCTACTCTTTGGGGCACTAATCCTTAAGTCATTCCCTTCTGCTGCGTACAGTAGAAGATCTAAAAGGCTTAACTTCGTGGCACAGCTGTACATTGATGGTGAAAGGTTGGTCTGTTGAAAGAGACTAACGCCACAAACTTTTATCTGTTGTTAATTCTCTATTTTAACATTAACCTCAAAACAACTAAAATCACTCGATTGCTACTAGCTGCAACCTAAATGCCCTTTAAAGCATTTGTTCGCTGACGCACTTTGACTATCTCGGCCTATTTTTTATTTCATCCTTTTCCAAACACACATACAGTTAACAATTTCCTCACCGGTAACCTGTATGCACTTGTTATCCTACGCTTTGGGGCACTAATCCTTAAGTCATTCCCTTCTGCTGCGTACAGTAGAAGATCTAAAAGGCTTAACTTCGTGGCACAGCTGTACATTGATGGTGAAAGGTTGGTCTGTTGAAAGAGACTAACAAACTTTTATCGTTTGTTAATTCTCTATTTTAACATTAACCTCAAAACAACTAAAGTCACTCGATTGCTACTAGCTGCAACCTAAATGCCCTTTGAAGCATTTGTTCGCTGACGCACTTTGACTACCTCGGCCTATTTTTATTTCATCCTTTTCCAAACACACATACAGTTAACAATTTCCTCACCGGCAACCTGTATGCACTTGTTATCCTACTCTTTGGGGCACTAATCCTTAAGTCATTCCCTTCTGCTGCGTACAGTAGAAGATCTAAAAGGCTTAACTTCGTGGCACAGCTGTACATTGATGGTGAAAGGTTGGTCTGTTGAAAGAGACTAACGCCACAAACTTTTATCTGTTGTTAATTCTCTATTTTAACATTAACCTCAAAACAACTAAAATCACTCGATTGCTACTAGCTGCAACCTAAATGCCCTTTAAAGCATTTGTTCGCTCACGCACTTTGACTATCTCGGCCTATTTTATGTCATCCTTTGCAAAACACACACACAGTTAACAATTTCCTCACCGGCAACCTGTATGCACTTGTTATCCTACGCTTTGGGGCACTTATCCTTAAATTATTCCCTTCTGCTGCGTATAATATAATATCTAAAATGCTTGACTTCGTGGCACAGCTGTACATTGATGGTGAAAGGTTAGTCTGAGGTTCGTTGAAAGAGACTAACGCCACAAACTTTTATCGTTTGTTAACTCTTTATCGTAACATTAACCTTAAAACAACTAAAGTCACTCGATTGCTTCTAGTCACAAACTCAAACGCTTTATCTCGTTCTATTTTCATCTCATGCTTCGCAAAACACACACACAGTATACAATTCCCTCACCGGCAACCTGTATGCACTGCAATGCTACGCTTTGTGGCACTAACCTGCTCTGTCTTTGCTACAAAACAGCCTGAACCACAAGCGGACTGGTGGCCCGCAAGTGACGTACATTTTAATCAGCTAAACCAGTCGAAATAACTGAGTTTTCGCGTATTGTCAAACCCGTCTGCTAGGATGTTTAACGGCGTACAGATGCTGTTTAAATTGACTTCTTCGCCACAAAAGGTAAATGACAACAGTGAGTAAGAAAAGTTGGTACGAAGGGGCTTCATATTCAGTTTAACCTAGCGTGATCGAGTGTAGAAAGGTAGAAAGCAAAATAGATGCTTTTAGTCTGGCTGTTTGACAGACTGAAAAGACTTGGTTTACGGCCGACTGATCGTCACCCAATCAGTCAAAGTTGTTTTAAAAGTTTTCGTTGGGGTAATTTCATTTCGGCGAATCTACTATAAGGCTAACGTCTTGAGATAAACTCGTAGTGGCGATTTGTTTTATATTAAAAATGCCGTATACGGACACCCCGTATAGCATGTCCAGTTCAGGTATTGTAGCCTACCATTTCAGCTAAAGTTTGTCTGTTGACTGAAGTTTCAACTTATCATATTTGAAACTTTAGTACTTCTTCAAAGCAGTATGACGCTTTTGCAAGCACACACTAAACAGTAGATGTTTCTAATTGTAACCTAATTGATCAAAATAAACCTGGTTAATATGGCAACCAGCAGCCATAAAAATTGGGTCTTCTTTAAAAGCCAAACTTAAGCTGAATAAGTTCATTGATTAGGTGTACTATTTTTTTAGTAATAATAGTGAATTTGAAATTCAAATAACCGCCTGTTTTTTTTCAAGACTATATATATATACTATAGGCTACTGTGTGACGAATTCCAGACGAAATATCTTTGCATTTTTTTGAAGCTATACCGGCGATTTTATTCATTTAATATTAAAGTTACATTTCTTGGTTATAAGTAACGAATTTTTTTACTGGAATCATAACGCTTGAGAATTTGTATTTTGTGCGGCTTTTTCGTTCAAGCTGTATTTAAGTTTTATAGGATGTCCGTGGGTAATTGTCAGTTGATTACATTTTTCCCTGTTATAACTACATAATGCAAAAATTTTCTCGGTGGACAATTTGATATCTCCTAACCGAGTTTGTGAAATCTGACAAAAACACGCCGCATGTCTCATTGCAGTTTGTTCACATCTAACGCTTAAACGTATTTACACTTGATTTCAGTTTTATATTGCACACGAGATTTTATTGCGTCACATTTTTTCCATGCCGCCATAAACAAAATTACGGGTCCCCTCTTCTAAGATCCTGTTTTATTACTTTTAGTAACTTCTGTTACTTTCTTGGCCACCAGTATTTATTTATTTATTCCTGTTTTGCAGCGTGAATGAAAATTCGCATAAATTTAGCCTACGCAAAACTGTTAGTATGTAACACCTATAACAAATCTATGTTCACAACAGGTATATATCTGTGTAGGTGAGAACGAAACAGGCTTATATTCGTTTCTCCCCGTGTGTAGGATGTAGCTCTTTGTGGTTAACCATGTAAGAAATGTGGCTCTTGGTCAAGAAATAGCTAGTCACCCTTGCTATACAGCATCAAACTTAATTTGCAAACAGTAAAACATGTACTATGTCATTTCTTCAGGCGCATTTTACTCCATCTTTTTTTGTAAGTTATTAACCTGCATATAGACGACACCAAGATTTTCAGACGATGCTGGCACTCTGAAAAACATTTTTTGTAAAAATTATAGGTATCCTAAACATGTCGCAACATTTCCATAAATATGTGAAAGACTCATCATTTTCTTCCACAATAAATGGATTTTTTAGTGATATTTTTGCCAATTTTTTTAGTGCTATTTTTCTTACGGAAACACGGTACAGTTGAAATGAAAAATATTTTGTACCAACCGCCAATATTGCCATGCATTTTCATTTTATTACAAACTGTTAGCACCATCACAATCAAAACAACAAAACCTTTTTACTCGTTGGTTTTTAGTAAGTAGCGTTTCATGAAGTTAAATATATAATTGATTTGATTAAATAAACAATTAAATACAAAAGAAACACATCTATTTTCCGTTGGCGATGACTTTTCGCATTTGGCAGAACATCCACCTAAAAAACAAACAAAAATATCGATGTGCGATGTGCTTTCACGTGCATCGAAGCACCCCTATTGCTTCAATTTACTTTGTTATTTTGATTTACAATTGCAGTTCGTGTTGCGTGAAACCCTTATCGTGCCGCAACTACAAACTAAGGCTTGTCTACAAATATTTTATGAAGGTCATAGAAGCAGTTTACATGTCCGAGTCTTACGAACAATAGTTTAATGAAGCGGTTTTCAACCGAGGCGGCACCCTTGGGTGTCATTTCAAATGCAAAACGTTGCCGAGCGATATTTAAGAATCTAATTTTTGCTTTGTGTGTAAGATTACTTTTTGTGTAAAATTAGAGTGGAATAAATCCAATTAAAACTTCCTACGTTGTGCAGAGTTGATGTGTGTTGTTCCAGTTCCGTTTATTGTCACATTTTAGTGATTTACCCACGGAAAAATCTGTAAGGGGTGCCGCAATCTATGTATTATTTCTGAGGGGTACCGCAAGCCATAAAATGTTGAGAACCACTGGTTTAATATTAAAATGCAAGCTGAAAACGTCCTTTTTACACGAATTTTTTTGGAAAGTAGTAGATTTTGTGCTGCTGCAGGTCGAAAAGCATTACCACGCAATCGGCAAGCACTTGCTTTGCACAGAAGCGCAACTGTGAAAATTACTCTCTCCTTGGACAACCAAGACGCAGTGCATTGCTTCAATTAAATATTAGGCTAATGTTGCACAGAACATTTTATCGTTTGTTGTAGTTGTATTCGCCTAATTTTCACTATTGCGTTGTCACTTACTTAACCTTTCTTGCCTCTTAACTTCTGAACCTCATCTTTCACCTGTTTATACCTTATCTATTCACATTTTCTGTCAACAACTTTTTTTGTTGGTTGCTCTATCCCTCACAACTTTTTCCCATGGCCTGCAGATTATGGATTGCTTCCTAATAGTCAACAGTCGACAATCAGGTCAGGCATCCCGCAGGCCGTAGAGCAGGGATACGATATTTTTGGCGTAGCACTAGTACATATGTCAGTTTCGAAGGCAGAAGTACATTGGTACTTGCTTCATCAAACACTTGAATCTTACTTTTCCTTAAACGATGGGACGAAATTGTCGAAAAGCTCGTAGGTGACTTTTTGGTCGAGTTGCTGCAAATTTGACTCGAACTGATGAATTCCTTCTTTGTTGGTTGATGCCGTGATCTGAACAAACAAGCACAATTCTTATTTAACCCCCCCAAAAAGGTGCCAAGCTCAATTTCAGATTTAAATACGACCAATCTACGTACATCTACGTACAAACAATAAGATCCCCGGAGGGCAAACAAACATAACAAAGGACTGGTATTTACAGTTTTCTATCAATACCAAAAAAATAAAAAAACAAAGTGCTTTTTGTGTTTGACAAACAAATTAGTTAAGCACGTAAAACTCTTCGGTGGCCACATGAAACTTTTCTTTTCACTTTACAGCATGAAACTTTTTGTTGGAACCTGTTGTTTACACTTGTTGGTGACATAAAACTTTTTACACTTTAGGCTACTGCGTAATTCTAAGCCCCGTAGTAAAGCTGTATATAAATTCTAAAATAACACACTCCGTATGAACTTATTGTTCTTTGTTATGATTTTTTAGTGCCTTTGGCGCACATTTATTATCTGTGCAAACTTTACAGAACATTGAAACGTTTTCGCATAAGTTTTTGCAATCTTAAAACACAGCAAAAAGTTTCCGTTTGAAAGTTCCTATTGTCATTTTTAAATGCAAAATCAGAGACATTTTTTGTCCTTTAGTTCTTGCATGTTAAGTGAATATAAATAACTGAAGGTTGATTGTTTTCAGTTTCTTTTCTAAGAATATGCGGTGATACTTACGAATGTCTTAAAATATCGAAATACAGTAGGAGTCGATACCTGATGCCAAGTGGCAGTACTCGTACTATACTATAGGCGGGCAGAAATGCCGACCACATTTATATAGGAATTTCGGCCATGATTTGCACGCCAACGCAGTAATTTTACCTTGAAACGTAAATTTTGCAAATATAGCAGAAACTTTTTAACAAAACTTTTTAACGCTTAAAGCAAATTTCGGCCTGGCACAAAAACCTTTGAACGTTTTTACTTTTCGAACGTGTTTGATTTTCAAACGTTTTAACGTTTTAATTTTTTAAACTTGTTTGATTTGCAAAGTAATGACGTCATTCGGAACCGATCGGATCCTGATTTTTTTTTGCCAAAATATCGGATATCGGTATCGGAATAAATTATCAAGCATCCTACATCCCTAATGCGACTTACATGAGTGAAGATCTGCCCGTCATCATTCAACAGTTTTAGGCTAGAGTTGAACAGTTGACGGAAAAACAACCATTCTGATGTTGCAGAGCATTCTTCCTTCACCTGTGTTGGAAATTGGTAAAAAAATGATGCCTGTTATTTCTTAAAGGATTTACATACCAAATCAAGAAAATGCAATTATTTTTGCAGTTGATTTAGGCAAATTTAAAGCAGTAAACCCAATCAGCGGAATCTAGTAGTGTTGTTTTATGTATATTCTTGTACTTCTGCTTTACTTCATTTTTTACCTTTTTGACGATTGGAATGTCGGTGATGTCACTGATGATGTAATCAAACTTTCTTCCTTCCTTTTCGTATTTTCGCATATATGGAATGCAATCGCCAACTTCGATCTGAAAATTGTTTGAAATTTTTGCGTACGAAAATTGTTTAATTCCTTATCTTTTCTCGCAAACCCACTGTTCGCCTATATGTGAAGCAATTTGAGAATGATGCAGCTATACCTGTACTCAAACAAGATTTGCTATTTAATTATGGCTTTCTAAACGTTTAATCTGCGACCTACTATTCTATTGAAATTTTTCGCGATTATTAAGGTTGGTCAGTTGTGAACAAATATTTCCTCGATTGATTGGCAATTCGGGGAGGAGGAGGGGGCTTTTCGCATTACTTGATGCACATCAAAGATAAATAAGTAATTTAAATAGTTATCACACTGTGTGAAATTAGTTGAGCTCTACTTCTATAACACCCCGATGTGCCAGTTTAAGAAGGACTCAATTAAGCATTACATTGTTCATTAAACAAATCTACAGCGGCTTAAATATATAGCATGAACACTCGTTTTAACCTTGTAGTTGTCCCCCTCATATTTATCGAGCGAATCCTCGCAGCACCCCCTCAAGTATTTGCTGCAAGCTTTCATCACAACTTCGTCAATCTCGATCATTGTGATCATCTCTGGATTCAGCTTGCGCAGCTCATTCAAGGCTCCTGAAGATAATTGTTTGTACCGTGCTTTAACATAAAGTGAACATTTGCAAACCACGTTTTTTAAAAGTAAAGTCAGTTTATTTTAGTCCAGTCATTTTTCCAAATGTTCTAAATTAAAAAGTGTAAAGTGGAAACGGTAAACAAAGTAAAGAGTGAGTCACATGTGCTGTTCGCGTACCATTTTTTTTTATTTTATTTTATTTTATTTGACTAGAGCGGTTCTCAACCAGTGAGCCATAAGAACATTTGAGGTGGGCCACATACCAATTTAAAAAAATAGATTTAGTTTCATTTGTGTCAATATATTTAATTTTACAGGAATAATGGCTTGGAGAGGAATTAAAAAGGAATGTAAATTTATTGTTTAGCCGCAAGTATCTCACTAATGCACGGTTGAATAAAAAATTTGTTTTGAAATACGTTATGCTGTGCTTTGTTCTAAACATATTTTACATTTTTTTTTCTTTCATAATTTTTTTGGGCCGCAGAATTTTTTTGCAACCTAAATGGGCCACGAAAGAAGAAAGGTTGAGAACCACTGGACTAGACATTGTTATTTTGTATTCTGGTTCTATTCGTTAGGCTTTACGAAACCTTGTTAATATGAAAAAGCTCTGCTTTGCCGAACATCAATCTCTTTTATATACATAGTTTAAAATAAACACACATTAACTTTTTAATGTATATCTCATAGCCTTGAGGGGCCCTTTTGCGACAGCACATTGTTACGTATGAAACGCTTGGGCTGCCGATAATTAGATTTGCACGTCGGCTATGTTTTATCTCATCTTGGTCAAAATATACACACCTCCGTCACCGCCACCTAGAATAAGCACTTCCTTGCCTTCGTAGTTGATGGATTCGGACTTGTCTAGTCCACACAAAGATGACGTGTAGATATAATCGGCTTCCGACAGATCTAAAATTTTAATTTTACAGGTTTTGTTTACCTGGAAATCAACATGAGTGCATAGCACAGTGGTTCTCAAACTTTAAAAAAAAAAATTGCGCAACGGCCCCTCAGCAACTATTTAATATGCTTACGGTCCCTCAAAAATATACACAAAATAACACTTGTTTTTAATGGTATAAATGGGATTGGTAAACTTGCTTCTTTGCTTTCAGCTCGGCTATGTTAACCTCTAACGAATCACTTTATTTGAGTGGAGCAATCACGAACAGTTTTAAAACCGTGACTGACCGACGACCGTACAGCCCACAGTGTCATCGCATTTGCAACAAGCTGTGAAAACGCAATTTTCATTAGCACAGCGTAAGACTATGACGTCACAATGGACAATTCAACTCGAAGCTTATAATAACTTTAATGAACAAAATATTCAGCTTTGTTTTGAAAAGTAAGTTGCCTGAAAATTTTATTGCACAAAAAGTTTTCTTCATCAGGGGCGTCGTGTTGATTTTTTGTTAGTGGCTTCGCGGACCCCGAAAATTGTCTCGCGGACCCCAGTTTGAGAACCACTGGATAGCACATGATAATAATGTCGTGAATCAACATGAGCGCATAGCAAATGCTAATAATGATTACAAAACGAAAAATAATCATGGTTGTGTGTTCAACTGGTTCGACTAAACACTTATAACCTTTAACTTAAATCGAAAATCATTGTCAGAAATATTTTGCTTTTTGGTATAGCCCAGGGTCAACCTTCGCCGGATCCCTGGGGGATAAGCGAGCGTTTTTCAAGGGGTCACGAGGTCAAAATGTTTTAAGATTTGTAGATTGTAGTGAACAAAGAAGAAATCAGACAATATTATAGCATAAAATTCAAATGTGATAAATATTGGTCATGTCTTCGCATTTCAGTTAATTCGGGAGAAACCTTACTCGGAACCAATCTTAATTAACCTAACCATGCGAAATACTGAAGTCGGCGACCCAACCACATCCAACGGCGGCCTAAATTTGGCTCGCGAACCAACGGTTGAGAAACACTGATTTATTGGTTGCCGACAGCTTTCTGCGTTGCTCTACGCCAATTTAATTCTTCCTCTGCAATGCTTTTATCTGGAATGTCGTGTTCCTGCCAGCATTTTAAAGGGCAATATCGCAAAGGATTGAGAGTTGAAAATCAAATATGGGGGGCCTTCTTAGTAGAGACGAATTTCACAACATTAACGTGCGTGTGACATATCACCAATACAGCAAGTGTTAAATGTGACAATTTCCGAGCTAGAGTGTTTCAAGTTTTACGTCTTCATAATATTAAATTGGGAATGTTGTAAACAAACTCGACAATAATACAATAGTTAACTCGAGGAAATATTCGCAAATAAGCATTTTCTTTTTAGGGCTGTGTTCTATGTCTTTGCAAAGTTTGAACGCGAGCCACATAAAATTGTCTATCCCGAGGGCCAGAGGTATACCCCTGTGAGTCCTTTCCCTACTCTGTTGTGTTTTACTGTGAGCTATATTCGGTACAAGCGTAACTATATATGTTGTAGTTTTTAGTTCAATTTTACAGTATACTCCAGCGGTTCCCAAACTTTTCTGAAAATTTGGCCTGGCGGACCCTTTGCAATTATTTTGATATTTCGCGGCCCTATAAAAATTCAAGGGTCAGTTGACCCATGTTTCTTATTTCGCTGATATCAGGTAGTTCAGCCTAATAGACGCTTTATGATGTCACAAGAGACATCAACAAACACGCTATATTATCGAATAATAAAGCATAATTAAAGACTAAAAATGTTTTTAACAAAGTCTAATTCAAATGTTTAAAAACATTCGCTAATGACTAATGTTTAAAAAGTTAAAGAATAACTCTCCTTGCGTACCCTCTGAAACTGCTGTACGGACCCCAGTTGGTCCGCGGACCCCAGTTTGGGAACCGCCGTTATACACATTGATATGTTGAGGAGGGTCATTCAATCACAATTGAGTGGAATAAGACAAAACGATCGATCGTCTCTCTTTCTTGGAAATGTGGCTTTCAGATTAAATAGAATCGACTTACTTTCTAACCAGTCGAGCAACAGTATGTTGCCCAATTCCTTCGTTCTGGCAATGGTGACCTGTTGGAAATCGCTCTGTTCGTTTACTAATACTTCCGTTAAATCCATTTCATTTATTCTTCCATCTCCCAAGATGGAATACCGCCAAACATCTCCACCTCGTTTCAATGGAGCTGTTCTACAAATTAAAAAAATCTACCGGTTGCGTTCTTAAACAATATTAGTTTAACTTAAAGCTTTGTAATATTAAACTTTTCTGTACCAACGAAAAATTATTTGCATTACCAATGTTTGACTTAACTTGAAGTAACCCTTTTTTTGACTTGACTTAGTATTTTGGGCAAAATGCTTTGACTTTACCTAATTCTTTTTAACAAATGACTTTACTTGTCTTGGTCATTTATTTTAATTTATGCATGCAAAACAATATGCTTGCTATATATGGTTTTGTGTTATTTCTTTTGAGTTATTGCTGGTAATCGGAAAAGTTTACTTATTTTAACAGTTTAATTTTAATGACAAGGACTTGAATTGCTCTAATTATGACTTGCCTGAGAGTTAACTTCATTTATTCAAAAACGACTTGACTTGGACTTCCGTTTTTACAAATGACTTTACTGGGACTTGACTTGTTTACAACACTGCACGTTACTAGTGGCATATATGCATTGCGAAATATCACTCTAAATATTTTTTAATGAACCCTGTATCACACCGCGTTACCAGACCTGAAAGAAACCCAGCTTTCGCGTATGGAAAGTCATGATGGATAAATTTTGTTTATTCACAACATACGACGTCATATGTGGAACAACTCACCGATGTATCGTAAACTCATCTTTAAGTGCTTCCTGCAGTTTTTCATAAAGCCTGTCGGATATCTAGTAATCAAAACAAAGAGTCTTTTGTAGAAAAAGTTAGCAAAGATCGGCCGAAACACACTTTCTTCATCCACTTACATTCCTGTAGTCGATTATTTGTTTTCCCTGGCATTGTCCGGTCAAATCCATCGTCATAAATGTTTCACAACATGTCAATTGAATTGTCCTGGGTATATGAAATATGTCAAAAAAGCTTATAGACGGAAATGTTAACATGGTCAACGAAAACATTTTAGAAGTTTAATTACCTTTTAATTAATACTCATGCTAGCTAGTACAGTATCTGGCATTTATATGTGACTTCAGCGTAGGATGACAGATGTAGCCAACTTATGTTTAATTACGATCGACTGGAATGCTATTAGAGACTCGCAATCGACTAGTTCTATAAAAAGTCACAAAAAACACATATTAAACATTTTTGAGCTTTAATTGCATTTCAAGCCAGCGACGGAGGTTAATTTGTTACGTAAAAGAACGCTTTTTTAGGCTGGTCCGGGCAACAATTGATCATTTTAATGTCCCGCATGTGTGTGACAGCTACGTAATGACGTAACACATATTCGACGCGATCGACCGGATGGAATGTGGCGATCGACGTGTTGGCCACCACTGGTGTAGGACATATCATAAATTTATACTTTGGTGTGATTGCCTGGGCTATTGCGCTGTAAATAAACATGAGCGAACGTTATTTTCCCAAACGCAAAGTTGCTAAAAACATGGTGTCTGCGGCCACAAATATTGACCAGCATTAGGACAAAAACAAATATTAGGCTACACTGTTTGCAAAAGTGTAGGCTTTACGAAAAGAACAACGCCAATACATGGTTTTCAGCATAATACTCTAGCAAAGCTAGCAATTCAGGTCGGACACCATTAAAAGGTCTTAGAAGTTTTATATATTATACATGCACCAGCAAAGGCATCGTCAATAGATCTTAATTGGAATGAATCACGAAATATATATATATATATATACTATAGCCTATATATCTTTTAGTATAGTGTCTGACCTGAATTGCTAGCTTTTCTAGAGTATATTTGGCTGTTAATAAGGTCGACACTTATTTTGCAAGGGTCAATGTGATTCCCAATATTGCATATTTTAATGTGGTTTTATTACAATAATCAAAGTGGTTCAACGAAATTGATCAAAAACATTGAACCTGCTTTAAGGTCCACTCCACTTTAGCAGCTATATTTGTGTGTCTAAAATCCAAACATAATACTTCAAATTTGCGCAGGTCAGAAACTTAAGCGGCGCTTGTTACTTTTTTACAGCCTCCGGGGCAAGTAACCTGTTTCTATTTTGCAGCACTTGACCAGCAAGTTGCCCACAAGCATTGTTCACAACTGGTTCCTGCCTTTTGAATAGTTAGCACCGCGCGTTTAAAACTTTACGCGGCAAATTCGAATCTACATTGTCTTTATTAAATAATTTATACACTTACAGCAAAGTTTTCGGGTATCCGAAATAAGATATAACAGTTGCAGGGCCTTGCGCATTCTCCCCTTGTACCTCGTTGGTAAAGTGGCATTGAAAGCCTTCATCCAGAACTAATCGCTTTACAGCGTCGGCACACCAGCTAACTGAAATTCCATATCAAATGCTGTAGTTTTGTATATAAATTTTATAAAAATATAAATTGAGATTTAGCGCGCGAAAACGTGTCCAGATTAACCAATGACTTTCGAATGCTTGTCAACTGTGACAAAAGGCATGCGAAGATATTCAACCAAAAAACGTAACTCGCAAGCGTAGTAATTGCTGTTAAAGTGCAGTACATGACTTATGTAGACATTAGCTGCAAAAAAAGTTTTAATTGCTCACCTGATTTCTGCCGATTTGTCGATCGTGGAATGGTTTGAAAAAGTGTGGTGAAGATTGTACTCATTTTATTATCAAATTAAGCTATCCAAAAAATGACAAATAATTAGGTAACGTATCTAAACTGTCGGCAAATCACAGTTAAATTATGGCTATCTGCAATTTTATTCGGCCTTTCGCTCACCGGCTGACTTGTTGGTCACTAAGCTATTTGAAACGCCGTTTTTATAACAACGCACAAACTAATGCGGGGATGCATAAAAACCGCACTTGGTGTAAGTCAAGACTAATAGCTATAGTGAAAACAGACAGTACTGGTAATGTGCCGACTTTTTCTTTTTACTATCGTTCCACTTACCGGTTTGGTTTGCGATCTGACAAGCTTTAATAAACTGGTTGCTCACCATCATCGTTTTGAAAAAATATTTTTTATTTTATTTCTGATATAGATGATACACTCGAAGCTTATTTTTGTAAAATTTTACAAACAATTTTTTTTTGTTCGCTTTAATTACAGGTTGTCGAAAATTGTATAAAAACCTAATCATCAGTTAAAATGTTCTTTTTTATTTGACAAATGCCCGTTCACGGAACAAGGCTTTATAAGTGATGTCCAACAAGCCAAAAAAACTCTTTGTTATGAGATTTTAACTATATGTTATGAGATTTAAACTAGCGGCCTCGACATTTACGGAAACTTTGGGAAAAAACAATACGAATACACTTGCCTGATGCATCCCAACTTACCTGCACTTGATTTAGGGATCTCAATAGCACTAATTGACAAATAAACAAATTTTAGAAAATGCCTATGAACATATGGCCAGGCTCCTTGCTTGATCCAGCATACATATTTTGTGGGCTTCACAATTTTTATATTATCTTGAGTTATACAAAAAGGTACGATAATGGCATTACGGTGCTTGTGAGACAAACATAGAACAAAATAGTTAGACAAATGCAGAAAAAATCGCGTTTTGCATAAGTAGCCTACCCAATGTCACTTTGTTATTTTAAATAAATAATTATATATGCGCGTGTATATACATATATGAAAACAAATGATTGACAAAACAATACGCTGTAAAATCTCTTAGCAAATAAAGCCTTTAACAACATAAACGGCAAACAGTATGCGCTAGAATGAATCTAAAAATAAACAAACGGAAATCATAAGTTGTGAGAAACATCGGTTGTGGACTGCCATTTTATTACAGACCGCTAATTGTGTTCAAAAAAGTATTAATTTAACCGGGCTGCTGCTGCCAACTTGATGGCCAAGCTGACAAACATCAATATAATCTCCTCAAAAGTGTACCACAGCCCTTGAGCACAGCGTTGTAGTGACTTAAGTCAAGTCATTGAATATTTTAAGTATAGGGCAAAATGACTTTACTTGAGGAATCTTTTGGTCAAATGACTTCAATAACTTAGGTTGAAAATCAGTGTTTTCATTAAATACTCTGTAATCAAGGTGGATTATTTATCTCAATCTTTTTACGTAAAACGATTAGATTGCAGCGTATAGTTGAGATGTTGCTCATACAAAGACGAGTTGAACGATTTTAAAAGATTTACGTTTTATTTTTATGTCAATGATTTGACTTTGAGTTGACTTGGTCAAAAATCACCTAATTAAGATTTTACTTGTTGTATTTGCAAAATACTTTTTAATTGGCCACACGTTATGTTTAATTGTAATGTGAAAACCACCAGGATACGTTCAGGCATAGGTAAAGAATGATTAGGCGTATAACGCCGATATGATGTATGATGTACATTAAAATGTGTCTTTTTGTTTACCAATAAAATGCGCGTTATAGTTCTCATTGATAGAAGAACTTTTTCCTAGAAGAAACCGTTAATATGAAGCAAAATTGTTGTTTGCAATTATAATATTAATAACACTGTATAAACCTAAAGTTAACGCCGAAAATCAGTTTTAACAGCCCCTGTACAAAGTGTGATAATATAAGAAACAAATAAACCAATATGACAACAAAGCAGTAAACAGTTTGGGATCAAAATGGAACTAAATCCCCGTGAAACCTATAAGAGTACAATAAGGCTCACCAAGATCATCATTAGTTCGCCCACCAGAGGTTAAAAATACTAGTATTTTCGTTTAGCATTGTCCAGTGGCCAGGTTTTGAAGGGCGGCTTTCCGACCAAACAAAAAACATTATTTCATCCGTGGTTTGAACATCGTTCAGGCGAAATATGGTAGCGCAAAAATGACCCTTGAACGAACAACCGATTCGCTCTACAAACAATATGATTAGTTTACGAGCCGAATGACAATTTAAGCCAGAGCTATGGAGTCGGTTTTAAGCAGGGCTGTGGAGTCCCGACTTCGGCAATTTTGTCCATTTCGGGGCAGAATATACAACCAGTATTTCACCCATTGAGTAAACCAACATGTAGTGATAATACAGCAATCCTCTTATAGCGGTGTCATACAAGTCACGCACCTATATTTTGCGATTGGCACATATTTCACCATACATGCTATTCCACCTTTTCAATTTGCAGTTTGCTGTATTATCGGAATTGGCCACTTCGCAAGCGCATGGCAGTTTCCAGTAATCTTACGCGAGTCCTTAAGCGGACTCCGACTCCGCAGCCTTATAATTTAGGCGGTGGTGATTCTTAAACATAAGGCATACAACACTTTGTAAAAAATAATTCCATATACGAGGGAGAATGCGTGATAACAAATGCAAATACGGGCGTCGACAAAAACACACAAACTGGCCGGGCTTCTATTAATTATACCAAACAGCATTGCTAAGTTATTTGTTGTGTTGGCAATGAGGTGGCAAACGCGTTTGAGTGTTATATAACGCAATTCTACTAAACACTGCTTAAGTATTTCTTAGGCTGTCAATGAGGTAGCAAACATTTTCATGTATCGACGTCGATGTTTCTCGCCTTCTTCATATGACAGAACATCCATCTGTAAGCAAAAGCGAATACATTTTTAAGTATGTGTTTTCCAAATTTTAAGCAGCTATTTGTTGGTGATGCGGCGGAGTCAATCCAACATTTTTTTAATTTAGAGACGAGTTTTGTATGGTATTGCTGATTTAAGTAATTAGTGAACGACTATGTATAATACGAATTTTACACGGAATACAATTTTTGTAGTGCTGATATCGATGTATTTTCTTTGCTAACAAATATTATGTTGAATATCGTTTGTTTGTAAATATCGGCAAAACTATATGTAGGATAAAGATGGAAATCGAGCGGTAAAAAACACGCATAGTATAGGCTACAGCATTTTGGTTTACAAGTTGTTCTGAATTACTTTTCGCAAAACGAGGGGACGAAAGTGTCGAAAAGCTCGTAGGCGACTTTTTGGTCTAGTTGCTGCAAACCTGACTCGAACTGTCGGATTCCCGCTTCGTTTGATCTGGCCGTCACCTTATAAATCAAATAGCTCTTTTCAGAAGTAATTACAGGTATGTGATTTGACTTTGTATCTCCTCACTCTGACGCATCGGTCAAATAGAACGAAGCTTTAATAACTTGGATAGGACGTGAATTAGTTATACTTATTATTATCAATGGTTTCATTCGAATTAAGATATACTGACGATGCATTTGCTAGAGTATTCTGCTATTGCTGATCAGGAATTAAGGTACGACATTCATCTTGCAAGGGGTCGTGATTTCCATTATCACAAATTCAGTGCTACTTTTTGCGTGGTAAAGTTTTTAGTATGTTTTTGCACACATTTTACGAGTGTGTTAAACCTTAGTGAAGCACCTGGATATCAATAATCCCTTGTCGTAAGTTAAAGTGGTATCCTTAATCAATTAACAAATAAACAAATTTAAAATGAACATTAAAAAGTTTAACAATCAGAAGGCTGCAACTACTGTTAGATATTCGGTGCTCAAAAATAGCATCCCATATCATTGTCAAAACCTCCGTTTCTAAATTGTTAAATTACACCTTTGGGAAAGTTGCCCACATCCACAGGTTAAGAACAGGCGCTTTGAACGAACAAACGGTCACTTCAAAGAGTCCTATCTTTAAACTGTTTCGACAAACTTACGTGGGTAAAGATTTGACCGCCTTGGTTCAGTAGCTTCAGACTGGAGTTGTGCAGTTGCCGGAAAAACGTCCACCCCGGACCAGACAACCACTCGGCTGCTACCTGTATTAACAGTTTTATTGTGGCTATCGGATTCATGCCTATATGCAATAGCTGCTATACAATTTTGGCCTTATCTGGACAAGTAGGCCTAAGAATGAGTACGCAATTCATGACTATATTAAAACTGGCCTATTTTGTTTATTTATATTCCAAATCGCGATGCTTATAATTCAAAATAGCCGATTTTGGAATGAAATAAGAAATGCAATTACCGTTGCAGTTGTCAAGTAAGATTTAAAGCCCAAATTTTCTACCTCGAGCAGGTGAATCGACAAATTATTATAGCAATCTGGATCTTTCTTTAAATTTGCTTATTTTAACAATTGCAATTTGATTTTGTAACTTACCGGATAATCGTCGGAATGGGAGTTGTTGGTCAATTTTTTGTTAACTTCTTTAACGATTGGAACGTCGGTGATATCACTGATGATGTAATCAAACTTTCTTCCTTCCTTCTCGTATTTTCGCATGTATTCCACACAATCGCCAACGTGAATCTGCAAGTGATTTCAAGCAATTGCAGGGATTTTTTATAACTTCTAAGGATTTGTCCGACTAAAGCCAAATATGGCACGCGACCTAATAAAAAATGGCACGCAAGCCCCAAAAAACAATTAATTTGTTACTCAGCGAATTGTCAAAAAATCCTAATTTTTTTTATACAGCTAATTGCCATTATTTATTCACAATATTAAACTATTCCTACAATTACTACAACTAACAATTAATTCTGATATTATAACATATTATACTGTAGTGGAGGCTAGCATTCACAATTAGCCTATATACGCATTTTGTCAAATATGAATGGTTTGTTTGATTAAATGAAGAAATGTTTTTCATGTGCAAATAAACGTTTTTATTACTTGTTAAAAAGCGCTTTTAATATTCGAAATTAGTTACTAAACTTTGGCACGGGAAGAAGTTATGAGATAAAAATTGGCACGTCGGCATGTTTGAGTTGGACACCCCTGGACTAAAGGTTGTTTTTTTCGGCCATGAAGTTGGAAACAAAGGACACGCGTTAGAAATTTATATTACTGTGCGAAGTCAAGTATTCTCCTCGCCAAAGCAATGATCCGTTAGACTTTTTTGACGCAAAGCTATTTAATCAGAGAAAGTGAATTGTTTTTAAATCGACCTAATTGGATATGTTACCTAATAGTATTATACTATATGAGGCTACTGTAGAAAAAATAAATTTGTTTATAAATTGTAATTAAATGTATTTTTTCCAGTTGTTTGAGAGAATTGAACGGGTTTTGCTCGTTTTGTCACGCCATAATCTTGTTTTGTAACCAAGATCCACTTACCTAATAGTTAATTGTTTTACCATGTTTTCTAGGGCTTAATTTGCGTAAAGTTTTACTTAGGCAGAGAACAACAATTGGGATATACGTGACGCATTCCTTGTTTACCTTGTAGTTGTCTCCCTCATATTTATCGAGCGAATCCTCGCAGCACCCCCTCAAGTATTTGCTGCAAGCTTTCATCACAACTTCGTCAATCTCGATCATTGTGATCATCAGTGGCTTCAACTTGCGAATCGCATTGAGAGCCGCTAAACATTCATCCAATCGTTTTTTAAATTCCTGGTACACTTTATTTTCTGCTAAAAGTGGGTTTTCTCGATTGCTGAAGCTAACACAAGGTATATTTAAAAAAATCAGTTTATTAGCGGCACAACTTTCGGAGATACGACACTCTGAAAACCTCAGCGCGACAAATTTCCGAGCTAATTTTGGCCCCCTGCACAAACCCACTCTGTGTTAGATGTGAATGGTGTGTTACAGTTGACAAAAATTTTGTTTCGTGTTTTTTTATTTCATAGTGGTTATAGTGAAGTAGTTCGCATTTTGTATGTAGTAGGATTAGCGTACGAAAGCTCAGTGCAGCATTACGTACCTCCATCACCGCCGCCAAGAATAAGCACGGACTTGCCTTCGTAGTCGACTGATTTTGGCCTGTCGAGTCCGCAAAGGGCGCAAGTGTACGAAGAGTCTGCTTCGGATAGATCTAAAGATAACTTCGGTCACTTATGGCTGTTCGATAAAACAAGCAGAACGCTTATTGTTAACGGGGGGTGATGGTACTACTATACGTTGATCCTGATTTTAAACGTTAATGATGCCCAACACTACTTATAAGCGTTGGACGCGAGGTTAAGTAGGATTTTTAAAATTCTGTTTTCTTAAGGAACCTTTAAAGTGAAAATCGACGAGTTATCGCAATTGTGACTGAAATGCACAACTTAATTTGGATCGCATCGGTCCGATACCTCGGTATATTCGGACCAGTACCAATATTACTGTTTGACATCCGATAATTTCACTGATCCTATAATTTTGCACATCTTTAATCTTAAGGACAAGCTGGGAAAAAAGCGTTGCAATAAAGTGTAAATATTGAGTATCGCTCATTTTTTCTAATTGCTAAACTTACTTTCTATCCAGTCAAGGAGTAGTATATTCCCGAATTCTTTGCTTTTGCCGATGGTAACACGTTGAAACTCGCTGCGTTCGTCGACGATAATTTCGGTGAAGTCGGTTTCGGATATTCTTCCGTCGCCCAATTCGCCGTATTGCCAAATCGCGTCGCCTCTTCTCAGCGGCACCGTTCTATACCAACAAAGCTGGTTACTTGTCTGAAAAGTTGGTCACTTGCTACTTTTCCAATAAAAGGCTGGCAACTGTTCTGACCCAATACCAAATTTATGAAGAAATTAGATTTATCATAATTTGCGACCCAACGCAGCAATTCTACCTTAAAATGTCAATTTATAAAATGTAGTCAACACCAGGAAGTTTGATATCTATACCAATAAATGTTATCCAGTATTGTATTTGAACTAGGTAAACGTGCAATTTGCTATTGTCTCATTCAAAGTATAACTATAAACCATTTCCTCCCAAAACAAAAACTGTCTTTATCGACAAGTAAAACTCATAGTTAAAAACATGAGTAAAAACAGGATCAGACGTTTTGTTTAAAGGAAAATATATTTCGCCAAAGTGGCATCATCAGTTCCTGTAAGAGTACAAATAAATAAAATCAGAGCGCAGCCATCAACAAACCAATAAAAGTAAACAATAAAATATTAAAACATTATAATAGACTAAAAACGCAATGAAAAGCACTACAGCCTCGCAGGCAACACGACTGGGATAAATGAGTAGGCGACGCAAATAAGTGGAGGAAGGGGAAAAAAATACATATGAGCAGTGCGAGATGCTAGACGGTAAAATGCGGCTCGAATGGGTAGCGATAAGATAGCGGTTTATCTTATTCGCGGTAGAACCATTTTTTGGATGTTAATGGTTGCGTTGACTACCTTTAGCCACTTTGCTTCACATATGTCCAACTTATTAAAAGGTGGTTTTTCTAAAAATGTTATGCTGAAACACTCTGCAATGGTAGGCCTCTGCCTCAGCATGGACATGTGTTTGTCAGCGTAGTGGCGCAGAAGTGCTGCTTTGTCGTTATTTTCTTTGTACTTGAAAGTTTAAGACGTGCGAAGATGCAGTGAAGATGTTGCATGCACAAGACGCCATTTCGGACGATCTACTTCTCTGTTCCGTTGGGGTTAAAATCACCGGGGGTATATACCACAAGGTATCCGGGCCGTCTGCGAAATATTTTTCCAATGACGAGCCGGCCTATGCGTACCCCTTATTTAAAACACACAAGTTGACGGAAGAACAGCTAGCATCAACTACGATACGCGACATTCCTATTCGGCTCGTTCAAGCGGCAGGAAACATCACCACTTCCCGCGTCACTGCCTTACTTGAGTATATTTTGCATCCTATTGCAGTCAAATATTGTAAAACGGGAATAGACGAATGCTGTGCAGACAGTAGACAATACGTAGAAGAAGTGAAAAAATGGAAAGGTAACTGCATTCAAAAGAAACGTAAAATCGGAAAACGAATATATGTTACAGCAGCAGATGTGGTGGGGCTGTACCCAAACTTACCAAGAGCAACCGTCAAGAAAGCTGTAGCTGCAGCCTTACAAGAGCAATCTACCTTTACCACGGCAGCGCAAAAGCAACTTGTAGATTTGACGATTCTAACGCTTCAGAGCGTGGTGACGAAGCATGGAGATAATTTTTACCAGCAGAAAGATGGTATAGTTACAGGCGATAACCACTCAGTATCGCTGGCTAACATTACAATGCATTATATAATAAAACCATGGATTGAAACCTTAAAGGAAGCACAAGTCTTTAAAAGATTCATCGATGACATTGTCTGGATTGTTGCAGGCGGAGCAGCAAACAGACACATTCAAACATCTTTGGAAAAGGCACTTGCAGCACATGGACTCCGTCTCCTATTTCGTTCCTTCTGTACAACCGACGTACGTGGACAGGTCGAGTTTCTTGACGTACTCCATGTCCCATGTGCAGAATCACCCTTCGGCTTCAAACTAAAGGATTTCAAAAAAGAAACTGCAAAACATCGGCAGTTCTTACACGGAACTTCCCACCACCCCATTTCCGTTTTTAAATCAATCATAACTGGAGAGGCGACACGCCTTAGACGACTAAACGAGATGGAGGAAGACTACTCACTGAGCCTTCAAAATCTCGGCAAGAAATGTCTGCGGTCGCAGTTTCCTCCAAGGATGGTTAAACTCACGTTAAAAACTGCAGCACAGTTTGAAGCTAAAGTGCGCCAAAGGCAGACAAAGAAAAACAGAAAGGACCTTGTAGTTTGGCCCACAGCCTTTCCAAAGCTGCTTAAAACTACCTTAGACGAAAGAAGGCTGCAGCCACAAGCGATGCTTGTCTACAAAAGACCTCCGACACTTGGAAGCGTACTTACCAACTACCGCGCAATTAGTCAACCGGCAAGTACCATCCCTTCCACTGGAAAGTCAATCCCGTGCGGCCACTGGGAACATAGCACTGAAACAAGCACTTTGCTGCACCGACCACGGTATTTACATGGCGTCCTGTCGGCAATGTGGCGAACGATACGTCGGGCAAACAAAAAATTCATTTGCAACAAGGTGGAGAGGCCATAGAGCAGTATGGAAAACTTTCAAGTACAAAGAAAATAACGACAAAGCAGCACTTCTGCGCCACTACGCTGACAAACACATGTCCATGCTGAGGCAGAGGCCTACCATTGCAGAGTGTTTCAGCATAACATTTTTAGAAAAACCACCTTTTAATAAGTTGGACATATGTGAAGCAAAGTGGCTAAAGGTAGTCAACGCAACCATTAACATCCAAAAAATGGTTCTACCGCGAATAAGATAAACCGCTATCTTATCGCTACCCATTCGAGCCGCATTTTACCGTCTAGCATCTCGCACTGCTCATATGTATTTTTTCCCCTTCCTCCACTTATTTGCGTCGCCTACTCATTTATCCCAGTCGTGTTGCCTGCGAGGCTGTAGTGCTTTTCATTGCGTTTTTAGTCTATTATAATGTTTTAATATTTTATTGTTTACTTTTATTGGTTTGTTGATGGCTGCGCTCTGATTTTATTTATTTGTACTCTTACAGGAACTGATGATGCCACTTTGGCGAAATATATTTTCCTTTAAACAAAACGTCTGATCCTGTTTTTACTCATGTTTTTAACTATGAGTTTTACTTGTTAATATACGCGTCAGCGGAGCAGTGATCGACTGGCTAAAACCTGCCGCCGATGGTTTTCGATTCTATAAAGATACACCCTATTGCTGTCTTTATCGTTAACGCTTAATTTCAAACAAGAACTAGAGTTGAACAGATGAGCATCAAGAATAGAGGTTAGAAAATTGCTAACCTCACCAACCCTAAGCTACATGAGCCCTGAAAAAAACAGATGAGAAATACTATCCTAGATAAACTCTGATATACGAGTCTTCCATAATCTTACCGATGCACTTCGAACTGATGTAAGGTTTCTTGTAGTTTGGCGTAAATTGCATCGGATTTCTGCAAAAACACATCCTTGTATATAACTATTTAAGAAAGTAAGTAGATTTGGTTATCATACTTACGTTCTGGTGTGTGGTTCCTTGCTTATCCCGGCTTCGTTCTGTCAAATCCAGCGTGATTAGAGTTTGGGTGCACGTCAGTTGGACTGTTCTGGTTAAACAGATAAAACAGTTATCTTTATACGCCTTTTTAAAACCAATGTAGGCCTACTTGTCTAAACACCAAGGAAACATTACATTTTATACACAATATACAAAAGTGTAGTGGACATCATGGACTGGTTCATTTTGAAGTAATACACAGGTAACGATAAGGCCCATTTTCTTTTATAAAAAACATAGTAAAAACGCTTTCTAACAAAAAACAAGCGACTCTTCTTGTTCACAAATAGATACCATTTATTTTGGCGGAAAGGGAATACAAAGTCGAAAAACATAGTTTTTAACCGAGAACCTATCCTTGCCCTTTAGGGAACTATCCCATTCAAGGGTGTAACAAACATCCCAGAAAAAGTTGAGAATTAATTTTATTTTTGCGCTTCGTCTTGTGTTGTCTTTCCACTACAGTTTTCTACTCACAGCAATCTACTTCCATGTCTGAAGTAGGACATGACAGTCGGCGAGCCTTGAGAATCCTCATCGGGTACCTCGTCACTTAACTGGCAGTTAAAGCCTTCACCAAGAAGTAGACGCTTCACATTTTCCGCATCTTCTCGCCAGCTGTCTGTACGGAACGTGGCATGTAAGTTAGAACTGCTTCCGGTATTTCAGGTGCAATGATCTTTTGTTTACGTTAAAATGTCCTTTTTACGTTCTTACAAGGTTCCATTGCGTTTTTTATTATTTTAGATCCAAATAGGGTTACAGCAGTCCGGTTTACATTCCATACTGAAGAACACCTACGTTAAGTAAAATGTATTGTATTTACTTCAAGCCACCACTTTGGATATCTTATCTTAAACAACCTGTGCAACAGACAACTGTAGATAATTCTAGTTTACTAATTCATAGAACAAAATGCTGTTTATTCTAATTTAATTAGTGGGGTGCTTGTGTTCTCTTATTCTAGTTCTCATCTCGTTTTTTTTTTTAAAATGACTATTTATCCAACGGCATTTTTTTTTATTACAGTCGAAACGGAAAATTTGATTTATTACTCTTTGGTAGCAGCAACTTTTTTTTAGGTGAATTTTACAGTTTAAAACACAAGTATTTACGATTTCAGTTACTTATGATGATAAATTACGAATTAAAGTAAATTGAATGTGAATATATAACTGTATTTCTAGTTAAAATTCTAGATAATTTTCTAGTTTTAAAGAATTTAGTTATTTTAATTCTAGATAATTTGAAAACTAAGGCCCTAATTGTAATTTAATTTAATTATAAAAAGCTAATAAAAAACTAGTTGTCCAAGTCTTCTGTGAAGGTCGATAGTTCTATGCAAACATTTAATCGCATAATTTAGAGTCTTAGATGGCTCACCTTAAGTTGCCTCGAATATTTGCATTTACCCATCATGTTAAATCGTTCAATTTTAAGCTAGCGTAGTCAATGGTTATACGCAAATTTTCAAACACCCCACTTAGTTCACTTCTCCCCACTTAGTTCACTTATACCCACTTAGTTCACTTTCTCAAATTTGCAAGAACACTATCTTGAAAACACTATGGACGTATCTGTAATGTAGCTTGATAATAAATTGCAAAGCCAAAAAGCTCAAGTAGATCGACATCATATTGATTTAGATACGAGATTGTCATCCAGGTAATGTGTGTCTTTAATGAGATTATGTCGATCTACTCGATCTTTTCCGCTTTGTAGTTTATTATCAACTTTCTTGAAAATTTGCAAAAAACACTTATAGTTAAATCGTCAACCGTAGTTCGTCTATACCAGTGGTTCTCAAACTTTTTTTTTTTAAATAACGGTCCCCAAGAATATTTTTAAATTGCTCACGTTCCCCTTAAAAATACACAAATGAACACAAAATAACACGTTGTTTTAATGGTATTAATGGAACGGGTGCACTTGCTTCTTTAGTATCAGCTCGGCTATGTTAATCTTTGTTTGAGTGAAGTAATCACGAACAGTTTTAAAACCCTGACCGTACGGGTCACAGTGGCAGTGCAGCAAGCTGTCAAAACGTAATTTCTCATTAGCACAACGCAACACTATGATGTCACAATGCAATTGAAGGCTGTAATCACGTGAATGAACTAATTGTAGTTTGTGATGACGAGCGTAAACAGTGTGTTAGCTGAACACGTTGGAATTGCGTTAGCGCAATGTCACTTTGCGCGTATAGGTCGAACTTAAGTTTGGCTTTTTTTCTTTGGTCCCACTATTAGGCCTATGCATGGCATAGTTATTATTATTGTGTTTGTTGAGCTTGGTTTGGAAAAAGTGTTCCCTCTCCCAAAAGGACCGCGGACCCCAGTTTGAGAACCGCTACTGGTTATACGTTAGACTTATTTCCAACGGACTTAACTTAAATCGCTTAAGCGTTGAACTGCTTACCCGATTTCTGTCGTTTCGACGAACGTGGAATGGCTTGGAAGAGTGACGTAAACGTTGTGCACATTTTTACAATATTGTTTGCTAGGTACAATCATTTACAAAACTGAAAAACGTGGTTAAATTGCTAAATTTCCAATGCAGTGCAGTAAAATAAAATTGGTTTTAGTAAGGTTTCTTAGAAACACTGGCAGTGGTTCCCTAACTTTCACTTTCCGGGCCCCTATTGCCTTCTTTAATCAATGGAGGACCACATCATTTTTTTTCAATAAAAAAGTGAAATATAACAATTTTGGGAGCATTCTAATTAGTACTCATATAAACTTCTTACTGTGCAAAAGCTCTCAGTAATATCCTGTTATAAGAACCTACTCCGGCTAACAATTTATCAGTTATTTATTAAAATATATTGTGCTGACCCCTTGACTCGTAGGGGTCCGTGTACCCCAGTATGAGAATAACTGCGCTATAGAACGTATAGCTTATTCAGAAAGCTTTCACTTTGCAGTAGTGCCAGACAGTTGCACTACGGTAATCACGTTCAGTTGCGGAAACGAAACTAAGTTGATTTATCAACATTCGAGGAAGCAGGTATAAATGGTTAACTGATTAATCTACTGAAGCACAGCAGGACGTGTTCAAAAAAGCCTAATGTTGATAGGGTACATACATTTGCTATAAAATCTAAACCATTTACCATTTTTGCGGTAACTTACAGAAATCAACGTGCTTATAAATTAACGCTAAACAAAGGGTAAACATGGGTAGTGCACTGTTCTTCAATTTTGTACGCGATTCCCTTTTACAACTTATTAATAGTTTTGCATACCTAACAAAGAGCAATGCACAAAAATTAAAATAATATGTATAGCTCAAAATGGCTGCCTTCTCAAGTAATTATATTGGCTTTACATCTTGCCACAAAGACAAAACGGTTTATTTATATATCAGGATGCCAGGCCTTCTTTATAGCACAAAAATAGTCGGAATGGAACAAAACTATTCTGTTACAGTTTTGGTATGAACTCATCATCTGTTATACATGCAGCATACCCGGTTTAAAAGCTATGCTAGAGTTTCGGCGTTTAAAAAATGCCCATTTGAGAGTGACTGAAATCGGAAATGACGAACATGGTGACGTATTGGGAGAATGTCAGCTCAGCTGTTGATAAATGTTTATGTTTTTATTTCCCTTCTGTTTGCTAGCAGTTTCCTTTTTTTCGAGAAAATAAATTTTGTGCGACCTTTTCGAAACCGTGTACGAATAAATTCATGTCAAAAAAAGCTCGGTTCTGACCTTTTAAAGTCGCACTAGTAAACAATAGCGGTTCTATTCTTATGCGTACACACTTATATAAAACGAACGTCTTATACTGATCGTTTAGGCACCAGAAAATGCTTTTGAATAAACGACCGTATTTTTCATTAATTTACGATAAAGAAACTTCATAATTTTTCCGTGCAACTTTAGTAGGCATGCTGTGCATTCCATTTCGGAAAGTTTTGCCAGTTATACGACAGCCTAAAATTACCCAATTTGTATATTTTGTACCCTAAATTCAGAAAATTAGCATAAATAAATTGTGGAAAATATAAAAGCAGTTTAATTTCGTGCCGGCCATGTGAACTGCTTAATGTGCAAAAAGGCGCGGACTCTTTGTAAGTTCTAGCTATGCAGTACACGTTAACAACCAGTTGTTGTCAATTCTTTGTCGTCGTCAAGTTCCGGTTCGAACTGAGTAAAGTAATGTAGTTAGCTGCATGTCAACACAACGTGGTACTGCATTGTACTAATCAAAACATAGCGATTTAGTTGGTCGTTAACACAGTGACAGTATACTGCTGCGTATAACTACCTATAGGCACTCACGTCGAAAATGCTGTCTACCTTGTTTCAACTCCGACTTTCGCCACACCTGACAACAACAGGTATACTTCAAACAGCTACCGCTATCAGTAAAATCGCTTCTTAAATTACGACAGTTCAACTGAACTGTGAGCATATACAAACTACGCCATATGTTATGATTTATAAAAAAGCAACCCTATAGTACAGTGTTGTATTAAAATGCGCCAGTGCACTTAGTCACTGTTTTCAAATAAGTAACTTGACTTAAGTCATTAGATAATAGCTTGACTAGCAAGTAAATACTATATTTCAATACATTTCTATTAAATCAAATCTATAATGCATCAATTGTTCCGTTTTTAATGTTTTTTTACGCAAAATATTACTCATAACGGAGCGTTTTTATCTAGTTTTTATGTTCAATATATATTTTGGATGCCTATTACGTGATTTGAAGTTGTCTTGATATTGTGATGACATGGACAGAGACTTTGGTATTTAAGGACTTGGACTTCTGCTATTTGCTAAAAATGACTACACTTGGGCGTCAGTAATTTGCTTAGACTATTTGCAGCAACTTTAGTCATTTAAAAAAATGATTAAATCACTGCTAAGCAACACAGCCATACCTGTTCGCTATATACATTGGTCCTGCTCTCCTACAGCATTATATCGGCAGGTAATGGTTGTTTAACAAATGCGACAACGTACAATATTGTCTATGTTTAAACGTGACGAAATCAAACGTTGACATACCATCATGTTTTAAAGAAAATAAATACGAAAAACGTAAAAATCAAGTATCAGGAGCTATCTTTGATTAGCAGCCGGTAATTTTACAGCGTTTATTTTCAACAGCCTTTAATCTTTAACAACTGAGCGCTTATGAGGAACAAATCAAACTCGGCTGTTTTTTACCCAAGGTCTTCTTGGCGACAAAACTCTAAACGACCTAAAGTCTGAACTGAACAAAGCTGGCTTTGAACACCTGCAGTACGCCACCGTTGTACAACCGACAGGCCCAACTACATCGTTATTCTTTCGCAACAGCAGCGGTGACAGGTAATGTTGTACATAGCAGGGGATGCCAATCCCGGGGTTATTAGCGTCTATGCCAGTGGTTCTCAACCCCACCAGTGAGCCATGGCCCACTGGTTGAGAACCGCTGGTCTATGCATTCCGCCATTACAGTACTGCTCAACTTAATTTGGTTCACGGTTTAAATTTGTTTGGTGGCTGACTGCAGTATGTTTAGATTTATTGAGATTGGTTCTAAGCAAGATATTTCCGAAATTTGAAACAATTGCGGAAGCAACACGAAGACACAGCTAATATTAACTAAATTCGATCTTATTAATTATTAATGCTATAATGTCTTAGGTTTTGTTCTCTCCAACAAAACGCTATTGAAGAGAATTGGGTAGCCCAAACTTTGCTGTTATGTCTAACGTTTAATATTCGGGTCGAAGCGAAAAAGGGCTGAGAAATATTGTGCTATCAGTATTCCTTTGATGGTCATTTATGCGCCTAACAAGGCTTGTGTTTCTTTTTTAAATTGATTTATAATTATTTGTACCCTTGCCGAACTACTATAAAGCGTTTTTTTTAACCTTTTCAATCTGCCATAAAACTCGGATACCTATACTGGGTTTAGGGCCCCCTTTAATTTCCTATACTTGAACCAATCAGTGTGTTGAGTACTCCATTAAACGACCTGCTAAAATCTTTATTAGCTTTAGCTGCTCATGTGAACATACCTCATTTCCGTACATAGTTAAGAACAAAAATCGAGGAACACAATGACCTATTATCTGACATGGCCTTGAGATGACTGGAGCAACTGACAGCTTGGGCTACAAATTCATTTTTTAATTTCTGCAAATAACTTCACTTTGCCTTTAGGCTTATGTTACTGCATACTGAGGCAATAAACACTTTCTTTTGTTTTGCTTATAGAACGCTTTCGCTCACCTACGTGGCTTCGTCGGCATTCTGGGCGGCGGACTTTAATGACTTCTCGCCAGACCAAGACGAGGACGTTCACCGCAAGGTCGGCGTTTGACGCTTGCGAATAAATAATGCATACAAAGCGTGCACGCCTCTTAATAACCGACGTGCGTTTCAAACGTAAAAAGTCCGGCTTACACGCTCGCTTAAAAACCGAAGTCTTTATCAGTTACAACTTTATAAACAAGTGATAATTGCAACAACTTAGTTTCCTATTCAAATAGAATGCAAACAATAAAGGTTACCAACATTAAAAAAAATCGAAATTTGTCAAAATTATTTCAAGTCAAATTCGATAAAAATGCCCATAAATCGTTTACGAAATTAAAAATCTTAATGTCGGTGTGGGGAAGCTTGAGTGTATTTCAGCTGATCTTTTTGACGCTTTCATGCTGTCAGTATTTACCGGAAATGGTTTGTTGTTGTCTCAGGCGATCAGAAAAGCCTGGTTAGCTGAGTTGTTGTGGTTAACATAAGAGGGTCGTGGTCGACTTCTGGCAAACTAAACCATCGCGCAAACATTGCTACAATTTACAGTGATTTGGCAATTTAAACATTACTTAAAATTATATGATTCACTCGATTGGACGTAATAAAATGGTAAACAATCTACGTGGGGATAAACTGTTTTGGGGAAAACGCTGGGATGATAGAATAAACTGTAAAATGTCTTCTTTATAGAATGAACTGTAAATGTCTTCATATTGATAACATCTTAAATGCGTTAATAAACACGTTAAGAATAAGAATATTAACTAACTAAATTCTCATTTTTACCATCATTTCAAAGCGCAACCGAATAGCATTCTTCATCGTAAAACACTTTCTACTGGTTGGCTACTAATTTTGCAGCTTAACTTAAACTTTGTTCTTTTGAAATGTATTTGTTAGCTTTAAAATAACAGCATTTATGTTTCAGAGGCCTTTCTCGCCTAACCCTTGAAACAGCTGCGTCGAACCCCAAGGGTTCGATTGAACCCTGGTCAAGAATCACTGCCCTAACTAAAACTTTGATATTTTTATTTGTTTGCATTTCTGCTATTCGTGCTGCTCACTCAACCCTTGACTTCAAACACTCGCGACGCAAATCCTTACGCCGCCATAAACTGCCTAACGTCACACTTGACGCGTTTCAGGAAGCTCAACTTCTTGCCAAGCTTCTCGGAAATGCATTGCCGCACGACTCCGTCCACCGGTAAGCCTTGCTTAAATAGCACATAAAAAAAAAAGCAGGAGCCGATAAAATGAGCGCCATGCTTTTTCTGGTGTTTTATCTCTGTGGCGACTGCTTAACAGTTAAAACAGTGACGAAGGTTTACGGGTTTCCCGCAACATCTTTTAAATTCCAGTTCGGGTGCTCATCTTTCTCGCTTAGTTTTTGTTTGTACTAAATCAGTGCTTCTCAACCAGTGGGCCATGGCTCACTGGTGGGCCATAAGAATATTTGAGGTGGGCCACAGACCAATTTAAAAAAGCTAGATTTAGCTTCATTTGTGTCCTTATATTTAATTCTACAGAAATAATGGCTTGGGGAGAAATTAAAAAGGAATGTAAATTTATTGTTGATGTTGCAAGTATCTCACTAATGCACGGTTACTTCACCTGTTTTGAAGTATGTTTTGTTCTAAACCTATTCTACAGTTTTTTCCTTCATAAAAATTTATTGGGCCACATACTTTTTTTGTAACGTAAGTGGGCCACATAAGAAAAAAGGTTGAGAACCACTGTACTAAATCAATTAACATATTGCGAACACTGTACATTAGGGGTAAAATTAAACGCTTCTGGTTAGGATAAATATCAGTCAGACATGTCTTGTTTCTGTTTGAGGAGAAAGAAAATAGAACCCCCGCACTTTTCTCTTGGAGTTAATTTTCACATTTACTTTAGCAAAGATATCCTAAAAGTTTAAAACTTGCGAAATAAAGTAAACGGTCGTCCGAGGTGTTAAAACAACGGCTAATTAAAATAAAAACAATTTAATTTACTCTCGCGGCTTGTTGATATAACAAGATCTCTTATTTTTCACAAAAAAGTTGATTTTGTCCATAGGACGGCGCCATTAAAGCGCGGCACAGGCGAGTGGCCTTACACAGAAAGGGTCGACGGGCGAATTTGCGAGGAGAAGTACACCACAGTGTTCTTTGATCAAACAAGCCCCTACCAACGAGTGGTGGTCGCCAAGTGCGTCGATTTCGGCAACACGCTAATCCTGGATGGACTTGAAAGTACGGAACACGTCAATTTAAGGCTAAAATTTCGTCGCTTTTTAACCGCTTGTCTAACTACACCAGGCCAGTGCTACGGAGTCGGTTAAAAATAACCCAAAGTCCCGAGTCTGACTCCGGCCAAGTTTGCGATTTTTTCGAGCCCTAGTCCGTGTCAGACTTTCTCAGACTTTACAGTGTGTATTTCACCAATTTACGTCACTAAATACAGTGGATATTCAGCAATCCACTTAGGGGTGTCATATATAATTCATTTACTCATATAATATATAATGAATTTACTCAATGAGGTTTGAAAATGTCCAACATAGGCTAATCCGCATTTAGAATTTAAAGTTGGCGATCATGTTAGTTTCAAAATTTGGTAATGCGCATGCGCACATCGGACTAGGGTAGATTTACGTGGTCTTACCCGAGTCCCGACTCCGACTCCCAGGCCTGCTATAAGTTTTACACATTCTTGGATAAATGTTGGTGCTAAATACATTATCTGGCTACAATTGCTAAATAGAAGGATAACAGTAAAGCCAAAATATCGCCGCCCTTTAATCGATTTTCTAGTTACTACATCAGGTCTACTATATATTTAGTCATTGTGGGCTAAACTTTCATTCTAAAGTATATATTCGCAGGTTACAATTGCTATAGAAAAGGATAACTGTGTTTAAATATTTTTCCTTGTTGTTTTAATATCAGTAGACTAATGAAGTAAGTAATCATCCCTGTTTTACTTTTTTTTAATCGCCTTTGTTCCGTGTCAATTTTTATGTCAGTTAAGTGTTTCACATCTTTAGAAACATAATCCAGCATCTGTTGCTTATAGATAAATACTCGCCAAAAACTTAACCGTATACTGTAAACCTAGTTTCATTGTATATTCGCCGCCACGCCAGTTCATTGGGCGGCCACATTAATCCCGCATACCGCAGATTGGACAGTCTTAAATTAAATGCAAATCCGCAAAAGCTTCGAATGGGGAATTTAAAGGCTCACTGTGTTTCCGACTAATCGCATAAACCCCTCGCTGGGCAGTTTTTCTGTGTTTCTTAAAATGTAACGCACGTTCCGCTTCAGTGGAATTGCGCCTTACTTGCACTAAGCCGGTGTTCATCAACCTTTTTTCGCTGCGACCCGAAATACTAAGCGTAAGTATAACAGTAAGCTTTGGCGACCCTAGTCTTTTACAAAAGTCTTTTACTGGAGTTTTTGTAAGCGAACAAGACATAGCGCATTGTAATAAATAAGTTCAACTTTACTAAATATGGAGTAATCAGGTGGCACTATATTAAGACAAATTGTATCGAAATCAAAGACATACCTAGACCTAATGAAACACGGTTGTGCGTAAGGTTGTCAAGATTTGAATATAATTTGCCTTTATATAGTGCCACCTAAATACCCTAATTAGATTTAGACAAAACACAGCCATACAAATATGAATTATTATGAGCCTCAGTTTCTGCCGCAGTTCTAAAACTTTAGAGTAATCGTGCCATGATTCAAATAAATCTGACCGTGCGAACTACTACAGTCGTCGATTTAACCAAATTACACAGCGATCGAGTTTCCGGTCGCGACCGTGGGTAAAAAACACTGCACTAAGCCACAAATAGGTTCCAGCTAAACTACAAAGGCGCCGCACAAAATGCTTTTCCTGCTTTTCAACAGATTTGGCGGAGGACGACAATTTGTACACGACGCGCATTTGCGGCTTCGACGACGGCATCGACTACCTCGACAAAACCGTTCTGATCCTGGGTGGCGGGGATGGAGGTAAAAAAAGTTTTAAATTTTTTTTTCTCAAACTTGTAACAAAAATCACTCACTGCTATTTGCAGTAAAGGGAGATTATGGAATACTGTAAAAGATGCGATCATAGTCGGTTGGAGGGTAACCATTCATCCTTCGTTTAATTTGCATTACAAATGTAAAAAGCGTATATTTTTTTATGGAGGTAACAAATCGCAGTGAAAGCGATCGAAATTAAAAAATGAACAGCAGAAGATAATCTTCACGCCCACAAATCAATAATGGCGCATTTACGAGCCGTATTTGCGGCAACTTTACATGGGATGTCCGAAACCTCTTATAGTTTATTCGGATACCGGTTCCGCAAAACGACGATTTCAAAACGACATTATTTCAATGAACTGTTAAAAAAAATTGTTACAAAGGCCAATGTTACAAGGTTATTCAGTCATAAAGTGCTCTAGCGAAAAACGTAGAGTTCTTCTTTTTTTTTGTTGATTACAATTTTTTTTTAAACGATTTACTATTCGCGATAAAAACGCTTCGCTGAATTGGAAAACATGGCTGATTAGTGATTACCTATATCAGTTTTCTATCGGATCGTTATCGGTTCTTTTCTATATAAGTGTTGGATATGCACCGATCTGATATTATCGCACATCCCTAATAATATCACATATATTTTTAAGGACGGCGACGTAATTTTAACATTTACATTGAGTACAAGTTATTCCAGCTTTTATTTGTGGCGAAATTCCGAAATAACACGTATAAATTAATGTCGAGAAGCAACCTATATCGACTATACATGGCACCGACCTATTGGTTGGCAAGCGCACTGACCTACAAAATACAAGCATGGTGCACTTCAGGAAAGTGGGGAGGGAAAATGTTTTCTCTAACCTGAGAAAGCATCTGCAAAAGTCACCTCTTATAGTTAACCGCAAACACATTCCTCCATATAAGGACAATTTCAAGCGGGCACCAATACGATCGCCTCGAGCCATTTATAGCACTTAATGTTCATGCAGGAGCCCTCCACGAAATCCTGAAGCGATCGCCTCGCTTCGTAACAATGGTTGAAATTGACGAGGTCGTAATGCAAGCTTGCAGCAAGCATTTAAGGGGATGCTGCGGCGATTCGATGGACTCTTACAGAAGCGACAAACACCAGGTGCGTCCGCGCCGACAAAACTTGAGAAAACGTAAAACGTGAAGCTATAGCGGCCGTTTCGTCGTTTCGTTGTTTCGTTTCATTTTATGAATAAAAAAGCTAAACAAAATGTAACGCCATCCGATCCAAAACAAGTTGTTGCACGGTTGTTGTAAAAACATTAAGGCTTTGGAATGCCGTTTTAACTATTAGAAAAACATCATTATTTGTCTTGCTTGGAATTTTGTTTTGGAAATTAGATGGGTCCGTGTTTAGCTCCTTTCTTCGCAAATTGTGCATATAACGTGTATTGGACCCGCGCTAATATTTCCTAATATATTAAAAAAAATATGTAATACCACTTGGTTGCGGGTGTCGGTTACTATCTATTATTTTTAAATACTTTTTGCACGAATTTTATGCGTCCCTTTTTGCAATCGCTTCTATACCGAAAACTGCTTATCCCAGGGGTGTCCAACATGAGGCACGCGACCTAATAAAAAACGGCATGCAAGTCCTCCCCAAAATTCAGCCAATTATAATAAAAAGCTAAATTTGTTATTCAGCCAATTGGCATTGCTTTTCATAATACAAAACAACCCCAGCGATTACGACAACAAACAATTACTTCTGATATTATAACACTATTCTGTTTTTTATTTTTTGTGCAAAAGCGTTTTTAATATTAGAAAAAAAAATAGTTGCTAAACTTTGGCACGAAAAGAAGTTATAAGATCAAAGTTGGCACGCCAGCATGTTTGAGTTGGACACCCCTGGCTTATCCCGTTGTCAAAATGCCCCTCGTATAAATATTCGTAAAAAAGTGCATTTCACCTTTAATATAGGTGTGGCCGCGTTGCTGTTGAATTACCTGTTCTTTTTGATGACGAGAATTTTAACTTTGTCATATATATTTGATTGTAATCGTACCAACTTAACTGCGTATTGTTGATATAAAAAAGTTTGATAAGAAATTATGATAAAACCTTATCCAAAATTGGATTGATAAAAATTGTCTTTAGGGTCCTTTTCACCCGTCTATAACCATTCGATATTAAACTATGGGATACAGTCTATATACTTTTGGCCACGCGCAACTGACAGGCAACACTTTAACATGGCAGGAAGTGTGGCGTGTTTATTAATAACTAGCGCGGCATCGTCCTGTGCTGATGAATAAAGCCGTATGCATGTTGTGATCAATGGTAGCATCGGCGTTTTACGTGAGCGTTAATAACGACGCTACCGGCCCCGTGTTGTTCCCGTGTTTGGTTAATCAGTGGAACGACCGGCAGCTATTTCTATAGTACTATACGTGTGTGTTTATGAGCGTCGTGCGTTCGTGTAAATGTGTGTGTGCTTGGCGCACAACATGCAACCCCAAACATGGGCGGCAATTTCGCCAAACAGCGTAGGTCAGCAATGAATGTCGCTCACGTTCTACGTAAATACCGCCATGTAGGCCTACCAACGTTAAATGTTCATCTTTTTCGCCATTGAAAAACTCAACTCTGGTAACAACAAAGATTGAGTAACATAAAAAGCTACGCACGCAGTGTTTTAACAATTGTTGAGCTTGTCGCAAACCTAAGCACACTCAGCCAACATCCGATAGATGTATTACAAAACCTCATTTAATCTCGGTAACCATTTCAGATAATTGTCGGCGACTGTTTGGAATATCTGAACAAGTGCGTACGCGACAGTGTCAAGTTCGACTACGTCATCAGTGACCTCACCGATATTCCGATAGAAAACAAAATCGAAGACGTTGCGGAAAATGGAATGTCGGAACATGTACTAAACTTTTATATCGCTGCTAACTTTATAGGGGCAATTTGTTTGGTTCAGTTTAGTCAAATGAAGATTAGCAAAATCTATCAATAAATATTTGCCAAACTTAGCATGTCCCGCTATCTTGAAACAATAAGAGTAATGCAGATATATGACACAATGGGCTGTTCGCGAATATCTAAGAAAAGTGAAGAACACTTCAAACAGTATAACGATAACAATAGCTAGCGTGATATAAGTTACAAACATTAAAAAAACGCAAAAAAGCTGTCTGAATAGGTTATTCTACAGCTACAAAGATAATCGTGCTCTAAAAGTTAAACCTAACATAAAAAACTCCTTCGTGGTATGATATAGGGCAGGCCTACTCTTCAGTTTGGCATACTGCGTGTAGTGCAGTTATCATAAAATATTAAATAAAGCATCAAACAAACTTACATCGCTAAGCCTGCCTATAGCAAAATATCCATTTTTTAACGTGCAAATATTCAGAAACACTTCTCCGAGACGGACGACAACGGGTGGGAATTCTTCCGCCAAGTGTACAGCAAGTGTTTGCGCGTGGTGGAAGAAGACGGCGTAATCCTTACTCATGTAAGTTAACACTTTACATTTGTTGAACGTATGCATACAGAATTGCTTGGATTACGCTTGCATTTTACATTTTTCGGGCATTTTGATTGTGGATATGGACTTTTTAAGAACTAATGGCAAAATTTAAATTGGGATGAAATACCGAGCGATGAAATCCACAAAGATTTCTTACTGCTTGCGTGTAACACAAAACCTTTGAATACTAACCCTCGTATAACATTTTACGGCCCTTGAACACGAAAAACAAGCTTTGTACAGAAATGCTTGCAATGTAACCCAAGGTCATTTTGTCTTTCCATTTTTATATAGGTCTATACATCAGGGGTTCTTAAACTTTTTTTACCGCAGAGTCCTGAAAAAATATTTTTGCGTCGCGTGGACCAGTATAAGTTGTCAAGAAATTTTAGAGATGACGTCATAAATTGATGTGACAATACAAATAGACTTGAAAAATCTGCTGATTCCGAGTCAAAAAATGTGAAAGCTTAATAGAGTTCAAATACGTTTTGTTTTGTTCTTCAACATTTTTTTTTTGGAAAAAATAATAACTTTTTAAATCTACACTAATATTTCAATTAGGGCTTTATGGACCCCGTAAAACTAGTTTACGTACCCCAAGGGGTCCATAGACCCCAGTTTAAGAACCCCTGGTCTACATAAAATGTTAATAGATATGTTCTAGTGAAGCATGTTTTTTTCTTCAAGTTGACACTTGTTAAAAAAAATGAAATATGCTCTTAAACTGTCGAGTAAAGTTAATGAATTGATGATGATGCAAGTGCCTATCAAAGCCTCTTTATCAAGATAATGTCGATTTACTCCAAAATTGTGGCTTCAAGATTCATTATCAAGATATATATTACAGATCCGTACATAGTGTACCTGATTTTTCTTCTGTTATTATAATCCTACATAGGTTGGTGCTTTCCATAACAGAGTGGGAATCGAAAGATTTCAAAAGGAGATTGCAAGCTTGGATGAGAAACTTTCAACAAAAATGAGCGACGTTTGGATCCCATCCTTCAGCGAAAGGTTGTGCTCGACATTTTGTTTCGTTTTTTGTATAAAAATTCTCGTATAAAGAGTGGACAGTTAAAGTTAAGCATTTTTGATAGTAAATTAAAAAGCCTATAACAGAAAGCAGCCGATATTGTTTAGTTGTAGTTTAAAAAGTTTATTATTTTGTGGTAATGCTCACATTCATCGAGTTGCCTTTGTACGTCCTCTCTGGCATCATAAACACACACAAAATGGTTTAATTACACAGTTCTAACATCTAAATAAATCTTTTTACATATTGTATTTCAACAGGTGGGTTTTCTGTCAAATTCGCAAGATGTCTACACGCGAAAACGGTTGTCTTTTTTCTACAAAGCGCCAATCGAACTTTCAACTTGATGTCTTTACCTAACCTTTTGCATGTTTTTAACAGCTTTTTTTTATTAATTTCGTGATTTTAGCTTCGTCAAGTCGGTATTTCCGGTTTTGTTTTTTACACTGATTTCTAATCGTTCTTAAATGTCCCTTCGTTACCCCGAGTCTTGTTTTTTTTTGGCTGGTTTCATGGATAATGGTACGAAGTTTCATGTATAATGGTACAATATAAATCGCAGTTCTATTGTTTGTTGGACATTTAGAAATAACGTTACAATGAACCTGGCGTATCACAAAAAAACTTACTTAAGATATCACTAGTCTAAATTTACACCAAAACAAGAATGTCTGGTTTGAATATATTTTAGACAACATGCCTTAAACCTTGTAGGCCTACCTACATATTAAGCGAAATATATTTAAAAAAATATTTCTGTAAATTGGCTGCCTAATTTACTTCTCTTTTATGCTTTTATAAAACAGAGCGGTTACCTAAACTAGACACAAACACATAAACATTCTATAGTAACAAAGTGCACAAAAGCTGTTTCTCAAAATCTACCCCACCAATGCCTTCTAACTATCCGAAACACCACAAATCTTCCGACTCCAAAAAATTAAAGATTTAGGAAAGGCAAACGATTTACATTTTTACAAAGATTAACGTTTTACTTTTTAAACTGTTATCGGCAAAGCCTATAGTAGGCCTCTACTTTTGTCAACAGTTTAACATTGTAGTACAGGCTGAGCTGATACCGAGTTTCATTACTTGTAAATAGCTGACGCATAAATAGAAAACATATTGACTTGCAGCGTTCAATTGATGCTGCAAGAAAACTTACGAGCAGGCATTCGACTGGACCATAAACATCAGATGCTTTCATCTATACGCCTTTGGCGCTGTCAATTTTCCTTGAAATGCGCGCCCAATCGATAAACTAACCACCTGATATGATCTGCACGTCAAGTTCTGCCATGGTCGTTTTGACCGCGGGGAAACTAAATATGATGAGATACGTAACGCGAAACCTGTCAACTGCCTTGTGTTTTTGATCGACAAACGAAAAGATTGGCCTTCTGAGCTGTCTTAACTGACCTGTTCACAAATCTGGCTGGTGGCGAAATACAAGTTGAATTGCATGTAGCACGCTTTATCAAGTTGAGTATACACCAAACTACGAATCAATTTCGTACACTAAACCTCAGCTCAACTATACTACAGATTTTAAACCCTGTATTAAATGAAATAGATTCGTAGCCTAATAGCACCTTTGTTTGATCAAAGCCAAGTAACTAACTTGCCTAAATTGCACGACTTGGGCTGTTCGCCAGCGGTCTCGCATGTCGTTCTATACCTGTGGTGAAGAGATATATCATAATTAGCTTATTAAAGTCGCATTCTATAACCTTCAGCTGCTTCAAGTTAGACGACACTTATGCACTTCCTCGGCCTCTAAAACACTTTTCGCTGTCCTGCGTCATTTTGCACTTCGGTCAATAATATCATATTGCAAAACATAACCTGATCCTGATTTTCTGTTTACAAAACGGACCCCTTAACATCGATCATTTCCAAAAAGTTTTCGGATTGTCTCTGTTATACTATCCACAAATCGGCGGCGAATTTCTCCGAAAAAACGAAAAGGGCAACAACCGAGCATTAGCACAGCAGCAGCAATGGCAATAGCAGCCAAGGCGACGCGACGCATTCAAACACGCGGCAAAGGGCAGCGGGCGGCTATTTGGCGCTGGTGACGTCATCAAGTCCCTTGGCGCGCAGGAAGGCGTCTTCGGTGGGCTGGCGCCCGAGGAAGTTGGCCAGCATGTCGGCCGCGTCGACCGAGCCGCCCGGCTTGAGGATCTTTTCCCGGTAGTCGCGACCAACCTTGCCGCTCATAATACCCTCCGCCTTAAATCTTTAAGGAAAATATTTGGTTTGATTTGTTCGGTCGGTTTACATGTCAGTATTGCTGGAGACCAATGCGGTTTTTAATTAAAGCAATTTGCGGTAGTTTAGTCTTGGGATTGACGGTCAATACATGCTGCCGCAATGAAGGTTGATCGCATTAAAAATATCCTTCGTCTAATTTATATTAAGAAATGTAAAAAGCAAATATTTAAATAGAAAATGGCAACATTATTTTTATGATCGACACCAAGCGCATATTCAGTACCAAATTTTAAGTTGAATATTTTCCCACCATGTATTGCGAGTGAATGAATTATACGACACCTTAAAAGTGGATTGCTGAATATACACGTTACTTTAGTTACGTTAGTTGGCGGAATACAGGCTGTAGAGTCCGGGCCGGATTCGGGACTCGACGAAATCGCACATTTGGCCCGGGTCGGACTCGGGTTATTTTTAACAAAAGACTCCGCAGCCCTGCTTTGCGGTATATGATATTATAGGACACAGGACAAAACGTCGCCTTAGGATTTGTAAAAAAAAGGCCACCGATCTCTAAAATTGACATACTCTCCCCCGACTTGCCTGGAATAGAACATGTCAAAGCAGAAGACTTCGCTCCACAGATAGCCATAATACTGCGCGTCGTATCCGCCAGCCAAGTGACCGAATGTTGCCGGCATACAGGTGCCTTCGGTAGCCGGAATGCATAGAATGCTTTTGCAAGCGTCCGAGTAGACCTGTACAGAAACAGACCAGCATCTTTAAGATGACTGGTCACCGAACTCCGAGTATAACTCTGAAGTCGTAGTAAAATAGGCGAAGTTTTTTGCGGACCTGCAGAAGTGTCTATAGTAATTTCGAATCAGAACATAGTGTAATGTATATTATCGTAATTAATCCACGGATTTTGACCAAAATGATATCTATTATAAGTTAACTGGGGAATGCAACTTAATCTAGTTTCTCAACGTTTAGGTAATCTAGTTTCTCAACGTTTAAAAAATAATAACATGGTTAGCAAAACCCTCGCATGACACTTCTTTAACTGTAGAGAATACAGAATACATGGTAGTTGTATCGTACATCTACTAACAAAAGTAAAGGCCTACTATAGTGTTCACAAACAGTTCCCAATATTTTATATCAATTTTCACCAAAAAATAATTTATAAGATACAACGCTCGATGTAGCCCTTGTCGGTGACTTCTGTATTGTACACGTTTGCAAAGCGAGAAACGCGGACAGGGCAAAAACCCTAAATAAACAACAACAACGATCCTTGTTTGAAAATTTTATCGCAGCTCATGGTACACCATATATCACTGTCCCTTTATTCTGCATATCTATAAAAAAAAATGGTTCACGGCAAACTTGAATGTTGTCAATGGTGTAGATTGCAGAAGTTTCAATTTTTTTTAGTTTTAACTTGGAATTTTTTTACAGCTTAACGTTTATATACATAGATTTGTTCAAAAACAATTTTATCGAATTTTAGTTGGGACCCTCTGGAATTGTTAGGTTGCGTCTAAAAATCCAAAATATCAAATCTGTGCACGTTTGGTTCAGTATTAACCCTGCTAGTGCTACCTATAAATATAGCACATTCCCTTGTTCGAACTGTACTTTACACATCCATGAAAAAGGGTCTCACCTGTCCGACTTCAACGTTGTCCCTGGTATGGATGCGAAGGTCCAAAGTGCTGAGTGTGATCTGACGCAGGTAGAAGACCCCGGTGTTGGCGTTGCGCGATTTCACCAGGGTTTCGATCATCGCGTTTGGAAGGTCGCTGCCGTCCTACACCAAGCGTTAAATCAGTTTATTGGCTCGCTTTTGCCATTTGAACGTCGCTACAGCCTTGATCAGTGGTTCTCAACCTTTTTTCTTTCGTGGCCCATTTACGTTGCAAAAAAAATTCTGTGGCCCAATAGAATTTTTATAAAAGAAAAACTTTAAAATAGGTTTAGAACAAAACACAGCAGAACATATTTCAAAACAGATTATTTATTCAACCGTGCATTTGTGGGATACTTGCGACTGAACAATAAATTTACATTCATTTTTAATTCCTCCCCAAGCCATTATTCCTGTAAAATAAATATAATGACACAAATGAAACTAAATCTAACTTTTTAAATTGGTCTGTGGCCCACCTCAAATGTTATTATGGCCCACTGGTTGAGAACCGCTGGCCTTGATGCTTTAGTGCAGTGTTTTTTGACCTCTTTTCGCGGCGATCCAAATGCTAAACGTTAGGTGGAACAGCAAAGCTATGGCGACCGCAATCACCTTCGTAGAAACTTTTTTGCAAGCGTACAAAACAGAAGACATAGCATAAAAAAAACTTAAATTGAATTGATATGGACCGTGTCTTCCTTGTGCATTTTCCCAAATTTTGGAGAAATCTTTCTTAAAATAATCTCAATAAATCTAATCATTTAAAAGCTACAGTCGGCGAACCCGCCAAATCCAATGGCGATCCAATTTTGGGTCGAAAAATACTGCTGTAGTGTCACTAAACAAGCTATGCCCAGCTGCAAACTGCAAATGAGATGGACGTTTGCATTTAAAAAATGTTTTCTAACTGCAGGATGCGTAAAAATATATATAATAATTTAACCAAGTTTTCTCTTGACGTGCATCTGTTACGTTCAAGCGGTTCATATTTGCTGTTTGGTACTTAGCCTGTAAAAAGTTTCAGAACAGAAAGTATTTAAAAAAGTTTTTAATTAAAAATGTATTTGTTACATACTTTGAGCTTGAATGTTGCACTGAATGTGCGATATGTGAAATCTACTTGACCCTTGCCAAACAAATGTCGACCACAACTAATGTGATACTATAGCGTTGCGAGACAATTCTGCTGTGTATTTTGAGCTTAATGTGAATTGTTAACAGTGATAAAGTCTAGTGTTATACTGCAATCTATAGCTTAAAAATTTACAAGTGTTCCGCGTCTGTGCGCTGCCAAGTTAGAGTCGTTAAGAGTTCAAGGATCGCTTATGAGTTTCAAAAATAATGATTAAAATTTTCAAAATCAAGGTTAAGTTTATAGGGGTCCTTGGGCACAAACGCGGAAAACATGTAAGTTTTCTAAGCTATAGATCGCGGGATAACATTACATTTTAATCCCTGTTAACAAACAATTAAATTAACATCAATCTCTCAATACGCAGCAGAATAGTATGAACTTTACCTTGTAGTGCTTTGACATTCTTCGCAGAGGCTCGGGTTCCCAGCACCAGTTCTCCAGCATCTGCGAAGGAGCTTCTACGAAGTCACGCTCCACGTTCGTCCCGCTGAACGTCTCAAACTCAGTCTGTGCAGAAATATACTTAGGTGATAAATAGGGTAATCACGTGGCACCATTTGAAGACAAATTGTATTGAAATATTATAATTAAAGTAAGCTTTTCAAAAAAAATCCTCAATCTTCATTCTATCTTTACCTCGGCGCAGATCTGGTGCATGACGTGACCGAACTCGTGGAAGAAGGTTTCTACCTCGTCATGGGTGAGTAGCGACGGGGCGTCCGCTGTGGGCTTGCTGAAGTTGGCCACCATAGCAGCAACCGCTGGAAGAAACATATATCGTTGGGGTTTCACTTGGTGGATTCGATTTCTTTCCTGGCGACTTTGGGCGAACTTTTGTTGCACAATTCGCTACCACGCGGATTATTACATGCGTAGTTCAGCCATATCCGATAATATTGTATATTTTAAAGGAGTTTCAGCCATGATTGCGATCCAACGCAAAATTTTTTATCTTAAAACGTAATTATTCAAAATAAAAAGGTCAAAAACTTACTATAGAATTATATAAAAAATAACTATCAAATTCTTAACATTGAAGCAAATTGGCATAATAACCTAAACAAAAAAATTAAATGTTGCAATTTTATCTATTTTTGCTTGCTTGGGTATAGTTATGGCGTCATTTTGTATTCGATCGTGATATTTTTTTGTCAAAAAGTTAGGGACAAGTATAGGAACAAAATGTCCAATGCCTAATCATCCCTAGGGCATGAAATTTAGTTTACTTGGCCTTTGCATTTAAAACCAAGTGTCATTTTTAAAGTGCCTAAGTCAATACTGTTCCGCGCATAACAAAACTGTCAGATCAGAATTTGTATAATAAAAATATACTTTTAGAAGTTGTTTTTTTTATACCTGTGCTTGTCACCCAACTATACCCAGTTTGCTATACGCAGGCAAGTATGACTTCTCTTAAAATGCGCAGGTGTTGCAAAGATTGTCACAAACCCTCTGTCGCTTTACATAAAAAATTAAAATGCTATTTTTTCTTCAAGATATATTTGACTTCTTTAAAAACAATTTGCCTTTAAAAAAACACAATAAAGGGACATTCGTTTTTTTAAAGCAGCCTTATCGATTTGGCCCGATCTTTTTTAGCTCACTAATCCAAACCCATACTGGACTTTAAACGTATGGCGCGCTTAGCAGACCATCTGGGGTAAAACATGCATGTTGGAAAGCCACAAGCACAGCCAATATTTGCGCCCCGTAAAACCAGCACACAACAACGCCCGTTATAGCATCTATTAAACGGTCATTAGCATTCTTTATGGACTTTTTTAATTGCCCAGCGTTGCTGCGTCGGCAAACTGTGCACCAAGCAGCGGGCAAGCAAATATTTCGATTACGTCTGTCAAAGCGTTAGAAATGCGCCGAAGTTGATATTTGCATCGCGTGGGTAAAGGGGTAAAACATTGTGCGTGTGATGTACGCCGCTAGTTAAAACGTCAATCGTGTAACTTTCGGGATCTCTTGACGCAAAGTGTTCATTATTTTTTGTAAATGAAAAGAGTTTATACATTCGTAAGGCGACACGACATTTACCTTAAGAACACGACCAAAAAAACGCAGAAAAAAATGACAGAGTGGCAATATTCTGCCAGCCTGCCTACCTGAATATTTTCAGCCAAGAAAACCATCTTCATTCTACGGAAAAATCCAAACACTTACCCAACTGGCGACTGCCGTCCGCTTTCAGACATCCAGGCACAAGTCCAAAGCAGGCTGCATGTCCGTACTTGCCCTCCCTTGGATGAAGGTCAAGGAAGAAGTAGCCGATCGTCTTGCCGCTCGTCGAGTCCGCTACCGAGTAGAGAGTGACGTCATCGTGCCAAACGTGCGGATCCGGGATTTTTGCGAATCTGGGCATAGTGCGAGATCGATAAAACGATTAAATTCGGGTCAATAAATTTAAAATGGCAGATATAACCATTCCAACGTTGTGACAAAGATGTTGGGTCTTAATTAAGAAGCTTTTTGTGATGTAAGAATTTACAAAAAGTTCGTGAAATTTTAACTATAAAAAAGTTTATGTTAAGGGCCGTGTTTGTCTAATTCCAAATATGGTAATCAGGTGGCACTGTATAAAGACAAATTGTATTGAATTACCGATAAGCTTTCGCACAATCGTGCTTTATCAGGTAACATAAAAAATATTTTGTACTTCGACCTGATGAAGCACGGTTGTACGAAATCTTTTCAAGAATTTAATACAATTTGTCTTTTTATAGTGCCACCTGATTCCCTTGCCCTAACAAAAAAGCTCAACCATATTTACACACAGGACTAAAAAAATAACAGTACATTTGCTCCAGGAGAAGAAGAAAGTAGGTACATAAATCCAATCATTATTAACCACTATAGAGGTTTTACATTGAATATTTACTTTAAACCCAGGAGCTCTTGGTAAATGTCCAACAGCCCTTTCGTGACCACGTCGATTGGAAAATACTCTTTCAACTTGTTTTGGTCGACTGAATATTTTAACTCTTCAATCTTTGTCATGTAATATCTGAAAAAAAAAGTGTTAAAGCAAAGTGTAAAAGTGGCATTATGAATATTAGGAACTAAGAGTTAAGACTGAATCCACCTTAAATCCCACATGTTGATTTGGCCATCAAATTCCTCTCCAGATTTTTCACAGTCTGCCTTTTTCATGAGAAACATTTGAGCTCGGTCTGCTAAGCCAAGCGGCTTAAGTTTTCCTTCACACAACAATTAACAAGTTAAGATCTTTGCAATAGTCATGAAATTATAATAGAATACATTGGATATAGAAAATTGTAATAACCTGCAAGTTTATGCAAGAACTCCCTGACATTATTGGGATGCTTTGCCATTCTCATATCATGAATAAAAGCAGCATGACTTTCAAATCCAAGAAGTCTTGCTTTCTTGGAACGCAATTTCACCAACTCCGACAAAATTGCAGAGTTTTCCTGTTACATTTAACTCAGTTAAATATTCTGCTTAAATTCAACTTTCTACGTTTAAGATTTAACAAGTATAGTACCTCTTTGCATCGGTTGTTGAAAGCAGTTTCCATTCTCTTCCTTGTGTTTGACACGGAGCACTTTTTCATCAGTGGGAAATAATGAGGGTACTTGAGTGTTAGAACAAGCTTATTATCTTTCTTATCAAGTGCCTTGATAAAATCTGTAACAAAACGGTTTTGTAGCGTAAGCATATTTAAACGTTTTATATATATAGTATAGGTTACTTTGTTTAGGGTTATTATTATTAAACAGAGTAAAAATGGTAACTTAGAGAAGTTTATTGGATTTTTTCATAAGATTTTATTATCTATCTATATTAAAAAAATAAACCTTCAGGAAGGCCTTTTAATTCTTCAGCTTCAAACAATAAAACTTCCTTTTCTTCATTCAAGTTCTTTTGGAAGTCAATTCCAAGTTCGGTTTGTCTAGATTTGATTGCCTGTTTTAGTTTTAAACAGACAGGGTCAGATTAAAGCTATGCAACGATAGCACCATGTAACAACATCTAAATCAGCTTCACTTTATTAAATATACTTTAGTAATAAGTTATCCCTGTGATGCCCAACCTTTTTGGTAAACGGCACACTACCAGGTATATAAATAGTCTATGTTTTTTACAGCATTTTTGCGTTTTTATGGTGTCTCATGAAATGAAATTGAACAGCACATGAACAGTGCAGAAAAACATTCTAAATTAGTTGCACTCTAATCCTATACAAAAATGTACTAAAAAGTTAAAACTAAATCGGAATTTCAACATAATTAAGAATACATACGTCTTTCAACTCTTGAGCATGAGAAACGGCGCTGCAGGACTGCAGGTGGGCACTATTGGGTTATACATTAGAAGCATAGGCTAAACTAACCTTTATTTTATCTTGTACAGTTTTGGCTAAGTGGAGGCCATTTCTCTTGCCCAGCTTGACCATTCGCTCGACTAACCTCTTTCCTTCAGCCGAGCACTCCGCGTTGTCCAGCTTACTGACAGCGACCAACCTTGGAGAAAAAAGTTTGTAAAAACAAACAAGCAACAAATGGCACCTAATTTATTTAAATCCTTTACCACTCCACAGTAAGTATAGTTTAGCTTTTTTAGAGTTGAGATGTATTTACCTGTCAAAGACATCCTGTCTCATGCTCATATCAACTTCAAACTGGGATAGCTTCTTGTCTGAAGTGGTGCTTGCATCTCTAAGGCTTTGATCAGGGTGGACATGCTGATAGAAGTCCAGATTGTTTCTGCATATATATGTATTAAGAAGTGCAATGGAATTATAAGGAAAGTAGTGACTAAACATAGAATTTAAATCAGAAGCTAACTTTGTTCTGTAAAAATATTTTAAAATTAAAAGGATTTTCTAAACGGATTCTTTTCCTTGTTACATACACAGAGTAAATATACTTTAATTACAAAGGAATTGGTCTAATATACCTTGTAATTGCATAAGAAGCATCCATGTTTGCTATCAGCTTGATTGTGTTTGAAAAAGTAGCATCAGTAAGCTCTACTTCGGCTACCTTGTCATACACAGAACGAGCTTCTTCAATGAGCTTATCAGTGTTCAAAAGGATTGATTCCTTACTAAAATCCCATCTCTGTCCTTGAAGTATTTCTGCCATGTCAAATTGGTGCCTTTGATTGGATGCTTTATCCGAAAATAAAATTATTATTATACTTCATTAAATTTATATTTTATTTAAAATAGTTTGAAATCTGGCACGATATTTTTTTATTGAACAACACCTAATTATAATTTTAAAACGAATGATAAATACTCAAAAAAAAAATTGTAATGGATGTTATTTTAGTGGGCAGGAAAATAAAAAAAAATACCTACATGAAAATGAGACAATCTTTAGTGAATGCTTAAGAAAATTTGGTTTTAAACAAACAAAAGAATGTCTTGTCAGAAGAACTCTCAAACCTACATTCCACATTCCTGTTGATTAATAGCCACGAAATATAACTCATTTAATACTAATGTTTTGTAAGTTACGGATATATTTTTAGAAAAGTTTCGAAGTAAAAGGCAAACTAAAACTTGGCGCCGTAAATGCTATTATTTTATTGCGTTACTATTTATTATCAAAATGACAACACTCCTGTAATAGTATTCAACTGTTCAGATTATAATTTTAGTTTGCGCAAAAATGGATAGTTAAATGATTTGTTGTTGTACTTTCTTGCTCAAGTTTCCACACTTTGCATAATTTGAAACGTGGAACAGTAAAATAATGAAGTTTGTATATGGTGGATTACCCAAATAGAGAACGGAGTAGACATAAAAAAACTCGTAAGAAAATATTCCTACAAAATGCACTATTGTGGAGTAGGTTAAAATATATTTATTTATTTATCTGCTATACAGGTAATTGTGCAGTTTAAAGTACAACTTTGGTTTGCCATTGGCTGCCCTCTTTCCCGTAACTTTGGTTTATCGTTGCTTATCCCTGGTAGGACACAGTCAGTCGGCCCGATTTACAAATATTTACGACGTGTATGACAAACAGAACAATAGCCACATGTCCTTTATGACTTTTTGCGTTAAATGTTAGTAAATAACAACATATGCCAGTCATACAACGATTATCACGCCATAATTCATGGTTTCATCATCGCACGATGACAAATCATTATCAACACGCAGGGCCAGTTTGATTTGCATATAGGCAGGGCTAACATTGTTGTGTGGTTGATTAGATTTCAAAAGTATGGTGAACGATAAAAGTTAAGACAACCATTTGAATTATCATATCGGCATAAAACTCAAAGTCAAAACTAGAAATTTCTGATATTAATCAAAAACGATGCCTGATGCTAAGTAGCCTACTAGTGTCGGGACTCGTCTGATATTAGGGGGCATCGGTATCAATTCGAAACTAAATGTAAAAGTGCATTTGAGTAATGATTGTGTGGGGCGCAGCCACAATGAAAGAGATTTATTGCATATGAACAAACAAACGACAGTACTTACAGGTACTTGCGATATACGTACAATAATTACCTCCGTAACGTACGCGATCTGGACTCCACAATAAACAGTATGCAAGACTGCTAAATTAACGATTTACAACATTTCTTATATAGCCTACATCGGACAGATGTGAGTAATTACTAATTCGTTAGAAAACGCGACACATAACACGACTTAGGAAACGGCCATACGACCAACGAAATTACAATACGCGACGGGAAATTAGAGTGACAGCATGAGCGATTCAGCCGGCAGGCTGTTCATAGAATAGACAGAGTTGACGGGGTCACAGAGTTCCAAAGAATCCGCTACAATTGCGATCAGAACTCAGCGTGTTCTTTTTTTAATCAATATTTAAATAAAAATTATTTAAAAAATCTAGCTAAATTTCCAGCGCTAAAGCAAATTTTGTTTCAACAACCCAGAAAAAAATACGCTTGTAAGTTTAAACTTTATCGATATTCCTTATTTAACCATTGTAATGACATTTGAGGTGTAGTTTTTTTATACGAGGTATCTGACTTTTATTAGTCGGAAAATCGATGTCGGTTACCACTTTATGACGCCACAGAGTAGATAGTTCTTGATGAGCTCTTCTCCCGTACAAAAATGCGATTACGACATTGGCTGCCGGCTGCTGCTGCCTGATTATAAGTCGGGCGGTGCTGCTTAAGGCTGCTTTTAGCGCAACAATATCATTCAGTGCAGGATAACGTCGTAGTAATGCAGACCTAAACGGTCTCGGCGCTCGTCTAGAATCCTACCACAACGAACATTATTTGGGTTAGGGTGCCGGTTAGCGTTTGGGTTTGGGTGAGTCCAGTAACAGTGTTAAACAATATTACTTAACCTACCCACACCCAAACACTAACCGACACCCTAACCCACATAATATGCATTGCTTAATAATTATTTCAACGTTGTGGTAGGATTCTAGACCAGCGCCCGGAAATGTAACAGTTGTAGGGAGCTATTGTTAGGTTAAAACGAAACATTGATTGGTGCTAAAAGTCTATTGTGTATTGTATTATCACGAGTCTGTATATGACGTCCCTTTTGTTGTGGATGGTAATTATGCCATTAAAAGCTGTTTAATAACGGCTTGTTTATAACTGCATCAGAACAATCAATTAGGAACTTTAACTTAGTTACTCTTCGTAATTAGTTTCTGGAGTGAAGTAGCTGTAGTTAGTGTGAAATTGTTACACTTGGTATGAAACTTAATGCACTAAGAGGTGCAAAGAATGTAAAAAAAAGTCTGATAATATTTAGCTTCTGTATGACATAGCAAACCAATTGAATTCTGTTGAATACCATGGCACCAAACTACACTAAGTTTGGCGCTCTTTCACTATTGTACGTAAAAATTGATAAAAAAAAAAAATCTTCAAATGCCGTATACCACAACACATATTGTTTAGTTAGGGTGCGGGTTAGCGTTTGGTTGAGGGGGGGTCAAGTTATTATTATTAATAAACATAATATTACCGGACCCACCCTCACCCAAACGCTAACCCAAACAATATGCGTTGTGGTATGCGGTATTATTTTTTTTTTTTTTGCATAACTTTTCACATACAATAGTGAAAGAGCGCCCTAAGTTTTATATGAACATAAATTTCACTACAGCATTACTCTTTTTTGGCGCAAGCCTAGAATCCTACCACAGCATTGAAACAATTATTAAAGCAATGCACAATATTTGTGTTACGGTGTAGGTTAGTGTTTGGTTGAGGGTGGGTCAATTATTATTATTTAATAATATTTCTTAACCTGCCGGAACACAACGCTAACTTGCACCCTAACCGAAATATCGTTTGTGGTGGTAGGATTCTAGACCAGCACCCTTTTTACTTTAATGTGTTTCCACAATGTTTTCAATTTTAAAATGAATTTGTATTTCTTCTTAACTAATCTTTAACATTGCAGGGAGTTTCGTTATTTAGGGCTATTTAATTACCTTAAAATACCGCCATGTCTTGGTGGTACATTTCCTTCGTTTACCTCACAGAAGGCTTAGCTGCCTTTGGAATAGGATTGGAAATGGCACTTCTTACAATGCACTTTTTGTCAATTATTTATTCGTAAGTTTGCAATTTTTATTCTTATTTTTGGTCACATGATTATCTATTCATATCTTTCTGTATTTAGCCTAATGATAAGAAATGGTATAACTAAAGTATTTAGCTGTAACGTTTCATTTTTTTGAAACTGTTTCATTTTTTTAGAAAACTTTATATGAATAAAAAGCCGCCAGATCTCATGAAAGCAGAGATTGAGGGTGTTTCGTTGTTGAAGCCTTTAAAAGGAGTTGACCCAAATTTAGAAGACAATTTGGAAACCTTTTTCGAATTGGATTATCCGCAGGTATGAGTTTTTAGTTACATGACAGAATATTTAGTTGTACCTTAATTGTTTTGTCATTGCTGGAATACATACCTGATTATTGGCAACCTGACTTATAAACTATCAAATTTTTTTTGGCAGTTTGAAATATTGTTTTGTATACAAGATGATGATGATCCTGCAGTAGAGGTTTGTCGAAGATTGATAAGCAAACATCCAAACATCGATGCCAGAATAGTTTTAGGTTAGCTTCTATTATGTTTAAAAATCAAACATTTGTAATTAGAATAAATACACACAAAAAGGCAATAAATTTGAGTCCAGCATGGAAAATATTTTAGTTTAAATTCAAACCATGTCTTTAATTAACATAACAAAAAGGACTCCCAATTTGATGTTATTAATTTTGTATTCAGTTAACATTAAATATAGTACTATATAAACAATAAGGTATGATGATTTTGATAGCTTAACCAAACACAAGCTTTTATTTAGGTGGTAAAAAAGTTGGTGCCAATCCGAAAATTAACAACCTTGCTCCCGCATACGAAACCATGAAGTATAACTACTTTTGGATATGCGACTCTGGCATAAGAGTTCTGCCCTTAACTCTGCGAGACATGGTATCAAAAATGACTGACAAAGTTGCTTTGGTACACGCTGTTCCATACACGTCAAACAGAAAGGGATTTTCAAGCACTGTTGAAAAGGTATTTATTGATTGAACTAATAATCAGATTATATTTTGTATATCTTGTTTATTACAATAACAAATAATAGTTAGTTATTTTGGGTTGTTGCTGTTCAAATCTTGGTATGTAATTTATTTATGTAACTTGTCTGTCATATATTGATACAACATAATTTGTTTGTATAGTTTAGCTTGTAGCAGATTGATAATTATTAACCACAACTTATAGCGACCAAATTCTAAGGCATTTATTTAAATTTAAGCTTTTTATATATTTCTATAACACTATAAACAGATCGACTGCAATGGAAATATGGGCGTTACTGTTCACTGATTTAGCCAGTTTTTTTTTTATGTAGTAATGTGCAATTACCTTTTTGTGTGGAACTATTAATTGCTTCCATTACAGATCTATTTCGGTACGCAACATACACGGGTCTACATCAGTGCAAACCTAACGGGCGTGATATGCATGACTGGGATGTCAACATTGTTGCGAAAAGACTATTTTGACAAATGCACAGGCGGTCTGTCGAAGCTTTCGCAATACATTGCTGAGGATTATTTCATGGCCAAATTTTTGTCAGACAAGTATGTCAATTTGTTTTCAAAACAATCTAGAAATTGTTTTCTGTAGCTTGAATACATGATTCATTCGAATTAAGAAACTAACGAGGCCTATTTTATAAGGCGTAATAAATATTTCTGTAATATTTTAAGAAATTATTTTATGTTTTATACCTGTTTTTGCAAACAGTCTTAAGATCAACTGATACGGAAGCAAGATTCTTTATTTTCCATTTTATTGTCTTTAGGAGATTTCTTACTTGCCAAAGTGTGTTAGCTTGAATACATTTATTATTGCTTTAACACTCTCCTGTCAAAGTTACATTTTCTAAATGCACACACTACTATTCCAATGTTGTGTTACTATTAAATGGTACATCTGTTAGGTTCTACAACTCCTGTTTTATATCCTTGTTTATAGTGGTTACAAGCTAACATTAGCATCATACCCAGCGCTACAAAACTCTGGCAACTACGGAATTGGCAACTTTGTATACCGTATGGTCAGGTAAGATTATCCTAACGGTTTAGATACATTATTGGTAATATACTATTGTACTGTGGTAAGATTCAACAATGAAAAATCCCTTATGCAGCTGGAACTTAAAAAGGGCATTTTTGGCATAGGTTTAACTAAGGTTTTTTGTGTCACTGTAGGAAATCTGGCTATCCTGGAAAGAATTTAATTGGCTTGACAGTGAGGCTTATTATTAATTTAAAAGCTTTACAGCAGAGTGCCATTGATTGTGTTTTGTCTGGTCTACCAACCCACACAAATCACTGTACCGAGGCATTGTCATTTGCATCTGTCAATTGATTTGCTAGATGTCCATTGATTGGTATTTATGACATGTAGACAACTATTTTTTGGCGTGTTTGTATGGTTAGTATTAGGCAAGTCAGCAAATCAGTTAACATGCGAAATTGCTCTTCATTGTAGTAAGAATATCAAAAGCCCAAAAAGAAGTAGGTATAATTTTGAACGTTTCGATTAGATCTTTATTCATTTTCAACATCCTGTATGCGCCTTGATATTCTTACTACGTCTTAATACAACTCTCCGTGTGTTCACAAGTATTTTCCCGTCGTTGAACGATAGTGTGTTGGTTGCCTGACTGTGGTAGCCTTAAAACCCTTTGTTCAACGACTGTTACAAAGCGACATACTCTTTAGGTTTAACCAGTAGTTAAAAACACGCCTTTTCGGACAAGAGGATTTGCGTCACTTTGTCGTTGCTCAAATACGGCCAAAGTTGTCATACTTTGGTGACGAATGGTTGCATTGATAGACAACCATTCGTCATTCAGGCCAGTTAGCATGTTTACAAACACACTTCGTCAGAAACGGGCGCTTAATTATTGGTAACTCGTATTCTTGCCATTTTACGCGGCGCGCAAAAGAAAATAACGAGGGATTGATTGAAAAGACGCATACATGTTATCTTTGCCCATTCAATGTTTTGTCAGGTTATTGCGAAAGGCTTCGTAAGCCAGTCATAGTTGGTAGGCAACTGCGCAACAATACACATTGCTGAATTCACAAGGCCCAGGGCAGGGGCTGTTACATTGCGTCTTGCCTGTTTCTCTGTGACCTAAACAGGTGCCTCCCATGTTTTAACACATATTACGCAATTACGCAAAATATGGAAGTTTGGAGTGCTTGCTATCTTCGTGTCTGTTCTGTGGCCCGGGATGACTGCCAGTCATAAAACAACCCAAACCCATTAACGACTTGTCTTGTGGTGTTACGAGCGAAGAAAGTTAATGGTCTTAATAGCGAATCCGTTTTTCAGGGCTCCATCGATGCTGAAGCGTATGAATTATACACGCATCGTTTTACGGCCCTTCACTGTTTTCATACTGCATAATACACTCATATCTAACTCTGATCTAACGTAAAAAAACAAAAGTGGCCTCATGCTAATTGATCCGAGTGTAAACGTATGAATTATAAACGCGTTGTTTTTTCCCCGTGACTTCATCTCTAAACGGGAAAAGTGTTTCTGCTGCATATTTATACCGAAGCAAGCATGAAACCAGTCGCATTTAAAAGGAATTTCCACTTGTGCGAGTCAAAATCCCACCGACCGCTGTATATGTATATTTAGAATGGGTAGCCGCGCGCTGTTGCACAGTGAGCAGTTCGCAGACATGCCGTACAGCACTTCCTTGACACTTTCCAGCAGAACTGTAAATGTCGCAGCAGGTTGAGAGACGCCGAAGGGTAATTGCGCCACCAACACAACATTTGTCGCTGTTGCGGTTTGTCAAAGGGATGTTGCTAATTACAACTGGTTGAAACCCGTTGCAGGCAAAAACCTCTTCCCTAAGCTGGGGATGCATTATCGCAATGCGCAGTCTTAACGTCGTCACGCGCGCCATTAAACCGATTAGAACGTTGCGTGATCGTTTAAACTGCAACTGGGACGTTCCTACAACCTGCTGTTAAACTCCAACACCCCTAATACAACACGCTTTCCCAGTGTTCTAGCTGAGTGGTTTCCAAACTTTTTACGTATAATTTGACTTAGAATAATTTCTTGGTGATTCTCGGTTCTAAAATTAACGAAAATTTAGAAAGTTCATTAAGTCACTAACGTAAAACAAGGTTTATTGAGAGGGGTGCAATTGCTTCGCCTTATTTCACTAACCTATTTAGGCTTGGGTATAGAAACAAAAACAACAGCTCAAGCAAGATTTGCGCATTGGTAAAAACACACAGATTTTCCTGCAGCAGTTCTGGAAGCATCCGCCTCCTTATATTTCCTTCCGCCTTTTTTTGTTTACTGAAGAGGTGCCGTTTCCGAAGCCGGTGCAATACGGTCTAAAAATGGGATCCAGGCGCTTTTAAAGTGGCCACGAAAACTGGCCCGGTATAGCATGAGGTGAAAATCCCAGGAAAAAGCCGCGTTTTAATATGCGCCGGATTTCACGCGGTTGGAAATTACTTCTGTCCTTCCAACGCCCTGCTTCGAAATTAAAATTTCATGTGCATGGCTCGTCGCACCTTGCCGCGTTTTGTTATTTCTTCTGCGCTCTATCGTGTGTAATTTCGTGGCTTCGACCAACGCGTGTTCGCGTGACTAGAAATGTTTGGCAAAAGTTATGCCGTTGTGTAAAAATGTACATTGAGTGTATCATTCAACTTGTATGTGTGTTGGTCTTGGTTTATACAAAAAAAGACCTTGGTAGTTGGTACAGTGCAACCCTATTTTTTATTCCTTTGACGCAGACACTTTTTTCTGTTGATGAAAGCAATTTCTTAGTCACATATTTTTGGAGAAAAACCAAAGTTTTCACTTCGCCGTTTTTAAAGTGATTTACAGGTCGTAAAACTAAAAGCCATCTCTGTGACTGATTTTTACTATTAGGCACTTGTTAAATGGTCACGTAGTTATTCACTTAATTTTGTTACTGTCTATGTTTTCACTTTTTTTCCATACCCCCATGACTTTTGACAGCCTTGCCATCTTATGGCTGCCACACTTGAACAATTGTGAGTTGACTTAAACCAGCTAATTTCAAGTCAATTGTAGGACTCCACAAACAATCAACGTCGCTTCAAATTCGGTTTTAATTTTGTTTGATAGAGTTTTTATATATTTTTTACCAATTCCCAACTTGAAAGTGAAGCAAAACGACTAATATTTCACAAATCGCAAGAGGATTGTTACAAAATCTTTGAATCTTTAAATTTCTTTGAGTCCAATTACATATTAAACACCCTATGTTTTTTCTAAAAATTTTGAATAGTGTTTGAAATTATTTTGTGCCCGGCATAGGTTGTGTTTTTTCAAGTGCCTTGAAAAAAACAATTACAATTTTTAATTGTGCTGACCATGGCATTCATACCGTTTTGTTTTCGAATTTGTTAAAAAAAAAGTCGAGCGATCCATTTTTTGGCCAAAACCTTAAAATTTTTTTTAAATTTTCTTAAAATTTTTTTTTTTTTTTTAATTTTTAAATTTTCTTTGAAAAGTCCTAAAATGTCCAAAAATTATATTTTTTTAAATGTGTGCCAACACTGCGCAACTAGACGCCTAAAAGAACTACTTAAGCATGAGGGATAAGCGATGCCGTGCGTTCCAGTCCGTTTGTTTCGGCGTTTGTGGCAAATGTCCAAGGTTCCATGCGGATGCTTTCTGAGGATTAGGCGACTGCGAGCATATGCCCAACCTACACTCGATTAAAAACTATACTATGCTAATCATGCTCCCAAACGAGTCCTGATCTTAAAAAACCAAAGAATTTTTTTTATCTTTAATGTATGTCTGGGTTCGTAAATGATGTGCGCTGTTATTTCTAATGTACGTTCGTTAAAAAAAATAGGCTAGCCATGCTCTCAAACGAGTCAAGATCTTAAAAAAAAACAAAGTGTTGTTATAATTTGTTTATTTGAGGGGTTTCTTGGTTCGTAAATAAATAGCCTGGCCGCTGTCAATATTAATGTGCATCGGTTTATAAAACTGCGCTTGTTGTGCTTATTTCTAAAGATTTTCTAAATTTTCTAAAGATTTTCCACTACAGTAGTATTAAGGCAGGGGATCTTAAACTGGGTGCCATGGACACCTTTGGGGTTCGTTAACTAGTTTTGAGGGAATGCACAAAGGTTTAATTTATGCTTAGTGTGTAATTCAAATTAGAACACATTTTTCTATAAATCTAAAAATATTTCCACCAAACTGTTGTTTTCCTTGCCTTTCGGTAACAATTTGTGAGGAGTTAGCGTCCGCTGTACAAGATTTTTATCAGTAGTTCCCGTTTTTTTACCTACAACTATTTTCGTCGCCCGAGGCTGTTTCGTCTACTTACGTAAAACCGCCCAGAATTCTAACTCTGTGCCGCGAACGACAAGTTTTTTCCAATTCGCACAAACTGATGTCCATGATAACAGTTCCTGGTGTTCTTCTGTTTTTTTAAGCTGGTCTAGCCGGTTTTTTCTTTGAAGTCTGTGTTATCGTGTTACGAGCCCAGTTTTCACAGCTGTCATACAAATGTATAAAAAGCAATTTTTGTACCAAATCGGAAAACGACTGGATACGTTAAGTTTCCTTTTTAGAATTGACCAAACAAATTATTTTGTTATGCCAGTGTGGGCGTCACACAAAGGCCAGTTAGAAAACGACAAACAACAGGATGTCAAAGAAATCCATATCCCATCCACTGTGGACCAGCAGTGCTTAAATCAGTATAAGTCACATCGGCTGTTTTGTGACACAACACCCACCGACTTTTCCGTTAAGGAAATCTGTTTTGTTGTGTAACGTGCACCCGCGTGACTTAAACATTTAGTCGCCCAGAGTTTCGAATAAACCTCCGTTAAGATACGTGACACACGCTTTTCCGACCTACTCAACAAAATTGTCTGTATTCAAGATGAAGATTTTCGAGTGTGTAGTACAACTACCATGAGTTGACGAAGCGAAAGTCATTTTTTGCTATCCTAGCATCAATTTTTTTTCGGAAATTGAGTTTTCATTATCCTTCCAGTAATTGTTTTGTAAAATAATACCACGAAACGCCTTCTTGATGACGTATCCACAGAAAAGGCAACCATCCCAAGATCGTATGCTAAATCTTATATTTGCGTTTCAATTTCGCAGCGGTTTATACCCCTTAGGCTTAAACTGTATTACGCCAACTAAAAGCCAACGTGACGCATTGCACGTGCCTCTTTGAGGATGAATCACAAGACAGTGTTAACATATATGTGGGGGTAGGTGGTTCTTAGCGCAAGTGGACTATTTTATATAGTTATTTATATATAGCAACCTAATTCCTTCGGTACTGCAAAGTAGGGAAGCGACAAAAAATGCGAGGCATGACACGGCGTATTGAAAAAGCCGCCCCGTAGCCTGCATTCCTGGCCAATTACTAACTTCTTCGTTGACTTCCGCCGTTAAAACTTTGTTTTGGGTGCATTTTTGGTTTCTACCCGACCGTGAAGCGCCCAGTCGAGCGAAAAGCGGCTACACGTAGACTACAACTATGGGATCAATGCACAAGGGTGGCCTGCCTCTTAACTTCAATCTGTCCCCGTAGGCTGTTCTACAATCACGCTGCGAACTTGCGCTACGCAGTAGTTCCGAAGTGAACTTTGTCACCCACTATCGTAGTGCGACGATTATCGAACCCTCGTTAACTTTGGCAGTCAATATAAATTCTCGCTGTCGGTGAGTAAGGACAAACTTAACGGTCTATTCCAGGGGTGGGCAAATGTATTCAATGGAAGAGCTAATTGCAGAAAATACAAGCACCAAAAGCCTCAAAATTATTTCAATACAAAAACGGTAAACAATGCATGTTCAGCCATAATAACAAAATTGTAATGTAACACAACGGCAATAATTAACACAATAATAATAACGGTAATAAGACAATAGCACGCACAATATTTATCGATATCAGTCTTTCGTTAACTAACTCGTCGGATTCTATGTCAAGTGTTTCGTCATAAACGAAATGCTGGCCTAAATAAAGAACACAAAAAGAGAGAAACGTTCATAAACGGTACTCTGGTAACTTATACAATTTTTGGGGGATTTTTACGATTCGACTAGAAGAGCCACAAAAAACATGCCGGCGAGCCGCAGTTTGCCCACTCCTGGTCTACTCATTGCTTCCTGTATGGAAGATATTGTTCGAATTGGTTGCTTGTGCTCTTAGAAAAAGTTCGACGCTATCCCGCTTATAGGATGCGCTAAAGTTAATTCCACGAATCCGTACGATTTCCTTAGTCTAAACTGGCGGTTGCAGTACACCGACACACCTCTTTCCTGGCCACAAGAGTAGTTTGGAATTTCTTATTCATCCATCCGTCGCATTGTGATGACGTGGCTGAGAATTTAAACGCTACAATTCTATGTCTTTTTTTTCAAGCCAGTAAAATACTTGACCGACTTGTATTTACGTTGCTTGGGCAAAGGTTTTCAGTTGAGATTTGTCAAAAATTATATTCCCGGAAGGCTTTTGTCATATATTTGAAAAAAAAATAAATACCGATATCGTAACGTTTTAAATTCGACGTATGGCGATTTAAAAAGGCTTTATTGACCAACACAGTTTAATTTAAATCCAGCGTTCGTGGTCTGTAGCATTTGCACAGCGATACCTCAGAAAAGGCCTGTGACGATGTGACGTGGTATTGACTCAAGGCGAAAGCGGCCTGTTTCTCCCATATTTCGCTTGTCTCAACCCTTTCTTGACTGTAGTAGAGCAAAGCAAACGCGAGCGAGCGAACGAACCAAACAAAAGCCGGCTCCTTTCGCGTTCGCGTTGGTCATCTATTGTGGCCCTTTAGCTAGCGCAGAATGACTCAGGACCTATGCGCTGCCGTGGCAACTCGCAAAGAAAACAGTCCGCTATATAATGACGCGGACGCCCTTTGCTCCACATAGACGCAGGTAGCTCGAAATTCAAGCCGCCGCTCTCTATGTTGAAGCGAATGAAGCGCGTGTGCGTACAACAGCCTACGCCAGTCGGCCGCACTCAAGCACTCAAAAGAAATGACGTAAGCCTTTTGAGAACTAACGAGCGATTGCGTTTGAATCACGCGCCGGGTCGACCGCACACGTGATGGGCGCGTGATCACTACTGACGTTCAATCAGCCCAAGTTTTTCGCGCTACTGGCTACTGCTGCTGGAAAGAACGATTTCTTCTTTCTGTTCGCACGCCGTTCGTGTATTTTGCGGCCATAACGACCGAGCTCGTAAATAAATAATAGAGCTGACCGGATTCGGCCTCGTACAGTTTTAAAGTGATTTTTTCCAACATAGTGTAACCTTCATTTTCCATTAAGTTACACCAGAAAAGTGTGCGTGCCTTAATTATCAACCGCGTTTCATAAATCCATAGCATTAGGAAGGCTGAGCCTCGATTTAATTGGTTCACTTGGGCAGAAATCCTTTTAGGGAGTCGCACAACCATCGGCAAACACTGTATGTCGGTTAAATTTTAACTGGCGATGTGCGGGCGTCGTACCCTGGCCAATATTACGCAGCCTAGGCAAACAATTGACGCGAATCGAACACGGCCTGAATCGCTCGGTCGTTAAAATAGACCAGACCACCTTTTTTGACCCTTAAGTTTTGTGACCTTTTTCTTGTTCCGACCTTTGTGTCGATTAAGAAAACCGTCCGAAGTTACAAATAATTTTTTTAAGAAAGCAAGCCGACCCAAATTTAGGCATTTATAAAAAAAATCTGCTTTAAACCACCCTTTTTTTACCCTTACTTTGTGCCTTTTTCTTGTTCCAGCCTTAGGGTCGATTAAGAAAACCACCCAAGCTAAAATTGTTATTAAAAAAAGTCAAGTCGGCACAAAATTAACAATTAAAAAAAATGTTTTCATAACTGTTACTGAAAGACTATGATGAGACAGCCTTTTTGAAAGGACTGTTTCCACAAAAGGCTAGTTAAGGAAAAAAAACTAATCACTTCGAAAGCTCCTTGATCGGATGCTTAAAAATCGCTCATGTAAAATATCATGCCAATGGTGTAAGTAAAGTACGATTTTGAATAAACTCACCAACCAACCTTTTGGGGGTGACTTATGTAAGTCAATGTTTGCGACAAACACCGAAGTTTGCTGTATGATATATCGAAATGAGCCAGTTGCTAAGTTGGTACTGCCTTATTTGCTCAAGCCATGTAAGCCCCTGTCGTGCTGGGCCTGTTTCATTTTTTCCTGTTTCCGTTCTTGCGGTGAAGCGACAGTGGGAGCTAAAACCTGATTGTGATGTAATAGTTGATGCGCGTAACGCTGAGTTTATGTCGCGTTTCCGCGTTCGAAAGGACTTCCTTGACTGCTAAATTTCACACGCTTTAGTGGCAACACTCTCACGCCACTAGCGTAAAAGGAACCGCTTGTAGTTTATCGCCAGGTCATCCGGTTCATTTATATTTTACTGACGACGGGCAGTTGGCTTGACAATGCAGTTATACGAGGACATAATCAAATACCACATTGGAACTATGTAAGGTTTTATAAGTCTTTGTTGCATTGTTCTGTTCACGCTTTGAACACTCTTCTACACTCAACTTTTCATAATTACATAATATCATTTGGTTTCAAACACAAATCGACTTATGTTGAAAATAAATAAAGAGTTATTCGAAACGTTCACAATTATACCTATACTTCTGTATGGGCTTTGATATTTTTTAAAGTCGACTAACTTTGCGTTTCTGCAAGAAATAAGGTTGCGAGCCGTATTTAAAACGTTGTTAACTTAATAATTACGAAATAAGGAAGCATACAAAACAAACATTCAACACATATTATAGTGAGCTTTATAAAATTTCGTTTAGTTAAAGTTTTATTAAACTGTAGGTAATATTTTCATCTGACAAACATTCAGTTAAAACAGTGTTTCTCTACTCCTGTCGCGACCCAAAAATTGTGTGCCGTTAATGGAGATTGGTTCTTAGAAATTTTGTCACCAAAGCTTTAGCTGATATTCCTAATATTTGGGTCGCCACGAAAAAAGTTTAGAAACATTTTGTTAATAAATAACCGTGTTATCAGGAAGCATTCCCTGGGTAGGAGGAATCAACGAACATCTTTATGTGACCCATCCTACATATAATATGTCCTATATTTTTTACTTAATTTACACAAAATCAACGATCGAAGGTTGCGAAAAACTACTAGCGAAAAAAAAAATTGGAGCTGGATTTAGCCATATTGTCCCTCCTCCCTCTTCCAGGAGAACGTAACAAAGAGGAAATGATTCTGTTTGCGTCCAAAGAATGTCCTAGCACTGCTGGGTTAATCCAGCTGGTCCCATACAACCTTACTAGGCACGCCCAGCCAAAACCAAAAGTTGATTCACTGTATTGTGTAGAACAAAATATGTCTTGCAAAGGCGACCCTTCCTATCTGTTTTTTTGTATTCATAGTAGTGACAGCACTTTTAGTATCGTGGTGAAAGACGGCGTTTCTCAGCGGTGGCCGTCCCCTGGGGCCTAACAGGCCAGTCTTTGTAGTGCCACATCATTAAAATATAAATTTGTGCTTTTCTTTAGGATTTCAGAGACCTCTTCTGAGACTTTCCGTAACTTGTCTGTTAAATTAGACCGAGGTGTACAATTGTTTGGGGACAATCTAACCAGTCACCCTGTATAAAAGGTTAAAAACCGATGTTCTTCACCTGACGCTGTATATAATTGCTCAAGACAAATTACATGTTATCTTTTATAGTGGGACCCATCTCTAACACGAAATTGATCATAGCGTTGTGAGTTGTTTCAATTAGGGAAGACAGCCCTACCTCTTAAAAACCCATCATTGTACGATAGATAGCCGCTGTGTTAAATCACTGCAACTCAAGGCGGCCTTTGATCTGGTTAGCTGGGCCCTTTCCTTCGACGAACATCGTGCAAGTAATTTCCCGTTTGCTCTCACGCGCGTACAGTTGAGGAAATCAGTACACTGCTGTTATAGCCCATTCGCCGCCTGTTAGCAGTAATACGCTGATTGACAGCTCCAAGTAGGCACGTCACGTTTCATACGCTTTATTGCATCAAACCTTAATACGTGGCCGCCGCTTGCGCGTTGCAATATCAGGAAATGCGCATACATATATTCCCCCATGCCCCGACAGTATTTTTTAAGTCACTAATGGGTTTTCAAAAGCGGTAATTTGGTGATTTTTGTCGCATAACAGGGATCACATAACTACAGTAAATAAGCGGCGGCCACCATAACTACAGTAATTAATGAATGTGTCCTGTGGGGCTTCTTGTCCAAGAAACACACATTTAATAAAGTTTTATTACTTAATATATCTTCGGTTAGTTGTCTTGCCTCTGTATCTATCGGCTTGCTTACTATGTCAACTTCGAAGAGGATTAAGTTGCACCGATGCAATGTTGTGTCTTTATTCTTTCGTGTGATTGTTAGACGTAAACCAATCCCGTTGTGCCTTTATCTTGATTCGCAGCCCTGTTACTTGGACACTATTCACACTGTACTATATTTATCGTTTTGGTTGCGGACAAACTCAGGCGAAACTTATTCACAGCGCCCATGAAACGTCAGGTTTTCTTTATTGCGATGGAAAGCATGCCACCCCCGCCCTTCATTATCGGATATCTTGTCCATTTTGAAATTGATGCACACCTGATATGAACGAATACTCAACAGCGAGCATTTGAGCTGAAAGGAACATAAAAAAAATACTGACAAACCAGCCGCTGCGCATTAAGTGCAGGCCAAATATTGAAAAACAACAAAAGTAACCCTGTAACTCCCTGTCGATATGAATGCAGGATTAACTAAGAAGTAAAAGTTTCTTTGGTCCTTGTTTTATACCAAAAACAAATTTTTCTCCGATACATTTTATTTCGATAACGATACCGGATTTTGTAAATCTTAAATTTTCTCAACTTATTTTCAACAGGACTCATTGAAACCATTGCTATAATACGCAACATCACAGCCTCTTTATAAAATTGTGTCGAAGACGCGAAATTGCTTTTACTATATGTAGCGTTAAAACCTGTTGTAGAGTACTTTAAAACCATATTACCAAAAAAACGGCTGTTACAAATTTAATTTTGCCACCATTTTTTAAACCTAAAAAAAGTCTCCAAAAAAACTGCCCAAAATCTTGGAAAGCCAGTTCCACCGAACCCCAACCTTCACATCTTTCTTCCTCCAGGTGGACCAAGTTGCGGATGTACATGGTTCCTATCGCCGTGATCCTGGAACCCTTCTCCGAGTGCTTCCTTTCCGGACTGGTCTTCTCCTGGTCCTGTCTCCACTTCTTCTCCTGGAACATGTTGGTGGTTTTCCTCTACCACGTGCTAGTCTGGTTCGTGCTTGACTACATCCTTTTCCGTCAACTCGAGGTGGGAAATGTTTTTTTGTTCTTTCAACTTTTTATTTTTATTTTTTGGGGGGAGCATAATTGTTTGAAGTTGTAGTAAGACGTATGGTAAGAATATCAAAGCCAAATTTTATTCGTGTCAAAATAAAGAATCCGCGGCATGATTTTCTCGCTAAATCACTTGTCATCTTTAGAGGTCAAAGTTTGGCAATGCTGTTTATCTACATACGCGCGACCGGGCCTATAATTCATAGCCCAACTCGTCTTCGCTTAACAACCGCGGCTCGATAACTAAATGTAAACACACAACATTGCTGTCGGTGGTTCGTCCGTGACATCAGGTCATCGTTATGCGCAGCGCTTTTGCGACGGATGCTTGGTAGCATCGGAACTTAACTGACACCTGCATTTCGGTTTAGTCCGATGACTGTCCTGTTTTGTTTGATGACTGTTTCTCAGTCAAGTTTGTTGCCTAGCATTTTTGGCTGATATGCATGTCTTTAACTAGCGCAGGGCCATAAAGATCTTTTTCGTTAAAATTGTCTCTTAGGTTTGACTTATCATCGTCTTCTCACCATGTTGAAAATGAATAACAAGACAATTGACGCGTTCAAAACGTTAACTACTTTTATATGGGCTTTGATATTCCTACTAAACCTAACTAAAACCTTTGACCATTGTGCTTCAAGGTACTACTTTCGTTTGGCCTTTGTGTCCATTGTTCTTCTGTCACACCTTATTGAAATAAATGCTTAGTAAAACTGGGGCGCCATTTGTAAAACTTTAGTGAAAGAGGGACACAAGCCTACGATTGGAAAATGCACGCATTGATATAACAAAAGGTTGAAGCAATGTGTTTTTATTATTTTTATTTGTAGTGTTCAAACTAATATAGATCGGTGATGGGTAAATTTCGTTTCGAGGGCAATTTAACGGAAAATTGTGCCAAATGTCAAAACCGTCAAAGTCCTTAAAAAAACGGACAGAAAATTGCCAACAAAACTCTAAACCTTCTTGTTTGTGATCACAGAACGGGCACAGTTTGATGATCAAGTGCGACTCCCATTCCAAGTTAAAACAATTATTCAAAAAAGTGGCCTATTACCAGATAATATTAGAAATGTCCAACATCGTCCAAGGCGCTTAAAAATGGACAAAAAAACGAACAAAACCCTAAACCTTTATGTTCACAGAACGGTCATCTTATGATAAGCAAGTACGATTCCCATCAGCCGAGTTAAAACAACTATTTAAAAAGTGGCCTATTACCATATAATACGAGGTGTAAGACCGACCAAAGCGCTTTAAAATAGTCAAAATATACTGAACAACACCCTAACCCAGGGGTTCTTAAACCTTTTTTACCGCGGACTCCTGAAATTTTCTTTTATCTCGCGTGGACCACTGTAAGCAACAAAAATTAAAAAATGAAGTCATAAATTGACTTCACAGTACAAATAGACTTCATAAATTTGCTGATTTTGGTAAAAAATTGTGAAAGTGAAATGGAGTCTAAATACATTCAGTGGAAAGCCGTTTCATTTTTAATTAAATTGATTACTTCTTTAAATAAACACTAATATTTCAATTAGACCTTCATGGACCCCCTAAAACATCTTCACGGACCCCCAAAGGGGTCCATGGACTGCAGTTTAAGAACCCCTGCCCTAACCTAAACCTTTATGTTCACAGAACGGGCACCTTTTGATGAGCAAGTGCGACTTTCTTGTGGCCTGGTTTGTCCGCGAGACACTCACTCCCTACGTCATACTAATGGCCGCCTACGACCCGACCATCAACTGGAGGACGGGAAAGTACAGGCTCCGATGCGGAGGCAAGGCGGAGGAGGTCGTGCAGATGGTTTGATCCTCTCCTGCATCCACTGGAAGAGTCCGTTCCGTCGAAGGGATTTCCACGAAGATGCGGTTATCCCTTAAAAGGATGTCGCCCGAGTTGTGAGATCCTCCTATACTCCTAATGAGGTCATCCTAATGGTACAATTTCCTATGATCCTCCTCCTACCATAGAGGTGTTTAGGAACCAATGATGACCTCATGAAGAGGTTTTATCTCCAGAAGGACTCTTCCATAAAGGAATTCGGACTTCTTCCCGCCTCCACCATTATCCTCATTGTTCTTCAACTTGTCTCTTCCCCAGAAAAAGACGACGACGAATCATCCGCGACTATCGTGGTAATTTATACTCCTTTTCCTCAAAAGCTATTCGCGCGCCCGCCTGCAATACAGTTCGGGAAAACGAAAGAAACCCCCGCTATACTTTCGTGTTTATCTTTCTTTTTTTTTTTTTTACATTTGTTTTGCGAAGGCAGCATTGTGATGTCGGTGGTTGTCTCTCTTTCTCTCTCTATAAATGTTTTTTGTTTGTTGTTTTTTCGCCCACGGTTTAACGTCTTGCCTTGAAACGCCAACCACTTGAACGCAACAGCTAAGGTACGCGCCTCGCGAGGATTGCTATTTATTCACGAATATATTTCTATCCGTGCATACATTAAACTATACATATTAAATCTATACATGTATATATATATATTTATTTATATATGTAGTTTTGCAACACCGGCATCCGTAATGTAAAAACAAACCTACGTGTACATTATACAACTATAATTTTATACGTGTGGAGCGAAATTGGCCAATATTTATAGATTTCTGTAAATTTTCTTTTATACACACACGGTGCGAGTCGCATAGATGCTGTGCATTATTGTCAAAGCGGTCGTTCTAATTCTTATCATTTATACATTCAGAAAACTTAAAGCTCTGTCGAGACGCTGTAATCGTTGGCTTGATATGTCTCTTTTTAAAAGAAAACCCAAACATTTGTCAACTACAGTTAATTAAATGCGACACACTCGAAACGAAACGAACCAAACGGACATCATCCATGTGACAGCACCTAAGTCCTCGCTTTGTTTATTTTTTTTCTTATTTTGACGCCTTGTTTCATCCTTTCACCCCTGTTCATTACAAACGAAAGAGAAACCAAGCTCCGCCGCGCAAAACGCAAAGTCTACTGCTTTTGAAGAAAACTCGAACTTTTTCTCGCGCGCCATCGAATATTTTGGATGGCAGTAGCAGCGCTTTCTACCTTTTTTTCTGAACCTGTTTTGCGCGAAAACCTTCACAGCTCTGTTCGAAATGATGCCATACCATGGCTAATCGCACACACACACACGCACACATAAAGGCGCTTTTTCGATTAAAAACTCGAAACGCCCAACCTGCTTGTATATTTAAACGGCGACAGGTGAAGCACTCGCTTCTGCGGGAATCTGATCGATCTTTAACTCGATAAAAGAGCTTTTCTTCTTTTTCTCGATTTCGTTATCGATTCTGTTAAAATTCGCCGACGCGAGCAAACTAAAGACAGGCGCGTCTTGTAGTTCTGTTGGCGTCAGTGTGTGTTTTGACTTTAAAACTTTATATTTTGAACTCGATGTATGCGTTTTTTATCTGTTCCGTGTAACCTTTCGCAGACGCGCGTTGAAAACCTCTACTGTTAAACTAACATTCGACAGATTTCCAACGTTATAATTGATTTGTGTTGTGGAAATCGAAACGATCTATGCGCCTCCAGCGATTCTCGTCTGTTTTCAACGCAAAAGCCCGTCTTTGTTGTTTCTGTAAAATCGAAATTCGTGTTTTCCTTTCGCATCCCTTACTCCAACTCCAATCGATTTGTGCAGCAACGCCCACTTATTGGTGGTGACCTAATTTATCCCCGTTTATTTTGCACACGCCAGAAACCCGCACAACTACTCTAAATTGTGATTGTTCGCTCTACGAAAAGGTATGAACCGGAGGTAAAAAAAACCCTCAGTTCGTTTGTAATACTGTTGCTCTGAAATTCGCGAAATCGTCCGGATGTTTTATGCGCTCGGCCCTAATTACATTTTGTCGCGGTTTTCCAACTGTTTAAACTATATTTCATTGTGGTTCCCGACTGCGTTTGCTTCGATTCAAAAAATTGTGATCGTCGGAGATATTGCTTTTCGCGTTGCTGCGCTACAATCTTCCATCCTTATTTTTAAGGAAAATGCGGAACAGTCGGTAGAACTGCTGATTGCGCTATAATTACCGTAAAGCACCACTTGTGACGATTTTGTGCCTTAACCGTCTTCGCGAACCGGCCCGATCCCCGTTACAGTTCCATTGTAACCGTGTATTCAGTCGCAGTTCTTTCCGTACGTTGTTTTTCAGGCCGTTGCGCCGCTCTTCGAGTGTAGTTGGCCCCGCATGCTAGAAACCAGTATCCACCCAAAACGCTTCAAAAACAAAATTCCGCGATGACAACAGATTGATTGTGTTTTTGTGTCTATATTTTTTCTCGCATTTTGGGGGCCTTTCAATTACAACAGTGCTTTACCACTCCTGCAACTTTCTAAATACTTTGGTCATGTAATACTTTACGCTTACGCCATGGTCAGGTCACCTTTTCCCCATTCTTTTGTGCAATTTAAGGCGGAAAAACGGGACCGACTGCCTTTAAAATAATCGCTTAAGCTGACGAAAACGTGAAAAAAAAATAGTTTTGAATTATAAAAGTAGCCACTAGTGCCGGGTCTGTTTGCTATTATCGAGGCACCTGTACCCGGCGCCACAGCACTGTTGTATATTGTCGGTACCCCTTTTTTCACAAACTAACCAAAAAGGATGGCTACGTCACTTAAAGGTGTACACGCCCGCTAATGTTTGTGGCGCGGAACATTTCGTGCTCTGCCTGTGGTCCTTCAGCGCATGATTTGGCAGAGCAGACATGAAAACGACTGCGTTTGTTCCAATGCGTCTAATAAAAACATGAAGCAGAACCTAGCTGTGTTTGTTTTACACTTGTGGCTGTTGTGATGTCCGATATTTCCTGTTTATTCAGATACCTGTAACTTTGCGTAAAAAGGACCGCCATCCGATCTGGCGCCAAATGACTAATACAGGGGTCACTGAACTGCCGTCCGGACGGTATAACTCTTCCGGCCCGCTGTATTTTTCTAATAGTTCATTAACAGAAATGTTTGTCAGATGCAAAACTGAGCTAAATTTCCCCTGGTCCAAAAGCCAAAGTTGATAGAATTAAAACTTAAAAGTACATGTATTTTTGAGTTCAACTTTGCGTTTGGAAAGCGGGGTTAACTTGGATTGTAAATTAATTGTCTTCAAAAAAAACCTCGTTTTAAGATAGAAAACCCTGAGAGTGTTTTAAACAATTCATTTAAAAAAGCTCCAGGTAAGTTATTTGCAATATGAACAAAGTCCCAGTCAAGTAGTCCAAGTCATTGTCAAAGCAAGTCAACCAAAGACACGACATTAGCATAAAAAATAAATGTTAAACCTATAAAATGGCTGACCACGTTACATTTTTACCGATATTTCGCATAACAAACAACAAAACCGAAACAGATGGCAAGTTGAAATTTATTACAAATCCTAATTGGCAAAATGTACGCAATTAAAAAAACTTAATATCATTTAACTAAGTTAGCTAAATCAATTAAGTAAGTCAAGCCAGTATTCTATAAATGACTCCAGTTAATTAGGTTCTTTTCCCCGAAAGAATTGAATCAAATCGTTTGAAAAAATGAATTAAGTCAAGTTATTGACAATGTTGTATTGACATTAGTCAATGTCTTGACTTAAGGGGGTTGACTTGACTTTAGTCTTTTGGCCAAAATAATTTGACTGGACTAAAGTCTCTCGGACAAATTACTAGGGTTTTTTCATTAGGCATTTTTTAATATGGGTTATTTATCCTAATATTTGCACATAAAACAGTTTGATTGCTTTACGTGGCGTTTATGATATTCATTTCTTGAGTTATTGCTCATAATGGGCCGAGTTTATCCGTTAACGTTTTATTTTTATGACTAGGACTTGAATAGAAGTTGTTTTGCTCTAGTTATTACTTGACTGGGGCTTAAGTCATTACAACATCGGTAACCGATACCACAAATTCGTATCGGCTATTGGATCAGATCCGATCTCATTAACCAATTGTGACAAAAGATAAACATAACAGTTGCTGCTACAATTCCCAGTTGGGGTGCTTTAATCCTCCAGGGAATTTGTATTTTTAGTGATGCCAGATGCGGAATGTAAACTGGATTATATAACTTAAGTGACAATTGTTCAGCATTTCTAGTTGTCAACACTGCAGTTGTATCTCGTATTACATAAAGTTTCCATTTTTATTATCAATTTCATATTGTAACGCAAATGTCTGTTAAGTGAAAATATATTTGTCTATTTCTGCGCCAAAAACTCGCAGTTTTGATGTTGCGCATTGACCAACAAAATATATTTTAATTTGCTACTTCTAAGAATTTGCTATAGGTCTGAGCCTATATTATGTTATGGCTGGAATTTAATGAGGTAGCTAGACTGTAACGCATCTTAAGAGTACTATTTTTTTCTACTTCAACCGTAGCGCTCGGGGCGTAAGACGGTCACCTGATAATGTTGTAATGATGGACAAATTTAGTCCAGCGCAAACTCGCTAAGCTAAAGTGTTTCCGTACTTAGGACCAATGTTTATTTATGTTTGACAAAAAAATCCCAAGGAAAAAAAATTAATTGAAACCCTCTTAAATCCATTTTTAATATAGGCCTATATGTTTCAGTTTTATATTAAGCAGTAACAAAACAAAAACATGCCCAACCATCGTAATCTGCAGGATCAACTATATCTTCCTGCTTTTACTTTCCAATAAAACCAACAGGTTTTTTTTTCAAACAAACTATTTATAAATAATAGAAACGGGTCGTTAAGTTTTAAACAAATACTTTTTATATTGCAAAAAGTATTGTGATACAAACTAGTGTTGCAAAAATGGAGTGATGTACATTTTGAAATAAAAGTGTGGGTGGGCAACATATTTTCAAGTTATTAAGGTCATAAAACTGTATACCCATCAATCATGCTAAACTCTTAAGGTATGGAGTTGAAATCGGCTTAAAAAGGTGCGATGCTTGAGATTTTATTAGTCAGCAAAAAATAAGAAAAAATGCAGTACCGGTACTATTTTTAGCTTTATTGTCTGAATACTTGGCAGCCGATATTAAATGAGAATAGCTTCTTGGGTTTACCAATATTTGTGCGCAATGCAATAGTAGAGATGGTGAGAATATAGCATTTGTGTTCGCTGCCCGCACAGCACTTTAATAGGTTGTTCACAAGCTGCGGTGCCCGCAAAATTTGAGCGCTATAAGCAATATATTCCAACACTTATAAAAAAAACACTACAAACACCTAGAAAGCTTATTCAAACATAAAATTGCAGACAACAGTTATTTTTTAAGGATTAAGCATATCCTTGTGTAAACTGCTTGCTATTTCATTTGAATTAATTAAAAAGAAAACTTTGACATGCCACACGCGGTTTGGGGCAATGCACGGCAAAGATTTTAGATTTATTTAAGCGCCGCTGTGCGGTTACTTGGCTAAACCGCGCAAGTGGTCGCAAACGCTGCGCGGTAGACATCTCTACCAACTAGACTAACATTAAAATAACATTAAATGGGAATAAAATCCTAATATAAAATAAGACCAAAAATAAACTAACAAGAAGCTCGTAATATAATGCTACTCGGAATAGGTCTGCGCGTTTTCTATTACATTTTATTTTTCATTTTTGTTTTACTTTGCGTGTTTTGTTTTATTTAATGTAATGTTTCATCCAAATCACAAACTCGACGGAGTCGGTTTGTTTTCCTGGAGTCGGAAGCGGGTCCCGGGACTCGAGTAAAACCACATAAGATTACCTGAGTCCGGAGTCAGGCGTGCGCATACGCATTACCCAATTTCGAATTTAAAAAGGCCGAAAATAAAAAGTGGATTGTTGAATATTTACCTTGATTTAGTTACTTAAATAGGTGAAATAAAAGCTGTAAATTGGTTGCCTGACTCGGGAGTATAGATTCGGGGTCTAACTCGGGAAACGAAATCGCACATTTGAAGTCGAAATCGAGTTGTTTTTAACCGACTCTGCAACTCTGATTTTGGTTTCCGTTAGTGTTAGTTCGTATGGTAATAATGGTTCTTAACCGCTGGTCAGCCATTATAATTATTTTTATTTTTTTTGGTTTAATTTAAATATTGTGTTTTTCACCAATTTTTATTCGCGCTTCGCGCAAAGTTAACATTCTTTTTTGGTAAGCTCCTTTTTGGGAAGTCTATTGAACACAGTAACGCCCCGAGTAGTTAATAGCACTCCAGTTCACCATTTAAATTCAAGCCATCTTGCAAGACACAACTTGCAGCGTTGTATCCTTATACTTCTTTGCGCATAACTGAGTGAGTCGAAGTTTTGTGTTAGGCATTTAGCAAAACAAATTCGTGTTTGACTGTTTGTATCCGCAGGAGGAAAGTTTACAGAAAGCTTTAATGCTACATTACTTTAAAACAATAATCTATAAAATTTAGCAATTTTTTATGTGAAATTGGCTGCCTATACTAGGAAAGATGCCCTAATTGTGGTATTTTGCCCTAAGCTTAATATACAAAAAATATTTAAATTACTATTTGTTTTAAGATGTCTAAATTTCCTATAAAAATTTTCAGAGAACCTATAACCCAATATATAGACTTACACTCCTTGTAAGTGCAGCACATTAAAGGCTTGCTCCGTTGTCTTGCTTAGTCTATTGTATTGTTTTAGCTGGTTTCTTACGGACGATTATGTTGCATAGCTATACTTTTTAAAATAGCGGTCAACCGAAAAATAATATAAGCAACGGGAGCGCGGGGCAGTCTCGCACGATCAAAACCAGGGCTGCGGGTTGGTTAAAATAACCCGAGTCCGGTCCTAACTCCACAGCCTATATTCCGCCAATTTACTTAACCCAAATAACGTGGATATTAGGCAGTCCACTTATAAGGGTGCGGTGTAATTCATTCACTTGCAATATATGGTTGCAAACTATTCCACCATATGCTATATTCCACCCTTACAATTCCCAGTTGGCGGCCATATTAGTTATAAAATTTGGCACTGCGCACGTCGGACTCGGGTTGTTTTACGTGGTCTTACTCGAGTCCAGAGTCTGACTCCAGCAAAACAAACCGACTCCGCTTTTTTCTCAAGAAAACTGAATGGTCCTCCGAGGACGCTCAAAAATGTCCAAATATCCTCTTTTATCGCATTTCGAGTTAGTTGCTTTTACTTTTAACAAGACTTTTAGACGAGAAGTTGTATTTATTTCCAAAAAATAGTGTAGCCATGAAACATGCTGAATTGCTGGTTTTAAGCAGGTTTTCCAACAAATTGCCTTACTAGCCCTATCTTCTTTATTGTTATTCCAAACATTGCGCCAGAAAAATGGTAACAGAACCTCACATCTAAAATGGCCCATTAAAAAAAGCAAAGGTATGAGTATGTAGGCTTAGCCTACTATCAGTGTTACTGTATGGTATGTTCTAATTTTTTACAGAAGCTTGTCTATAGTTAGTCTATAACAGCGGTTCTTAACCGGGAGGGCGCCAATAAATTATTAGGGGTGGCGTGAGCTCTAAGTTAATATTTTTTAATTTTTTTGCAATGATTCTAATCAGGGAGTCGAACCGGAACCGAACCGGAACTTTATGAACCGGTTTTGGGTCAATTTTTTCGAACTGTAACCGAACCTGAACCGGTTTTTATAAGATTTTAAGGAACCGAACCGAAACTGAACCGAATAATTTGAAAGAACATGAACCTTAACCGAACCCGAACCTGTAAATAAAAGCGGTTCCCTCCAGCATGACGTCACAACTTCTATTTTACATGGTCAAGTTACGCGATGTTCGAAATTTTATGAAAAAAATATGAATATTGAATAAAAAAATCTTTCATTTTTATATTTTAGATATTTCAATATTGAGTTGCTGTTTTTTTTAATAAGTCACGGAACTTAGATTAAATTACTTACAATCCAAAGATTATTCTCTACATTTATCGACCCACATTTTGAAATTTAACGCAAATTATATCGTATCTGAACCGGAACTTTATGAACCGGTTTTAAAATAACGATGGTTGAACCGGAGCTGAACCGGAACTTTTAAATTCCTCCGAACCGAAACCGGAACTGAACCGGATTCCGAAAAAATCCTTGAACCCGAACCGAACCTGAACCGGAAAAGTCAAACGGTTCGACTCCCTGATTCTAATGGTTTGGTTTAGGTTGTACACCACTTCTACAGCGCTGTACAAACTCTGTATTTGGTATTTTTAACATTAAAACTGGAAAAAAATTTCGCGCTCCGTGCGAGTCTTGTGTTTTCTACTTTTCTTAACTTTTTTAGCACAAAGTCTCTTTGAGTGCCATTGCATGTTTTCATATCATCGAACGTATAACGGCCCTATTTAATTACATTTTGCTAACTTATAGATAAACGATAAAAGTCATCCACCGTTCGAACTGTATTTTTTATCCATATTTATATATGATAACAGGCTAGCAACAGAGGGACTCAAACTTTTTTACGCGAATCTATAATGATTTTGCAATATTGCCGTTGTATTGTCGTTACATCTTTTGAAACATGATAACGCAATGTTCAATTTTAGCGCTTGACATTTTTATTTGCGCTCGACATCACAGCTTTACAATTGGGGAGGAAATGCCCTCATAACACGTTTGTCAAAATCAGCTTGTGTCGAGCACGAGCAATTTGTTGTGTGCCCAAATACGAAAAGCCTCCTGAGTTTACAGTTTAGCGCCAATTCACCCAATTAAACTAAATTTTTTTCGCGTTTCGCGCGACCGACAACAAACTTTTTGAAAATTACCAAAGGGGCGCGGCTGAGAAAAGGTTAAGAACCACTGGTCTATGCCATATACAGGTGGTTCTCAGCAGATGCTTTCATTTTTCTTTATTATTCTTTAAACTTAAACAACCATGAACTTAATGCCGAAGAGGAAAACTCTGTTTACTTTATGAGCTACGCCAGAAGTATCCTTGTTTCAGAAAAGGACTTATTAATTTCCAAGCTAAATGCATTACTTGTGGATATGGCACGTTTTTCTCAAACGAAACAATTTGACATTCGTTTTACAGGCAAAATATGTCCTCTTTTTGAGTACTGAAAATAAGGTAGCCTTAGTCGTGTCCAACTTGAATGCTCTGCGTTTACACCGGTCCAGGTAGCTAGCATGTGGTGACATACAGCAATCCACTTATAGGGGAGGTGTCAAATTATTCACTAAACCAGTTTTCCTCAATATTTTATCGTGGCGACCAAGTATTATGCTACGCACAGCAAAAACATTAACATTAACGACCTAATTCTCATCACTGGATGTTCTCTAAGCAAAGAAAACACAAGTCATAAACATTAGCAAGTTTGAATTTGATAAATATCAGCTAGGTTTTCGTATTGCTTTCGCAATTTTCTCAAGCATTGGACAAACCATGTGAACTGCTGCAGTCGGCGACCCAACCAAATTAAACTGCGACACAATTTTCGGTCGCAAACCATGGGTTGAGAAACGCTGCGAAAACCTACAATAAGTATGTATAAAATAATCCAGCCTATACCATTCCAATTTTACGATTAATAGCTTGCGAACTTAATCGTTTCGGGACTAAAAAAGCAAAATAAACCGACTTCGTAAAAGTCCTAAATCAGGCCCCGGCTCCTGCTTTTTAAACTCGCGCGGTTTTCCTAAAACAAAGCACAACGAGATTTCAGCGCATTTTGTGTTTTATTGTCTTCGAACTCGAAGCGACGTTCACCTGAGTTCTTTCACGCTGAGACCGGGCGGGAGCGACTGGCGCAACTTTTCTGCCTTATCCTTATCTTGGATTACCAGGGTGTAAAGGTAACGGCTGCATCGCACCTGCAACAAAATCAACAGGTTTAGGAAAATAAAAGTATCTGTAACAACACGGCAATATTAGTGAAATGGTTTCTGTGAAAACACATTTTGAGGCAAAGCAGTCGCTCAATAACGCAATATTTTACAGCTAAAGGCGGTGGTTCTTAATTTTTTTAACTTGCGGCATAGTAAAAAAAAAAAAAAATTTGTCGGCACACTTTATAAAAACAATGATTTTATAACTTGAGTTGACAATCTACCAAGGCACACAGTTTTGAAAATTATTGGCTTAAGTTTTGTGAGTACTGATTGAAATTTTAGAGCGATTGTTACTGTTATGCTGTTTTGCAATAACCGGGTCGGCCACTATTTAGAAAGGGTACACTCATAAGAACATCAACTTTAAATGTAGTACAGATTTACTGTTTTGTGAGTGCTACTTTTGCCAGATTAACCCAAATACCATTATTTCTCTATTACTATGAGCAGTGTTAGGGTCATTTTAGCACACTGCAAACAGAAAAGTCTTTAAATAAATACATTCAGCTCATTCGCCATGACAAATTGGGGAAAATTTAGGACAACTACAGGTGACCAATGATTGATAGGTTGTGCTTAAAATAAAGCTTAAATAAAAGTATTAAAAAACAATTTGTAAACCAGGGGTCCGCAACCTTTTTCTGGTCGCGGGCCAAACCAAAAGTCAGAAAGGTCTCTGCGGGCCACACAACATATGTTAACTGAGATTTTGTTATATTACAATTTTAAAACAACTGTAATTTGTAATGGCGACTGTAATGGCGGGCCTCTGATTTTTTGCACTTTAAAAACACCAAGCATGAAAAAAAGCATTTGCTTGGTTAAAAATTCGAGTTCAAATGTCGTTATCCATAGTCCATATTACTAATAAAAAGTACAATAAAAGTACTTTGAAGAAACCCGATAACTTAAATAGTTAATCCAGTTGAGTGTTTGTTAACCATTTTAGTTCAGGCACACCTAGCGAGTGAAGCGAGTGCGATTTGTTTGGTATAACGGCATTTTTTTTAATTTCTTGATAGTTTTTATTACATTTTCACAAAAAAATGGTTAAAAAATTTCAGTGCAATATTTTTGAAAACGTTTTTCGATTGTGATCTATTTCAAAAACAGCATCAAAATGTAAAACAACCGGAGGTAGTAAAATAACATTCCATTACCTATAACTTTCAGTTATAAATAAATTTGCATACCTTGAACTTGGTGTTATCCTTGTTTTTCTTGATCTTGACAGATTTTGCGTCTGTTCGCCTTGCAGTCAGCAAGAAATCTTTGATTTCACGAATTTGTTTTGGCATGCTGCTGATCTGAAAATAATGAAGCGAGTTTTAAAAACTGAAAAACATTACATAGGAAACAATTTAAAAAAAAATTTGACAAAATTTTATTTGTTTTTTTTAACTTTACTGCAAATGTTAGTTTTATTTGCTTGGGGCCTTCAACAATAGATCAATCTGATAAACTAGTAGAATAGGTTTACCTGCACCGAAAATCAGGCCATAAAATATTATTAATTTTTTAATTATACCTTTAACTAAACTACTCTAATAAGAATTTATAAAAGCAGGTCATCATCGATCTTATGCCGACAATATAGTTAACTTTTTATGTAATTCTAACTTTACAGTGTAATAGAAACAAATCGCCAAACCCCTGGTATTCATTTGTTCAGTATTAATTGGTAGACAGGTTGTAAAAACAAAATTATCTCAAAATGCAAATGTGATGCAAATTAATGGTGTACAAAGCTTGGGTGTGTAATTCAAAAATTGGAAAACGAATTTTTGGTATATTTGGTAATGTCAATTGAAGAAACTAGATCAACAACAAAAAGCAAAATTAAAATTACCTCAAGGTTTCCAACCACGTCTTTTGGATCGCACTCCTAAAGGAAAGATTCAACTGATCCGAACCACCCGGGTCGTTTTTTTCATAGAAATCTACTACCAATTGGGACTCTATCAATTATGAAAAGAATTACATTTCACGGCCGTTATTATACAAATGTAGCTATATTTTAGATGAATTTCAACGTTTTAATAACAAATTCCGTATATATATTTTAATAATATAGATCAATACAACTAGATTAATAATTTTCATAGCCATCGAGAAAACATTTTTACTGAGCAAATTCTACTGAGCAATGTCTTTGTTTAATCTTGACGTATTTTTCTTAAACTTTATGTTTTTTAAAAGTTAGTTCTTGTTTACCGGTTGTTTAAAACTTTTAAAACTATTTGTTTTTTCATGAAAAACTACTAGCGACATCTGCTGGCAAATTTATCATGTGATGAGAGGTGACAGTTACGCGCACAACGACTGGTGTGTTGTTTTAGAAAGCTTGACGGAAAAGTTCATAGAAAAAGCCAATTTTCGTGTCTTTTGTAAAGTTTATTGTGTTAGAGGATTGCTTTTATAACATTTATATGTTCAACAAATATTGCGGTTGTGGAGGTTCCAGTCTATATAAGAACACAAGGTTGTGAGTCAAGAGCAGTTAGCTATAATAGCCTTTGTCGTGACTTATTGCATTTGTAAAGGTCTGAAAGACTGAGATAGAGCTTGGTTAGAAATAGAATAAGCACGAACATAAAAATGGGTTACTTGGCAAAAATGGACTAAATAAATGATTGAAGTGTCTAAATGGGACGAAACTTGGCCCGTAAAAATTAAAATTGAGTCTTAAAAACTTATCTTAATTAAATATAATTTTTGTTTCACAATAATTGAAAAAAATAGTAATATTTTGTTTTATGTTTATGCCAAGAATTATAAAACAATGGAAAAATTTATATTTTATTAGTATGATCTACTTAAGGGGTAGAAATATTAGGACAACAGTGTAAATATACTCTAGAAGTTTGTACAGCCAGCCGATTTACTTTGTCACTAGTATACTTTTCACAAATATAAAATCAGTATTATAAATTTAAAAACAACACTTGCAAATCGATATTATTATTTTTTTCATTATTTTTATTATATAGACTCAAATATATTGTCCAATAATTATGTAATGGGTAAAATTGTAATATTCTCACTGTCAGCTTACCATCATGATTTCTTTACATCTCTAAATATTTACTTTAAACAGTATTGTACGTTTGGCCCATATAACAGAATTTTTCTTCATGTTTCACCAGGGTAGTGACAGATCGTAATGTCGTCTTCACGGTTTGAAGTGGAGCGGGTTGCAGGTGACAATGAGGTCCCCCTTGTTTCGGACAATTCATCTCGGAAAGGATCATGTGCCAGTTTAACGGACGAAACATCGGGCCTTGTACCAAACAACCAGCCTACCAATGCGGAATTTATAGTTATAAATGCAGACAGCAGTCCATCGCGTGAATCAAACCAAACTGAGCCTACCCTTAAACCGGCCATTTCCAAGGAGCATAGCCACGATGGTGAAAAAGTCGAATCTCGTTTTCATGTTGAATTTGTCAACTTGCCGGAAAACCAGTCCGGCCCGGCTTCACCAACTCACGAAACTTTACAGAGCGATTCGCACGACACCCATTCCAAAACCTACTATCAAAGAACATTCGGACACAACACACAGGAAGCCATACCCATGGTTGCATATTACCGAAACACAACCTCCATGGTGAAAGCAGAAAGACCAAGTTTAGGACAGTTGCACGATGCCCACAATGATGTTGAGTCCAGGCCTCAAGTTATTCCTTCTGAAGAACCGAGCAGTGACAAGAACCCATCCACATTTCCAGCGCCAATCAAGTTTGGCTGGATAAAGGGAGTTCTTGTGAGATGTATGCTTAACATCTGGGGTGTCATGCTCTTTTTAAGATTGTCCTGGGTGGTTGGACAAGGTGGTATTGGCTTCAGCTTGTTAATTATTGCCCTTTCATCTGTAGTCACAGTCATTACAACCCTGTCCATGTCTGCTATTTGTACAAACGGCCAGGTGAGAGGTGGTGGAGCCTACTACCTTATTTCAAGAAGCCTTGGTCCAGAGTTTGGTGGTGCTATTGGTCTTATATTTTCATTGGCCAATGCAATTGCTGTGGCAATGTACGTTGTTGGATTTGCAGAGACAATAGTGGACCTCTTGTTTGAAAACAACGCCAACATGACTGCAGACAAAATGAACGATGTGCGAATTATTGGCGCCATCACTGTTTTGGTGTTGCTTGGCATTACTCAACTAGGAATGGCATGGGAATCCAAGATGCAGTTGGTGTTGCTGTTCATTTTGCTTGTTTCTATTTTAAACTTCCTAATTGGAACGTTTATTCCAGCTAATAATGCCAAGAAGGCCACTGGATTTTTTAATTATCGAACCGAAATAGCTGCTGAAAATTTTCCACCTAGTTTCCGTAATGGGCAAACTTTTTTTTCGCTCTTTTCCATTTTCTTCCCTGCCACTACTGGTATTCTGGCCGGATGCAATATCTCAGGGGACTTGAAAGACGCCCAGTCAGCTATCCCTAAAGGCACCTTATTAGCCATCCTCATTACCAGTGTAACATACGCTGCTGTTTCTGTTATTCTAGGTTTTGTCGAAGTAAGATCTGCAACAGGTTTGGTTGCAGATTGTGTAAATGCAACCGCTGAAGTCTGTACCACTGCTGCATGCCAACTGGGCTGCTCTTATAACACGATTGTGCCGGCCAACTGTGTAGACTCCGCAGATGCCCAGGACAAATGTTTTTCCTATGGTCTTTTAAACGACTATCAAGCTATGCAAAAAATCAGTTTGTTTGGGCCAATTATTGTTGCTGGTATTGTCGCTGCCACTTTGTCTTCTGCACTTGCTAGTCTTGTCAGTGCCCCGAAGATTTTCCAAGCGGTTTGCCGGGATCGCATTTTTCCTTTAATTGGCTTCTTCGGAAAAGGTGCACCAGGTAGCGATGAACCTCGCAGGGGATACCTGCTGGCCTTTGTAATTGCATTAGGTTTTATTCTCATAGGAGACCTGAATGCAATTGCACCCATCATATCAAACTTTTTTCTGGCCTCTTACACCTTAATCAACTACTCATGTTTTTCTGCTTCTTTAGCAAAGTCACCAGGTTGGCGACCGGCCTTTAAATATTACAACATGTGGTTGTCACTCATTGGTGCTTTTGTTTGTTGCGCTATCATGTTCGTTGTGCAATGGTGGGCTGCTTTGCTGACGATTGTCATTATTGTTGCACTGTATAAGTATGTTGACTACAAGAAGCCGGATGTAAACTGGGGTTCGTCCACCCAGGCCTACATCTATACCCAAGCACTGAATCACACCTTGAAACTTACCTCTGTAGATGATCACGTTAAAAACTTTCGTCCCCAACTTTTGGTGTTATGTGGTCCGCCCAACCATCGTCCTGCATTAGTTCATTTGGCATCCCAGTTCACTAAAAACATCTCCCTCATGGTCTGCGGTAATGTGAATGTGCAAAAACGGAGAAATGCTCATCGATCAAACTTGAATGAAAACGATCAACATCAGACCTGGCTGAAAAAGCAACATCTCAAAGCCTTCTATTCTTCCATTGTCTCTGATTCTTTCTCATCTGGTGCATTAACTCTTATGCAACTTTCTGGACTCGGTAAACTAAAAACAAACACAATCATCATGGGTTTCAAGTCTGACTGGATGGATGATATTGAAACTGGGGCCAGCATGACCAACTATGTAAATATTATTCACAATGCTTTCGACCTAAAGTATGGAGTTTGCATTCTGAGGATGAAAGAAGGTCTTGATGTTTCGCAATATCTAACAGATCAAGACACAGAAGCAAAAGTAATTGACAACAAGGTGTCATCCAGTAGCATGAAGCGCGATGAATCTTTCATGTCAGAAGCGGGAGACCAGGTCAATCCAAGTGAGGACATCTACCAAAGAAAGGGCTCTCATTTGGGGAGCAGTAACAAACTGGTTCATCTGGCCACCGCAGGGCAAGACGGTGGAGATGTAAATGCTGCCAAATTGAAGTCTTCGTCGCAGTTTCAAACCACCCAGCAAAAAGGCAAAACCATTGATGTCTGGTGGCTCTTTGACGACGGTGGGCTTACAATTCTGTTGCCTTATCTGCTCTCCACAAGAAAACAATGGGCAGGTTGCAGATTGCGTGTGTTCACCGGAGGCAAAAAGGAAAGGATAGATCAGGACAAGAGGACCATGGCCCAGCTTCTGACCAAATTTAGAATCAGCTTTGAAGATGTTATCGTCATGCCGGACATTAACAAGAAGCCGAGCAAAGCGTCACAGCAGACTTTCGACGAAAAAATTCACAACCTGCGTCTGTTCGATGAAGGAAGTAAAGCCGATATGCAGCCAGACGAAAAACAGCCAGGAGCTGATTGGAAGATTACCGACGATGAGTTGGGAAAGCTCAAGGACAAGACCAACCGTCAAATTCGCCTTCAGGAACTGCTCCAAGAGCACTCTAAAGACGCAGCTCTCATTATGATGACGCTGCCAATGGCACGCAAGGGAACCTGCTCTGCTCCGCTTTACATGGCATGGCTTGATGAACTCACTAGAGACCTGCCGCCTATTGTGCTGCTTCGCGGCAATCAAACCAGTGTATTGACCTTTTACTCGTAATTTGCTGTTGTTTTTTTGATATGTTGGGTACCGTAATTCCACATGTTTTTGAAAGACGATTTTTTTGTATATTTACCCTGCCTCATACATTGAAACATATGTGTGCTACTTTTAACTGCCGACTTGGCCGTATTTCTGTAACTGCATTTTTAGACAATTTTAATTTTAGTTCTGTTACTTGCTTTCCTTGTAAAAGTTCTTTAATTTATTCTAATTTACACCTTTACACCAATAATTTTGGATATTATCAATTGTGCATTGTGATGAAATCCAGTGTGCCTTACATATATAAATATATTTCATGTATATTTCTTTTTTCTTTATAATTTTGCTTGGTAAATTAGTGTAACATTCTTTAAATTCATTTAATTAGGCTACCTTGCCTAACTTTTATCATATTTAAATTACGAAGGGTACTGTTAGTAACTATTACTATTTACTACCTTTGTGAATTAACTACTTTGTAATAATATTTAATTTGAAATGTTTGCTATTTCAAAATATTATGTATATTGCTCAAACAATCTTTTATAACAAATTCATTTCCGTTTTACTGCTTTAAGTAATTGCTGCCTCAATTAATGTGTTTACCTTTAAAACAGTCCTAATTAGTTTTTTAAACCAACACCAGTCGAAATAAAAGTAAATATTTTCTTTTTAGCAAAGCTTTGAATTCTCCCAAATAGATGTTCTCATGTCTAGTCCTGCCAGTTGTTGCTATAATATTGCAATATATATTTCACTGTATTAAGTGCATTTGGCTTCATTGCAAAACGTTAAATGTATTATCAAATGTCATATAGTGAATGTGCAAACTTTAACTTACCAAAATCTTTAATGTTTTTTATTGTGTAGGTTTGCTGTATTTGTAACTTGTATTGACTAAGCTGTCTTGATAAAAAGATTAAAATGTCAATGTACAAGAATGCAGTTTATGGTGCTGTGTACTCCATTTTCCTCTTCGTGTCAGTTGCTTTAAGTAAGTATTTTGTTTTTGATATATATCACCTTAATTAATTAATTGATATATATACATATATTGCTATGCATTTAGTTTTTAAAGCTAGGGTGTTGCCGAATATAAACTTGACAAAATATTGAGGGTATGAGAACTAAAATTACTATAAAAACTTTTTGGTTGCTTTTTTATACCTTATCAGTAAGATGCTCAACAAATACTTTAAAACAATTGTGTTGTCAAGTTCTACAAAAACATTTATTTTGTGCAGTTCTCTATCTTCTACTAACTGGCCAAGCATTCAGGCTTGATGTTGGCTGGCTTCTAACATCGATATCACCGTTTGCATTCGCTTGTGTTGGAATTGGCCTGGCTATGGGTTTTTCTGTAGTAGGCGCAGCATGGTAAGCAGTCTTTGTAATGTGTACAGGCCAGGATTTTGCACTCAACCACTTTCCAATGAGAATTTCATTTGGGAGAGTGCTGATTTGGCAACAACTCACCAGACTTGCAAGTGCCCTTCAGCAAAAAATAAGTTATTGTTTATTGATATGCGTTATATGAAACGCCAGAGAACCATTTATTGCACAACTAAACGTATCCGAATAGGAATTAAACAAGCCAATTCCAGGTTAAAGCCTGAGAGAAAAACAATTAAGGTAGGGAGAAAATATGTAGACCACGTGCCGTCCGGTATGCTAGGTTAGCTGACAAAACTAGTTGAATACTAAATCAGGTTTTGACATTCAAAATCTCAATTTATGATGTTTGCATTGGATGCATCTGTCACATTGTCATACCTCATACATAGGCTTCAGCACTCTAAATCTTGTAAGTGGAACCATTTTCTTGTTTTAAAAGAGCAGTTAACCCTTTTTTATATTAAACAAGTGTACTTATATTTAGTTTTATTAGTGTTGGTGTGTTCTATTATTCACTTTTTTCAATAATTAACCCTTTTTTATATTAAACAATTGTACTTATATTTCGTTTTATTAGTGTTGGTGTGTTCTATTATTCACTCTTTTCAATAGGGGTATTTTTACAACCGGATCATCCATCATGGGAGCTGGTGTTATCACACCAAGAATTTACTCCAAGAACTTGGTATGTTTTTAATGAACGTTTTTTAATGCGAAAGCTGTTTGTTATTAACAAGCTTTGCTTCATCAGGTCAGTATTATTTTCTGTGAAGCTGTAGCTATTTATGGAATCATTCTGGCCATAGTAATGTCAAACTCCCTTGCCAACTTTAATCAGGCAACTCTTGATGAAGCTTCCATGGCCAAGAATTACTTTGCTGGTAAGGACTGTTTTAAAGAAACATTGCATTTCTAAATTTATGTATTGGTTGTGCTACAGGATTATGATATCATGGTATAATGAAATCATCACTGCTGTGCAAAATGCTGTATATTTCGGGTAGGTGAGATCTATTCCCCTATTGCAAGATCAAAATTTTGTTGTTTTAAAAATGGTTGCCTTGCGTTGAAATGCGCATAAAGTTTCCATCTTTAACTTCATAAAAAAATTTCAGCCAATGACTTGACTTGTGCACAACTTCTTTTTTAAATGACCTGACTTGTTAGGGGGAAATGTTGCACTGTGTTCAACAATGTGTCATGCAGGTTTCTCTATCTTCGGAGCTGGACTTGTAACCGGATTCTCCAACTTGGCTTGTGGTCTCTGTGTTGGAATTGTAGGCAGCGGTGCAGCTTTGGCTGATGCCGCCAACCAGACTCTGTTTGTAAAGGTACTTACTGTTTAGGACTATTTCGTAAAACAAACTATTAACAATAAATTTTAAGCCCAAGAAACTAAATTTAGCGAAATCAATCTCAATTTTGATGGATCATATTCGTTATGTTAAAATAAACATGTATTGTCTGTTGTTGTTTTTTTTTTGGCAAATAATCAGATTATTAAAAGTGTGTTTTTTTTTATTCTCTCTCGTGAGAAAGTTACAACTTAGGTTAGCTTATTTTAAGTTGACTAAAACTGAACGACGAAACCTTTCCTTTTTTTAGGTTTTGATTGTGGAAATTTTCGGCAGCGCCATCGGTCTGTTCGGCATTATCGTGGCGATCATCATTTCATCGAAAGCGCACATGGTTAGCGTGAACGTGTAACGCCGAAGCCGCCAATGTCCATTCCACCCGTTTGTCAGATCGCACGAACAATAACCGAGCGACTTCTCATTGAAAGTCGTTCACCGTTTTTAGTCAATATTTGTTCTTTTCAACCAGGCTCAATTTCAGTCCAAATACCCATTACGTGAAGATTTTCAAATCCGCCCAAAGCGGACTTGCTTCGCGAAAACTTCGCAGAGGCAAACACAGAGTTTTTGTTTTGTTATTTTTTCGTGTGTGCAATAGTGTCGTTGTTGTCTGTATAGCAATCGTTCTTATCTTGGATACTTCAAACCATTAAGGACTTCCAATCGTAAAAAGCCCCACTTAAACACCACGGTTTATTTAAATCCCTTTCAAAATGAACATATCGATTTTAAAGCTGGTCGAAACCAAACCTATGTGCATTTTTGTTCCAAAAGTACTTTAAATTTTCCATTATGTACGATTCTTTTTACATTTATCAATTTTTCTCGGTTGGTGAACATTAAAAACTATATTTGACAATTCACTCGGATTGGATTTTGAAAAGGGAATTGAACCAAATGCATCGCTGTTAAAGATTTTCAGCGCAGGATGTTCATTTCAGTGTGATAAGGTACATAATTTCGATGTGCTAGTTGTTGAGATCCAAAAAATCTAAAAGTACAATACTGTGTACCATTTTACCGCTAAATGAATATACCACGTTCCGTTTATATATAAATATATATATATCGCGTTGTCTTATTTATCAACTTGATTGGTCGGTAAAATACAAGTATTGTTTTGACTCGACTAATGACTTCCGTTGTACAGTAGTTAGTTGCTACTACCCATTAACTGGTTTAAAGTGCCTTCGTGTGAAAAGCTAAATTCTTTTGCAATATATGTGGTCAACTCCTGTAATAAAATTATTCAGTGTATGGCGACAGGGCATGCGAGTTGATAAAGCGGGGCTACATCCCTTACAGCGTGCCTATCAGGCGTATGCCCTCAACATCTTGAAATCCCATGTATCCCGTGTTATTTGCAAACACGACGCACCTAGAAAAAATACAAACAGTGTACACCTGCAAAAACAACCACAAATAATACGGACACACACAGCGACAGGTAACAGCACAAGTCCATTCCGCAATATTACTAAATCAGCACTTAAAGCAGAATTGTTATAGCTTTGTTAGTGGAGTTTTACATTGTGTATAACTGGCCTTGTATGCCATGCGAGATGCGCACTGTAGCTCAGTGGAATCTTAAGAAGCAAAAGCCGAGTAGTTCAAAAGGCCACTTGACAGCTCTTAAAGTCCCCAAGCTAAGGCGAGATGAGTTTTTGGAAGCTTGCAATTAGTCGAGTTCAGAAATGGCGGTGGTTAGCTGCGTTTGGAAAAAAGTCACAACCTCTGGAAAAGCTCCAGTGCCGAGGTAAGCCAGGGTTTTGTTTTATTTTCCAAGCCGCTATTCCTTGTTTATACCCGCAGGGTTGGATTCTGCGTTCAGCAAACCTCCGGGTGTGTTTACTTGTTTGGAGGCTGCAGCCCGATCGGGGAGGTAAGGGCATGTTGTTGGAGAAATCAAATTAGTTTCGCTTGTTAATCTTAAATGCTTTTAGAAGTCTGCGGAATTCTACAACGACCTCTACAAATTGTCATGTGAGATTTGAGCGTTTTATGCCTACAGGGCACGGCGACAAATTAAACAAACTTTCTTTCGTTCAGTAAACGACTGCTGCTTGATTTGGGAAAAACTCGAAAGCAGCGGGACACTACCAACGCCCCGGGACAGTCATGCACTTTGGTAAGTGCCATGTTCGTATTTATTGGGATTAACTGTTTCACGACACCCCAGTAGGCCTATAGCCTACAACTTAGCTATTACTTTCGTGGTTCATCGAGAGTCTTGTAATCATAATCAAGTAATTACAAATTGCAAACTTTGTTTGTAATCAAGTAATTACAAACTACAAACTTCAAGGATTGCATGTGCTTAATGTGTAACCTAATGCAAAAATATGTATAGGCTACTAATTCGACGAACACGTTGATTAAGTTAAGCCACACTATTAAGAAGCCAAAGAAGTGTTCGCGAAGGGGTTTTATGAGGCGGGTTTGCTTTGCTAGAGGCCAGCAAAATTATGTCCAAGGCTTTTCCTGGCGAAAATCAGCACTTTGCAGGTTTTCAAGCAAATGTAGGCCTACTCTGTTTGACCTTGATAATGTTTGCTGCGTTGGCAGCAATTTTGTCAATGAATTTTACTGACGCTGCATATGTATTGTGCAGGGCACCAGGTGTAAACGGTTTACAACGAACCTTAAATATTTGCCAACGACCTTCGAAATCTAATTTAAACTCCAACCGAGTTATACAAACTCCAAAACCTGATTTTGACTTACAACGAATTGTTCGATTAACGTGTGCTCTGTAGCTTCGCAGACAAACACCTCTACGTTTTGGGCGGAAAAAATCGGCTCATCAGCGAATTCTGCTTGTCGGGCGTGTTTCGAGTTTCTCTAGGTGCGTATTTACTTTACATTTATAGGCCTATGTATTTGCGCCAAAGTTGTAAATTGTGTGTTTTTTAATTAAATTCCCCCTTTTCCTGTTTCTGCGCATGAGGTCGTTTGTTTTTTTAATTTTTCTGTCAGATCCTCGTCTTTTTCGTATAAAATATCAGTGAATACCAACTCAAAGAGAATAAATATAAGCATGAACATAGTAAATTAAAATTAAAATGGTCCTGGATACTATGTTCAAACAACTTTACTATCTAAAAGCACGTAAACAGCCTACGCATATTTACCCAACTCAGAATGAATTCGTCAAGCCCACACTAAAATAAGGTAAAAAAAATAGGCTAATCCGAAGCGTTTTAATGGTAATGATAATGAAGCAAGACGAGGCCCATTGACCCTATATTAGGTGCCCTAAGAACTTACAAGATTGAGGCACACCCAATATATGTGCAAGACCCAATATATATAAATTGAATAATAGTAAAAATGATTAAATGCAAAGAAGAAACAAAACTGTTTAAGAATTATGAAATAATATCCTCAAAAAATATTTGTAAATATACGAATTTGCGCTTAATTTGCCTTAAATCTGTTATATTAAACATGATTAGGGTAGAAGAAATACAATGTAAATCGGTCAATAATTGTTTCATGGTGGCCCCTTTCCCTAGATGCCCTAAACACTTGCTGCTTATATTGCTAAATGGTTAATCCATTCCTGTCATTTCCTTACCTATCGTTGCAGAAACCCTCGTTTGGGAGGAAACAACGACAAGTGGCCATGAACCTTCCGCGGTAGGCTTCACAGCTTCTTCACACAAAAGAAGGCTCTTCGTTTTTGGAGGAATACGAGACGGTGTTGCAACGAACGAGATGTTTTCCTTCAATCTAGGTAACGTCTGGCTGTTCTTAGTCAGAACCTCGTTTTACTTATCCAAATGTTGCAAATGTGCTTAATACACCAAACAACCAATGTTCGATGTTTAGTTCGCAATTGTAAAAAACGGATGCAATTATGCGGTTGCTAGCCTCAGTAGGGTGCTAGAATACTAAATATTTAGGTCAGAATGGTCCAAGAACGCCAGCATCTTGGACCGTATCATTATGCGTAACGTTCGCCGGCCACACTTTAAAAGCTAAATGGTTTGCTTTACACTTAACACAATATACAGAACTTTATTCAAAACCGAACGATTTAAACACATTTGCTGTTTATTAGTCATCTATCCGTTAGCTGTTTCGTTTAACATAACCCTAAAAGAGAATAAATAAATTTAACCATGTTTGATAGGCCACATAATATTATACAAGATGTTGCCACTACCAGGCCTGGTTTGAACCAACCCCGTCTAAGTTATAGGCCAACTAATTGAAATTTTTAGTGTTACATTACTCGGAAACCAAGTGGAATTTCTAAACAGTTGTTTTTGTGCAAAATTGGAGACGATAATCGAGGATTTAAAGATAAACTTGAATATTTTTTAATGTAATATACGTAACACACGGTGAAAACACGTGGCCATGTCCTGCCCCAAACTGTTTTTCTGCCTATTAGAAACGTAAATACAAAACATTCCGAATCTGAATTATGGTTTAAGTAGTCTCAGCACAGTTTTAGACGTCCTGCGTCTTATCTTACCCTCATAAATAAAAGTTTTGGCAATCTAACCAAATTAAGGCGTTTTTACGCGAATCGACAACATCTAATTTTTTTTTGCTACGTCACATTATGACATAACTTTGTGACGTCGTGTCGAATCAAACGCCATAAACAAAAAAAAATCAAAAGCCATAAACAAATATCCTGGATCGGCGCCTGGCGGTGATATACCTACACCACAAGAATAATTGTGCTTCATCTCGTTCCGCCAAGATTTCCACATCTGGGATCGCTTACAGCCGAAGGGGGAAGTCCCCGAACCGCGCTGCGACCACGGGTGTGCGGTGGTTGGTGACCAGTTGTTCGTGTACGGCGGCTGCGGCGGGGAGAGCCTTTTCTACGACGACCTGCGCTGCTTTGACATACGTAAGCGTGATTTTGCACTGAAAAAAGCCTAACATTTACGGCTTTCTATACAGCTTGTGGAACCCAAATTATACGCAGCAAAGACACCAAAATCGTGTTTTGCGAAGACTTTTTTACGCAGAAATAGGAAATAAACGGTCGTGTTCATCACCATTACTAATTCAAATTTTAATGTATTTACTTCTATTGTGGGTTGGTTCGCCCCTTTAAGGTTCTGTACATTATTTTTACCAATACATTTATGGTTTTAGTATTTATGGTTTTAACCTGAATAAAGTATTATAGCCAAATTCTTTAGAAAATATATTGTTTGAGGCTGTAGTAGAATGTTGATAAGCGTATATTAAATCCCTTTTACTGATGTTCGCGTTTTAGTTAAGCGTTTCGGGTAAACTACATAGTTATAAATGGATACGTTCGAAACGTTATCCGTTTTTCCAGAATCCAAAAACAACAACAAATGTATTGTTAAGTCATAAAACAACTTTATGTGAAAAAAATTACTATAAAGTAACGCTCAGGTCGGCATTATCAGTTCTGATACAAGCCCCATTAAAACGCTTTACCATCTATTTCCATATAGGTTTAACAACCTTTTTTTGTTTCTAAAACTAATTTTTACCTACTGTGTAAGCTGGTTATGGCAGATTTAGAGATGAAAGTAAGGCGGATTCAACGTATTTAAACTAATATTTCAGTTGCATATTTCTGCATAACATCGCACTTGAAATTCAGGTTTTCAAGCTTACTTGTTTTAGAAAAACGTGTTTGTGTACATTTTAAAAAAGTAGACAATTTGTCAATTTAACCCAAATATTCGGATATTTGTTCGCGTGACCGCTTTGTTGCCATATTTAACTCAATCGCAGTTACACGTGCAAGTTTCTTGCCAATATTTGTTTCATGACGTCACGCTTTGATTTAAATTAACTTTGTTTGTTTTTTTCCCGTTATGGCGGAACTTTGTGACGTCATCTCTAATATATTTTATTCTTCCGGTTAAAAAAATTATATAGTTCCGGTAAGAAAAATTTCTGCTTTCACACCCTTGCACAGGTTGTATTCAAATGTTTTATACAGCCACTTGTACGTGGACCAAACCGACAGTCCGTGGCTTACTTCCGTTCGCGAGATCCGGACACAAGTTTGTGGCTCACCGTGATAAGGACATCTACCTGGTTGGTGGCTACAACGATTCCAGCGAGAAGGCTTCGGTTTGCATGACGGGAACCTACAAGTACAGCTTGAGTGGGTTATCTTGTTTTTATTGAAGTTTCATATTTTACTACAATGTACTGTGGTTGCCCAATATTTGTTTTTTAGGATACTAGGGTTCTAATATAATTTTGCGCATTAAAAAAAATATATTCTACTTTGTAGAAAATCCACTTGCATAAAATGCGTATAATAAATATAGCGATATCTGCCGCATCATTACTTTGACAAAAATCGTTGTTTTTTAGTGAATTCCTGTTATTTTCTGACAAATCGATATCCTGGGCATTAATCACAGCGTTGATTCGACTGCAACGGATAAACTGCCTGTAATAAAAAGCTATTGAATCGTAACTAATATCAAACTTACATTATTATTTACGCTGAAACAACAAAATAAAAAGACGAACGAGAATAAAAAATACAGCACCTATACTGTATATAACGATGCGCACACATAACAGTACCAATTCAACAAATCTATGTCGACACCAGTTCCAAACAGGAGAGTTACAGGGTCGTTTTGTAAAAAAATTAAAAGTTTCGAAGTATTCAAGATGTAATTTCTTCCCAATAGCTTTCAATAGGACAACAATTATAAAATATATGCGAGTTTCAGGAGCATTTCGACAGAAAACACATTAGTCGGAGTCAGTTTTTCCAAACGAGTGTAATGCTTCGTTTGTAACAGGCAGTCGAAAATGGAAGAGGCCAGTGGCGGCGGGTACAGGTGCGCCACCGTGCGGTTTACACGGACACGCCGCCTTCGTAGTGCACAGCACCCTCTACGTGCTCGGGGGTTTGGGACCGGAGGGAACGGAGGGCCTCGGCACCGCCAGGGTGCTCAAGCTGATCAACCCATCCGAAAGGAAACCGGTCTTGGAACATCTGCTGGGCGAGTTTTGCACTCAGGTAGGATTTTCGATACTTTGAATTTTATTCCGAAATACTCTAATGTGTTAGCCAGTTTAAATGTTCTTTCAGCTGATGTGTCCATTCTGTTTTGTTTTTAATGAGTTTTAAAAGGTTGTTGTAACGTGTTTCCGAAAAACTTGAACGTATTTCTTTGATGTGTTAGCCAGTTTAAGTGTTCTTTTAGCTGATATGTCCATTTTTTGTTTTCCATCGAGTTTTAAATGTTATTTCAACATATATTTTCTGTAAGAAGTAGGATTTCCGAACCTGTTTATTATATTCCGAAAAACTGGAACGTATTTCTCTGCGGTGTTGGCCAGTTTAAGAATTATTTCAACTGATATTTCCATTGTTTTTGTTTTGTTTCACTGAGTTCTAAAAGGTTATTGTAACGTACATTTTTTTAAGAAGTAGGATTTCCAATACTCCGTATTGTATTCCAATACCATTGACCAATATTTTAAGCAAAAAGTACGGCCGGCCCGATTCGATCGGATGCCAAATGGCAATTAATATAGTTCAGTAAGTTTTTAATCAAATTAAAACGCATAAACAGCTGTAACAATTGATTTAGTAAAAGGAAACTGAGTTATATTTATTGTTAATATGGTATTTCCAAAAGGCCTTTTAAAGTGGAAAAGTTTGATCGCAAAACATTGCTAAAATACTCAACTTAATTCAGTATCGGGTCGGCACCGATGCCACTTCGGCTTTCGGTGAGAACCGATGCTATCACTTTATGTATCACGTTTCGGGTCGGATCCGATATTATTGGGTAAACCTGACCAGTAGTGTTTATTTTTCCTTTTGAAACCCAGAGCTATTCGCCGTCGTGTTGGTCACCGACCACGAAACCGATCGTGTCCTACAATATCAAAGCCGATGTGAGAAAAACCGATGCGAAAATGATGGATTTGATTAACTTTACTGAGGTAAAAATCAGTGTTGTTATGACTTAAGTCAATGATTTGACTTAAGTGCACTTGAGTGCACTTAAGTGGCTGATTTTAAATTACTTGACTTAATTCGTTTCGGAAAAAGACTTGACATAAGGGTTCCTACTTTGGACAAATGACTTGACTTGGACTTAATTCATTGAGCCAAATGAATAGGGTTGAAATTAAGTGCTTTTATTCAGCATTTCACTCTAATTTAAGATAAATAGCTCACTAGATTAATACAGTAGTTTATCGTTTTATTCTTAAATCGGTTATTTGACTTGGAGTTGACTTGCTGGCAAAAATAATCGTTCTCTCTATCTGCACACTTCTTAGGTACATCGGTGTTTTGCTTTTTCACTTGTCTGTATGTAAAAATACACATTTTTAGGCAAAAAGACAATTCAATACCAACATAGTAGCAATATAAAAGCTCATATAGAAGCAGGTAACATTTTGAACGTTTAATTTCTTTTTCAACATCCAATCGTAAGTGATTTTTCTACAGAGACACCTCCCTCTCAGCAGCGCTTCTAAAGGCTTGCACCTCCAGGACGTCGAGTCGTCCGACCTTCAGCTGAGTTTACTGCGAGCTTACCAGGCAGAATTCGCCGCCGCCCGACAAGCTTTCGAAAACGAGCGCTCCGAACTGACGAGGTGACCAATGAAATAACGTTCCTCTATGATTCGGATTAGGGGCGTCTGATATTATCGGATCCTAGAGTTGAAACCGGTACCGATACCAAATTAACATAGAGATTTCAGCAATAATTTTTGAAAGATAAATTTATTAAAAATAGTAGGTATACAATTGAAGGTAATTAAACATCCTCACGTTAAAACAAATTTTGGCCTCGTAGCCTTGAAAAGGGGAATTTGAACATTTCAAATTTGCCTATATTGCTTGTTTGAGCAGAGTAATGACGCCATTTGCTATCGAACCGGGTCGCCATACTTTCTGTCCCAAACTTTGGGTATCAGGATATGAAAAAATATCAAGTATCGGACATACCTATTTAGAATATACAAACAAATGGTGTTTAGTCTATACTCGAATTGCGAGCTTTTACTTAGACTAGAGGTAAATCGTCGGAATTGCCAACTAAGGTCAAATGCGTATATACGTTAAGTAAAAATGATATACTATAATCACGCGTTTAGTGCGTAATAGTCGCAGAATATTTGCATATCTTTGCGTCAAAGGCAGTTTTGAAATACCGCGTAGCAAATTAGAAAAAACACATAAACTATAAAACAATAAAAAATAGAATTATCGCCATTTTTTTTAATTGGCCAAGTTCCAAAACTGAATTACCCAATCGTCCGATTCGACTTCACTGTTAACTTGATAAAAACTCAAAATTTTTCCCGTTACTTTTTCAGGCTCTTGGATAAAGAGAGAGACGAGGTCCGCTCCCTGATAGAGTTGCATCGAAAGCAGAATGAGTCTTGGTGGAACGAGAGGTTGCGGGAAAACGACCGCGAGAGACAAAAACAGCGGCTCGCATGGGTTTGTAAACACTTTTACTATAGAAGGGCGTATCTTTATGGGATCCAAAACCATTAGCAGCAGGCTTCTGCTTGTCGATCATTGTTCCGCTGACGCGTATATAAACAATAAAACTCAAAGTTTAAAAACCAGAGTAAAATCAGGATCAGACATTTTTTTTAAAGCAATATATATTTCGCCTATGCTGACATCGTCAGTTCCTTAATTCGAATGAATCACTTTTACTTTAGGATGTCCAATAGTTTTAGGTCGGAACCGGTATACGACGCCAACTGATAGTAAAGGCCTTCGTCCGATAGTAAGACGGTGCCAAGCCGATAACTAACTGTCAAAGAAATTATGCCGTGATTTGCTATCTATGCAGTTTTTCTACGTTAAATTTAGTTTTTTGGAATGAAACAACTACATAAAAAACGCCTCTTGGTAAGATACCCGAACTCTTGAATCGAAAGCATATTTTAGCCCCAATACCTAGAAACTGTTATCATAGGACTTTGAACGTTCTATTTCTTTAATATTGCTTATTTGACTACCGTATAGTAATGTCCTCATACACTGCGTTTAGGAAGAAAATGCGAAATCAGACATGCCTAAAAAGAATGACTGAACGAAATAATATTCTGATTTGCATTTGTACAGGATAGCTTGGAAACAGAAAAGCGGGTCCTAGCCACTGAACGGGATATCTTGGAGGCTAAAGCCAAACAAGTGGCCGAGCTTTTGAAACAAATAACCGACGTTTGACTAATGGCGAATCGTCGGTTGACTAAATTGAAAAAATGTGACTGCTGCTATATTTCTATTTTTATCTGTGTAGTATTTTTTGTTACACTGTCGGAGTATTGAAGGTTTTTCATTTGCTCACTGGAATGACTACAGGTACTTTGGTTCTTGGAAAAGTTTGTTTCGTGTTCATGTGCCATTTTAGGTATAGCATAATGTAAAAACAGAGTAGGCGGTTTAACGCATTTCAGAACAAATATGCTTCGCCAAAAAATATTTTTTTGGACTTGAAATCACAGAAAATGATTTACGGATTTTGGCGTCGTTATTATATGGGCCGAAAATTTTATTTTAATGTTACAATTGTAATTAAATGTTCGGTAGAGCAAATAATCTGGTCTAATTGAGGTCGTGAGTTCCAACCTCACCCTGTTTTTAGGACCGCCTTGATTCAAAGACAGTTCTTACTAGGACGCCTAATTTCGTAGGACTTAAAGTCGGTAAGCAGTGTACTATTACTGTGCTAATGTGGTGATATACGAAGGTCGTAAACAACACTTTTGCACGCTAACTCCTGGCAACCCTCAAACTAAACGAATCATGGCAAACTTTTAAGGAAAAGTATTCAAGTGAAATCACCTTCCTTTCTGCCTCTACAACAAATGCGGAACGAAGACATCGCGAGTCGACCAAAAATCCCAATGTGTATAATGGCGATATTTACAATTACACGAGAGCGCGGCCGATCAGGAGCGCAGCTGGACCGATAAGCACCTGAAAGTTTGAATTTTTAACACGAAAAGAAACCACGACCAAGTATGGTTGGCCTTTGGTAGCATAAATGTATATATTACACAAGCACTGGTCGTAAGCGATATTGGGTTTGCTTTTAGGCCGCAATGACGAGTTAAAACTGGGACAATAACACAAATAAATTAACCGAATTGCCGGTAAGGCGAGGAACATTACGTTTTATTATGGGTATGCTGTGAATTGGAGACAACGGTGTACCGAATAACGGCAACTGTCAATTTGCAAGCGCTCCAATAAACAGGAAAGCAATTTATAAGCGTCATGTACGATCAGATCAGCAGGTTTACGTATAGGCGCCACCGTTCAAACTCACCAAATCTACATTGCCTTTTCTCTCGAAGGCTCTTAAAATAGCTTTGCGGACATTTTTCGGTGGTCTACGAAAACAAATTTTTTGGATAGTCTTTAATATAAATTTTTGCGCACAATCGAAAAATGCGTCTTTTTTTCTCGTGCACACACGGCAAACGATTGTCTGCGGGGGAACAGGTCGGTCAATTTCAACACACGCGCACACACAGCAAAAAGCAAGAGAAGAGTAGTTTTACAAATGCCGCGAAAAGGAAAAAGAGGCTTTAGCGCAAGTTCGCGCTTTTTCGCGCAAGTTCGCGTCAATCCGGGGTCGTAAGCTTGCTGTTATTGTTGTTGTATTGTACGGTAGTACGTCGGGACCGGGACAGGCAGTTGGGCGGTCTAGTCGTCGTTGAACTGGTTGGTGATGAGAAACTCGGCGGCTTGGTCGACGTTCTTGTCGCAGGCCATGTAAGCCTGGACGCTTTCAGCCTCGCTGAAGCCAATCTCCTTTAGCTGTCGAGTATAGAATAGTTTTACAGTGGGTTCGAAAAGTCTTGTAAGAGTATTCGCGCTGGGTAAACTAGACTGCCAGTTTTGTTTTTTTAAGTTCAGATTAACCTAATCCATCGAGGTCGAGAAATCACATGACGTTTGTAAATTAATACTCAAGGTTTATTGTGTGTTGGATGTACACCTAACCAAAATCTGTCATCCTGATCAGGATTGTAGTGCAAGCAAAGGTCAGGCTAAAAACACAACTAGCCTGTGGTGAGGTTCAAACTCACGACCTCCGATCATACCGGGATCGTCGCTCAACCAACTGAGCTACACAGGATCAGAAAGGATCAGGTCGAGAAACAACCATGGGACCATAGCCTGTCCCCTGTTTTTACAGAACAAACAAAATGCAACAGACAATGGTGCTATGGCTGTTTTTGACGTATTCCTTTCTGAGCCTGTAGCTCAGATGGTATAGAATAGAGCGGTGGTTCCGGCATTACCGGAGGTCGTGAGTTTGAATCTCACTGCAGGATAGTCGTTTTCTAGCCTGGCCTTTTTTTTTAGTACAATCCTGATCAGGCTAACCGACTTTTGCAAGCCTTTCGGAAAATATTTTGTGTACTATATAATGGGCGCCTATACCGGAGGCCAGTACGACTTCAGAAGGGCTTGATCACAGAATACGCAGTGTGTATAATGTACGTTTCAGTTGCTTTTATTCGGATGTTATAGGTAACTACATAAATTTAGAATGTGTATATAATACGATAAGAATAATAAACAATTTTTTTTGGGATAAACCGGGTTTAAAATTGACAAAAGAATGTTTGAGAAATCCCTATCTAAATCAAGGTAAACTAGAAATTCACTTTCCACAATCTTTCGGGCAACGTAGAGTAAACCGCTCACCCGTTCAATGTCCTGCTGTTCCTGTTCTGTGACGCGTATGTAGGCGGTTCCAGGTGGGGGGTTTCCCCCTTCGCCCGGCTGGCTGTCCGGGAGCGAGTTTATGAAGGTGATGAATTCGCGCTGGTGGCTGCGGATGTACTGAAGAAGAACGGACACTTTAGGATTTCGACGATGCGTTATTGGAGAAGCATTGTTTTTATATTTACATCTGATAAAATGACTGACAATATATGTATTAACTGAGTGCTCAACATAAAGATTTGTTTGAAGAAACTTTGAGCGAGAGTCAAACCAGCGTGTGAAGCTTTCTTACTGACCGAAAAGTTACTCCAAAAAAAGTTTTTGCTTTGTTTTTTGACACATTAATATTTTTTTACTATAATATTTTCTGTGCAAACAGGGGCTCCTTCAAGTCCGAGTGTTTTGACTCGAATTGGGATATCTAAGGTAATCCGATATTTTGGTAAACAAAGTACGGCCGTGCAATCCTATAGCAAATAAAGTTAATACTGTGGTGGAAAAAGCAATATTAAATTAAAACATGCAAACGTTGTTTGATTCAAGTTGTTAAGCCTAAATTTGCCTTAGCGTTAAAAAACTCAATAACCTTGGTAAAATCCCAACCGACATTGTCGGACATCCCTTATTGGGAGCATGGGAGGAGTCAATTATTAAAACTATAAAAATTTGTAAGCAGGCTATGTGTAAAAGGACGCCAGAGTGATAAGTAATGTATATAATGGTACACACAAGCGCACCACTGATAGGAATATTAGTTCTAATTTTGCGGAAAACTTACATCAAGCAGCTGCGGGTTCTGCTGTCCGATTTGTTGCATGTAGGCCACAAGTTGGGTAGGGTCCGCTCGCACTGCCCTGGCCATAGCGGTCAGTGCCTGGTTGTTGCGGATTGTTTCGAACACATTGGCTGAAATAAATGACATGAACACATTATCATCAGAACAAGGCGATTTTCAACACTTTCTTAAAGAACGTGTATTAGCATCACTCTTAAACTTAGTATAACTTCTACACAGTTGAATCTCACCTGGGGAATCTCCCTCACTTGGTGGCTGAATCTGTGCAGCAGCTGGGGCAGCTTGGCCTACAACAAGAAAGTCACGTTTAAACGCATTAAATCGTAGAAGGGAAGGGCCACCAATGTCATATGTGGGTACCGCGGGTTAAAAAAAATGCTTTTCAACAAAATAATTTTGTTCTTTAACCATATGCATTGGTGTCTACTCGAAAATTTCATGTTTTAATTCATGATTGGAACTTTGAAGAAAATTGATTGGTATGATCACGAAAACATTACACAAAATTGCCTGGGATACAGTAAAATAATGTAGAAAGAATCCATAACAATATTGTATGATTTAACCCCAAAAACTAAACTTCAATTCAATTCAAATCGAAAGATAACAACACAAATTTGCCTGGGATACAGTAAAATAATATAGAAAGAATTCATAACTATATTATGAGTTACCAAAAAATGTACATTTTACTTTAATTCAAATCAAAAGATTGCAACACAAAATTGCCTGGGATACAGTAAAATAATGTAGAATGAATCATTGACTTTATTATATGATTTACCCCCCAAAAAACTACAATTTACTCTAATTCAAATCAAAAGATAGCCTGTTCAACAACCTTCTGTAGCTACAGGAGCAGGGACATTGCCAGATGCAGGCGGGGGTGCCACCAGACCCTCTGGAATTCCAGTCATTAAGTATTCCACTGCTCGGTCAGGGTTGTTGAAGCTGGCACTTAGGGCGTCCTGGACTCTATTGCGTTCATATCCCATGGCCATAATGTTGGTCACCAACTGCTCGTAGTCGGTGCCCGTCACTGCAGATAATAAAAAATAATGGATTTAGGGCTGATGTCGTAACGCTTACCGCGTCGCGTTTTTGTTCCTGATGAATTCTGACAATAATATTAGGTTAGCAAAGTTGGGTGTATGAGAGAGGGAATGCTGGGGAAGATATTCATGTATGTACATGTGTAAGTCTATTGTGTGACTCTTTGTGGTTATTGCCGGAACACAGTAAGTTATAAGGAATGTGGTTCTTGGTTTCCAACTGGTACATGGTACATCCACCCCTGGCTTGGAGGAATCTGAACAAGTGTTACCCAAACTTTTTCCAGAGATGGATAGCTTGAATTGAAAGAAAGCGACTGATGATCCCTTTAAGGACCACAGTTTATGAACGGTTAGATTACGTAAAAAAATCAACCGGATTAGATATGAATAACAAAATTTCACTCTCTTGGGAGCATTGATAAATAAAAAAACAGTTAAATATCAGACTTTCACTATATATAAAAAACAGGTGGATGTGGAAATAAAAAAAGGTAAATAAATAGTTCAATGAGTTGTCCTCTGGTGAAAGCATTGACAGTAAATGAATAGAGTCTTAATAAACACCTAAAATCATTGTCTTTTACTAGGTGTGGAAACTTGTTTGTCATCTTCGAAAAACAAAAACAACATTTAAAAAAAGCTGCCTTGTAGGGTTAAAAACAAAGTAAAAATAATGTGGAGATGTAGTGGCAAAAAATTATTCTCCTTTCTCTACAGTTTCATTAAATCTCCAAGGAAAAGTCACCTCATTCCTCATCACCTGCTACTTACCAACTTTAAATAAGTCATGCACTACCAGCTTCTACAAAAAACAATCCTCTCACTCTATATTCAGTTCCTTTTACCACTATCACATCCACTTCTAAATAGGCAAGTGTCGACTACATTTTACCATCTGTCGCTGTAGCCTCATCGGGAGCACTTTCAACTGTTGCAGCTTCTATACCACTGCCATCATTCAATGCAAGGGGACCGTCAATGTTGGGAAAATTTTGGGAGTCCTTAATCATATCGATTACGGCATCTACACTTGCGTTCATTTGCTTTGCGGTCTCACTTATTGCGTGAGCGGCAGCGGACTCTCTTGGGTCCGCATCGAGGCGCAACAGCGAGGTTTTTAAAAACTCATCGAGACCACCTGCATTATTAATCTTTTGCCGCAGCGCCTCAAGCTCATTGGAATTCAGCATGGCTGGAAATCGCCCAGCCGGATCGGCACCACTGCTGCCAGCTAACCAGGGCAAGGTGCCTTCAAAGCTGGGCAACTCTGGCATAGGAAAATCAGGAAATTCAACCTGGCCATCACCGATTCCTTCCATGGCGTCAGTTAGCTGCCGTTGGAATCTTTCCCAGTCGTCAGCTTATATTGCAATATATTTTCACATGCAAGATAGCAAGGTTTGCAGTATTTCGACAGGGGTTGGCTCAAAAAAAGGGTTTCATTGGGAAAATGGGTGAAGCATGCTTTTTATAGATATATTTTTCCAAGTTGTGTTCTCTAATTTGTTGCTTTAGCATGCATGATTTAAGTGTACTGTGTTTTATACCAAATCACACATTTAACACTTTGTGGCAAAGGTCGAATTAGTTGTGAAACTTATTTTACTAAAAAAACATTAATAAGAGCAAATAACTTTGTATAGAAATAAGGTAAAATATTTACTATGAGAATGAATAATCTACTACAAACATACAATCTGCACTGCTTTTTGCCATGCTGAAATTAGGTCATAGTGAAACCGACTTGCCAAAAAGTTAACTTTGATGGTAATAATGTTGGAGGGAATTTCATGAATTAATAATAATCGGTGACTCACCCAAGGCTGATTCAGATGCAGCAAGGGTTGGGATTGCAGGGGACGCTTGCACAGCTGGTGTAGCTTCAGTTGTTGTAGTGGTAGCTGGACTGGATATAAATAAATAATAATACATTAAAATTCCTCTTCCAATTGGTTATTAGGGTTGTTACTTTGTACACCTGGCATATGTGACTTATTGATGGTATACACATGCTTGGTGAACAAACTTTTGCTGATCAGTACACTATATTCCACATGATTTAGATTTACATTCTAATACGACACAAATGGTGTCAAAGATATGCACTTAAAACAAGTGCATTATCGTGCAAAGAACTTTAAAATAACTTGTAGCCTTGTAGGAGGGTAATAATCTCAAAATATTTTACAGTTACTTGACACGAAGATTGAAGACCTTATTATCCTGGTTTGGGTGCAATTAAAAAAAGTATGAAAGATATTTGAACATACGCTGGCGCTTCTTGTTGCATTGGTTCCGCTGTGGTAGCTGGGGTTGTCGCAGCAGGAACTGCAGGACTCGGTTCACTGGGGGCCGGCGTTTCAGCTGCGGGGGTTTTGGTTTGCTGAAAAAATAAAACAGTGTACAGCAGGACTTACTTAAATTTGCAATCTGCAACACATTTCAATGATTAAAAAAACTAAGGCCTTTTCTGTTTACAATGATAAACACAACATTTTGGGTTGTCTGACTGTAACATTCTTTGAAATAATCTCAACCCAGATGGGTTTTCATAAGTTAACATTTGCAAGTCAAAGTTAAAAAAAAAGTGCAACACAAGTAGATGTGAGCATTTGTCTAAAATTAATGTAGGCCTACTCCTGACACTACCAGTACAAGTGCAACAATTTGTGCTTGCTAAAATGTAAAAATGCAAACTGTTAAAATTCCTCTTGATGTTTCATACCTTTGCAACCATTGCAACAATAAATTTGCCTTCTTCGATGCTGTATTCTGACAAGCATTTTGCATCATCAAGAATTTTCCCTTTAAACAAGAGAATACCTATTGATTTAAGTTGGTTTACCTTATCGTAACTGTCTACATAGAATTTGTTTATGCAACCAAGAAAGGATAAGAATTTTATTAAGAAATACCTAAAACACATTTAAATATATCTTAGTGGATACAGTAAAGAAAATTTTTCACATTTGCCAAGCCTGATTCAGTGGCAAATAAATGCGTTAGATATTACTTTCCGGGTTCGCTAGTGGGAACAGCATTAATATTGATGGCAGTCAAGGGTCCAGATTAGAAAATTTGAATATTGCATGGGAGCTGCTTTAGCAGCTTGAAATTGTGTGGCTAAAAATGAAGTTCTAACTTTAAAACCGGCAAAGCTAAGTATTTAACAGTTGCTAACTCAAGTTGCATTTCTTACCTGCATAAATAAGCTTTTGTCCACCAACTGGAAATGTTGCTTTTCCTTTCTTAGTTTCAATTTTCTCCTTTAAATTTAATACCTGAAATACAATTTCGCATTTTTATTGGAATATTCTATCGTATACCAATATTACTGATCTTAAAATAAATATAACACACACACACAAATATGTTTATATGATATATATATATACATATAATTTATTTCACATTAGGTTAAAAACTATTGAATGACACCAAATGCTTGTAGCATAAATGTTCAGAGGAGCTGTTTTATGAAAAGACAATGTCGACACTGTCATATGAAAAGAAAATGTCACATGAAAGACAATGTCAGGAAGGGATGTTTTTTTCGATATTCACTAAACTTTTAGGTAACAAAGTTGATGGTTAAACAAATACTGGTACCAGGATAAATTGATGTAAAAAGAGGTAGATGAATCAACTGTTTTTTTAGAAGAAAAACTAGAACTAAGTTTAATACTGTGATGAATGAACACAAAATCCACTTCCACAGGTCAACTATTTAGTCCAGAATTCCAGGGTGACTATTGTTTGGATGGTTTTGAACATGATTTATACGTTTCTTAAACTTACCGTTTCGGTTGCATCCACTTCCACTTCAAACTTGTCCTGTTGGAGGGTCTTAATTACCACCTGCATTTTAATGTTTATATTTGTGGTATAAATAATCAGCTGTTTAACAGCTATACGGCGATATGCAGCGACGACGGGACAACAGACAGATAGTGACTAGCCTACAGGCCTAAGAAAATAGTAAAGAACTCATATTAAAAACGTACAGCGTTCTTAAGGAATTTCCGGGCACTAGTCTACAATATACAGCGTTCAAACAGTTATTAAATTGTGGTAGGATTCTGGACCAGGGCCGATTTAGGAAACCTTCAAACGAAAGACAAGATAGGCCTACTGGCTACAATTTAACACAGTAAAAACTAAAAAAAAACTTATTTTTGAAAAACATTAGTTGAAAAGTAATAAGAACCTTCGCTTGTAATACGGATTTACTTTTGTTGCTTACAACTTTTTTAAACTGGAACTACACCTTAACCCCATCGTGTTTTTACAATTTTTCACATTCATGCATAAATTTTGGTTTAGCACATGTATATATACGGACCGTATACATAGCAATTCGTAAAAAATTTCAAATTCAAACAGCAGACAATGTTTCAATAATATTAGCAAACAAGAACTTAAAACACAAACGTCGATATTTCGTCTTCCAATTTCTTTCGCCTTGCGTTTATTAAGTACCGTAAAGAAAACAGTCGTTTATGACGAAATTGTGCAATAGTTCCAGAAAAAAAGTCACGTGATACCATGACAATGCTGGACTGAAATCTACGAAAGATTTGCACTTCCCGTTAGCGGCAAAATAACAAGACGGTGTAAGGCCATTTTGTTTGGGCTTCGGGCGTATTTGATTTAATCGAGTGGTTGCAACGCGGCGTTTACAGTTTACATTTCATTGGAAGTAAGATGAGATTACACAGAACAAGTTTGTGAAGAAACCGTAACAAAAGCAGCGGGAATATTTCAAGTTATTCATCGGGTGAGGGAACGTTGATTAATGTATATTTTTCGGCAGACACCATTTGTCACATACTATGTTTATGCGGTATTAAAAATACGCCTATTTGACTTAATTAGGTAAAAATAGTCTCGAAAGTGTTTAAATAAAAAAACTTTGGGTGCTGGACTGCTGGTCTAAAATCCTACCACAACGCACATTATTTGGGTTTGGGTGGGTTAAGCAATATTATTAAATAATATTACTTGACCCACCTGCACCCAAACGCTAACCAGCACCCTAACCCTATTTGAACGCGTTATGGGATTTTACGTTTGACATCCTCTAATGCAGGGGTTCCCAACCTTTTTGCGATCTCGTACCACTTGGACGCTTTGTACTGCCACTACCACTCTTGCAGAACAACTACTTTGATGAAATCGCATTTTTATCTATATTTGGCTTACAACTATAGCATTGTTAAACGGTATTTTCGGCTTAAGCTATTAAACGGTAGATGATATCTATCAATTAAAGAGCAATCATTTGACATAATTTACGCCCACTGTTCCACAGCGTTGTACAGCTTTTCAAAACAACAGTGCTCCTTATTGACAATTGGACTTGACATGTACCTTGAAGATCGTAATGAACGAAATAACAGGAATAGTTACGAACCAATATTTTTTGTAAAGAAAACCAGATAAGCAAAATATAACGTTGTGAATCGAGGTTTTCAAAAAAAAGGAAGCTACTCGCGTACCACCTGAAAAACCTTCGCGTACCACTAGTGGTACGCGTACCACAGGTTGGGAACCCCTGTTCTAATGTCTAGTTCTGTCGATTTACAGTCCTCCTATGTTAAAGCCATGGTACTTATCAGCAGGGCTGGGGAGCCACCGTAAAATAGCATTAGCTCCGGCTCCAGCTCCGGAGCCATCAGGCAATTATTAAATGGCTCTGGCTCCAGCTCCGGAGTCGTAAAACTAAATCCTTTGGCTCCGGCTCCAGCTCCGGAGTAGTAAAACTCATATCCTTTGGCTCCGGCTCCAGCTCCGGAGCCATCAAACACACACCCAATGACTCCGGCTCCAGCTCCAGTGCCACCAGTCACTTATTCAATGGCTTTTTAAAAAAGTTTTAAAAATTGCTTTTGGCTAACTAACGTTGGAGATGGAACAAAATATATTTTCTTAGCTTTAGCACCACAAATTGAAAAATGGTCCCAGTCCACAAAAAATAATAAAAAGGGCTCCGGCTCCACAGAAAATAATAAAAATGGCTCCGGCTCGGGCTCCAGCTCCACAAAAATAATAAAAATGGCTCCGGCTCCGGCTCCAGCTCCGCAAAAATAATAACAATGGCTCCGGCTCCGGCTCTGGCTCCAGAGAAAATGCTTAGCTCCGGGCTCCGGGCTCCAGCTCCGGCTCCGGCTCCCCAGCCCTGCTTATCAGGGTTACTTCTTATGGCTGGTTCACACTAGACGCGTCTAGCGTCAACCTAAAACGTTTTTAAAAAGCGCTTTCGGTTGCGTCAAAGTCGAAATACTTCAACTTTGACGCTTTCGGTTAGAAGCAGGGATGTTTTCCGTTAACGCTGGAAACACATGCGTTGTTTTTTCTAGGGGCATTGGGGTTTTATTTAGAAATATGGCATTTACAAAGTTACCACGTTAAGCGGATCAACAAAGCTAGGTTTTCAAAAGTATATGTAAAAGTTCATAAAGTAATTCCTTGATTATTGCGTCTACGGTCAAAATGCGTGTCATGTGTACATTCTACTGATTTATAAGAACGTCACCTTTGAAACACTGTGGCACACCCCAATGGGTTTGCGTCACACGACAGAGCTTGCGGACAATGATTGCAACTAGTTTTTCGGGAACACACAATAGAAAAATATAAAGCCACAATAATCACAGAGGACATAGGGCAGTGGTCGGCAAACGCCAGTCCGCGGACCTGTACCGGTCCGTAGTAGGGTTGTCAGATTAAAAATTTTGTTTAATCACGAACTTTACGTAAAAACCTGGTAAAAAGTCAAAAATATTTAAATGTATTTTTATATTTAAAACACATTTACCTTCGTTTTAATATAACCTACTACTCCATGGTTGATTGGTATGATAAAAAAAATCACAAATAGTATCAAACTCTCGTGAGGTTCAAAGCAACTAGTGTATTGTGGCCATATGAGTTACATAGCACGTTCACAACATTCATAATGCATATTTTATTACAAAATCTAACTTCTAGTACCTACAATATATCGAAAAATGGGCCAAAATATCTTGGGTTTTAATATTAAGTGTGCTCACCTTAAAGTGCAATAAAATTTCATGCAAACAATGTTAATGAAATGTCCCATTATAGGCAGTGAAGGTTTTGAAAAAACGTATGTATATTATCTAGCTTAGACTCTATAGTTTTAGAATCTATACAAATGACAAAAAAATAGCCTTATGGATTTTGTGAAATCAACCACGTTAAAAAATTATTTTTGTTGTCAAAAAAGCAATTTGGGCAAGCCTTGTACGGATGTCTATCCAATATTTTCAGGTGTCGGTTTGTGGTTCGTACTTTTTCATATTGCCTTTATTTTTTCGTTTTTATATTGCGTAGGCTAACTATTAAAAGTGTCGTGTAAGGATGTGTCAAAAATGGGATTAGACATTATTCTATGCCGCGGGCTGGGTTAAAATAAATTGTTTGGCTGGCTGGATACCGCCCGCGGGTTTCAGTAAGTTCAATAATTCCTAGATGGGAGAACCTCTTTGCGGCTAAACAAGCATAAAGTTTGCATTAAATTCCCTTTCCTAAACATTTGTTTTTTAAGGTCGGTCCGCGACAAAACTTTAGTTTTAAACCGGTCCGCAGTTCAAAAAAGGTTGCCGACCCCTGACATAGGGCATAGAAAAACAAAATACGCAGTCTTTCTGGAGCTGTTTTGGCACCGAACTGTTTGACCATATTTTACTTAGGCTATGTTGATATGTGTTATGTGTAAGCTTGTTTAGCTCTTATATTTACTGTCCGTTAGTTCGACTATGACGTTATTCTGATTTCGGTTTTATTGTTGGAGTCTGATTTTTAATCGTATAAAAGGCACCAGGATCAGTTCGAACAGGTCGATTAATTGACGCTCTCTCGTACTAGGGTGGTACCTTTGGCCTGGGCTGCGTAGTCTGAGTTGTGACTCGCCTAAATCCCACTAGTTACTCGGAAGTCGGACTCGTGTTCAATATTTTAACCGCATAGGCACACTCTCGGTATTTTTGAACAGATTTCGCTGCCCTGCTTATGCGATCAGATACTTATTTTTGTGCACACTTGCGTCATAATAAGATATACTATGCAGATTTTTTTAACTGGGAAAATTTACTTGAAAACTATTGCCTTTGTTTTAACATATTATATTTTATTTGTTTGGGAAAGTAATAGGGTAATTTAATATCAGATCGCGTAATTTTTTATCGGTATCGAAATAAAAAAGTATCGTACATTCATAGGTTAGCGATTTCGGAATGATATACAGAGCATTAAAAATTCCTACCGCCTATAGTTTCCTTCAGTTATACAACAAACGAAGAGTTATTCGTTTTTATTATGTTTCTAAACTTCTGAAGCAGCGTGTAATTAACCTCTTGTGTATATTGTAGCACGATACCTGTTGAATTTTTTAGAGTAAAATGCACTACTGCTAACAGGTAAATAAACCTTAAACAGTCGCCTGATATTATGTGACTTGTCTGTCCGACCGAAACTTTTTTATAGTTTTAGGAAAGTAACATATTAACGTCGTAACTATAAGAAATGAAAAGCTAAAAGGAAGATTTAACCTGCAACATTAAAAAGGATACTTAGTATATCACAATCCTGTCTGCGCTTAATTACCTTGGTAATACAACATGCATTTCAGTAATAAATACCAGCATTATTTTTATTTATATATTTTATTTGAAAAGTACGTTGTACTCGGTTTTAGATGAGTCGTTGGCAATCAGTCTATAAATCTTAAATGCAGAGTAAATGAAATGACGATTGTTCCTCTATATTTACATTATTATCTACATACATGCAGATATATTATTCACTGATAACATATGCGAGATAAGGTGAAAACCATTCCGTTGTTCGGTGCTTGGTTTTGTCGTTTTCTTGGGCGACAATGACAGATGCTTCAACAAAGGCCGTTTTGTACCACTTTTCCCGAGAAGTATCCAGTTATATATACGGCCTTGGCTCCTTTTTTCGGAATCGTATTTACTGTCACTCCTACTCTTCACGCATGCCGTGCTATGACCACGATAAAAATGAGGAAGAATGCGAAGTTTACCAGCGAGTAGATTCCCAGCACGGCAAACTTGATTCCGGCTCCCTGAAAGGATATGTGTTATTAGCGTATGGAGTTGTATGAAGGTCGAGAAAAAAAGCACGCATAGTCGCCGCTTTATGTGGCGCAAGAAGCCATTATAGGCACTCGGAGTCACACAGTTACCTATTAGTAACTCAGTAATCGCACAGTTACTCGTAAAATACGGAATCTTACAGTTGTGTGTTGGGTGATTAGAATCTTACATAGTTACTTGTCCATATCATGGAATCACACAGATATATGTAGCGCTCGGTATTGCTCTATTACTTGTCTGATATTCGGAATCACCTAGTAGGTGGCCGAGTACTCCGTTTATTCGTATAGCGTGTTTTGTCACTGATTTGAAATTAAGTGTCGAGTGTGTATATGGATTCTACGTTTTTACAATATTTTTCCTTTACAAATTTAACAATCTGCAGTGAATTTTAATTCACATACCGGTACGTTTAGATTGGCTATCGCTTTACAACCAGCAATCTAAAGTTTGCAAAAACAGTTATACTCGTAAGCATGATCTTATACAGTTCGTCGCATCTGAGGTATAGCCACAATAGTTCACAGAACCGAGTTCATAAATTAATTACCTTAGGAGCCGTTTGCTTGGGCGGTGTGTCATCATTGTCGCCATTTCTGTCCTCCAACTTCAATGCGTTGGTTTTGTTATTTTTCTTGTAGGCTGTAAAAAGTATTTAAACGCGTTTTTGTAGGTTATCAACTATTGTAACAGCCAAACCTCGTTGTGCTTATTTTTGAAGCAGCAACATTGTAATGTTACATCATAAGGTAAACTAATTTAAAGCGAGGTACAATGAAAAACATTACTGTTTTGTCGCGATGAAATTTCCTTAATAACTAAAACATTGTTAAGTTAAACAAGATACACTTTTTTATAAATTTCGCCTATATATTTTTAATATCCCTCTTTACAAAGGGTTAGGACAAGTGTTTAGCACCGATTATTTGTCTTGGATTTTCATGCGATTCAAACTCGATGTTTTTGCATATTAGTTTTTTAATACAACTGTCGATAGCATATATAGGTCTTCACTCTTCACCTCTACAATGCAATATGGCAAGCTAATTTGATCAAGGATTTTGACTGGAAAATTGACCAACTATGGTACCCTTTTAAATATAGCACTAAGCGAAATGAACATTAACTGAAATGAAAACCTACCGGCAATATGACCGTACTTTGCCGACAAAATTTCCATTATAACCTCAGTGGCAATGTGGAATACCACGAATGCAATCATAAGCCATGTAAGCCACCTGTCCAAGTCCAATCTTGGAAGATCGATTCCTAAATAAACAACGTAAAGTTTACAATAAATTGAATGCTTGATGACATTTATTGGTCAACAGAAATGACTTTACAAAGTCAAGCATTTCATTATAAAGAGGAAGCGAATGTCGTTTGGAGCCTAACGGTTTAAAGTTGTAGCAAGACGTAGTAAGAATATAAAATTCCATACAGAAGTAGCCTACTTCTTTATCGGCTTTAATGTTCTTACTGTGACCTTGTCTTTTTTTTTGAAACTTTAAAAATTAATTAGTAATCAAAACCAATAAAAGTGACAGCGTTCTGAACAAAATACATAAAAGCTTAATTACCAAGGAAAATGGCCACCACCGACAGAGTGTGGGCGCACAGACCAACAAACCAGTGGCCCCAGTTGAACACGGGGCGTTTGGGGGCATCGGGGTGGGGCCTGAAGATTGCCATGACCGGGTTAATGATCGCCAGCGCCGTTACCACAATACCAATGATCGGATGAGCTCCCGCGCTCTGTACAGAACAAAAAGCGAGTGAATGTAGGTGCGGGGAGATTGGTTGGGAATTACAAAGCTGCTAAAAGTCAACTAAACTCTTCATACATATGTGTCTTTTTGTGATATGGCCCCTGAACGTGATAATAACAAAAAACTTAATGTTTTACTAGAAGATTGCAGAAATAATGAACCTATTTTCTTTAATTGATTATCGGGAAGTTTCATAAAATTGTGTGGTGTACTACTAAGAACATTTTTAGTTATTTTCACCAAATCCAACATTCCTAAAGGGTTACATTTTTCCTTAAAACATAAGGCAGTATGCGCGTAGAACTGTTATATTGGTACAATATTTATTGCTTCTAGAATCACCTAATAGGAATGTAATACACTGCATGATGAGGTTCGCATATTTCTCAGCCGTAACATTTGGAACAGAACTTCTGTTTAAGGACGACTTGTTAATATTTATGGCGATTATACGAACGACAAACTGTCACATACTTCGATGAATAAATATCTATATACACATTAGTTTACTTTAGTTTAGATAACCATGTAGGCTACTTACGCTGCTGTAACCTCCAACGCTGACGAAGATCAGTATGAAGGCAACGATGGTCGCCAGTACAGCAATCATCATAAAACTGCGATGCACCTGTTGACCAATTAAGACAAGGTGTTAAAAGGACCTTTGAAACTCATTTATCATGAACCGGTTGCTAAAAATCGTTCAACTATTCAATAATTAAGGCTTTTTCTGATATGATAATTCCCTCGTTTTTTCCTCCTTGCGATATGCCAATGGATACATGTTGGCAGGCTGGCAGAATCTTGCCAGCCTTCTGGTGACAAGCATTTTTAGAAAAATTCTTCCGTTTTTGGTCGCGCCCTTAAATTTAAATGACGTGTTCGCCTAAGGAATGTATGAACACTACCATGTTTTTGCGCTAAACAGGGATATTAATAAGTTATTTAGACAATGGCCGAAGGCGCAAAATTTTTTGTGACATCAAGTCATTAAGAAATACATAAGGGACATGTGAAGATACAACCTGGGGCCTGGGGGTGTACATACATGTCTGCTTTTCTTGCTTTAAAACTGCTACATAGATTGCAGTTTTCAGTTTTAAATAGATGTATTCACAAGGTATTTTGTAAATTGGATGTTGAAAAAAATTTTCAAAACAAATTAAAATTTTTTTGCACCAATTCCTTCGGTTTTCTGGCTGATTCTTCGGCCGACATTGTCGCCAAGTCGCCAGCATTCTGCCATACTGCATGTTGGTATACCAGAATTGGAGTAACGTAGTTCATGCTTTGACTTAAATATACCTAAAAGTGCACCCAAGGCTTGTTTTCGATTGATTAAACTTTTGTCGATTGATTGAACATTTTGGGCTGACTAGATTTATTTTCGCTTAAAATTAGATTAAAATTGAAATTAGAGCATTTTAGTTTTTCCAAATTAGACAAGAATTACCGAATTCCTGAAAACCAGAATATAAACAAGAATTTAAGTAGAATTCAATTTAATTATTCACAATCAATCAAGTTAAAAACGCAATTTATTCTCATAAGAATTTGAATGGTAATAATTCATATTTGCCCTAGTTTATTTAATAAGATAACTAGAATGGTCTTAAGTTGTCCAAGCCTGCTAGTAGGGGCTGTATTACCTGAAACCAGACTTTTCCCCCGAAGCACGTGGTGTCGTGCCAGAGCGGCTTAAAGTGACGAGCAATCAGCACGCCGATGCTTGCGCACGTCAACCATGCCATAATCATAAGCGCCCTGAAACAAAGGGCTGGTTAGTTCATCTTTTGATTTTTTAACTGTAAAAAGACGATGGGTGCGGTAAACGACCAAACGGTGATATTCCTGGTTAACTGATTCCAACTAAATCGCATTTAGTATAAATAAATGTGTGGTCTAGGATAATTAAACAATAGTCCCTTCAATTAAAGTTGACAGGGAATTAACTTTGATTATGTCGTGGCTATAACTAAAGGCGGAATATCGGAAAGTTGTAATAGGTATATGTGGTCTGTTCTGGCTGTTAAAATTTATTTAGTTTTAAATAACACCGGGTAAACATTTTTCAGCAGGAGATGGGACAATTCTTACCAACGGCGCAATCTAACAAGTAGCCAAAATTTAGAACCCTTGACGTATATAACCAGAAAAGCAAGTTTCAAAATCTTCCGACAAAAACTTATTTTTTGTATTTGAACAAAAGTCAACTATTCGCGAGTTTAACGTTTGAACCGCCTGTCAACCTGAAATGCATTGGTTTCAAATACCAGTGTTGTAAGCAAGTCATTTAAAAACGACGAATTCCAGTCAAGTCATGATACCTTAAGTACAAGTCAAGTCTTTTTAAATAAATAACGCGTCTCAGTCAAGTGATAATTAGAGCAAGTCAACTCCAAATAAACTAAAACGCTGAACTATTGAAAACGGCAAACTCGTCCGATAATGAGCTATAACTCAACTAAAAATTAACAAAAATGCAACACATAGCAAATTAATAGTTTATGTGAAAAAAGTGTCCCAAAGACTTAAGTCAAGTCACGCCATTTTAAAACAGTGATTTAAGTGTACTTATGTCAAATTTTAACTCAAGACATTACGACGAATACTCACGCATGGAACTTCACGAGCACTTGTTTGTAGCTTGGAGTCGGGGCGCTCTTGACGTTGCTGACCGCCGTGAAGTTGATTTTCAGGCCAGAGACCGCCTTTCTTCCGCCGTGATTCACCGGGGTTTCTCCTGCAAATATGGCCGCGGATTAGAGAAAAACAGCTAGAAAACGTTCTCATATACAATTCTGTTTTTTTCAGGCATGTTTGGGTAATAACCTATGGTTTACGTTTCAACGGGGTAAAACATTTAATTTAGCAATTTTTCGATCACTACAACTGGAGTTTTGCGGTAAATAGCTTTTACTACGATTCTGTTATTTTGGACACTGGTTTGCGCTGCGATTCCTGCAAAGGCGTAAAAACGTAGCAAATCTTGCTAAATAAGTATTTGTTTTAATAAGTTATTTAAGGAAAGAGTAAGCAAATTCTACATTTCAAAGTAATGCTGATGCTTGCCAGCACCATGTGATAAAGCATTACAGCCCCAGATAAACATCTCAAATACGTGTATGTAAGTTTTTTATCTTTGCATTGTTCCATTTTTTTGCAGACGACATCCTAAAACCACAACTCTGTATCTATTTCGACTTTTGCTGAACGTTACTATAACAAAACCTTTTAAGACGCCATCGTACAGAATTCGTTTTAAACATGATATTTTTGTATCTGTATTGCGTTAAACCGATAATACCTTGTACTAGAGATCCGCCAGCCACCAGCATGTAGAACTCTTGCTTGGCGACGTCAAAGTCAAACTTCCCGCCCTTGACCTGCTTCGTGACGCTGATTGGCCGAGAAAAGGAGCACTGAAGCACGCCGTCCTTCACTTCCGCCACTGCGTTGGAAACGGGCAATGGCTGGAGAGAAAAAGGTTAGTTTAGGGTTAGAATACTTGTGACCTATACAATCAGTTAACAACATAAATTGATCAGTGCGTTCGAATTTCCATAATCATGAGAAAGTTTGTACCCCATTTGCTAGTGAGAAGTCAAACATTGGACAATAAACCCTAGGACATCAAATTATACCCACAGTTTAAAAAGCAGTGGTACAACGTATTCAGTAATAAACTGTATAAGTTAGCGATATATTTTGTCCATATTTTATAGGGGTGATCAAGCTATACACACGTGCTTTTGGACTTTAGGTTTTACCACATATTTGACGCATAACTTACCTGATAAAGTCGAAGAGCTGTTATCGTTGGCTTGTAAATAAGTATATGCTCGGTTAGCAGCTAATTATACTAAAAATATCGGACGAGAGAAACAACGAATCAAAAGTTGTTCGAAAATAGATCACAAAAAATGTTGTTGTCCTGATACGCCACTATACGTTAATAGAACGGTTTTAATTTTATGTTGGCTATTGCTATTCACAGGCTGACCTGGTATTAATTTTTATAGGCTGAATACTTTATATGCTTTATGCTTGGCAATGGTGCACGCGATAATTGGAAAATGTTCTTACAAAAAAATGCTGATATATAGTTTTTATTACCTCTGGATTGGTAACTGGCGGTTGGTGCCGACCGCGCAACTCTCCGGACTTCAGACTGCTACCGGTGCAATAATAGAGATCAGAGTTCTCCATGACACCCTCTGGCGACAGCGCAAATGCCGAGTACTGGCCGCTTGAGGCACCAGAGATATCAAACTGAACCGTTTTGCTTTCCGGGTCCTGTTGGAGATAGGGATTTATTTATCATCTTTTTAAAACAACATTTAACGAACGGTTAGAGAGTTCGACGGTTCCTAAATGTTTAATATCGTTTGCGGCGTTGTTATTGTAAAAATCAATGAATTATTTTTCAAATAATAAGTTACGACTTGAAATTAGTTAAAATTAAAACATAATAGTTAATAGTATTAAAACCAGCATTTAAGCATCAATCGAAAACGTGGAAAATGCAACATTAACATTTTTTTAAATGCCTAAACGTAACATTTATTGTTATTGCCAAAATTGTCAAAATGTAGCCAAACCTGTCTTCTGCATTTTACTCTTTGTAAAAAGACAGATTACGTTGGCGTTATGTCCAGCATTTAAATGTCAATTGAAACCGAAAAAAATGCAATTCTGTTTTTCCAATGGTTAAAGGTAGCATTTCTTGTTATTGCCAAAGTTGTCAAAATAAGTCTGTCTTACGCATTCCCAAAAGGATGCCATATGATCAAGTGCATTATTGACAATCGAAACTAACAATAGTCAATAAAACATGGGACTTACAAACTGCCAGGTGACGAAAATACAATCGGCCGTTCCCTGCAGACAGCCAGGAGGAAATTGGAAACAACTCTTTGTTTCTCCGCACCCCGAACCACTGCCGTTCAACGAAGGGGTGCTGGTTGGCGCCAAACTGCTTGCTGGCGTTGTGGATATAGCGTTGATAACACTTAATAAAATCAGACATGACGTTAGTTAAATGTGAAACAGGTTGTTAAATCGTAAGACATATTAGGAGCCTGAGTAAAATGCAATTACATCTAGACCAGGGCTTCATAACTGTTTTTTTTTTGTATGAAGTAATCCCTTTGTTGCAAAGAAGCTATTTAGATGGGGCTCTCGTGTATATACTTGTTCCACGTCTGCTTGGAGATCCACATATAACATCGAGTTAATATTAACAGACATGAATCAAATAATTACAATGTGTATTGAAAGGAGAAGGCAGACATCCAATAAAACAACAACTTAACGACTATATTTAACGGCTGCCAAAGCAACAGCCGAGGCGGTTTAAAATACCACATTGTTTACAGTCGAGTCCGCTCTGTTTTAATTAAAGCTGACGGTTCAATTTTAATTACGACTTACCGCTACTGTGAACCTTGACCCTATTTAATTATTAAAGTTGGATTAGCATCATGTGAAAGCGCGTGTTTTTTGGCATACTGTGCAACTAAAGCAATGCGATAGACCTTTTGTTTTACTTTTTCCTCGGTGGCCTGAATCGCCAACTAAGTTGAATACGTGTCAACTAAGCAGCTTTCTCTGTGCCAGGGGTTCTTAAACTGGGGTCCATGCACCCCTTTGGGGTCCGTGAACTAGTTTTAGGGAGTCCATCAACGCCTAATTGAAATATTAGTGTATATTTTAGAAGTAAATCAATTTATCAAAGAGAACAATTTAATTAAAAAAAGAACGGTTTTACACTGACTGTAATAAGACTCCATTTCACTTTCACATTTTTGGACCGAAATCAGCAGATTTAATTCTATTTGTATTGTGACGTAAATTTATGACGTCATTTTTTAATTTTTTTGGCCTAGCGTGGTCCGCGCGAGCTCCAAAAAAATTTTAGGGGTCGGTGGTAACAAAAGTTCAAGAACCCCTGCCCTATGCCAATGTTCAAGTTCACGTCGATAGTTCTGACCTGATTTGGAATTGCAATCAAGAAAGGTGAAAATACCGAACTTTTTGTTATCACAAAGGTCGAAATAGTAGCCAAAATATGCACAAAGCGACAGTTAAACAAGGGGTACTGGCCAATATGTTGAAAACAACATGTAAATTATAGCCAAGCAATAAAAAAGTAGAAGAGTATGCTGGTTGAAAACAGAAACCTGGCGATCCACAGAATAGCTGAGAAAACTGACGTGTATCAAGCGTAAAACCCACGGCATGTCGACGTGCATAAAAAAGTGGGGGCTATGAACGCACTTCTGCATATTGGTTTACTTGAAACGAAACTTGTGAGTTGTATATTATATACCTGCTGTCTGCGTTGTCCCCTGTCGTATTTGTGGTGGGAACAGATGGTGGCATGAAGCTGAGGGGAGAGTTCGATGCATTACGGTTGGCGAAATGGTACTGGATATTTCCACCTTTGGTGAAAACGGTATGATGATTGATAAAAGCGACCGCTTGACAGATAAATCAATCAGGCTAAAGCTCTACCCACAGTAGTGAATGTGGTGAACGTACTCACTATTTCGGACTGCACCAGCCGCCAAACGAGAATAAACGTCAAAAATAAACTAATAATCTATTACAGATATGTGATTTAACGTTTCAAATATTTTAGAGTAATCATGAGTTTTGGTTATTTAGGGATTCTACTGCAAACACACAGACTTGGACAACTAGATTTATTTTAGCTTTTTAAAATTAGATTAGAATTAAAATTAGAGCATTTTAGTTTTTCCAAATTAGATTAGAATTAGAATTAGATCGTTTTGAGTTTTCTCAAATTAGATTAGAATTAGAATTACCGAATTCCTAAAAAATCAAATTTCAACTAGAATTTGAACTAGAATCACATTTAGTTTTTACAACCAATTTAATTTAATCACAATTTATTCTTATAAGAGCGTGAATGGTAAATACGTGTGTGCTAATTTGTATGCCTTTTTATGCTTTTTAGCCTATAAAAATTATATACAAGTCGTTCCAACCAGAAAATCGTAATTGAAATTCTGTGTTTGAACTGAGAGACTAAAAATGCCGTTGGACAAAGTAGCATTTTTGGTAAAATCTAAATTAAATTAGAATTAGAGCATTCACGGAATTCAAAAATTAGATTAGAATTAGAACTAGCCGCATTTTGCTCTAATTCAATGAATTAGAAAACTAGAATTATCTAGTTGTCCAAGTCTGCAAACACCTAGGCACATAGCACTATAGTTCCAGATACCCGCTTTGTTAGCACCAAAAGTATAGTTGGCTTATTGATGAACATTTTAGTTAATAAGTGTTGTGAAGTATTTAGATCCCTAACCGTACTTTGTTGTAAAATTTCAACAAAGTTAGGTGTACAGACAACGAAAGCTCTTCAAGTTAATTGGTTGCGAAGTTGAAATATGAGTGCATTGCTGATTGCCGTCGTATTACGAGACATTTGTCGATGGGCCAGACAAATATAACATTGAAAGAGTTTTCTAATAGAACAAGACCTGTGTATGATAATTATGAGAGCCTTATTTAAAAAGATCCAAAGGTTTACTTATAGAGTTCCGTATTCTTTACCTGAGGATCCTCCTTTGGCCATCAGCGTGTAGTAGTTGGTAGTTTTAAGGTCAAATGCAGTCGGACCATCCGCGGCTTGTCGTTTTGTCCTGGCCGTTAACTGCCTCCGAACACTTGCGGCCCGCGTAAATGTGCACTGGATCAACCCGTCGACGTATTGCACCCGCACGTTCGTTATACCAGCCTTAAATAAAGAAGTTTTTTGTTAGCTGATGGCCGCTACCACCTCTGGTAAAACGAGCAGGCGCTGTTTTGTTTGTTTTGACAGATCATGGCGGTCTAACAACCGACTTTTGTACCTCAAAGTGAATTTACTTGAAATATTCATAGCTACATGTTTATAACAAGGGTATGTGTGGTGCCATTACTATAAACCCAGAACATTGCGATCGAAGAATGCAGAGAAGTGATAAAAGCAGATGTATTTAAGTCATTTTACTGTGTACTAGTGCTTGTGCAAGGTTATACTTTCGGTTTATTCAGCATTGGACGGCCATTGATTATATGGGGTGCACGATATTATAGGATCTGAGCCGATGTTGAGTATAATGTGGTAGTTTAACGAAGTATCGAAAGCTGTCCGATATTAGGATGGTATAGGTACCAATCCTAAATTAATTTGTGTATTTCAACCGTGGTTTGTGATCAAGCGCAGCTTTTTTAGGTAAAATGGTAAACTCCCGATCGAAGGTTTCTATAAGGTTATTAACCTGAAATAGAACTTGTTGCTTTATTACCTGGGAAACAATAATTTACCATACATTTCAATTTAATCAAGCTTGCCTATTGTCCATCTCATTTGCGTCATTATACCATTGAAAAGAACGGCCCTATTTATGCCTTAAACCTCGTGCAACAGTGTAAAAATAGAAATACTAAGCATCGTAATCTCTACGTAGTAACCTTACCGCCAAAGTTGAGTCGACTACTGGTTGGGATTGCAAGGCACGTATGACCCCGGATTTGAGTTCGCTGCTTGTGCAGTAATACATCTCGGCCCGCTCCATCTTTCCTGTAGCTGTGAGCGCCATTGCTACGTAAGATCCTTGCGGTCCTTCGCCGCTCATCTCGAACTCGAACGAGTTTGTGGCAGCGTTCTGTGGATTCGAATCACGACATGGTATATAAGGATGTGAGATGCTTTTTGCTCTTATCCGATTAGTAAAAGCCAATTGCGCACCTTCACCTTTGTCACAAACTTTTAGGAGAGATATCCTAAAGTTACTTCTCTGTGATGGCAAACCTAAAAATGACACAGCAAAAACAGCAGATGTTTACCTTAACGTGGTTTATGTGTCATCACTAAGGCGATTATTTTTTGACCTAAAAATAGGAAATTTTGACCTAAAAAATTAAAATTTTGACAAATTTTAACCTAAATATAATTTATTTTTACAAAATTTTGACCTGTTAGAAATACATTGATTTTAAGTGAGCTAGGCGACATTAATCACGCGTTTTTTATACCGTATATTGCTCTAATAAAGATATAATACGGTTAAAATGACTTTGAACACAAATCAAAACTAAATTTTTTTGATAAAATTGAACGATAAATTTCAAAACAACTGAACGACGAATTTCAAAAAGCTGACTATATATTTTTTTAATTTTGTAAACGATTTATGTGCATTTTTATTCGATTTTGACTTTACAAATTTTTGAAAAATTTTGACCTAACGTGTAAATTTTGACAAAATTTTGAATTTTTTTGACAATTCAAAAAAATAATCGCCCTAGTCATCACAGCAAAGCAACTTTAGGATATGTGTCCTAAAACTTAGTGACAACCATAATTCACAAAAGTTCTCCCAGGAAAAAAAGCTTTCACTATAAATCCAATATTATTGAAAGAAGACCATTTAAAAAGTGTTTGAAATACCATATGCTCTGCGTTTCCTATACAACTTGATATTGTTTTGACTGACTTTACTTTAAATTAACTCATTTTCTTCAAGACACAGTGTCTCACAATCCATAAAAAAATGTGGTTGTAAGCTTGTATCAAAGTTTTGCTTAATTCAACAGAACCTGTAAAACTGGAAGTTTGCGAAACAATGGTTAAAACCCAGGTTTGGCAATGAATTATTACATCTTTCAATTGATTTTACGCGTGATTTAGCCGAGCACTTTAACGTTCATTATTCTCAGTGTTTTTTTATTTCAATATATACCCTTCACCGGACAGCATTAATTATTATAAACCTAAACATGCTGGTTAGGGTGGGGCTTGTGCGTATGGCACAATAAACATCAACAAGTTGAGCTTACGTAAGACCAGGCTACGTAGTCGCAGCTGTCCACCGACGACGACTTGCAGTTGGTGACATAATAGGAGCAGTTCTTGGTGGATCCGCACCCAAAAAAGCTGGCGACTGGGGCCGCTGGACTGCTGGTCACAGGCAACGACTGGTGAGTCGTGCTTGCTGGTTGAGTTACTGCAACCAAAACTGAAGGAGCTGGTTGGCTTGGCGTTGGTCCCGCTGTCGATGGAGTAGATGTTGGTGCTTGTGTAGTAGTGCTACTGCTGGTTTCTGGAGTACTGGGCGGCGCAGTGCTGCTAGAGACCGTCGAAACTGTGGTTGTCGAAGGTTGACTGCAATTCAATTAAAAGCGTTGTCAGGGTACCGATCAGTAAAAGCCTTTGTATATTTTAATTGATTTACCTATTACAAAGTTTAGGTGTTTAGAAAGTGCTATTGTAAATAAATAATTTTGAACTATTTGTTATGTTGTTGACCATGATATTTACGATGTTTTGTATTCGACTTAAATGCCTACCCGAAAAGTAATAGTAAATTGCAATTGTATTAAAAAATGTTAACATCGCAAAGCTGATAACACTCTTTTGCTGTTGAACGGCCATATTTATTTTACTGTCAAAATTAGCCCCAACATTACTTTTAAATTTGTATCCATTGGGTAAATTGAATGAGATTTGCAAGAAAACAACAGGAAGCACAACTGAATACCCTGTCGTGAAACCTACCTTGTAGTTGCCGGAGATTCAGCACTTGTAAAGTTCGTTTTTGGCACAACCCAACGATTCGACTCGTGGTAGATAATTTCACCTAAAAAATATATTTTGCTTCTACGACGTTCTTTGTACTATATGCAGGCTCCACAGACTTTGCCGTTTATCAAAATACTACAACTAACGGTTAAAAAATAGGGCTGCATGTTTTCTACCAAAAGTATTTTATCTGTTTCGGATACCAGTGACTATAGTGGAAAAGCAGTCGGGTATGGTTTTAAGGTGTATCAAGCCGTAACTAATAGATAGTTTACACAAAGTCAAGACGTTTTTCCACTGAAGTTCGGTAAGACTAAAAAATAGAAAATGCTGGCTTTTAAGGGTGACTACGATTCTGATTTTCGCCGCATTTTTTTACAAAAATCTGTGATTTTGAATGTTCGTACTTAAGTAATAGAATTTGTCAGCAATGGAGGCTTGAATATAGTTTAACAACGCCTATACCGATAAGACGTATAGACACGCAAACAAAGTTACAAAAAGGCGTGTCGTTTATTTGATAAGCCCGTACTGAAGTAGTAGCTGCTCGCCATCAGAATGAAGTAGTTTTCGTTGACAAGATCGAAGTTCTTTGTCACGTTGCCGCCGACCGTCCTCGAAACAATAGACCCTCTTGTGAACCGGCATTGCATCACGCCGTCGATCGCCGAATACGTGACCTGCAACTGGAAGTCGATAAAACAGCGTGAGGAGTGCCAACTGTGCATTTTGTCGTTGCGTAACAATTTTTTTTTTCAAGTTTTAGCTTTGCCGTTAGTTCTCGGGATAATATGTAACGTCAACAAATTGCTATACGGACTGTCAGCAAAGTGCTGATTGATGTTTCGGCAATAAAATGTAACTTTTACGTTGATTTTTGTAGAATTGTTTAAAACAGTATACTAAACACGTTATGTGGCATATTTGCTACTATATATTTTTCTGTGTCCTTAAAAAAAAGAATACAATTCTCTGAAATACCAAATCGGCTCTAGCGATTCTATCGAGAAACATACCAAACGACTTATTATATAAAAACATACACCATCGGTATATAAATAAAATGCCAAATATCGGACGTTTCAAAAACAAAGCTTTAATTTATAGAAAGTCCACTCAATCCATTGACGTCAGGAGTCGTAAAACAGCTCAAGTGCGATTCAAAAGAAAAACAGGTGTTGAAAATGAATAAAGACTTATTAAAGAAAGTACAAAATTAAAACTACTTCTGCATGGGCTTTGATGTTCTTACTAGGTCTTACTACAACCTCCAACCATTATGCTCCAAATAAAATACATAATTACCGGCCTAATGGCGTCCACGACAGGCGGTGTATATTGCTCAGTCAGAGAGCCCGTTCCTAATCCCGAAGTGGTGCAGTAGTATAGGTCTGCGTCCTGCATTGAGCCACTGCTGGCAAACGCCACTGCCGCGTAGCTATTGCCACCGGCATCGGCACCCGTCAGCACCATGTCGAAACTCCCCGCTGCCCGGTCCTGCGTCACAAACACGATGTGTTACACAACAAATCGTGCAACTGTTAATTACGCCTGTCTGCTAGTTGACCTTTGCCTGATGGTGGTATTTTGGTTCGGACGCTTGGTTAATTTTACCGGAAACTTGTGGCCGCTTATAGCCAAGCTGTGTGTTTTCGGGTAACGGCGAGATTTTGGCCGCATATTTAGCAAGTTGGGTCGCATGACATCACATCTTACGCCTGTTTGCCACACCCGAACCTCACGCGAAGTCTGAATCTTATCCTGTGCTCAAATAGCTCAAGATGGAAAACTTAATCAGTCCGTGGCCTTGAATATTTTTTACCCGAACCTTTAAAGAACTATTATTATGGTAACAACTTACAGTTCATTACTTTTTTACCGAAAAGTAACAAATTGTTACTGGTAATCAAGTGGCCTCATTTTGACCACCAAAATCAGACGACCGACTATATTAATAATAAAATACCAGTTCAATTTCTGCAATTTGATATGCTTGTTTTTCTAAATGCTCATACAAGCAGTGAAAACGTATCATCTTATCATTAAAAAAAAACGATAAACTTACCTTTCAAAGTTTAATTCGTAATTACCCACAGTTTAAACCACCGTCCTATATATATTGCATGCGGGTTCCATTTCTTGCACAGGCCAATAATATTAACTCTTACGTATGTCCACGCCAGCTGAAGACAGGTTGCTGTGCCAGGCGTGCAGTCGGCAGTGTTGGTCACACATCTTGTCGCTCCTCCGCAAACTGGGAGAGTGGCGGCCGGACTAGGGCCCGCCAAGCTTGTCGATGTACTGTTGAAAATACTTGCAAGTTGTCTAAATCTTCTTTGAAAGTCGTCTGTTTTTTTAAATAGGCTTATACAAGCGGTTTTATAGATATCTAAACTTGACCAACCTTTTAACCATAGGTTCTTGTTTAGCTAGCGGCTTCTTTTTTTATGCTTGTCTGCATGTCTATTTCATTTCTCAAAACTACGAAAACTCAAGGCATATTGGTGTACGCAGTTTAAAAATGACTGTAAACATTGACCATTACGAATGTATGGTTGTTCACAAAACCAACTTTGAACGATTTACGATATAAAGGAACGTGCATGTATAAACAGTGGTCAGTATTTTTTTCGTATACAGTTTGTAGTACATTAAGGTAAAACCTAGAGTGGCATGAGGTGCCAATTTTGCTGGTGTATTTACTGTACGCCAATGGTCAGAAAGTTGGCATTTACTGCTACTAGTCTCTTTGTCACGCACATTATTTCTGGCAACGTTCATAAACAACCACTCCACACAATTATTTCGACGTTTTTTGACGATATACTACAGCCTTTGCAAAGCATATTATCAGTCCACCACCAATGGTTAATAAACGTGAAATATCGACTTACAGTGGAGTCGCAGGGGTTGAGAACCCAGAGAGAAAGTTGACCTGTGACGCGGTGGCCGATCGTGTGTCGTGGTAGTATATCGCCCCACCTAGAAACGAATTGCTCATTACTAGGGCGATTATTTTTTGACCTAAAATGGAGAAATTTTGACCTAAAAAATTGAAATTTTGCTGAAAATATAATTTTTTGACAAAATTTTGGCCTATTAGAAATACATTGTTTTAAACAACATATTGTTGTTTGAAGTGCTGCATTAGTGTCTGGCGTCGTCAATCACGCTTATAATGTTTTACTGACTACCCGTCGAACACAAATCAGTTATTTTTTCAGGTTTATGCAAAACCAACATAAATGGTTAGATGATATTTCAAAGAGACAATCCACTATAAAAATGCCAAAGAAAAACAAGACGCTGATATTTTTAGACAAAAATATATAATGCAGTTAAAATGTCGTTGAATATAACTCAAAACTAATTTTTTTGAATAAAACTTCAACTGAACGACAATTTTAAAAAGTTGAAGTTAGTTATTTTGATTTTGTAAACGATTTATGTATATTTTTGCGCGATTTTGACTTGACATAATTTTGACAAATTTTGTCCCAACGTGTAAGTTCGGACAAAATTTTATATTTTTTTAACAAGTCAAAATATAGTCGCCCTACTCATTACAAATGCATAATTGTAAAGCGCAATGAATCGCGTGCTGGTCACTTACCGAAAGTCGACCCTTTGGCGAAAAGTACATTGAAACTTGTCGTGGTCAAATCGAAGTCCTTTGATCCTGAACTCACGGCCCTCGTTACGTTGGCTGGCCTCGTAAACGAGCAAGTCAACATCCCGTCTTCCAAGCTTGCTGAGTCGCTCGTGATTCCAGCCTGGGGCAAGCATTTGGATCCACATTTTTAGTATTGATCTCTTATCGTTACCCGCCAGCGCACTTGGCCAATATTCGGTTGTACTCGATCAGAAGTGTTGGACTCCTTAAATATGAGGCCTTCTTCTAAGTTTGTAAGACTTATTGAGACTTACACGAATCTGTTTGTATTCTTACAAGAAGGAGAGATTTTATCGCATTTTTGGACTATTTTTTAAAAATGTAATATTTTTGCATAATGAGTTTTAACAAACGTTTGATGTCGCTTTGACTATTGGTTAGCGGACTTAACAATGCGCAGAATATTGGTTGTACACGACTTGGCTTGCGATTCCTTTTAGATACCAGTGTTGTAATGACTTAAGTCAATGACCTGACTTAAGTGCACCTATATGTCACTGTTTGCAAATGACTTGACTTGACTTGAAGTTGATTTGCTCTAATTATGACTTGACTTGGACAACTGATGACTTGGATTGGGACTTGTTATTTATTCGAAAAGACTTGACTTGGACTCAAGTTAATTTACGAATGACTTGACTGGGTCTTAAGTAATTTCAAAATGACTTGTTAACAACACTAAATCCAACCCCGACTTTTTGTCAAGCACAACTGACGTTATCACACCGAAGGGGTAAAACACCACTTAAATGTACTGTTTGAAAATTGTTTTTTGTTAGCTGTTTGAAATTGTTTTCATGCGACTTTTAGGCCAGGGACTGTTACGTGGGAAAAGTGGCGAAGATCAGCTGATTTTTTTGTGACTGTCTTTGCGCTTTTAAAGTGGCCTTTTATATCGCCCGAGGATTAAAGGTGAGCGCCATTTACGATGCTATCTTTTAAGCTATCGAAATGATTTATTTTGTTGGCCGAGGGGTCTTGATATCAGATGAACTTTGAGGGCGAATAACAATCGCAACACGAATGAATCGTTTTCATGAACTGCGCACTTTCCTGGACGATACTAGTTTGCAATGTCCAAGAAAGACAAAAAACAACAGATTTGCATTATTTTTCCTGAAACTACACTGTCCGGAAAAGCATTTGTTGTAACCTTCTATGTTTTTTACAGTTATTTGAGAGAACTGATGATGATAGGCTTGGCGCAACAGTAATATGGTGTTGGAACAGGCAAAAAAACAAAAATAAGCAAAAAAACATATTATTTCGAGAATTACACGGGTGGTTGCAAGCTTGATCTAAAGAGCGACCAAGTCAAAAAAGTTATCTGAAAAGAATAAAAAGAATTCATCTAAAATAATAGTCACAAACTTACCGACGATAAGGTAGCTACGACCGGGTTGCTATACCGGCTTCCAATGGCTCCTGATAAAAGGGAGCTCTCGGTACAGATGTACACGTCAACGTCCTGCATTAGGTTGCTAGAAGCAAAACCAACTGCGATATACTGGGATGACGATGCCTTGCCGCTCACCGTCATATCGAAGCTACCGCTTGCGGCAAGCTGCAAAATGATATAGAATTAAAAGCGTAAACGAAGAGGTGGACGGAGGTCGGAGATAAACCAAAGGTGTCATGTGAAAGAGCCTATAGTATGGGATTCGTTAAAGCAGGTTTTCTCAACCGTGGGATGCGACCAAATAATGGGTCGCCGTTTGGTTGGGTCATCTACTGCAGTAGTTTTATGTGGTTAGATTTATTTTTAGGATTGTTTCTAAATGATTTCTCCAAAATTTGAGCAAATTGCGCAAGCAATACGAAAACGTGTCTCATATTAATTAACATCCAATTTATAACCTCGTTGTTTTTTAATCATGTTTCTCTGCTTTTCATGATATGGCGTTACCCCGATCCATGATATATTTTGTATAAATTAGCTGATTTCTTCATGTGGAGAATAGTGTACATTTGCGTATAATGATCATTTAGCTTACCTATATCAGAATCTGCACCTTATCTATGTAAGAAACTTTTTTGGGTAGTCGCACGGCTGTAGTTATAGTTACTCACATATTTCTTTTAAGAAGTTATTTAAATCGTACAAACATATCACAAGTATCTTTGTTTCTTAGAACTTGAACATAACGAGTTTTTATATATTTTATTCCATGGTTAGCTTATTTATATTGGGAAGATATTCGGGATGGTCGTGTCCTTTTTGTTACACGTTACTCACGTATGTCCAGGAGAGAACGATACAAGATGAGTCGCTTTCTGGTTTACAGCTTGGAGAGCTTCTAGCGCATTCAGCAGTAAGTCCACATTCAGAGGTAATACCACCAACCGTTGGTGGTAGGATCGCTGGGCTCGTTGTCGTCGTAATACCCCTGAATTTACACCAAAAAATTAAAATCTGATTGAAACATCGTCAGTTGCGATTTATTGTCGTAATTCTGCGACAACAAAATTAACTACCGGCGCTCTTATACACGCCAAAATAGAGCAGATAAAAACATTTAAAGACTGTTGCGTATATGCAACATGCGTTAATACCGCATACTTAGTATAGATACTATCGAAACGTTCTAACTTATTTTTTTGCCATATTGTAAGGCCCAAATTTGCTTTAGCGTGACAAAGTTTAGTTACATTCAGTTGTTAAAATACTATATTTTGAAATATTTACCTTTTAAGCTAGTATAGCTGAGTTCAATCGCAAATCTTGCTGAAATTTCGGTAACAAATTGGTATCGCATGACCGATAACACCCGAGTAAAAGACGAGTACCGATATCGGGTACGGGCTCCGATCCGATATATCGGACAATCCTATTTCTTAGTTGGTCTTAACCCAAGTAAGTTCGTTGTGTTCCCACACTTTAATATTGTTTGTAGGAGGCAGTTTATCGTACTTACCCAGCTGCAGATCCGGTTACGAAGTTGATTGCTTGCGATGAGACCCACCTGGTTTCGAAGTGGTAGATCAGATTGTCGCCTGAAAAAAAAATTCAATCGTCATTTAAGTCTTTTGAAAAGGAAAACAGTTTAGGGGTTACGTAGCAAAAGGGTTGCGGCTTTGTTTTCTTTACATTACAAAAGTAGTCGGGGCCTTGTCATTACTCCTGTATTGAAGTTTTTAGTAGTGTTGACCTTTTGATTAAGCAACCAATCACTCACAAGGGGTTGTTAAACTGGGGTTTGTTAAAAATTGAATGAGCAAAAGAAAAAATGTTAATTTAAAAGCAAAAAATCAATTTTACATTTTTTGGACCAAAACACCAAGTTTCGTAAGTTTACTAGTTTTATTACGTCAATTTTTTTTTTATTGACGTCAAACTATAATTTCATGCCCACCATGGTCCACGCGAACCCAAAATATTTGTAGCGGTCAGCGTTGAAAAAGTTCCAGAACCCATGCTTTAAACACAAATGTGCGTATATGAATTTTAATGCTAAGACGCGTTATTAGGTTCGTTTTTATGCAAACTGTGATATTGGTAGTATTCGTTACCCTAAAATATTAACCGCCAGCGATTTAAATTGCAATACACTTAACGGATATCTGAAACGTTCATATTGCTGAATACGAGCTGTTAATCCCCGTCAGTTGATGTTGTATTTACGAACAGGATGTAGCATATAGTAGGCAACGGTGCTGTGGTTGTTTCTCAGTTGGCAAAGCGGCGGTCCCGGTATGGCCGGAGGTCGTGAGTTCGAACCTCACTGTATAAGCTAGTTATTTTTTCTATCCTTGCCTTGCTAACTGATTTCGGTAAGCCTTTCCGTGGGCTTCCGGGGTACGTTTAGCAGTGTGTAGAAAACAGGCAGGGTTGCTCCGATTTCGACTTACTGAAATACTGTCCAGTGGCGAAGAGCACGTAGTAGCTGTTGGTGGCAAGGTCGAAGGTCTTGTTCTCTCCTCTACCCACCGTCTTCACTAAGCTGGCCGCCCGCGTAAAGTCACAAGTGTAAACTCCGTTTGTTGCAGATCGCTTGTCGGCAGTCACACCCTGCTATATAGTTGGATTCGAATGGGTTAGCGGAGAATCTTTTTTATTTATTATTGATTTAACGACAATCAGGTTGCAGTCATACGAATCTCGGTAAGCAGTTGGCCCGCTTCGTGTATTTATGCCGGGTTGGTTAATTCGAGAAATCATTAACATTTTGGTTTATTGGACGTTGGTGCATGTTAGACAAGTGTCTTTAGAACTACGTTCGGTTTAGACGGTTTTAAGCTAAGGCTTCAATTTAGGTCGCGACCTCCTAAGTGGCACAATGCCTAAAGCTTGATCAAGCAGACACAACAAACGTGTCGAAGTAAACACGAAGAATGTTTTTTCCTTGCACTGCCAAACGTGAAAGGTCTCGGAAAATTTTTGATTGAATATAGGATTCGCGGACTTCAGTCAAACGTTTAGCAAGCCCATTGGTTAGATTGTTTTACCGCTTTAAAATGATTTCACACATTGTGGTGGCTATTTTTTCATAGATTGCATATAACAGCGATGCTGAGGCCTCATTTAGACCGTAAACTTTAAGGGAAGACCAATAGCGATTTGTTACAATTGGAGCAATTTAATTTGCAGTAAAGGTGTTCCAAACCGGCATAGCCTAATAATTTCTATATTTTAAAGAATATTAGCATGCCCATTCAGGCATGAAAAAAGTTGATTCAAAAACATAGAAAACCTTAAATTTTACGACAAGTTATAGCAACGGTTATGTGAATCGATGGAATGACACACAAATCACAGTAAACCCGCACCGTACTGGTACAAGCTGGCCGCAAAAACACATTAATCTTGAGCAACTGTCCTGCCCTTGCAACAAGAGTTGTTTACAAAAATACAAATGCCCTTAAAAAGATTCGCCTGCGACGTGCGAGCGCAAATAAGGATATCCAAAATTAGCGATCAGAGTCAAATCCGAAGCCAAGTGGGGTCATGTAAACCCGTCTGATACCACGAGGAGAGTTTGATTAGTCGACAACCTTAGTTTGCCAACCAAACGAGGAGTTTGGCACACAGAACAATGAATTTGTCGGACAACAGAAGATTTTCGAATAGGAAAAAAGATAAGCTCCCGACGTTAAAAATAGCAACTAAAAACCCGGAAAATATTATAACAATAGCCAAATTTGCATACTTGACCGTCATAATGTAAAAAATTGGAATCGGGGCTGACGCCGTACTTCTGCCAAAACTAGCATTATGGCGAATAAAATGCGAAGATTCTGACATGGCTATAGCACAAACCAGCGCCAATTAACCTACCGTAAGCGAGGCGCCGAACACCGGGTCGGTGTATTGTTCCCTCAGTGCCCCGGAGCCGAACGCATCGCCGCTGCAATAATAGAGGTCGGCGTCCTGCATTAGGTTGGTTGAGGCGAATGCCACGGCCACATAGGCTGGAACTGACGAAGGCTTGCCACTCAATTGCATTTGAAAGCTTTCGCTCGAGGCGTCCTGTAATGCAGCGATTTGGCCGTTTAGGGCGTTTTTTTGACGAAAGGCTGAGCCTTGATATCAAGTGAAATGCAGCTTTCTGCGTTTTGAAAATGTTTATTTCTTGGCGTGGTGTGAGGTATGCATCGCATTAATGTCCGCACCCCGTTCACAATAAATATGTTTTTTGGAGCATTAAAGTACAACATTTGCAAATATAATTATAGTAATACATGAAAAGTTATATTGATTCTTTGGCTGTATATATTTTTTGGGTATATATTTCGGTTTATGTTGTAAATGTGGTAAAGTTATTTTCGTGTGGAACCCAAAACATGCCAGAATGTTAATGAAACTAAATATATTAATAATTTCAATAAAGCTGAAGATATTTGCACTATTTTGTTTTTGCATTTCTACAGATACAAGTTGCCGTTGAACGATTTAATTATGTGACTATTTAGTTTTGATTACTTTATAGGGGATAACTCATAAATTATTATTTAACAAAAAAACAGCGAGTCTACAAAATGTTCCTTCATTAAAGTACAGCACGAAACTATTCTCTTTTTAATCTTTGCAGCGGTCGTCTTTACTTCCCACTTACGTAATTCCACGACAGGGTGATGCAATTGGCCGTGCCCGGCGTGCAGTTTGGCGTGTTTTGCAGTTTAAAGGCGAATGCGTCGGCTGTCGGCGTTCCGTCCGTCCTGAAAGCATTTAAACAGAACTTTTTTCACAAAACTCGGCAAAAGTGATTGAAACGGTACTCGGCCAATCGGACGCAGTTGACGCGGTCTTAAAGGGTCATTTGTCGAATCGCTATTGCGGCTTACCTTATAATTAATGCATCACGAGGCTCCCGGGTACCTTACATTCCCAGGCGCCGGCGTGCCGCGCCACCGAACGTGTTTCTACATTGTACACAGACGACCTTTTATTCGCACAGCGGATTCGTAACAGCAAAATGGGACAACAAAGTGTCCGAATTTAAACCTATAGTAATTTAAAGTAATGCGGCTTTACTTGAAGCAGGGGTTCCCAACTTGGGGGCCATTTTTAATTAAAATGACGTTTCTTCATTTTTTCAAAAGGTTGAAAAAATGGGGGGTCATTGGTTTCTCAAAATTTTTAAAGAGGGCCACAGTGTAAAAAAGGTTGGGAACCCCTGACTTAAAGGGTAAATGACACGGAGCCCTTCTCCCTAGAGCAGTATTTTTAAATTGTAACTATTTCCACCAAAAGGGGTCATTTTTGACATGAGAAAATATTTTTGTAATAACTTGACTTGCACTGGACCATTTGACGAAAATCACATGATTTCTAGCTGTACCACATTGATGAGATACGCCATGATTAAATGACAACTTACCTGAATAAATGAGTGATATAGGCTATTTGTAAAAAAAACCGCACCTTGCCGAGCAGTTTTTTTCCCGCGCCCGTGCTGACACGCCGAGTATTTTTCCGTTTGCATTATTGAAGCCGTCCGATTAACTTGGCAAGTCCTTGGTGGTCGCGCGCGGTGTTTTGCATCCGATAGCGTGTTTACGCGCACCGCTGGCATTTCATGATTTTTTCAGCGCCCCTATGCATAATCCATACGCCGAGCCAGCGCACGGCTTCGTGATATTGCAAAGCAAAGGTATCCCGTCGTTTGTTTAAGGTGCCTTTTTTACCAGGACGCTTGATTTAAAGAAGCCGGTTGTTGTCCAATATTTTTGAGCTTGTTGTACAGTTACAAAAACGAAAAACAAATTGCGGCGCAAGGTTGCTTTAAACAATTTGTTCGGCAAATTTTATTGCGGTAGGTCTCAATCAAGGCATTATATGAATACCATAATATAATTATCGGATGTTCAATGAAATTCAGGTCTATTATGCTTGTCTACACGCCCATTTAAACCAAAGATATGAAATGAAAAATATACCGCGTCTCCTGTGCGGGCAGTTTGATAAACACTTCTAAGGGTATAAAGCTTTTATGGACACAAGAAACGGTCGCATGACCCCAATGACACACGAGGCAATGTAAGGACACCCGGTATAAATAATTCGGCCGGAGTTGGCTTAAATATCCAAAGAAGAAGAATACACGGTATTGAAACGAAAATATCCCAACGTGTGATAAAACTTCCGCGAGTTAACCAAGTGACCATCGCATTTACATACACCGTATTCATTATCAAGGCACGCCCGAAAGTTGAAAACTCCTTCGCCCTTTGTTTTCACGCAAGGTTTATTGCACTGATTCTCAACCTTGTATGGCTTACGGCACCCCTCAAAATATTCAATAGATTTTTGGCACACCGACTGGAATTTTCGTTGAGTATTTTAATTAAATGTCATTATAAATGGAACTGGAACAACACAATCAACTTAAACATACAACTATTTGTGCATGATTAGAGACCCTTATAGCACATGACAAGGTAAAAGTCATTTGCTATAATGGTCTCTTATCATGCACAAATAGTTGCATTAGGAAGTTAACAAGATCGGATTTCTAAAAATTCTCAAATACCTATCGACACTCTTGAGCAGTGATTCCCAAACTGTGTGCCGCGGCACACTAGTGCGCTTCGAGAAATTGTCCAGTGTGCCGCGAAACTTTTTGTTAGTTTGTAAAATAAGTTATTTGTATTACCAATAGGCATACACGCGAGCATTTTAGACCTCAATACGCTATTCATTGCAAATTAATAATTTTAAGACATTTACATATAGGTTGTCGTGTCTTAAGGGCGATAGTGAAATTATTCTATTGTTGTTCTGGTAAAAGTGTGCCGCGAAAAATTAAGATTTTTTTAGTGTGCCGCGAGTCAAAAAAGTTTGGGAATCACTGCTCTTGAGCATTGGGAATGGCGCACCAAGGCACCGCGGCACCCCTTGTGAGAGCCACTGGTTTAGTGTGTTGCTAAAACGACGTTGGTTCAACTTTCGTTTTTTGTGGTATACGTATATTGATATATTTAGATATTTCCTGTGTATTGCGATTGCCTTAATACACACTTACGTTGTTGAGTCCCCGAATCCTTCGGTGTAGTTTAACGACTGCGTGGAAGCCCAACGTTTGAGGCCGTGGTACAGAATAGTTCCTCCTGAAATGAAAACGGAATCACAAATTTGTGGTAAAACGAATTCAATTAAGCCATTAAAGAAGTCTAGTAATCAAAAAGAAAGTAATGAGTACAAAATATTAACATTTATAGTATCATGATTTTTTTGATGCCCTTCAAAAAGGCACTCACAGAAATACGCCAAACTTGCATTGCAATATTCTGTGTCAACATATTTTTTTGAGTGATGTTTCACCCACTTTTTCGCTCTAGGGTGAAATACAACAGCCGGCAAGTTGTCTAAAATTACCAGCGAACTAACAAATTTGTATAGAAAACAATAGCTAAATATAGTGGGCTAAGCAATGCCATAAAGGGAGGCATGTATACCATAATTTTGAGGACGTTTTTCGCGGTGACGTTTACAAAATATATATTTGTGCAAAGCATCTTAACACCTTTTAAACGACATTTTTTATAAAACAATGAAATTTTTAATTAAACTAAAAGAAGGCAATAGAATTTTAACGATTTTTTTTTTCATGAAACAATAAAAAAGAAATAATTTAATAAAATAATGCAACATGCACCCTTAACGACATTGTTTTCATAAAACAATAATTTTTTTAATGTAATTAGAATAAAGCATTTTTGTAACTTGGTAATACAAGCCTTTCAAGCAATTCGTACCTAAAACATCTCCCGTTGAAGTTAAAATGTGGAAGTTGTTGGTCACCAAATCGAAAGTTGTCGAAATACCGTTCGGTTCTCTTGTGACGGTGGCGGGTCGCGTGAATGAGCACGTGACCAGGCCTCCCGCTGACGTCACTTTGCGGCTTTGGACTCCGTTCTGACGTCACAAAACAAACGCAAAGTTAGTTCCAGGGCAGAGTGTCATGAATCCGCGTTTACATTCCTCCTTTGTTTTCTTAAAATTTAAGCATAAAAAGATGGACAGCTGCTTTTCAAGAAGCAATGGCAAATCGGATACCCTCTTACAGATGGGATTTAAATTCCTATTTTTTTTAATTCTGCTACGGTTATAACGAATTTGTAACCTACAACAAAAATGACTTTGAATTACATGTTGTCGTAAAACAATTGCCAATTTAACAATAAAACACGGATACGTGTACTCGTAAAAGTTTTTCATCTTTAATTTTAAAGAACAATTTTATTTACTGTTGCGTTTTATCACAACGGGCCAATTTAATATACAGTATGCCCGCTGTAAAAGTTACGGCAATTTATAGCGCATATAAATCACTTAAGATTTTACAACAACTACACAAGTTTGCACCCGTTCAACTTTATTTATTTTATAACCTTTGAAAAAAAATATTTATTTTATTTGAAAAAATGTTTTGAAACGCTAGTTAGGAGCTAGCGTTTTACTGTAGAAGCCACCGTCCAATGTGGCAGCTCTTGTATAGTATGCATTAAGCGCAACTAGACGATTAACCTATGTAATACAAACAAACAAATAGAGATCCAAGCCGTGCGACTTTGCCCCGACCGCTGGCTCGTCGGGACTAATGTTTTATTCAAAGTCGCGAGATTCGGTTCCCACCAACACTTTACTTCCAGACCGCAGAAACACTCGCAAAGATAAGACCGCGACGCGATGCAAACACACCACGAGATTTACGAGAGCGGCGCGCGAAAGGCGCATAATCGCGCCCTGGTCGCCGCAAACGAGCGAGCTATCAAATTTTCATACGCCCGGGAGCTTTACCCACGACTTCCTGGCAGCTCGAAATTCCGACACAGGGAAGCACTGACCGTTAAAGTGGCTTCCACCTCCGGCTGACTGTACAATTGGCCAATTACGCCCGTTTTCAGCCCGCCGCTCGTGCAGTAGTACAGGTCGGCGTTGGCCATGCTGGGAAGGGTCGCAAAGGCCAGGGCCACGTAGCCTGACGTCACAGCGCTCATCTCGATGTCAAAGGTTCGCGAGGCGGCTTTCTGTCGAAACAAATGCGCCGAAAGGTTAGAAAAACAAACTGTCGACCGACCAATATTGGCCAGCCCGGGAAATTGAGTGCGGAACGGAAGCAGAAAGTTAGGTGTGGCACTTGTGAGGGAAATAACCTGGAAACCGTGTACGCGCTACAGTGAACAAAAAAATCTAGTCGCATTTTTTATATTTTAACTTTTTTATCGTTTTAGTAAAATAAAACGCTGTCATTAAACACTGTAAATACGGTCGTTTGTTTGCACAAAAAAGGTAATTATGAATTGTGAAATGCAGTACTCCGCATTATACAAACACAGAAAATTTTGAAAAAAATAAGTCGTTAGTAAAATAATATGCAGCGGATGCAATTGTGGATGCTAATTTTTCGAAATTTAATTCTGGTAAAACTCCATTGTTTGCGCACATTTTTTCTTATTATTTATCCTTTCAAGTATCATATTTTCGTTAATGTGATTAGGCTGTGCAAAAAAAAATAAATAAAAAACGTAGGCTATTTTAATTCATAAAGAAGAAAACAACTAACGCTTTAAAGACAATCCTAGTCAGGCAGTATCGCATGGGCGCGACCAAATCAACAATGTTGTTTTTTGTCCCTCACCCACATGTCAAATGACACGGAAACAGAGTGGAAAAAAGCTCGAATCATCAATGATTGAAAAGGCCGTGAAAAGACCCCTGATTATGTCTTGCTACCATAGGACTAAACAATTCGGACAAGCATAAAACATTAATTGTACTAACGTATTTCCAAGACACGAAAACGCAGTCAGCAGTTCCGGGCGTGCATCCCGCTTGACTTGTGTAGCACTTCTTCGTCACGTTACACCCGCTTAATATTCCGCTCCTGCAAGATGTAAACACTTGCATTAAAAAACGTAGCTTCAGCATTATGAAAGGTGCCAATCTTTTGCGTTCATTTGATTCCATTTGATAACGACACTAGTTGTAGCGACAGTTTTTAAATAATGTTAAAACCTTTGGCTGCCATTTCTAAACCAGGGAATAATTTCTCCGGACCGCAGCATGTTTTCTCAAACGTTTATTAAAATAAATGTTTGTTCCAATTATAATCGTACTTTCTGGCAAAATTTGCCTTTAGCCGTAAGGACAATTTTGTAATTTATACAATGCCTGGCAGCAACAGTATATTCAGGAAATGTTTTTTGTATGCTAAAACTAGTATTAATAAAAATTTAGGCTGGACCATAATTGTTTAAAGATTACTATGTATTTTGTTGAATATTTTTTGTGCTTCATTTGTTTAATCAAGTCAATTAAGTTCAACATGAATTTTACATCCTACCCGAGCTTTATTTCTTACAGTTGTCCGGCCCTCGACCGCCACTCCTTACAGTTGTGACCCTTGTGATGGAGTACAGTAAATATAGTATAAAGCCTATTATGTCCTGGTGCATATAACTGCTTCTAGGTATAATGTCCTTATTTTGGGACGGTGTACAAAGTGATATACTGCCACTTTGCAGTGCACGATATTTTTCTCTGAACATGTCGCAATCGCCTATTTTTAGCGTATTTCAGATGTGGGCTAACTGTGGTTTGACGACATATATTTTCTGTGGCTCGAGTGGCTAAATACTAATATTAATGTTCACTTGTTTCTCACTAGTTTTGATTTGCCCTCTGGTTGTGTTTGTATTGTTTTGCAAGTTGACTCTTTCGTTGTTTAAGTTGGCCGAACACTAACGCATTATTATGCTGCTTCTATTTGAAACACAGCAGCCTGGCAAAGTTTAAAAATCTAATAAAAAATTGAATTTAAATTGAATTTCAAACAAAACCGAAGGCGAATTTTAACATTTCATTCGCGCGGTGGCTTTAAAATAAACTGGGTCAAGTACAAATTTTAAATCGGGCGTGGACACGGCGCATTATAGGTTGGAGGTGCCGGTAATTACACGCTACTGCCGTTGTTTATGTTGTTGTGCACTTACGTAGCGTTGGCTGGAGGCGATGTGAACTGATAGGCCGCCGAACTTGCCCATCTGCTCCCGCCGTGGTACTGCATTTGTCCACCTGAAGAAAACCAAAAAATATTGATCGGCCCACCGCTATACGAATAGTAAAGGAGTAGCGACAAGTTAAAACACCAACAAGCGTATGAGGTTTTCGAAATGTTGCAAACAATGTATTTTGAAACGACTCCCAGTCAAGTCGCTTGCAAAATAACTTAAGCCCAAGTTAATTTATTGCGAAAAAGCAAGTCGAGTCCCATTCTAATCCATTGTTATATCAAGTCAGGTCATTTACATCAAACTAAAATGTCACATTACTAAGATTGGCCATCGTCCGATCCTGAGCGATATTTTAATTAACAAACTACCGTAACATTTAGCGACCAAACTATTTTACTAGAAACAAATTGACCAAAATTAATTTAATTAAGTCCAAAACAGTAATTTGTTTGAAAAGACTTAAGTCAAGCCACTTCAAGTCAGCTTCTTGGAAGATAGCATGTTGTTAAGAATCTCTAACAAACAAGATTGCTTGTTTTTGTCGGACGATACACGTCAGTCTCCTGCGTTATTTTTCCATTACTCATCCACCAAAAGTAAACTTCAATTTGTCGCCCAAAAGTCCCCCCGTAAGGGGATTTATTTTTTAACTTTTTAGACTACTCTTATTTGGCAAATACGTCGGTTTTATATTGATTTATGATGTCACCAAAATTACGGTGGAACATGACGCTTTTCTCAAAGGATAGCAACCTGTTGATTCGACTACAACTCTCACGACTATTTTCATTAAATCGAAACATCTAGCGTTACGTCAGTGGCATGTCTTTCCACTGCTATTTCTCCCTAGATATTGCCCTCTTATTTTGGGCCATTTTAATATCGGTTTACCACATCGCACGAAACAGGAATCTTGCAGGCGGCGCGCGATTACCTTTGTGACGTCACACAAGGATTTCGTTGCTCACTTACAAAACAAGTTGTTCCAATATAGCGGCAACAGTAAGCCAGTGTTGAGTGTTTGTAGCATGATGCACCGAGATAGCGCAGATAATGAAATGATAGTACTTGTTCATAGAATTTACCGCAGACCACCGAAAAAGTCTCGGAAATGGTGTAGGAGTTTCTCACTTATAAAAATAATTTTTCGCCCTACCAACAAACGCATCATCAGTTTCCTGATTCGTCCGATAAGATTTTCTTAAAATACATTTTCTATTTTGAATAAATTATTTCTGCTCCTAAAACCTGTTTTTGTTAATATTTGAAGTTTACCCCAAGGGCTGAATTATCATCGTCTTAAGAAAAATCAAATTTTTGTAAATGAGTGGAAAATTACCAGAACATCAACCACACATTAGTAGGCTAGCTTGTCCTTTTTGTGCTTTCCTTAAGATCAAGCCCAGTAAGTTAAGCGACGTCCCGGTTTCGCCGGAGCGCGTGAGTTCGAACCTCACAACAGACTCGTTGTTTTTCTATTCTGACATTGCGTGCACTACTGATTTCGGTAATCCTTCTCGAAGACATCAAGTTGTCCCTTGGTTAACTGGTGAATCTTGATAGGATGCCAAATCGGCGGATTTTAAATTATTCCGCGCGATTGGTCTGGTAATGCTGCGCAGTTGCGCACAGGTGATGTAGTCCTAACACCCTTACATACCTGAGACACTTCCGGACGCCAGGAGAACGTGGAAGCTCTCTGTTGAAAGGTCGAAGTTGATTCTTTCGCCAGCCGCGCTCACAACTCGACTGAAGTTGGCTTGTCTGGTGAAGGTGCACTCGGCAACTCCGCTGTTGGTGCTTGCTTGTTGCTCTGATACCGAGGCCTGAGTTACGAAAAAACTGTCTTTGAACTGGGAAACGGATACCTTTATTCAGACAGTGTTACCTAATGTTTTGGCAAAAAACACAGCGGCCCGAATAGGCGATACTGTGTCAATTAGAATCGAAAATAAACTTGCAAGATTGTTTTTTTGATAACAACTATAATTTTCTTTCTTAAATGTTGGAAAGTCTTGTTAACATCGATTTTCAAAAGCGATTTTATAATTTCGAAAATGCTGCGTTTCTAAACTACAACTGAGAAGCCAGTTCGTTGCCCCTGGATTTTTAAATATACCCGTTTCCAAAAGTAGGAAATAATGACCTATATATAAGCAATATTGATAAGGCTGCGCATGATTTTGATTTAATTAAAATGTCAATCGGAAAGTAAGATTTAAATGGCCATAACTACTCTTATTCCCCTAAATATGTCAAATTTGGGCTAATAATATACTATCAAGAGACGATTTTACTAAAAAGGTATAAAAGCTGTATGTCTCCATCAGTTTTTTTATAATATTTAAAGGCATGCAGTTTGTACTTTAAACTAACAAAGTAACGTTGTGCGTTCTACTGATTAACTTGAGTGTAGGATTAACTACAGGAACAAAAAGACCTACGCAGGTTCAAGACGTGACATTAGACATGCCGGTACATTTAAAAGCGTAGAAAGTTTCATCCAAAACTAGCTGTGTTGCTGTTTCGTCTTTTGGCTGATGAAAGTGCATGATACTGTTATGGCGTTAATTTTAGGACAATAACTTAAACGCTGTGTAATGTTGATGTTTGTCATGATTTGCTTCCGGACTTGTGGGCGTTGTCGAGATTGTGGAAATTCCAGTTAGATTACAGTGGATCTTGTGGCGTTTTGTTACGCAATTCCAAACAACTCCGTTTAAAATAAACCAAAGAAGGTTGGAATTTTAGGTAGCATATTATGGTTTAATCAATTAGCAAATGAAACAGTATAATACTTTTCCGTAAGAAACGTCTAATGTTTCATTTTAAAGTGGCAGTGCACTAACTGTAGGCATTGTATGATTGTATGTGTCCTAAATTTGGCAAATTCGGACAGCTGCAACATTTGATACAGACGAGTTGTTATGGGTTTACGATTTTAATAAATGCTTGTTTTGTTAATACTGAAAATACCAGCATAGCCTTGATCGGGATCTGATTTTCCACGTCATGTAGGCCTTTAATAAGCTGACTTAGTTTCTCATTTCCAAGATTATGACCTATACTTAAAGACTTATTAATGAAGTGTGCGACCCGCGTATACCCGCGTAAACATAAACAGCATTTTATACAAACACTCACAGCATTTTACAAGTGTTTGGAACATTTACTAGTTACTCACAGTAACTAGTTACTTACTACTAGTAACTAGTTACTTATATATAAAATTAACTATAGTTACTAATAATGTCATAGTGGATACCAATGCCAAGCCTATACACGCTCAAAATAATACATACCGCTAGAACTGAATCGGTGATGGGCATTTGTCTGAGTCCCTGAATCACCCCAGTTTTGAGGGACGTCCCGGTGCAGTAATACATGTCGGTCTTCTCCATTGTGGGGTTTGGGGCGAACCCAACCGCCATGTAGGTGGACCCTGAACCGGTTCCACCACTTAGCTCCATCGTGAAAGAGGAGCTGCTTTCATCCTGCGTATAGATTTTTTTTTTTTTAAAGATTTTTTTGGTTTGTCTGTTTAAAGTTTTATTTGAACGATATGATCCCAGAACTTGATTGCTGATCCGCTTATAGTTCCGCTTCTTTAAATTGAATATAAAAGTTGCTCACTGGGTCGCAAACATAACATTTTTGCAAATCTTAAGATAGCAAATTCTAAAAGGATAGAAACTTTATTTTTTTTTAGCATATTGGTTGTTTACGCAGTAAGAATATCAAAACCCATATAGAGGTAGGTATATCATTTCGAACCATTCCAATATCTCTTTATTGATTTTCAATGTACAAGTACAACAGATTCTTAATTTACAGCTGCAAGAATTTGGGTTAGGATTGGAATTATTGTCGTGTTTAAGTGATGAAATCAGGGGTAGAGTTAGGATAGGCTTGCCATACGTTTGGATTTTCTGGACAACATAGAATTTTTTAGTGGCTACCCTTGATGTCCGTGAGAGAATTTTAACCTTGACCAATACAGTTTATTAGAAAAAAAGAAAAGAGTTGCTTGGTTAAAATAAATTAAAGCAAAACTTAGTTCCATAGTACGATGTTGGTACCGCTACAAACTTTGTTTATCCTAAATATAATAAATGTGTCCGGAATTTTGCCTGTTAAAAAATGGCAACCTGAAGTTAGGGTATAGATAAAAGGTTGTTCAGATCTAAATCTGTCAGTTTAGGTATTCTTCTGATTTAGATATTACTCCGACTATCAAGTATTAGTCCTATTTTGGTTTTAATTTGAACTGTTTTCCGACGATGATTTCATTTTAGTTGTTTAATTTCGACGATGATTTCATTCTAATTTCGGCCTTGTTTCCGGAGTCAATTGAGAACCCTTTTATTAAAGCAATACCACTGAAATCGACTAACGTGGAAAATACTATTGTAGTGAACAAAAAACGGACTAAATTGTCTAATTGACGAAACAAATCTAACTAAAATAATGAAGATTTAACCCCAAACGAGCGGCCCACATAAATGTTTAAACACTTGCTTTAGTTTAAAGAGAAGCACTTATCTGGCCGGTATATTGAGTGCGTTCTCAGGTGGCAAATGAAGGAAACATCAATATTTAATATAGGCACATTGCTAAAGGTTAAAGATTTAAAGAAAGTTTGTTTAGGTTCGTAAGCTTGGCGAGCATTTTAAATATGTTATAATTGTTTGTTATGCTTAAAAAATTTAATTTGTGACGATATTTGGGCACTTATACCATTTCACTTCACAATGAGATATTGTTTTTCGGGCGATTTTGGAAGTTTTACCAATTGGTGTTATTCGTCAAAATGAGTCATTCCACCACTGGCCCACTGCGTATTACGCAGTCACTGTAATATTTACTATCGTGCGCAGAACAAAAACTTTCCCGCGAGTGACAAAAAAACTCGCAATTTCACGTTTTACTCGTTATGCGCAAATGCTTTTACGATGCCGCCAGACTGAATGCAAATTATGTCTATAGAAGGCCAGAGGACATCCGATTGTGGAAGAAGTAAAGTGACGTCGACAATAAAAATATTTTTGAGTTAAAAGTCGTGTGACGAGAAATAAACTCGTTGACTTTGCCGTTTCCATCATTGATTAAATTGAATCGAATTTGACACAAAGCGTAATTTGCGACATGTAAGGCAAAAAGTCCTTTGTAAACCACTCGCTACGACACTAAGTTACCTCAGTGTGTTCGTCAGGTCCAGAACAAATCGAATTTAGTACAAACCCACACAAAGCGATTACCTATAGGTCAAAGTATTCCAAGCATTATTTACTTCAACAAAGACGATTTTTTTGTTATCGAAGTAGCCTACCATTCTGTGCACCTATTTCGGAAAATCTGAAAATTTTTAAAATGACTAAACTAGTATAAAAAAAATCACGAAGATAGGTATGTCCGATAATATCGGATCGCAGCCGATCTTCGATGTCAAGTGGTAGATGGGTACTCGTCCAATGCTAGAGTGGTATCGGTGCCGATCCGATACTAAATTAATATAGGTGTTTAGGCTTGATTTGTCACCCAATGCAGCAACAAAAAAAAAATAGTGGGTTAACAGCTGATAGTAATTACATTTATTAAAACTACAGAACATTTTGACCTAATAACCTGAGAAAAATTATCCTTGAACGTTTTAATTTCAACTATTACGTTTAGAGATAGACCGATATATCGGTGTGCCGATAATATCGGCCGATATTTGGCTTCTACCGATATATCGGTATCGGTAAATGTAGGCCGATACTTTTGCCGATATTTTAGTACGAAAATATGATATAATTTTTCCTGTACAACAAATAACTTACCCATTTTTTGAATAAAAAAATTAAGTTTTAGCATCATGTCAAGGCAATATACAAAATAGTAGTTTAATAATTATTATAGGTATATAAGCAAAACGTTTTTTGGATTTTATTTTTAATTAATTCAAGTTTGGAAAAATTCTTAGGTATATAAAAAGTCGGTATCGGTTGACAAAATTGTAAAAAATCGGTTATCGTTATCGGTCCAAAAAAGTTATATCGGTCGATCTCTAATTACGTTGCTTGAGCATAGTTATCACGCCATTGGTATCAGATCGCATCGCGATATTTTTCCGCTATTTGATGTCGGATAAAAAAGTGTCGGACATTCCATCAAGAGAGAATCCCATTGCGATCAATCCGCGAAAAAGGATGTTACGCCCCCAGAGACTGATCAACTTGGACCAGTGGACCACCCTGGTCTACGTTAAATTTGTATGGCTTGAACATAAAACTGCACTGAAATTCATAGCCTTGTTAAGAATGGCCGAAGACACTGGAAATCTTGGACGACTTTAGCTTTATGACAGTAGAACTTTGTAGCGTTCTGCGTTACGTCCCTTAGCGTTATGGTAGTAGCATTGCGAATTATTTTCTTGATCCAGGGACGTGGCACCTCCCAAATAGCGAAACGGAAACACTCACCATGACTAGCAGAAGTCGCGTCTTAAATTGGCGCCAGGCCTTCGAACTACCGGTTCTACTGGCGCTGTCGCCAACGCAACGCAGGATATCGCTACACGTTTTGGTCCAGACGTGATAATTACCGCCCCGATTTGCTTTGCGGCGTTTCCACTTCGATCACCGCTCGAATGTTGTCATTTTCTGCTCGCCACGCCCGTTAAGCGGCAAGCCAAACCATTAGTTTGCCCGGCGTCGCGACTGGCTTTGCGCAAAGCCCGCAAATGCAATATTGAAATAATTAAAGTTCGGGCATTTGTATGAGCGCTTACATTCATCAAACTGCAACCCATTTGCCATGAAGCAGATACAAGTTGGTAATTCTTTCGGTTGTCAATTCCGCGAAAAAAAACCCATTTTATTTATTTTACGTTATTATTGTGATTTGTTTTCTGTATAAAGTTTATGAGTGCCAATACTTCAGCAGTGTAGTAATGTTCTTTTGAAGCAATGGTTCAAAAGAAAGCCATTTTATTTTGGGGGAGGTTTAGCATCTTCTATAAAAAACATCATCATGAAATATGCCGCAGTCCCACCATTGTCCAACTTTCTTATTATTAGATGTTTGTTAGAAATCGCCTCGCCCTTGAAATGAATTGATGACAATAAATCCGAATAAAAGCTTATACGCTTCAGACTGTTCTGAAATACAATTAAAGTCGGTATTTTGTTTATTTCGGGCGTGATTTGTTACATTTTGGAGCAGTTTGATTTTTTTCAAACGGTTTTCAAGTGTTTTTGTTTCGATTAGTTATAGGTTGTACTCCTGTGCGATTTTTGGCTTTCAAAAGGCAGTACAGCACTCAATACGCACATGCAGGATTTTTACCGGGTACCTTCGGAACGGTTATTACCGAAATCATGCGGTTGGCTCAACCAGGATTGTACAAGCCAGGCCAGGCTAGAAAAACAACTATAGGTTCTTAGCTTTAGTCTAATTTTACCCACACTCAGATGGCACCAAAAATTGCGTATAGGCAGTAGAAATAGTGGCACCATTAATAATGTATCGCGAAAGTTTTTGAAAGTAGAAGACCCGAGCGAAACAAAGCGAATCAAGTTCAGAGAGACGTTATACGCACCCAACTGTAGGAGAAGAAGTGGCAGGTGGCCTGGGTAGGCGAGCATCCGACGGGAAAACGCACGCAGGTTTTCGTGCTTCCGCACCCCTGGTCGCTCACGGCACGAACTTCACTCAAAACGGCACTCAACAAAAGCGCTGCAATGCCAGCGGAAAGCGTAGTTCGCTTCATATTGCGGTGTATTACGGTTAAATCTAAAATAGACAACATGTTGTGAAATGGCCTTTTCTTTTCGAATAATTGTCAAGTTCCAATTAAAGAGTATGACGTATAGCGCCAACAGAACAAAAAATAACGACAGTATTCATACAATTACATACCATAAGGGATAAGCATTTTATACCCTAAAAACTTAACACCGAAAAGGAGCATCTTTTGTTTTTCACCAAAACATCACTCTATCATTTGACGTGAAAGTAAAAGACAACGTTGATCGTTTACACATTGTTGAGCTCAACGGCCCAGTGCTGCACAAATTTTGTTTATTTAAAGCAAAATGCCGTGAAATAACAGTCGAAGGAATATTTTTTGATAGAAAATTGCCAATCACATCGGAAACACATATAATCTGAATCCGCTTTATTTTTACTATGGGGTGCCCAAGTCACAATATAGATACCCCAATATAACACACCGGCAGCTACACGACAGAGATTATAGTATGAGTTCAAGGAATCTGCATAATAAGGGAGAAAGAGCACGTGGCGAAGTGTTGTTTGTTTTTATTTGGCGATTTACTGACTCAGTCTGCACTTGCTGTGACTCAATTCGCATTCAAGTTATGTATTAGCAATTTCTAAACGAACTCTTGCTAAATTAAAGCCACACTAGTAGTTTATTTTGCCGCGTTTTTACATACTCAATAAACTCCTAAAAAACACGCGTTAAGGTTCGTCTGATTGATCACGATAGGTAAAATATTAAAAAAAGGATTCTGATGTATTTTAAACAAGCTGTAATATTTAAAGTTTTTTCGTCTTCATAGGCTACCAAGCTGTAAAACTAAAAGCTACCTTAATCATTTTTTTTAATACATAAAGCATAAATAGGGGCCGGCATTGTATTAGTAAATGGCACCTTCTTCAGTGTTTGAAAATTAAACCTAAACAGGTCTGTAATTTTATAGCATTATTTGCAACGCTTTCAAACAAGACCATTATCTCACTTTTTTACTTAAATACACTCCATCGATCTGTACACCGCTTGTTAAATCTCTAGTATTTCCTGTATCTGTATAACGAACACCGTTGAAATTGAATAATCCAAATTCAATCTCAATCGCTCCAGTGAATGGTAATGACCGCCTTTTAAAGTTCTCCAATTGCCAAACATGTGCTTTTGCGGTCTACAAAAGTATTATTGCATCTAAGCTAGAACGCATGTCAACAACGTTTTCTGGCCATGCCCAAATACGCATTATTTTGCGACCCTACATGCCGTTTGGCGCGAGCGAAAACAAAACGCTTTTACTCATTTAATTTGATATTTAAGCGAAAGTGCGGCTTAATTGAGTTACCGTGATTTCCTGGCGTTTTGTCGAAGGGCTGCAGTTTTTGCCCGGGGCGCCAACCGCCAACGCCCGTTTAGCGGCTCACGTTTCTTTTATTTTAGTTACCTCGCAATTGCAAAAGCCTGCTTCTCAACATAAAAAAAAAAAAAACCTTCTGCAATTCTCTTGTCATGTTCTAAAATGCATAGGTTGCGAAAAAACGCGATTTTCAAAGTAACCTTTTCTTGATTTTTTGATGTTGCTAACCGGACGCCTAGACTTGCCAAATGATCGGCGTTCCGGCTTCGACGCGTTGCCGCGCGTTTTTTTGTCTGCGTCACTCGATTGTGACGTTTGCGCGGCACGGCCCTGGTGATGACGCGCGCGCACGACCGTCGAATTTTTACGACTTGCAAAAAAGGCGGCGCGATTTTGCGGCTTCGTCACTTCTGTAAAGGAATTCCTAAAAAAATATTCATTTATACTTTGACCTGATGAAGCACGGTTGTGCGAAAGCTTGTCGAGAATTCAATACAATATGTCGTTATATAGTGCCACCTGATTCCCCCTAGTTAGAATTAGACAATTACGGCCATTTACAAAGCCTAAAAATATATGGATGCTTTCGAAGACCACTACTAAGTCGCAGTGTGTTGTAAAGTGTTTTAAGGAGACCGAAATTGTCTCTCTAATTTCTCAAGCGTTCTCTCAGAATTAAGCCTATTGCTGTAACACGGCAGAGAATCAAAGTTAAAATTAAAAAGTTGCGGCTCCAAAAAAATTCTTTGTGGTCACCAATACTGTTGAAGTATTGTCAGCAGGCTGAAGTTTGTTATCGTGGTGGTACTTTTTTGATAATCTTGTATTTCAGGTTTAAGTTAAAACTTTTTTAATTTCTGTTCTGAAATGCTATGCAATAAATTTTACATTCCTAAATGAATGGCTTTCATCATTCATTACTTTTCCATAGTTGGTCTACAAGAATAAATTTTGTAAAAAATAATCAGTTTATATTGAAATATCCTGATTTCAATTTTCCCCCAAGTTTATGCCGTACATTTTGTGCATTCTGTGCATAACATTGTTAATCTTCACCAATTCAAATTTCCCGGTTTTCTGTTAACATCAGCTCACCCAAGTTAATCAGGTTAATATCGATCGCAGCGAACATAACGTCAGAGTTATTAGCTAAATCTTACAAAAATCATTGCAAGCTGTATATTATCATAACTCGTCCGAATAATTACGGCCTACCGATCCGATGCGTAAGTCGTATTTAAGGTTTAATACCGGATTTAAATAACCTCCTAATTTTCGATTGACAGTAAAATCTCCACCGACAGCAATTGTTTAGACTTAGAGTTATAGCAAAACAAGTTTGGATAAAGAACTTCATACGTCTTTAACAACATAACGAATTTTTTTTTTGTCAAATCGGATGCCTCGTTTTGCCATATTGTAATAAACTAACCTAATCGGCTTGCACAATGAGTTTAAGATTCTCGGTCTACTTTATTGGAATTAATTATCTATAACAGGGCAAACTGCGGCTCGCCGGCATGTTTTTTGTGGCTCTTCTAGTTGAATCGTAAAATTCCCCCAAATATTCAAGGCTACCAAGATACCGTTTATGAACGTTTGTCTCTTTTTCTTTTCTTTATTTAAGCCAGCATTTTGTTTTGACGGTAACACTAGACATAGAATCCGAAGAGTTAGTTAACAAAAGACTGATATTGATAAATATTGTCCGTGTTTTTTTGTCATTACCGTTATTATTATTATCTTTATTATTTCTGTTTTGTTATATTATAATTCTGTTATTAAGCTGAACTTGCGGTATTTACCGGTTTTGTATTGAAATAATTTTAAGGCTCTCTGGCACTTGTATTTTCTGCAAATGGCTCTTCTAATGGATACATTTGCCCACCCCTGATCTATAAGAATAAATTTCTTATGATATATACATACTCATGACGAATTGGGCCGTGTTGTCAAGTATATTTGAGTCGTTATTTCCAGAGAATATACTATAAAGAATATTTCAGTCACTGTTTTTGGGACGCTGTTTTAAAGTTTTTATCACCTTATGTTAAAACCGGAGATTTTAACTTTTGTCCGAGTCACCTATTTGACTAAATTATTAATAAATCCAGAATTGTGCTGCCTTCCAAATCGAAGGATCTCGCCTGCCACTAGTGGTGGGTAGATGTTGTGGTAGATATATCTATAAAAACTCAAACGCCATGATTGATCAGTTTACCTTGATCAGTTTACATCAGTGTATCCATAGTGTTGTGAGGGCCTAGCCAAGGTTAATAATTTGCTATCCCGAACTGAATGAACTAATTATCTGCGCTTTGTGCGACATTTTTTATCTTTGCAATTGCAGCGTAGTGCTAAACTTTAATAGGGCGGTTTTTCTAATATAAACCTTGTATTTTAGACAATATCCTGTTTTAAAATCATTTAAATAAATTACAACATATCAATTATAATGTCTCTCATTTCTCATTTATTTTAACCACTTTTTGTTTTCACAAATTTTGGCACAACTTATAATTTTTCGAGCCTATTTGTATATTACCTTCAATCGTGTGGAGCATTTTGTGATGAAAAAATCTACCTGCTTTGCAGCGCAATTCAAGGATATGTGTACAATTGGTATATTGAATGGTTTGTACCTAAACAGATGTTTGACTTACGCCTAAGTGGTGATCACCTCAGTATGTTTTACTTCTAATTTATGTCGTTTTACTCATTATCCGACTTCACCTTTGCAAGTGGGGCAAAACAAAAGGTGCCCATTGCGGTTGTTCAAATTGTCAAAACATATACGGTATATAAATAGTAATGAAGTAATGACGACACTTAAAATGTTTTGGGTAAAAGTTAAAGTGGTCAACGTCAACATTGTAAGTTTTAAAATTGACCCGTACAAAAATTGCCCTTTATTTTAGTTTCCTCAACGTTTTTTTTAAATATTTTTAATAAATATCGAGAAATCATAAAAACGTCCTCCAGTGAATTTTCATCCTTGTATGTAATCGTTTAGAATAATTTTTAGGTATACGTTTGCTTAAATCACATAAGTTGTTTTAAATAAATATCGCAATACAGTATTGGTCTCATTGTGTATATTTCTGTTTACTTGATTTGCAAAAACGTTTTTGATTAACATTCCTTACAATCTGTAAACTAGTAAACCGATAAATAGCACAACAGTTAAAAGCGCCAATCATTAGTCATTCATTCATAAGTATTTCCTTGTTTGAATTGTAATATTTCCAACTTATCCAGCCAAGCTTTTCGAATGACTGAAAACATATTTGCTTAAACATTTTTAATTCCGATTGAATACCGGCGTTGTAAAAAGGCTTGGTTAATAATTGATAATAACCATAAATAACCTCGCCGTACTTGCATAGGCGAAAATCGCAACTAGCAATGCGATAACAAGATGAACATATACACCTATCGTGTGCTTGAGAGCTAGGTAGGTTAAGATAAATATCTCGGGCCGATAAAACTGGTGTTTTGCATCGTCAAATCGTTTAAGCTCTTGAAGAACATATCCCATGAGAAAGTGCAAATCACATTTACTCGCTTGCATAGTTTTATCGGATGACTTATCGAGAGACGAAAAAGCCAGATTGAAACAATGCAAAGCTGCGTTGTTTTGGTCACTTACCGCAAGTAACATGCCCTTTGCATAATAAATTTTGTACCACAAAAGCTCCTGTGAAAGATTTTTTATGTTACTTTCCCGAAGAATACGAATTGTTTTCATGTTATGCTCTATTGACTCGTTATACTTTTTCAGGTGGCACGTAATTAATCCCAGCAAGTTATGACAATGTGCCAGAATGTCCGCGTTATTTGTGGAATTCTGTTTCATTTTCAAAATTTGGATTACTATCGATTCGGCCTCCCGATAGTAATTTAAATTGTACATTACATTTGCGCAGTAAAACAAACTGGCAGCAACTTCGTCGTCAGTAGTTTCATCGAAAGCCATTTGCTTGCATTTTTTCAAACACATTTTAGCATAATGTAAACCCTCATTCTGTTTACCAAGACAGCCGCACAAATGTACAAACGTTATTGCCTGCAAAGCACCCAAGTCACTCTTAACCATGGCATGTTTGTTTTTTAGATCCAAGTATAAGATTTCTGCTTTTGTAGCATTTCTTGTTTGGCCATAACATTGAGCCAACATCAGAGTTATTTTTGAAGGGCGCAGCGGACCTAATTGTTTTGCCTTTTCCAAATAATTGGTTGCATTTTCATAGTTGCCCAACTGAAAGTAGCATTCTGCTAAATTTTGGAGAACGCCTTCGTGTGTCTCGTGGTCAAGCGTATCATAAGGTGTTTGGTTTATTAACTGAATGGCTTCCGAATATTTTCCCAACTGAGCTAAGCAAAAAGCTTCGTATAAATCAGCAGTAGTACATATTTTATTAATAATCGTAGATTTTCTATAATCTTCTTTTATCTTTTTGCAACTTTCAATTGTCCTCTCATATAATCCTAAAGCATTCAATATATTGCAAATATAAAAAACATATTCCTCAGCATTGTTTGTGACAAGATATTGCACCGAAGATTGCAAATTTTCTGTTATAAAGAAATAATCAACTGCATTCTGTTCTCCTAACGATTCAAGCATGAGGTTTTTAAATGACATTTGATCACTCCTTTTGTCAATCCAGTCAACTTGACCAGAACTGTTAGAATAATTTCTCAATCGAACTTCACATGCAATGGCCAGGGCAAACAAAAAGTCTTTCATTACTAGGTGGTCCAACTTCTGCTTGTGAAATAATCCCCTTATTACGTCAAATGACGACGTCGCGTTAACGGCGTGCCATCTTCCTAGAGCCGCAATAAATAACGTGGTGGTTCGAAACACGACGCGTTTAATATTGACGCGAATGTGCAAGTGAATATCGGGGAGAATGTTGTGGCACGAAAATTCCTTCATATCGTCAGCAATCTGTTCCTTTAGTCGTTCTGTGCTTGTGTCTTCCATCAAAACCTCGCTTATCCCTCGTTGCATTTTTTTAAAAATATCGTTATCTCCGCAAACCAAACAGACCTTTGTCAGTATGTCCGCTAGGTGATAGCCGTTCTTCAAGTCCACGTCGCCTTCCAAATACCTCAGCATTTCCGACACGGGTCTGATCAGCTCAGTGTCCCAGCATTTCTTCTCTGTGGCTGATCTACCGAGTGGGAACTTGGAAGCGTGTGGCATCATCCCATCAAAGGATACACCGCGCGGCGTGTAAGCGTCGTAGAACCAGTCTTCGTCGCTTCCCGGATCGTTTATCAATGGTAAGCACACGCTGGGTATTATGGTTTCACCACAGTTGACAACAATCACCTGAAACAGGACAGCCAGCCATCTGAAAAACTCCATCACGTCTTCGTAGTCTTTACGGGACTGTATTCCATCTTCCAGCAAATAGATGTGCTCAAAATCGGAGTACGGGGTGATTTCGTTCCTGGCGAGCGAGCCCATTCCAACCAAAGCGAATTTACAAGGAGCCCCGCCTTTCGCACGTTCGCAAAACTTCATGACGCTTGCCATCATTGATTTGTATTCGTCCGCAATGCGTAGCTGGATTTCTTCCACTTTCCTGATCCTTTCCGGTCTGCTTGTTGAAGGGGACAGTTCTTGCAAAGACTTTGAAACCCAGCCTCTAGTTTCTTTAATTCTCCCCTTTGTGCTAGCGACGATGTGTTTTAAATCTACCAGTTGGACACAGCAGCCAGCGATGCGAAGAACGTGCGAGCAAAGGTCATCCAGGCCTTTTTCGACTTGGCTAAAGTTGTCGGGCTTTCTCACAAGTGCCGCGTTAAACAAGACTGCGCTGCGAATGAGAGCTATTTTCTTGTCTCGCCCGTTTGTCGAATCGGCTATCTCTTTATAAGCTTGCCCGAGTTTGTGCATTACCTCTGCCGACTTCTTTGGTTCCCTTTCTTTGCCATTTAGGTAACACAGCGATTTTAATTCAGTCGCCAACTTGGATGTTTTCGAAAGGTGAAGTTTTAAAATGTCGTCGGAGTTTAGTTTCTCTGACATTTTGCAATCTATATTTTTATTTATACAAGCACTATATGTGTTTATTTTATAATATTATTTTTTCAACTACAATGCTAAAATGGGAATTTGTGAATGTTACTTCGATATACATAACTCATCAAATTACATCATAGTACTTTATGTTAGCAGCTATTGTACTCCACACAGGCATATTAACATTCGGTGAAAAGCAGATAATAAAATACACAAAACCTGCGACTTTGTCCAATAGAGTCTGATATTTTGTAAATTTCTTTGAAAATACATTCATATGCTTGGATAAATTTAATGTAATAGGCAAAGCATTGATTCTTGGCTAAATAATTTCATCACCGATCAAACTAAGTGACTGCTGTTTAAGGCATAAATTAGGTACTGACTTGCCAATGTTTAATCAGCTGGTAAAACGAGACAAAGAACCATTATTTGAATGAGAGAAACAGGAAAAACTTATCGCGAAACCACTTTTCCTAAACCCAAATTAATTATAAAGATAAGCCTGCCTGTGTAGCATAATAATTTACAATATCGTACATAAAACTAGCTGTCTTTGCTGCTCAAAGCATTTGAAACACAATGTTAGCTTATGTTAGCTTCACCTTGCTAACACTTAGTTTTAATAGGTAACTCATTGGTCATGACACCACATCATGACGTTTTGTTGTCTGGAATATCACACGGTTGTAATTACAACATGTTTAAAACAACGCTTTTAAAGTGCGATAATAGAAACATCAGAATGTGTGTGAAACCGCCAAGATTTTTTCTAAAGGATTTATTTGAACCAATTGTATATCAACTTTTGACATCAATGTCCATATAATAATAATATATTCCATTTTTTAACATCAGGCCACGTTATTGGTTTAAAATTTCAAATCAAATTTATTTAGGTTGCACAAAGTAATAACCTATTCTAAAAGACAATGTTTTTTTGTTTTTTTAAGGAAAACCGCGTCATGCAGCTTACGTATTTTAGTTTGGCCGCAATTTTACAGTTCTAATGTAGAGGTAGAGTTTTGCTTTATACGGTCAGTTAAATAAGGCGAGAAAGTTAAATTAAACCACACTTGACGCATAACCTTCATAAATCCTTTAAAGTTTAAACCTTCTTCGTAATCTATTTCACTTTGTTTTATGATATAGTTTTTGCTCGTTCACACATAATCCCTATATTGCTTTTCATCGATGTTAATTTCAAAGTGCACTTTGTACTTTTCCATATATTTTGTTTGCCTTACAAACACTTTCTGCACGGCGCGTCATAAGCCTCACTGACTTACTTTTAGCGTACGTTTTATTTACGTAACCTGGTAACATATTTTATACTTGAATATTTTTCTTATAAATGTTTGCTGGAATCCCTATAAGAAATATTTAATGGCGGTTTATAGTTTGCCAATATACCGCCTTTATTTGAATTTAAACTATTGTATTTATCGACCTCCTTTTATGTTTAATCTGTACCAAAACAAATCTTGATCACTTGCGTTAAAAATATACTTTATATAAATCAATTGGATTACAATTACCAGAGGAGCTGTTTTTTTTTTAATTATTTTACTATGCCTGCTAGCAACAGTTTGTATATCGTGTATATGGAACTTAAAAAATCACTCCATGGTAGCTGTTAGTCATGTATTTGCAGCACGTTAGTTTACGTGTCTAGAGTTGGCAATATACGTTGGCCGTATGCGTTTGATTTGATTCTATATCTCAATATGAAGGTTGGGTGAAGTTAAATGACGTAGAAGATGCCTATCTTTTTTTGAAGTGGCAGATGATTCTTCCACTTATGATAGACCGCATTTGGTTAGTGCTGGTTTAAATAATTGCTGCAGACGGTTGTCCACCCAAATACTTTCATGCAGTAAAAATAATTCGTGTCACGCATAACGTTAATCATTCATGTTTCTAAATTTTATTAACAAGATAATTTTTTTTTATAAAATCTCAAAAAAGTTGTCCTTTGCAGAAACAAGATCTGATTCATGTTTAGGGCATTGTCGCAGTCTGTCTCTGGACGACACAGTGTTCTAGATACTCACCACCCCTGTAAACGTGCAAGTTTGAAATCCGTTGGCCGACGATCCCCCAAAATAAAAATGCCAGCTAAAAAACGGTAATTTGAAAGTAAACTTCTATAAACTTTTACCACCTCTTATACGTTTCTAGCACATTAAAAAAAACTTCGTCATCTAAGGCCAAGGATATCTCGGCATAAAATATATATTATATTAAGTGTAATATTGTTATGGTATTTAGCGCTGTTGACTGATTTGTTCGCAAACAGTTTATCCATGGCAAACAAGTTATGCGCGCGTTTGCTTTGAAAATATTTGCTTTGCCTTCAAAGGGTCTTTAAAGTTTTCATTGTTTAAAAGCTCTGCTATATTAAAACATTTTTTGTGCAAACTGATAAAGGGCTATAGGGGGTTTGTCGAAACATATCAGGATTAATGCTGATTTTTGAAGGGTTTGCAACTATACTACGTCAAATATATAGTCGATTAAATTGAAAAACTTCTATTTTAAGTGTTTGTTTACTTTTATTTCGATTTCCCGCAAACTTTCCCCAAAACATTTTTTACTTCGAAATTTGCTGACAAACGAACACAATATTTATTGACTCCCGAGCCTTATTTTGCTTTTCGACGGCAAAATTGTGATAATAGATTTCAGTTTGGTTTATCCCTACCACAAATGCTCATCCATCTGCGAAAACGATATAACTGTAAATTCCAACTATACACAACGGTGTTTTATGATATAAAAAGTTCGCCCGAAGCGCAAAATGGCATTCATTAACTTTATTTTAACAGATGGATACGTGCTAAGAACCATACAATGGCCACATTACAAAGACAGAATAGCAAAACATCACGGAAACATCTAATATAATTCAAATTTTATACAACAGTAAACCCAATAAATAGCGATACAATCAAGAACATCTATGAATTAACCACTTAGCATTTCCTTGTTTAAATTGACATACTCTCTACTCATCCAACCTAGTATCACGAATGAGTGAAAACATATTTTCGTAAATATTTTCAATTCCGATTCAGTAGCACCCCTGAGGTAAGGCTTGGACGATTGATAATTATAAATAACCTTGCCGTAATTAAATAGGCAATAATCACAGAAGGCAATGTTATACCAAGCTGAGAATATCCACATATCACGCCCTCGAAGAGCGAGTTTGGTTAAGATAAATATCTCGGGCCGTTAAAAAGTGTTGTTTTGCTTCGTCAAATCGGTTCAGTATTTGAAGAACATATCCCATGTCGAAGTGCAAGGCATTTTTACACTGATCAGTATCTTTATGGGATGACTTTTCCAGCGATGACATAGCCAGGTAGAAACAATGGAAAGCACTGTTATATTGGTCATTTGATACGAATAACATGGCCTTTGCGCAATAAATTTTGTACCACAAAAGTTCCTGTGATAATGTTTTTATGTTACTTTCCCGAAGAATGCAAATTGCTTTCATGTTATGCTCTATTGATTCGTTATACCTTTCCAGATTGTGAGTAATCATTCCCAGCTTTTGATGGCAATGTGCTAAAATGTTCGCTGTATTGGGGGAATCGTGTGGCATATTCAAAATTTGAATTGATGTCATTTCGGCCTCCAGATAGTGCTTTGAATCATACATTACCGCGGCGTAGCAATGCAAACCAGCAGCAACTTCGTCAGAATTTTTATTGAAAGCCCTTTGCTTGCATTTTATCAAACCGATTTTTGCGTAACATAGTGCCTCTTCTTGTTTACCAAGACAGCGGCACAAATGAACAAATGTTACTGCTTGCATAATATCCATGTTCGACATGACGCTTTCGTTTTTCAGATGGCAGTACAATTTTTTTGCTTTTGCAGGATTTTTTGTTCGTGCATAACATTGTGCCAACGTGTGATTTATGTTGGAAGGGTGAAAATCACCTATTTGTTTTGCTTTTTCCAAATACTTTATTGCACTTTCATCGTCGCCCAACTGCATGTAGCATTCTCCTAAATTTACAAGCATTTTCACGTGTCCTTCATGGTCAAGCGTATCATACGGTATTTGGTTTATTAACTGAATGGCTTCCAAATATTTCCCTAATTTAATCAAGCAAACAACTTCGTATACATCAGCAGTAGTGCATATTTTATTATATATCGTAGATTTTCTATAATCGTATTTTAACTTGTTGCAACTTTCAATTGTCCTCTCATATAATCCTAAAGCATTCAATATATCGCAAATATAAAAAACATAAATCTCAGCATTGTTTGTGACAAGATCTTGCACCCAAGATTGCAAATTTTCTGTTATAAAGAAATAATCAACTGCATTCTGTTCCCCTAACGATTCAAGCATGAGGTTTTTAAATGACATTTTATCACTCTTTTTGTCAATCCAGTCAACTTGACCAGAACTGTTAGAATAATTTCTCAATCGAACTTCACATGCAATGGCCAGGGCAAACAAAAAGTCTTTCATTTCTAGGTGGTCCAACATCTGCTTGTGAAACAATACCCTTATTACTTTAAATGATGACGTCGCGTTAACGGTGTACCATTTTCCTAGAGCCTCAATAAATAACGTGGTGGTTCGAAACACGACTCGTTTAATATTGACGCGATTATAGAAGTTAAGGCCAGGGAGAATGCTGTGGCACGAAAATTCCTTCATATCGTCAGCAATCTGTTCCTTTAGTCGTTCTGTGCTTGTTTCTTCCATCAAAACCTTACTTATTCTTCGTTGCATTTTTTTTAAAAATATCGTTATCTCCGCAAACCAAACAGACCTTTGTCAGTATGTCCGCCAGGTGATAGCCGTTCTGCAAGTCCACGTCGCCTTCCAAATACCTCAGCATTTCCGACACGGGTCTGATCAGCTCAGTGTCCCAGCATTTCTTCTCTGTGGCTGATCTACCGAGTGGGAACTTGGAAGCGTGTGGCATCATCCCATCAAAGGATACACCGCGCGGCGTGTAAGCGTCGTAGAACCAGTCTTCGTCGCTTCCCTGGTCGTTTATGAATGGTAAACACACGCTGGGTATTATGGTTTCACCACAGTTGACAACTATTACTTGGAACAAGACAGCCAGCCATCTGAAGAATTCCATCACGTCTTCGTAGTCTGCACGGGACTGTATTCCATCTTCCAGCAAATAAATGTGCTCAAAGTCGGAATACGGGGTGATTTCGTTCCTGGCGAGCGAGCCCATTCCGACCAAGGCGAATTTACAAGGAGCCCCGCCTTTTGCACGTTCGCAAAATGCCATGACGCTTGCCATCATTAATTTGTACTCGTCCGCAATGCGTCGCTGGATTTCTTCCACTTTCCTGATCCTTTCCGGTCTGCTTGTTGAAGGGGACAGTTCTTGCAAAGACTCCGAAACCCATCCTCTAGTTTCTTTAATTCTCCCCTTTGTGCTAGCGACGATGTGTTTTAAATCTACCAGTTGGACACAGCAGCCAGCGATACGAAGAACGTGCGAGCAAAGGTCATCCAGGCCTTTTTCGACTTGGCTAAAGTTGTCGGGCTTTCTCACAAGTGCCGCGTTAAACAAAACTGCGCTACGAATGAGAGCTATTTTCTTTTCTCGCCCGTTTATCGAATCGGCTATCTCTTTATAAGCTTGCCCGAGTTTGTACATTACCTCTGCCGACTTTTTTTGTTCCCTTTCTTTACCATTTAGGTAACACAGCGATTTTAATTCAGCCGCCAACTTTGATGTTTTCGAAAGGTGAAGTTGAGAAATATCATCGGAGTTTATTTTCTTTGACATTTTGCGAACTTTGTCTTTAATTATTTCAGCACTATATGTGTTTATTTTATAATATTATTTTTTCAACTACAATGCTAAAATGGGAATTTGTGAATGTTACTTCGATATACATAACTCATCAAATTACATCATAGTACTTTATGTTAGCAGCTATTGTACTCCACAAAGGCATATTAACATTCGGTGAAAAGCAGATAATAAAATACACAAAACCTGCGACTTTGTCCAATAGAGTCTGATATTTTGTAAATTTCTTTGAAAATACATTCATATGCTTGGATAAATTTAATGTAATAGTCAAAGCATTGATTCTTGGCTAAATAATTTCATCACCGATCAAACTAAGTGACTGCTGTTTAAGGCATAAATTAGGTACTGACTTGCCAATGTTTAATCAGCTGGTAAAACGAGACAAAGAACCATTATTTGAATGAGAGAAACAGGAAAAACTTATCGCGAAACCACTTTTCCTAAACCCAAATTAATTATAAAGATAAGCCTGCCTGTGTAGCATAATAATTTACAATATCGTACATAAAACTAGCTGTCTTTGCTGCTCAAAGCATTTGAAACACAATGTTAGCTTATGTTAGCTTCACCTTGCTAACACTTAGTTTTAATAGGTAACTCATTGGTCATGACACCACATCATGACGTTTTGTTGTCTGGAATATCACACGGTTGTAATTACAACATGTTTAAAACAACGCTTTTAAAGTGCGATAATAGAAACATCAGGATGTGTGTGAAACCGGCAAGATTTTTTCTAAAGGATTTATTTGAACCAATTGTATGTCAACTTTTGACATCAATGTCCATATAATAATAATATATTCCATTTTTTAACATCAGGCCACGTTATTGGTTTAAAATTTCAAATCAAATTTATTTAGGTTCGACAAAGTAATAACCTATTCCAAAAGACAATTTTTTTTGTTTTTTCAAAGAAAACCGCGTCATGCAGCTTACGTATTTTGCTTTATACGGTCAGTTAAATAAGGCGAGAAAGTTAAATTAAACCACCCTTGACGCATAACCTTCATAGATCCTTTAAAGTTTAAACCTTCTTCGTAATCTATTTCACTTTGTTTGATGATATAGTTTTTGCATCGATGTTGATTTCAAAGTGCACTTTGTACTTTTCCATATATTTTGTTTGCCTTACAAACACTTTCTGCACGGCGCGTCATAAGCCTCACTGACTTACTTTTAGCGGTGGTTTTAAGGAACATATTTTATACTTGAATATTTTTCTTATAAATGTTTGCTGGAATCCCTATAAGAAATAGTTAATGGCGGTTTATAGTTTGCCAATATACCGCCTTTATTTGAATTTAAACTATTGTATTTATCGACCTCCTTTTATGTTTAATCTGTACCAAAACAAATCTTGATCACTTGCGTTAAAAATATACTTTATGTAAATCAATTGGATTACAATTACCAGAGGAGCTGTTTTTTTTTTTAATTATTTTACTATGCCTGCTAGCAACAGTTTGTATATCGTGTATATGGAACTTAAAAAATCACTCCCTGGTAGTTGTTAGTCATGTATTTGCAGCACGTTAGTTTACGTGTCTAGAGTTAGCAATATATACGTTGGCCGTATGGGTTTGATTTGATTCTATATCTCAATATGAAGGTTGGGTGAAGTTAAATGACGTAGAAGATGCCTATCTTTTTTTGAAGTGGCAGATGATTCTTCCACTTATGATAAACCGCATTTGGTTAGTGATGGTTTAAATAATTGCTGCAGACTGTTGTCCACCCAAATACTTTCATGCAGTAAAAATAATTCGTGTCACGCATAACGTTAATCATTCATGTTTCTAAATTTTATTAACAAGATAATTTTTTTTTATAAAATCTCAAAAAAGTTGTCCTTTGCAGAAACAAGATCCGATTCATGTTTAGGGCATTGTCGCAGTCTGTCTCTGGACGACACAGTGTTCTAGATACTCACCACCCCTGTAAACGTGCAAGCTTGAAATCCGTTGGCCGACGATCGCCCAAAATAAAAAATGCCACCTAAAAAATGGTAATTTAAAAGTAAACTTCTATAAACTTTTACCACCTCTTATACGTTTCTAGCACATTAAAAAAAACTTCGTCATCTAAGGCCAAGGATATCTCGGCCTAAAATATATATTATATTAAGTGTAATATTGTTATGGTATTTAGCGCTGTTGACTGATTTGTTCGCAAACAGTTTACCCATGGCAAACAAGTTATGCGCGCGTTTGCTTTGAAAATATTTGCTTTGCCTTCAAAGGGTCTTTAAAGTTTTCATTGTTTAAAAGCTCTCCTATATTAAAACATTTTTTGTGCAAACTGATAAAGGGCTATAGGGGGTTTGTCGAAACATATCAGGATCAATGGTTTGCAACTATACTACGTCAAATATATAGTCGATTAAATTGAAAAACTTGTTTTTTAAGTGTTTGTTTACTTTTATTTCGATTTCCCGCAAACTTTCCCCAAAACATTTTTTACTTCGAAATTTGCTGACAAACGAACACAATATTTATTGACTCCCGAGCCTTATTTTGCTTTTCGACGGCAAAATTGTGATAATAGATTTCAGTTTGGTTTATCCCTACCACAAATGCTCATCCATCTGCGAAAACGATATAACTGTAATTTCCAACTATACACAACGGTGTTTTATGATATAAAAAGTTCGCCCGAAGCGCAAAATGGCATTCATTAACTTTATTTTAAAAGATGGATACGTGCTAAGAACCATACAATGGCCACATTACAAAGACAGAATTGCAAAACATCAGGGAAACATCTAATATAATTCAAATTTTATACAACAGTAAACCCAATAAATAGCGATACAATCAAGAACATCTATGAATTAACCACTTAGCATTTCCTTGTTTAAATTGACATACTCTCTACTCATCCAACCTAGTATCACGAATGAGTGAAAACATATTTTCGTAAATATTTTCAATTCCGATTCAGTAGCACCCCTGAGGTAAGGCTTGGACGATTGATAATTATAAATAACCTTGCCGTAATTAAATAGGCAATAATCACAGAAGGCAATGTTATACCAAGCTGAGAATATCCACATATCACGCCCTCGAAGAGCGAGTTTGGTTAAGATAAATATCTCGGGCCGTTAAAAAGTGTTGTTTTGCTTCGTCAAATCGGTTCAGTATTTGAAGAACATATCCCATGTCGAAGTGCAAGGCATTTTTACACTGATCAGTATCTTTATGGGATGACTTTTCCAGCGATGACATAGCCAGGTAGAAACAATGGAAAGCAGCGTTATATTGGTCATTTGATACGAATAACATGGCCTTTGCGCAATAAATTTTGTACCACAAAAGTTCCTGTGATAATGTTTTTATGTTACTTTCCCGAAGAATGCAAATTGCTTTCATGTTATGCTCTATTGATTCGTTATACCTTTCCAGATTGTGAGTAATCATTCCCAGCTTTTGATGGCAATGTGCCAAATTGTTCGCTGTATTGGGGGAATCGTGTGGCATATTCAAAATTTGAATTGATGTCATTTCGGCCTCCAGATAGTGCTTTGAATCATACATTACCGCGGCGTAGCAATGCAAACCAGCAGCAACTTCGTCAGAATTTTTATTGAAAGCCCTTTGCTTGCATTTTATCAAACCGATTTTTGCGTAACATAGTGCCTCTTCTTGTTTACCAAGACAGCGGCACAAATGAACAAATGTTACTGCTTGCATAATATCCATGTTCGACATGACGCTTTCGTTTTTCAGATGGCAGTACAATTTTTTTGCTTTTTCAGCATTTTTTGTTCGTGCATAACATTGTGCCAACGTGTGATTTATGTTGGAAGGGTGAAAATCACCTATTTGTTTTGCTTTTTCCAAATACTTTATTGCACTTTCATCGTCGCCCAACTGCATGTAGCATTCTCCTAAATTTACAAGCATTTTCACGTGTCCTTCATGGTCAAGCGTATCATACGGTATTTGGTTTATTAACTGAATGGCTTCCAAATATTTCCCTAATTTAATCAAGCAAACAACTTCGTATACATCAGCAGTAGTGCATATTTTATTATATATCGTAGATTTTCTATAATCGTATTTTAACTTGTTGCAACTTTCAATTGTCCTCTCATATAATCCTAAAGCATTCAATATATCGCAAATATAAAAAACATAAATCTCAGCATTGTTTGTGACAAGATCTTGCACCCAAGATTGCAAATTTTCTGTAATAAAGAAATAATCAACTGCATTCTGTTCCCCTAACGATTCAAGCATGAGGTTTTTAAATGACATTTTATCACTCTTTTTGTCAATCCAGTCAACTTGACCAGAACTGTTAGAATAATTTCTCAATCGAACTTCACATGCAATGGCCAGGGCAAACAAAAAGTCTTTCATTTCTAGGTGGTCCAACATCTGCTTGTGAAATAATACCCTTATTACTTTAAATGATGACGTCGCGTTAACGGTGTACCATTTTCCTAGAGCCTCAATAAATAACGTGGTGGTTCGAAACACGACGCGTTTAATATTGACACGATTATAGAAATTAAGGCCAGGGAGAATGCTGTGGCACGAAAATTCCTTCATATCGTCAGCAATCTGTTCCTTTAGTCGTTCTGTGCTTGTTTCTTCCATCAAAACCTTACTTATTCTTCGTTGCATTTTTTTTTAAATATCGTTATCTCCGCAAACCAAACAGACCTTTGTCAGTATGTCCGCCAGGTGATAGCCGTTCTGCAAGTCCACGTCGCCTTCCAAATACCTCAGCATTTCCGACACGGGTCTGATCAGCTCAGTGTCCCAGCATTTCTTCTCTGTGGCTGATCTACCGAGTGGGAACTTGGAAGCGTGTGGCATCATCCCATCAAAGGACACACCGCGCGGCGTGTAAGCGTCGTAGAACCAGTCTTCGTCGCTTCCCGGATCGTTTATAAATGGTAAGCACACGCTGGGTATTATGGTTTCGCCACAGTTGACAACGATCACCTGGAACAGGACAGCCAGCCATCTGAAGAACTCCACCACGTCTTCGTAGTCTTCGCGGGACCGTATTCCATCTTCCAACAAATAGATGTGCTCAAAATCGGAGTAAGGGGTGATTTCGTTCCTGGCGAGCGAGCCCATTCCAACCAAAGCGAATTTACAAGGAGCCCCGCCTTTCGCACGTTCGCAAAACTTCATGACGCTTACCATCATTGATTTGTACTCGTCCGCAATGCGTCGCTGGATTTGTTCCAATTTCCTGATCCTTTCCGGCCTGCTTGTTGAAGGGGACAGTTCTTTTAAAGACTTTGAAACCCAGCCTCTAGTTTCTTTAATTCTCCCCTTTGTGCTAGCGACGATGTGTTTTAAATCTACCAGTTGGACACAGCAACCAGCGATGCGAAGAACGTGCGAGCAAAGGTCATCCAGGCCTTTTTCGACTTGGCTAAAGTTGTCGGGCTTTCTCACAAGTGCCGCGTTAAACAAAACTGCGCTGCGAATGAGAGCTATTTTCTTGTCTCGCCCGTTTGTCGAATCGGCTATCTCTTTATAAGCTTGCCCGAGTTTGTGCATTACCTCTGCCGACTTCTTTGGTTCCTTTTCTTTACCGTTCAAGTAACACAGCGATTTTAAATCAGCCGCCAACTTTGATGTTTTCGAAAGGTGAAGTTGAGAAATGCCATCGGAGTTTAGTCTCTTTGACATTTTGCAGTTTATAAGCCGTTAATTATACCAGCAGTCATGTGTTTATTTCGTGATATTCTTTTAACTACAATGCTAAAATTGCGAATTTGTTATAATGTTACTTCGATAACCTCACCAAATTTACATGATTACGCCCAATGTCAACTGTTTTACTCTCAACAGGTATATCAACGTTCAGTGCAAAGTTCATAATGAAACATACAAAACCTGCGACTTTGCAAAACAGTCTTCAGAGATTTTATAAATTTATTGGTAGGCCATATACGGCTATATTTATTCATATGCTTGGATAAATTTAATGTAATAGTCAAAGCATTTGTCCGTTGGCTGAATAATTTCATCACCGATCAATCTTAGTGAATGTTGTTTAAGGCTAAACTTAGGTAACTTGTCAATGTTTAATCAGCTGGTAAAACGAGACAAAGAACCATTATTTAATGAGAGAAACAGCGACAACTTATAGCGAAACCAGTTTTCCTAAACCCAAATGAATTATAAAGATAAGCCTGCTTGTATAGCTCTATTTAAAAAATCGTACATAAAACTAGCTGTATTTACTGTTCAAAGCATTTAAAACATAATGTTAGCTTTAACCTGCCTGACACTTAGTTTTAATAGGTAACTCATTGGTCATAGCACCACGTCATAACGTTTCAGTCTAGGATATCGCACGCCTGTAATTGCAACATGTTTACAACAATTCTTTTAAAGGGTAATCATAAAAACATCATGATGTGTTCAAACTCTTACGAACGGAACAAACCAGATCGGTAAATGTTTTTCGCTTTTTTGTCATCGCCAGCTTTAAGAAAATTAAAAAAAATCTTTCTACGGCAACTAACGTTAAGTAAAGCAGTACAAATCATACCACAATAATGTCAAAGCATATCCCACAAAAAATAAGGTAAATCGACGCAATAAACATTAAAAGTAGGGCTGCGGGGTCTCGTTATTGATTTAAGCTTTTAATCAAATTTATTTAGGTTGTATAGTAATCACTTAACCTGAAAAATTATAATTTTTGTTGTTTTTAAGATGGCCCAAAAGCTCAAACTCACATTAATTTAGTTGCATAAATTAGCGAAATACAGGCTTTTAAAGTTCGTCTTCTGTTGAACCACCTCGATAAAGGTGAGACCATACCCCTTTTGTCGGTTAATATTAATCTTTTGTTCGATATAAATTTAAGTCGCAGGAGAAAAAGGAATTAACTTAGTTGCATCAATGAGCATTGCTAAAAGGTCATGAGTATAAAGTTGCAATGCGTATAGGTTGAATGTGTCTATGGTAATGTACAGAACAATTAAATTAGTTGCGAAAGGGAGGTTAAAACGCACTTCACGCATAAATCTTATAACTTATTTGAACCCTCTTTGCAATCTATTTCAATTCGTTTTGGGACAGTTTATCGTACTTGTGTAGTATAACTTTGTCTAGTAGACTTGGACATCACATGAGCCCTTTATTGCCTTTCCTCGATGTTGATTTCCAAGTGTACTTTAAACTTTTCCATATATTTTGTTTACTATCCAAACACTTTTTCTCGCGGCGCTTCATGAGCCTCACTGACTTGCATTTAGTTTAGTTTTATTTAGGTAACCTGGTAACTTATTCCATAATTGAATGTTTATCTTTCAAATGTTTGTTGACATCCCTAAGAAACAGTTAATTGCGGTTTAAAGTTTGCCAATAAACCGCCTTTACTTGAATTTAAACTATTTTTTGATGGACATTTGACTTTTAAGTTGTGAAAAAAAGACTTGTATCCAACTGACCAAGGAGCTAGAAGGGCGCTTGTCGGAATATTTAAGAATCCATGCATTTTTGTGGCGTTTGCAACTATTCTACGTCAAATAGTCGATTCAATAAAAAACACCATTTTTAAGTGTTGGTTTACTTTTATTTCGAGTTTTGGCAAACTATCTAAAGCATCTTTCACTTGTCGCATTTTGGTCACAACTGCCATCATTTATTAACCACTAGACCTTTTTTTCCTTCCGACGCTGAAATTGTTTTTACTGGTGAAACCAACCTGTAAAACTTAATATTGTTTAAAGCAATGGTATACAATTTATTTAAGTTTAGTTCACTCCCACCACAGAATACAAACACACCTGTAAAAACGATATAACTGTATATTCACAACTGTACACAATAATGTTGTATGATATTTGTGCCTATAAGATCTGCGTTTTTTGTTTAAAATTTTTTTTCATAATACCAGAAGAAATACGACTGAAATAGTTTTGGTACGTTTGCCTAAATCGCATATGATGTTTTAAAAGCCACAGGACGATTTATCCGCGGTGTTTAGATTTTTCATTTCTGAATTTTCAAAAACATTGTAAAACATGTTTTGACTAATACAACTCGAAATTGGTGCAGTATAGTAAACCCAATAGGCCTAAATTGCGATAAAATCAAGAGCATCAACGAATTAACCGCTTAGCATTTCCTTGTTTAAATTGAAATACTCTCCACTCATCCAACCAAGCATCGAGAATGACCGAAAACATATTTCCGTTAACATTTTCAATTCCGATCGAGTAGCACCCTTGTGGTAAGGCTTGAACAAATGATAATCAGAAATAACCTCGCTGTACTTGCATAGGCGAACATTGCAGCAAGCAATGCAAAAACAAGTAAAACGTATCGCAGTATCGTGTGCTTTAGAGCTAGGTAGGTTGGGAAAAAAATCTCTACTCAATACGAAGTGTTGTTTTGCTTCGTCAAATCGGTTAAGCTTTTGAAGAACATTCCCCATAAAAAAGTGCAGTTGAGATTTATTATTTTGAATAGTTTTATCGGATGACTTTTCCAGCCATGACAAAGCCTGATTGAAGCAATGCAAAGCTGCGTTGTATTGATTGCTTGACGCGAGCAAAATTCCTTTTGCGCAATAAATTTTGTTCCATAAAAGTTCGTGTGATATCTTTTTTATGTTACTTTCTCGAAGACTGCGAATTGCTTTCATGTTATGCTCTATTGACTCGTTATACCTGTTCAGGTCGTACGTAATTAATCCCAGCAAGTAATGACAATGTGCCAAACTTTCTGGGTTAGTATTTGTAGATTTGTGTTGCATATTCAAAATTTCGATTACTATCCTTTCGGCTTCCCGATAGTTCTCTAAATTATACATTGAATTTGCGCAGTAAAACAAACTGGCAGCAACTTCGTCGTCAGTATTTTCATTGAAAGCCCTTTGCTTGCTTTTTTTCAAACACATTTTAACGTAACAAAGTTCCTCATCCTGTTTACCAAGACAGCGGCACAAATGTACGAAGGTTGTTGCTTGCAAAGCATCCAAGTCACTCTTAACCATGGCGTGTTTGTTTTTTAGGTCCAAGTATAAGATTTCTGCTTTTGTAGCATTTCTTGTTTGGCCATAACATAGTGCCAACATCATAGTTATTTTTAAAGGGCGCAGCGGACCTAATTGTTTTGCGTTTTCCAAATAATTTGTTGCACTTTCATAGTCGCCCAACTGAATGTAGCAATCTGCTAAGTGTTCAAGAACGTTCATGTGTGTTTCGTGTTCAAGCGTATCATAAGGTATTTGGTGTATTAACCGAATAGCTTCCAAATATTTTCCCAACTGAATTAAGCAAACGGCTTCGTATACATCGGCAGAAGTACTTATTTCATAGTACATCGTAGAATTTCTATAATCTTCTTTTATCTTTTTGCAAAATTCAATTGTCCTCTTATATAATCCCAAAGCATTCAATATAGTGCAAATATAAAAGAAATACCTCTTAGCATTGTTTGTGACAAGATATTGCACCCGAGATTGCAAATTTTCTGTTATAAAGAAATAATCAACTGCATTCTGTTCCCCTAACGATTCAAGCATGAGGTTTTTAAATGACATTTTATCACTCTTTTTGTCAATCCAGTCAACTTGACCAGAACTGTTAGAATAATTTCTCAATCGAACTTCACATGCAATGGCCAGGGCAAACAAAAAGTCTTTCGTTTCTAGGTGGTCCAACTCCTGCTTGTGAAATAATCCCCTAATTACTTCAAATGATGACGTCGCGTTAACGGCGTGCCATCTTCCTAGAGCCGCAATAAATAACGTGGTGGTTCGAAACACGACTCGTTTAATATTGACACGATTATGGAAGTGAATATCGGGGAGAATGTTGTGGCACGAAAATTCCTTCATATCGTCAGCAATCTGTTCCTTTAGTCGTTCTGTGCTTGTTTCTTCCATTAAAAGCTCTCTTATTCTTCGTTGCATTTGTGTAAAAATATCGTTATCTCCGCAAACCAAACAGACCTTTGTCAGTATGTCCGCCAGGTGATAGCCGTTCTTCAAGTCCACGTCGCCTTCTAAATACTCCAGCATTTTCGACACGGGTCTGATCAGCTCAGTGTCCCAGCATTTCTTCTCTGTGGCTGATCTACCGAGTGGGAACTTGGAAGCGTGTGGCATCATCCCATCAAAGGATACACCGCGCGGCGTGTAAGCGTCGTAGAACCAGTCTTCGTCGCTTCCCTGGTCGTTTATGAATGGTAAGCACACGCTGGGTATTATGGTTTCGCCACAGTTAACAATGATCACCTGGAACAGGACAGCCAGCCATCTGAAGAACTCCATCACGTCTTCGTAGTCTTCGCGGGACTGTATTCCATCTTCCAGCAAATAGATGTGCTCAAAATCGGAGTACGGGGTGATTTCGTTCCTGGCGAGCGAGCCCATTCCGACCAAGGCGAATTTACAAGGAGTCCCGCCTTTTGCACCTTCGCAAAACTTCATGACGCTTGCCATCATAAATTTGTACTCGTCCGAAATGCGTTGCTGGATTTGTTCCACTTTCCTGATCCTTTCCGGCCTGCTTGTTGAAGGGGACAGTTCTTGCAAAGACTTTGAAACCCATCCTCTAGTTTCTTTAATTCTCCACTTAGTGCTAGCGACGATGTGTTTTAAATCTACCAGTTGGACACAGCAGCCAGCGCTGCGAAGAACGTGCGAGCAAAGGTCATCCAGGCCTTTTTCGACTTGGCTAAAGTTGTCGGGCTTTCTCACAAGTGCCGCGTTAAACAAAACTGCGCTGCGAATGAGAGCTATTTTCTTTTCTCGCCCGTTTGTCGAATCGGCTATCTCTTTATAAGCTTGCCCGAGTTTGTACATTACCTCTGCCGACTTTTTTGGTTCCCTTTCTTTGCCATTTAGGTAACACAGCGATTTTAATTCAGCCGCCAACTTTGATGTTTTCGAAAGGTGAAGTTGAGAAATATCATCGGAGTTTATTTTCTTTGACATTTTGCGAACTTTGTCTTTAATTATTTCAGCACTATATGTGTTTATTTCATAATATTATTTTTTCAACTACAATGCTAAAATGGGAATTTGTGAATGTTACTTCGATATACTTAACCTCACCAAATTTACATGATTACGCCCAATGTCAACTGTTTTACTCTCAACAGGTATATCAACATTCAATGCAAAGTTCATAATGAAACATACAAAACCTGCGACTTTGCAAAATAGTCTTCAGAGATTTTATAAATTTATTGGTAGGCCATATACGGCTATATTTATTCATATGCTTGGATAAATTTAATGTAATAGTCAAAGCATTGTCCCTTGGCTTAATAATTCATCACTGATCAAACTTAGTGACTGCTGTTTAAGGCTTAACTTAGGTGACTTGTCAATGTTTAATCAGCTGGTAAAACAAGACAAAGAACGATTACTACCAGTTTTCCTAAACCCAAATGAATTATAAAGATAAGCCTGCCTGTTTACTTTGTTGATAAACACGTAACACTCTGTAGCATAATTTAAAAAATCGTACATAAAACTAGCTGTCTTTACTGTTCAAAGCATTTAAAACGTAATGTTAGCTTTAACCTGCCTGACACTCAGTTTTGATAGGTAACTCATTGGTCATGTCACCACATCACGACGTTTCAGTCTGGGGTATCGAACGCTTGTTATTACTATATGTTTAAAACAACGCTTTTAAAGTGTGATGACAAAAACATCATGATGTGTTTAAACCCTAACTCTTCCATCGTAATAAACCAGATCGGAAATGTATTTCCTTATCTTGTTATCGCCAGCTTTAAGAAAAATAAGAATAGATGCTACGCGTCAACTATATCATGGCTAACTTGAAATTAAACAGTACAAGCCATCCAACAGTAAAGTCCTGAAATTCCTATTGAAAGGTAAATCGCCCAATAAACTTCGAAATTTGTACGATGCACCTTATTAAACTTAAAAATAAAATCCGCAATTAACCTATTTTTTTAGTTGTGAACCCGCAAAAGTTTTTTTTTAAATGATTTATTTGAACCAATTGTATGTCAAGTTTTGACATCGCTGTCCATATGATAATAATATACTCCTTTTGATAATATCAGGTCACGTTATTTGTTTAAGATTTTAAATCTAATTTATTTAGGTTGCATATAGTAATCACTAATCAACTAATCTAAAAGACAATAGTTTTTGTTTGTTTTGTAAGGAAAACCGCGTTTTGTAGCTTACAGTTTGGCCGCAATTTTTCAGTTCTAATGTTTAGGTAGAGTTTTGCTATAAAAGTGTTAAAGACCATCTAAATAAGGTGAAAAAGTGGGGTTAAACCACATTTAACGCAGACTCGTAACCTGCATAAATCCTTTCAACCCTCTTCGCAACTATTTCACTTCGTTTTAGGATGGTTTTTGCTCGTTCACACATAATCCCTATATTGCTTTTCCTCGATGTTGATTTCAAAGTGCACTTTGTACTTTCCATATATTTTGTTTGCCTTACAAACGCTTTTTGCGCAGCGCGTCATTAGCCTCACTGACTTACTTTTAGCGTACGTTTTATTTACGTAACCTGGTAACATATTTTATACTTGAATATTTTTCTTACAAATGTTTGCTGGAATCCCTATAAGAAATATTTAATGGCGGTTTAAAGTTTGCCAATATACCGCCTTTATTTGAATTTAAACTATTTTTTGACAGACATTTGACTTTTAAGCTATGCCAAAACATGTCTTGATCACTTGCGATAAAAATATCTTGTATATAAATCAAAAAACATCTCGTAATTGTAATTCAATTACCAGAGGAGCTGTTTTCTTATTTATTTTACTATGCCTGCTAGCAACAGTTTGTATACCGTGTATATGGAACTTAAAAAATCACGCCCTGGTAGGTGTTAGTCTTGTATTTGCAGCACGTTAGTTTTCGTGTCTAGAGTTGGCAATATACGTATGCCGTATAGGTTTGATTTGATTCTATATCTCAATATGAAGGTTGGGTGAAGTCGAATGACGTGGGTGATGCCCATCTGTTTTTGGAGTGGTAGCTGATTCGTCCACCTATGATAAACCGCATTTGGTTAGTGCTGGTTTATATAATTGCTGCAGGTTGTTGTCAACCCAAGTTGCTTTCATGTAGTAAAAATTATTTGCGTTACGCACAACATGAAATCTATATATCTAAAGCTTATAAACAGGATAGATATTTTTTTGTTAAATCTTACCCAAATAGCGTCCTTTGGCAAACAAGATATGATATTTGTTTAAGGCCAAGTTGAAGTCCACCTTCTTTTTGGACGACACGGTTTTCGTGATACTCGCCGCCCTTGTAAACGTGCAAGTTTGCAATCCGTTGGCAGATGACCCGGATGCTGGCTCACTAGTAATACCAGCCTAAAATAGCGTTCAGTTAAAATATACTAACTTCTAAAAGTGTTTGCGGCATTTACGTTTCGCTTAGTTTTTGGCCTTTTTGTCATCTAACGCCAAGAATATCTCTACGTTTTTTGTCATCTAAGGCTAAAATACGTTATATTGAATGTAATAATGGTGTGGCATTTCCACACACGTTAACGAACGTTTGCTTTGCCAATATATTTTTTGTTAAGGTATTTAAAAATTGTTTGTTTAAAATCTCGCGTAGTTTGACAAGTCTGTGTCCCCATGGGTGAATTTAGGATTTTTTTATTACTGGAACCGAACGAAAGTTACGTCATAACGAAAATTCTAAAATAAGTAATCTTACAAACCAGAGGTTTCGCTCAATATAGTGAACAAATATGCAATTGACATCTTAGTTTAAATACATTCAAGAACATGGCGGAGTGGCCTGGTACAAATTTTTTTTTTACCGGAACTCTGTTGCGGACCGTTTAGGCATCCTTTCACCACTAGTTCAAACTCATTAAGGAGCTAGGAGAGAGTTTGTCGGAACATTTCAGGATCCAGGCGAATATTTGTGAGGTTCGCAACCACTACGGCTAAATAGTGGTTTAAATATTGGTTTCTTTTAATCCCAAACTCCCGCGCACTTTTCCAAAACACAAAAAAAAAATTTCGCCTTCGTAGAAAGAGCCTTTGCGAAACGCTTACAAGTTACAAGGTACACTTATATAAACCCCCCGCAAAAATCGGTCACAAATGTAAGTGCTTGAATCATACGAAGCTACACGTAAAACGAAACTTACCGGCAAATTAGCGGTAACTGAGGGCGGCCGTTTTGTAGTGATAGCCCCCGATTTGAGGTTGCCGTCAGCGCAGTAGTAAAGGTCAGCATCCTTCATCTCTGCCTTTGGGGCAAAGGCGATGGCCGCGTATCCTGGGCTCGATGGACCGATGATTGTGATTAGGAAGTTGTCGCTGGCTTTGTTCTGCAAACGAAATTCGGCGCTGTCAACATAGACAAATTTGGTCAGAGCGTCGGACGACAGACCCGTGTATTAGCTCAGTTTGCAGGTCCTACAACTCCTGCTGAGGGCTCTTTACGCGAAATAAGTCCAAATTTCAAAGAATTGCTCTAAAGCGTGAGCTATCTAAGGTTTTATAGTGTCCTAAACTCCAATAAATTACTGATGTTTTTACTGTCAGCAGTGTAAAACATAAATTATTTTAACATATGTTAAAAAAAACATTAAACGTTCTTTGTGATTACGCGAAAATTAAAAGACATGTCTGTATTTCAATTATACGTACTACAAAAACAACTCATCACTGCTTTTTTACTACACTTACATATAGGGCCGACATAAAAATGCAATCTCCATTTTCAGTTGGCGTGCACCCGGGTATGTTGGTCGCACAGAAAGTGGTAGAACCGCAACCAAAATGGATGGCACTTGGCGTGTTCCATCTATTTGTGGGGCTGTGCTGACGCAGGGTGTTATCTGAACGAAAACAGGAGACGTTTTCGTGACTGTATTACGTTTCGCGTAAAGTCGAGTCTTTTTTTGCGCTATCCAAACCTGTAAATGAACCAGTGCAGAATAACATGTGGAACGGAGTAGAAGCGAAGTCAAATATCTTCGCCTGTTTGGTGATGCTAACTGCCCTGGTAAAGGAACAGGTTACGGTTCCCATTTCCGTTCTTGCCAGTGCATTTGTTACCCCTGCCTGTTAAAATACGAGTCACTTTAAATGAATGTTTTCACCTTTAAAACAATCGTACAGTGTCGTATTGGCTTGGCTACTTACTGGTAAAGATGCATCTTGACTAGGTTGTTGGTGGCGAAACCCGATTAGACCTGAACCTAGCTTTCCGCCCGCGCAATAATAAACCTCCGAGTCCATCATCATTCCAGTCGGCGAGAAAGCAATAGAAACGTAGTGATCGGATGAAACCATTCCACCGCTGAATTCGATGTTATACGTTTGGTCGCCATTCTGCCATAAAAAGCAAATACGGTATAACAGTGAGCTTTGATGGGTGATGTTCTAGACTCTAGAGCAGCGGTTCTTAACCAGTGGGCCATGGCTCACTGGTGGGTCATAAGAACATTTGAGGTGGGCCACAGACCAATTTAAAAAGCTAGATTTAGTTTTATTTGTGTCATTATATTTAATTTTACAGGAATAATGGCTTGGGGAGGAATTCAAAAGGAATGTAACTTTATTGTTCAGCCGCAAGTATCTCACTAATGCACGGTTGAATAAATAATCTGTTTTGAAATATGTTCTGCTGTGTTCTGTTGTAAACCTATTTTACAGTTTTTTTTTTTTTCAAAACAATTTATTGGGCCACAGTTTTTTTTTGCAACGTAATGGGCCACGAAAGAAAAAAGGTTGAGAACCACTGCTCTAGAGCAACTGAATCACATGCAAAACAGCCTGGGAGATGTTCATATGGATGTAGTAAAGAAGTCGTGGATCAAAAATAAAGCCCACTACTTCAGGGCGTATAGACGTTTCAAATTCTCCTTTTTTTGTGGTTAATAAATTTACAAATTCGCGTGTGTTACACTCCCGTTAAAAAATCACTTTTTTAACGGCTCACCCCCATCACCCCTTTTTTAACGTTTCTATAAAATTGGATGAAGATCGACTTAGGCCAGGGGTTCTTGTGGGACCACGGTAGGCAAGAATTTCAAAAATAACGTCATAAAATTCGTCACTATACAAACAGACTTCATAAATCTGTTGATTTGGAAAAAATTATTATTATTGATTCTACACTAATATTTTAATTAAAGCTTCAAGGACCCTCTAAAACTAGTTCACGGACCCCCGAGGGGTTGATGTACCCCAGTTTAAGAGCCCCTGACTTAGGCCTACATATTTCCACGTGAACAGGATGCAGCCGGCGTCCCCTGGATTGCAATTTTTCTTGTTTTTGATACAATTTTTGTTAACACCGCAGCCTTGGCTTATTGGAGGCGGTGCGAATGAGTGCTGGGGAGAAGCCCACTTGTTAATTCCGTGGTAGATCATCCTTCCTGCAAATATTAACCTCTTTCAACATCTGCTAAGTGCCAATTTCTAGCTACACAAGCCATATAACTTACCTGCGTAGGCTCCTTTGCAAAACAAAAGATTAAACTTGGTATTGGCAATATTAAAGTTTACTATGCTGCCTTCTATTTCCTTCGCAACGTTAGCGGCCCTGGTGAATGAACAGATGGTTGCTCCATTTTGTATTCGAACCCTGGCGTTCGTGACCTCACTCTGTAAAGAAAGGTCGCTTTATTTCAAAAGACATTCAACTTGCCATAAACGAACCAAGTACTTTTACTCTATTGCAGTGTTAAAAGTAACCGGAACCGGAACGGCGTTCCGATCCAAAATGTTTAAATGTTTAAAATAATATTTTTTTGTTTACCCGGCCAGCCAGCAGACTCTTTAAATTTAATGGTGAAAATAACGACCGAAATAGACGTAAAAAGTGACATGCTTTTTTGTTCAAACGTTTCGGCAATCACTGGTGAAGGCATGAGCATTTGCCGAAACGTTTGAACAATAAAGCATGTCGCTTTGTATGTCTATTTGGGCCGTTATTTTCACCATTAAACTTATGAACAGATCCGTATATAGTTTTCTTGTGAAATTTCTCTTTGAAAACAACAAATTTCATTTTTTTAACTGCATACTTAGTCGAGCGATAACCTTAGGTTTCCTAAGTTTTCTTGTTTTAGTCGACCCGTTATGACGCCGTTTTGTAACTCACGTCTGGGAATTTTCATGCATTTCGGGAATTGTTGTACAATTCATGTTGAGTTACCTACCGGCATCGTAGAATCTGGAACAGGTGGAGAATGACGTTGTCCAATAACAGCTGTACCAAACTTGTCTCCAGAGCAGTAATAAATGTCAGCGTTCATCATTTTTGCTTCCGGGGCAAAACCAACCGAAACGTACTGACTAGGTGAAACCATGCCTCCGCTAATTTCGATGTCGTAGGTTAAGTCGCCATTCTGCAGAAACCAACAAAAGTATTTTTTTTAGATTTGCGTTTAACTGGGCGCACTATGCACGGATCTGTGATGTAGCTGGATAATGAATTGCAAAGCAAAAAGATCGAATAGATCGACACCATCTTAATTAAGACGTTTCGATACACACATATTTAGTTAATGTGCTTTTAAATGGTATTTTAACTTTGAAAAAACAATTTCGACCTTTTTAGCAACCCTAAAATGTGGTTATTGCAGTAAATTAGGACAGTTGTGCTTTGAAAAAACATATATTTTGTCAGAAATATAATAACAAAAACTTGCGTATTTGTAGGTGAAATAAATGCAGCCTTCGTCGTAAGGTTTGCAGTCTTTCACGTTTGCATGGCATGTTTTAGTTTGGCCACATCCGCTGGTAATCAAAGGTGGTCCAAACATAATTGCTTGTGGTGAAAGCCATCTAGTCATTCCGTGGTACTTTAACTTGTTGTCTGCACAAATCAGCAGCAAATTTAAGAAATAAACATTTAAATCAACTTTAAAATACAATCAACAGGCCATTAAAAAATTGGAAAAGACAGGATGAAAATATGGAAATATTTAAAGAAAATTATAAACCCCAGGACATTGAATAAAATTTTTTCTGTTTTTAAACGTTTGGGCAAAAACTCATGCCATCCTAATTTTACGTTCACAAAGGTTTTTTTCGTGAATCGCTTTTGCTTCTTTAAAATTATCGCCGACCCCAATAACCGTAAGAGCCATCGTGCTCTATAGTTTATGAAAGAGCACTGTTTTAAACCATTGATGGCTGTTTTACCAAAACGTTTCAAAGCACAGCAAAGATTTCAGCTTTATCGAGTGTCAAATCTATAATCTGATTTCGCGTGTTATTAGTTTACTACTCGCTTCTTAACCTTACTTTCGATTTGTCCGCGACAATACAAAACGTAATACGGGGTGGTGACGAGATTGTATGGCACCATTTCGTTGTCTATCTTCTTATCGATGCTTGCCGCTCTAGTGAAGGAACAGGTCGTGACCCCGTTGTGAACTCGGACGCGCACATTCGTGACACCTAACTGTAAAGCAAATGGGATTTCATTAAAGGAAGCCTCGTGTATTTTTTACAAGAAAAAAAAAAAAAAAAAAAAAAAGCGATTTCTGCAGTGAAACGCGCCACGTGTTTAAAGTCCTGCGATTTTCCCTTTAAACCTTTACTGTGGGGTTTATTAGAACCTTGTCCACTAAGGTGGATATATTCACCTTTTATTTATTTCCCAACTAAAAAAAACGCCTGACTTTAATATCCAGTTTACCTTAAAAAATAAATTTAAGTTATTTAAAGCACCAGTTCCCAAACTGGGAGCCGCGACTCTGCAGCAGTGAAGTCATTTTGTCTGCTAAACATGTTAAGTTGCAGAAAAATATATGTCCAAGCCAAGTCTTTAACAAAAAAGTCGCAGTCCAAGTCAGCAGTTATGCCCAAAGCAGGTATTTGCATTTACGAAAAAACAATTTTGGCTATATGCAAATGTAAAGTCAAGACAAACCTCGACTGATCAAGTGCAAGTCAAGTCAGTCAACTTGTTACCCACTTTATCCCTGCCTAAATTCGTAAAACTAAATATAAGGAATGAAGCCTCTTTTATGGGTTCATAATAAAAGTTTATAAAAACATTTCACATGTTTTATTTAAAAAATTCCATCCATTTTCCTAAATAACTTAAGTTCAAGTCAGATTAATTTTGGACTCTGAGTTGTTTGATGCGCAGGAATGTCACTTCCCAGAGCTTGATTTAGGCTGGAACGGTTAAGAACTGGTGCATTGTATGTTCACCTATACACAAATGGAGTCTCATCCCCCTAGGAGACAGAGCGCAGTGCATGGCAACAGACATTATATTACCTCATTATGGAGTCTCCAATAGCGATTAATGGTCTGACTTTTGAAACTACCCATCTTACTTTGAACTACCAAACAAACAAACTGGCTGGCCAACATGCCTTAAAATCTATTCAGGAATACTGGACACGAAAAAGTAACAACAACAACAACAGGTAACTGTTTTAATAACTTTATTCAGTGTGTTTCTCAACTTTATTTTTTATTGAACCTTTTGAAAAAAAAAACAAGACATCTTTCTCAAAACCAATCGCAACAGATTTAACCAAGTAAACTACTGCAGTCAGCGACCCAACCAAATCAAACGGCGACCCATTTATTAGTCGCCATACATTTGTTAGGAAACACTGACTTAAGTGGAATCGATTCCCATTGCCATAAAGACGCAAGTAAGATCAAGTCATTTAAAATCCGGGACTAAAGTGCGATGCAAGTGATCAGGTGTTTGATATTCATCCTACGTATAATTACATACAACCTCCAACCATTATTATCCAAAACTGATATAAACCTTTGTTAACTTATGGCGTATATTCTCTTATTTCGTCATAGAACAACAATCACCGTCTCGAACTCACGATGTCACCCGACCAAGATTTCAAGTCGGACGAACAAGAACTGCGCAAACTTCAAGGTCGAAAAAGTGACCTTGACCCACACGACACTTTTTACCTCTTTTTTTAGTCTACTGACCATGGCATTTATACTGTTTTTGAGTGATCCAGTGTTAGGTCTTTAAAACTTTGGCATGGCGGTCACTGGATACTTACGGGCAAAGAATCTTCTTCAATTGGAATCGACTGAAGAATTGACCCGATAACAGCTGTCTTCAACTGTCCTCCCGAGCAGTAGTAAACGTCGGCGTTCTGCATTTTACCTTCTGGAGCGAAAGCGATGGAGAAGTACTGATCGGCTGCAACCATTGAGCCGCTGAACTCGATGTCGAACGTATTCGAGTCGCCGTTCTGCGATAAGTTGTAGTAAAAAACACATCTTTGATTATCTGAGTTTTTTGTGAAAAAAACAAAACCTTGGCTTGAGCAAAACTAAAATAGGTTAAAATCAGTCGTTTTCTCTTTATTAAAACCGGCGTTAAAGCACAAAATCAGTTTACTGATGTGTTTTTTCGTCTCTGTATTTGGCAAAAATGCTGTGTGACGAAGAAAATGCTTTGTGATTAGCTGACATGGGAATGGGAGATAGTTTGCTAGGGAGGCCACCCTTAAAGCAAACCTCCTATTATACGTACATATCTCCAAGAAAGGATGATGCAGTTCGGATCTGTGGGATCGCAATTGAAAACGTTGTAGGCGCAGTCTTTGGTTTCACCACAACCAAAGTTGATCGGCGGCTGTGGAATAAATCTGATTGCCTCCGGTGAGCTCCATCGATTGCTCGCTGAATGCTGATTCAATCGGTCCGCTAAAAATCGTTTACGGTTACAAAATTTCTCGCTTGTTGTTGTTTTGCGACCTTAACACTGACCTGCAAATGAACCGGTGCAAAACAAAACGTGGTACATTGTGGTGAAGAGATCAAAGCTCACGTCATTTGAGTTAATTTCCTTGCTGATGCTAGCCGCCCGGGTAAATGAACAAATGGTTACTCCTTGACGCTCTCGAACCTTTACGTTGGTCACTCCCGTCTAAGAAAAAATTCACTTGAATGCCATTTTAAACAGGCGCTTGAACTCTTTCAAACTTTGTTTATATTGCTGTACTTACCGGCAATGATGAATCTTGTATTGGCGGAGTGTGTCGTGCCCCGATAACAGCGGTTCCCAGCCTTCCTTTTGCGCAATAATAAACCTCTGATTCCGCCATAGTTCCGCTCTCCGAAAAAGCAATGGAAAAGTAGTCACCTGCTGATACCATTCCACCGCTGAACTCGATGTCGAATGTGTTTGATTCCTCATTCTGACAAACAAATTAAAACCACGTTTTTTTGCTAGACTTGTTATGCAAAGCTTTGGTGATTTTTAACATGTTTTTCAAGCTCAGACGAAATAAATTTTATTAATGGCTTCGCGTGTATTAAACACGCATTGTTTTACATCAAAAAATGCAAGAAAAGTAAAGGCCGTGTTAAGGAGGTCGCATTACCGCCAGTAATCAATTTTAGTTATTTCAACAATCCTAATTTTCCATGCTTGTTTCTTACATATCTCCATGCTAGGAAAATGCAGCCTTTAGATCCCGGATCACAACCATTAATGTTGGTCAGACAGCCTTTAAATTCGCCACAACCAAAGTCAATGGGCGGCTGTGGAATAAAGTCGATTGGGACGAATGAAGTCCATCGATCAGCCACTGAATGCTGGTTTAACTGATTTCCTGAGAAAAATGCCAACAAGTTAAAATAAATTGCTGTTGCTATTGTTGTGGTATGCTTAATTTTCGTATTTTGGTTTGAAACCCAAATTTTCGGTGAAACGTTTTGCCGTCCGAACCAATCTACGTTGTTAGTGTTACATTGTAGTCAAATTGGTAGAATAAAAATGTAGATGTTTTTAGGTTCTAAAGTGAAAATTACTTTAGTGTAAAAAAAACTGTGATGCTCTCGACTGTTCATCAAACTAATTTATAAAAGAAAATCGTATCGGAAAGTAAAACGTTGTATTTGATCACTTACCAAGGCTTTACTGTAGGCCTAGAATTAAATTTGGTATTGGATAGACGTTTAAATCATCCTTTTTTTGGTCAAGTACCGATACTACAACAAAGCATCGGCTCCGATCCGATATTATCGTACATCCCTACTATTGTTGCTGTTGCAAAATAAGCCAAAAGCTGACCTGCGAATGAACCCTTGCAAAACAAAGCGAAATAAAAGTTGGTTGACAAATCAAAGTCGACGTCATTCCCATTGATTTCCTTGGTGATGCTAGCCGCTCTGGTGAATGAGCAAACCTTTGCTCCGTTATCCGTTCGGGCAATCACGTTTGTTACTCCCGCCTGTGCGAAAACTCGGTTGAATACAAGCTGGGTCACAACTTTATACAGTGTTGTAATGACTTAAGTCAATGACTTGACTTAAGTCACTGTTTTTAAATGACTTGACTCGATTTAAGTCATTTGGGAAAAATGACTGGACTTGACTTAAGTCTTTCGGACAAATGACTTGACTTGGCTTAAGTCTTTTAAACAAATAACTTGGGTTGAAATAAAGCATTTCTTTAAGTATTTTTTTTATAAAATTGAGCTATTTGTCCAAATTTTTGCACAAAAAACAAATTGATTGCTAATATGTTCCGTTTTCCTTGTTTTTTAGTTCAGTTAGTGTTCATAATCACACGAGTTTAAAAATTCTAATAGTTTAACGTTTTATTTTTAAGACAAGGACATGACTTGAAGAAGTTGACTTGCTCTAATTACGACTTGACTGGGACTTGACTTATTATTCATTCGAAAAGACTTGACTTGGACTTAAGATATTTTACAAATAACTTGACTGGGACTTAAGTCATTTTCAAATGACTTGTTTACAACACTGTAAAATCCACATAGAACAGTGTAACTTACAGGCCTCATTGTATCTGGCACAGGAGGACTGTGTCGTCCTCCGATAACAGCTGTTCCTAGATTACTTTTGGCGCAATAATAAATGTCCGAGTCCATCATGGTTCCGCTCGGCGAAAAACCGACGGAAACGTACTGATCGTCAGAAACCATTCCCCCGCTGAACTCGAAATCGACGGTGTTTGAGTTTTCGTTCTAACAAAACACAAAGCAAATCGGCGTTTGCATATATTTGTTATACAATTTATTAAAAAATCATAATTATCTTGCTGCAAGGCAATCAGTGTTACAATATACTTGTGCAAAGGTGGTGATGGAAGGTTTATTTCTAGAACACATTTTTTTGCCAGCCAGTTCCAAGATCTATTGTTTACCGTTTTGACCTTAACCTTTGTGCAGCATGGAAAGTTCAACGTTATTGAAACGTTGCAAGAAATTTAACTTCAAACACTGCAAATTGTTTTGATAGTTTCGTGAAAATCCATGATTACTCTCATCTCGGACCACACAGCTATTTGCTTATTGTTTGAAGGCCATATGCAAAAATCAAACAGTTCCTGTGCTGTTACTTTTTTATTGTATAATTCTGAAACTTTTAGATGTTGGTTGCACGTAAAACTTATGAGGCTTTTGTGAAACGTTAAGTTGCAACACGAATAGAAAAAAGGACGTTACCAAGTTAAATCATTTTCCCCTGGCCACCAATATTGACGGCCTGAGTTTTGCCCCACCCTGGTTTAAACTGCGACTGTCGCAGTGGTCCATACGTCGAGGCGAGCCGATTGAATATTTTTTTTTATTCCATGATTGTTCGGTTTTCGTGTTGTGCTAAAACCGCTTTACTGGTGACCCCGACATGAAAGTGAGGTCACCAGGTACTATATAATCCAGCGAATTAGAATAATCGAGCGAATTAGCTTTCGTTACCAACACGGTAGTCTAAGCGTGTCTCGCCAGAAAAGCATGGCGCGTCCGGTGCGTAAAAATTGGAATAGGCTACAAGGGCTATGTTGGGGCAAAATTTTAGTAGGCAACTTTGTTTAACAAAACTCCGCACAAAAGCAAGTTTTAAAATGATAGCCAAAAAAAGTTAACTTTGAACGTTCTAGCTTGATTTAATTTGTTTGTTTGGACATATAGTAAGTATATATTGCAAGGACAAGTATAATTTGCAAAAAATGATAAATAATATACAAGGGTGTTAAAACAGCGATATGATGCGTAACAGTCACGACTGCATTAAGTATCGAATCGGAACGCGATACTTTGTGCAAAAAAATGTCATCAGGTATCGGGGAAAAAATAGAGTATCGAACATCCTTAGGCCTGGCCATGCAAAAAACAACTAAACAAAGGCCCAAAACTTACATTTCGCCAAGAGAGGAGCACGCATTGAGGATCTAGCGGGTCACAGGCGGGCACAGAGCTTACACACTGCTTGCTGACACCGCAGCCTACCCGCAGTGGCATTGACTTGAAGTCGATCGGTCCTTGTGACGAACCCTTGTTTGCACCGTGGTATTGGGCGTTTTCTGCGATAACAAGTATAAAAAATGGTTTTGCGGCGGGAAAAAATACAACCCGTTTTGAGTTTGCTTGTTTAATTTTTGTACCGTTAAAAAACACGGTAGCTATCATCTGTTAAACGCCTGGGATTACACATTTGAGACTGCTTGCCTTATCTAAGGGTTGTTCTTGTGCTGGGAATATCCTTGCAATTGCCACACGCGTGTAATATCGTAAAAGTTTGTGTTTGACTTAATGCATCTTAAGTTTGCGTTTTACTTTTTCACCCATTCTTTCAGTAAACCAATCTGTTAAATCAGTTAACTTGTTCAACACCTTTCGCAATCCCGCTAAAAGCATTCCTAAAGCAACCGATCAGTCTATTTTTTAAACATTCAAAATCATGGCCGAATGTTTTACATAGAAATTTATTTTAGGTTTGCCACTTTACATTAGTTAACGTCAGTTCCATATCGAGGAAAATGAGACGACTTACTTTTAAATTCTCCAAACGCGTAAAGCAGGTAAAACTGTCTCTTGGTGAGGTCGAAGTCTTCTTGTCTCATCCCAGAAACCGTCCGTATAACGCTTGCTGGACGCGAGAACAAGCAACGGCCTACATTGTTGTCGGTGGTGGCCTCGAAATCAGTCTATGTCATTTGAAATTGGCGTGAAAATAAATAGAGATGCGCAAACACAAGTATTTCAATCGGGAATCGGGAGTTGTGAGGATCTACGGCAGAAACACTCGTATAGACCGCCGAACATCATTTCAAAAACTTTTAGTGGTCTGGATAGACCTCACATTTCTAATGGGAAGCACTACGTTGGTAATTAATGTCAGGTTGGAGTTAGACTCTGTGTTAAAACTAGTTTAGAAGGGTGTAATATAAGATTTCTAACATTTTCAATATTGTTTCTGTGGACTTTACCACATCGTGCATATTAGAAAAAACTTTAACGTGCGACTGAACCTGGGCATAATATTAAATTAAGAATATGCCTCTGTCTTGGCATTCTGTTGCTTATAGTTTTACCAGAATATATTTTGTGGCCTTAAGGCTTGTTTCCAAACGAAAAACGAAAAAAAAGCGCCATATATGCATCAAGTGAATCTACTAAATCAGTTTGCCTTGTCTTGTGTCTTTTGGCTTTTGCTAAATATAGGTGGTAAACTCATTATTATACGTAAAAACTTTGCATCAATCTTTCGGGTCAAAATTGATCTTTGTTTTGTGAGCGATGAAAGTACAGTACAGTTCTAACTTTACCGGAAGTTCGGCGTTGAGTCTCGGAGGTGTGCCACGCGTGGTCATGTTGGCTGTAAAGAGTTGGGTGCCGGTGCAGTAGTACACGTCACCGTTCGTCATCCGGCTGTTAAGTGAGAAGGCGATGGCTGCGTAGTTGACACCTTTGCCCCTCCCGCCCCTCATATCGAAATGGAACATGTCCTGGCTTTCATCCTGGTCGGTATAATGCACTGCGTCATGTTTTTTATTGCCTTAGAAGTGCGATTTTTTCCCATTCCTTTGCGACGTTATACTATAGCCGCAACTACAACCACCGTACAGTGAATTTCAGTTTGTCATGTTGATGATGTAAGCAGGGTTCTTTAGGAAAATTCGACACTCGCTTTTGAGCTGAAATGCATTTTGGCTGAAGTTTTACTTTTATTGCAGGTAGACCAAAGTTATGTATTTTAACCCCAAAGTTACGTGATTTTAATTCATTTTGTATGGGGTTCGCCATGCCTTACACGAGTATAAATCCAAAGGGTACGCCGCTAAAGAGTTTAAGAATTTCTGATCTAAACCGTTGTTTGTTAACCGTAGGGGGGAATATGGGCTATTTTGATCATGTTTGATAACCAGCAGCAATCTAAACTGTTTTTTTACTAAAATAGATATGCTATTTCGCTATAAACTGAGCCACGTCTTTGGACAAGTTTGTCCAGCCCCAGAACTGTCTCCAATCATAGTAAATATTTTTTTTTATGTATAGGCCTAACCACCCAAGTTTTCGATAGATTTCGCAAACTATCGCGGTTATTGCAGTTGTAATTGGTTTACATCGAAGAAAGAACGCCAATAGTGCTTTATCAGGTAGTATTAAACTGGTAAATACTGCGTTAATTGCGGCAGTTTTAACAGAAAGCAATTTTCATTTTCGGATTTACGAATGGCCAGAGCGGACAAAATTCAGGTAGACTTCGTAAATTATAGTGATTAATTTAGGTGTAATAAATTTGCATCGCGGTTCCAACTATATATCAGTCATTTTGTCATTAAACTGCTAAATAGGCTTCTCTATTTAGCCTGGATAAACCGGGTGTATATTCCATTTAGTTTAATATAAAGAAGAAATTCCGAGTATAGAGAGAATTTTTCGTACTTTAGATCTTTAAATAGTGATAAAAAATATTTATTCAAGTTTAAATCTATTTATCAAAATTGAATGTCATATAAAAGTATAAAATAGCAATCTTCATTTTTTTTACAAATTTTTCACGCATCGGCCCAAGATACCCAAGAACAAAAGTTTTCGCCGATATGGTGATGCGAACACTTTAGGTCAAGTTAAAGGAATAACGTTAATTTACGCCACCACACTCTGGCAATTGTCCCCGAAATAGTAATCACCAAGTTGTAAAGAAGGCCAATCGAAAACCGGGAACTCCCGGCCAATATCTTACGTAAATCCATGCCAGCACTGTACATGTGGGATCTGACGAACTGCACCCTGGTCTACTGAAGAAGCACTTCTTTGTAACGCCGCATCCCGTCTCAACTGGTTCCATACTGAAGAAGAAAAGTGAAAAGCAAAAGTAAATACAGTTAGAAGTCCTGTACTCAAAAGTTTTTTTTACTTTTGCCCTCCGCGAAAATGCTCAGAAGTATATTTTCCTTTTGAGGGAGTCTTCTCATACCGAAGGGCGACGTGCGCCTGGCAGCTAAGTGGACTTAGTCGTATAGCATTGAACAAAAGTTTCCCAACTTAATATAAATATTTTTTTTCGCGAATGTATTCCATCCTTCATGAATAACATATAACAACAAGGGTATAACAAATATGTGTATCTTTCGATATGTGCGAAATATATAGATCCACCCGTGATTACTATAATAAAACGTTTAAAAGTCATACCTTTTTGTATAAAAAGTGGAAATTTATTACGGACCGCCGAAAACTTGCTGAGTTTGATTTGGCCCGCGGAAAAGATTGTCAAACCCTGTTCTAAGCTGTTAAAAGGCGGCTTGGTTGTGCCGATTGTATAGGTTGCGAGTGAAACCAGTGCAAAACACCGAAAAGACAGAAACATATGCCAGACAAAACTTACTTGACATCGTAAAAGCTGTGGACGGACTTGGTAGCCCAACGATTACGGAGATGGTAGGACGGTTTGTCTGTAAAATAAAGTTACCCGTGGTCATTTAATTGTTGATTTAAAGTAATAGAAAGGCTTTTTGAACTTACGACGCTACAAAGTTGCGCCCGATACTTAGGTCGTATTATAAAACACTTTAGCAATATTTAATTTTTTAGGTCCAAATATCTTCGGTTCCATGAAATGGCCTAGTGTCAGTCATTCCTGCGGCAAACCAAGTCTAAGTAAAGTTAAAGCAAAATAAAGTTGGATCAGCAAACGGCTAAAATCATTCGAACATGAGAAATATTCGCAAAACTAGCCCCCAAAACTTAAAAAACAGCAAGCAAGCTATATTTCATTCCAGAACACTGTCTTAAGTGCGTTTGATTTGTAAATTGTGTTTACCTATAAACCAAGGGATGCGTGCGCGTAACAGGACTCGGGAGTCGCCGGAATTGCCCGACCTCGTGATGTTGAGCGAGTTATATTACACTGCTATGAGGGGATTGCTGTATAGTGTACATCCACCCTATTTTCGGGTTGAATTCGAGGCTGTGGAGATGGAGCGGGACTCGAGAGAGTTTTCTGGGCCAACGTCGGACTCGACATTTCGTTCACGCCTGCTGGATTCGGGCTCTAGTGGTTATAAACCGATATAATATTCCTACGTCCAAAAAAATGCGATGTCATAGGTCAGGGATGACGAACCACTGTTTCGGATTTTTAACAGATTTTTAATGACCCACTTGTCTCTCTAGAAATACCGAAATGTTATCAATTATTTTCAGGAAAGGATAAATGTAAAAAAACAATTCTTCGTTTTGTTGCACTATACTGTTTAAATCAGGGCTGTTCAATCTGTGGGTCGTGCAACATTGTTTTAGGGGTGACGATAAAATTGCTGCAGCAATTATTATCTATATTTAGGTTGTTAATATTCATGGAATCCGAAATCAAAAATCGTCCTGAAACCTTGAATTACCAACCTAGACAATAACACTTAAAATGACCTTTGTATATGGCCGTATTTGTCTAATTCTATAGAGGAATCAGGTGGCACTGTATAAAGACAAATTGTATTTAGATTCTCGACAAGCTTTCGCACAACCGTGCTTCATTATGATATACTTTGACCTGATGAAGCACTTAAAATGACACAGCAGCTAAGTTTCGCATGAAATTAGCATATGATTAAATATATGACCCACTTGTGTATTTTGTAAAGATTACGGGCGTATTTGTGACTTGCGCGATGAAAAGGTTCGCCATCCCTGTTACAGGTCCTGTTTCCCGGCGCAAGGAATGCAGGCGCAATTAACACTCACTTTTCGCTTGATTAAATCTTCCGAAGCAGAATAGAAGGTAGAAGCCAGCACGATCGAGCGAAAAGGCCTGTGTCCATCCGGGGCCAACGAAGGTGTTTAATTTCCTCGTAACGGATATCGGCCGCTCGAAAGTACACCTAATCCTATTGTCCTTGTTGCTCCCACTCAGCATGACCAATCCCTGTTACAAAGTTAAGCAACGCTAGTAAGGCTACCTTAAATGATTTTTTTTTCTTTTTTACAGCAAAGATCATATTACAACATAATTCTGGGTTGTCACAAGTCTTTTAATCTTTAAAGTTCTTTGAATTAATTTACGTAAAAATCTTAAAAAACAAACCTTTGAATAGAGTCTCTGAATTTATTTTATTTCTAAATGTGTTCTTAATTGTGTTGGCAATGGCATTAGTACTCTTTTGTTTTTGAAACGTAAAAAAAAAAAAAAAAAACGTTACTCGATTCAATTTTAGGTCTTAATTTTTTTTACTTTGAATATATTTTGAATGTATTTTTTTAAACTGTGTGACAATCCTGCACTTACTAAAACACATATATTCAAAGTATGTGATTATTTATTTTTACAGTAGATCACTGAAAATCTGTGGTTGGATACTTGTGAAGAAGGAAAAGCTAGGAACAAGTGTCGTTAAAATTAGATCATTTCGTTTTTTTTTAAATAGATTAGAATTAGTATTAGATCATTTTTATAGGTTTAAGGCTGTAAAGGGTATCGAAACAAGTCGTTTCGACCAGGGCTGGGGAGCCGGAGCCGGAGCTTGAGCCCGGAGCCCGGAGCTAAGCATTTTCTCTGGAGCCAGAGCCGGAGCCGGAGCCATTGTTATTATTTTTGTGGAGCCGGAGCCGGAGCCATTTTTATTATTTTTGTGGAGCTGGAGCCGGAGCCGGAGCCATTTTTATTATTTTTGTGGAGCTGGAGCCATTTTTCAATTTGTGGTGCTAAAGCTAAGAAATTATATTTTGTTCCATCTCCAACGTTAGTTAGCCAAAGGCAATTTTTAAAACTTGCCATTGAATAAGTGACTGGTGGCACCGGAGCTGGAGCCGGAGTCATTGGGTGTGTGTTTGATGGCTCCGGAGCTGGAGCCGGAGCCAAAGGATTGAGTTTTACGACTCCGGAGCCGGAGCCATTTAATAATTGCCTGATGGCTCCGGAGCTGGAGCCGGAGCTAATGCTATTTTACGGTGGCTCCCCAGCCCTGGTTTCGAACAAAAGTTTTAATTTAAATTCTTTGATTTCGACTGAGAGACTAAAACTGCCATTGAAAAAAGTAGCATTTTTGGTAAATCCGAATTAGATTAGAACTAGAAATAGATCACACAAGCAATTCGCAAATTAGATTAGAATTAGATGCATTTTTCTCTAATTCATTGTATTGGAAAACTAGAATTATCTATGTGTGCAAGTGTTAATGGGACCAGGTTCTCTTACCTCGAGGTGCGTGTCGATTGTCGGTGTCATAAATTGTTGGTTTATGGCGCCGCTCACGACCCGATTTCCGTTGTAGCAAAAGTACACGTCTGCGTTGCGCATATGGGGCTGGGAAGTAAAAGCTACCGACACGTAGCTGTGCGCCGCTGTGGCTGGTCCGCTCAGATCGAACACGTACTTTTGAGAGGTCGGGTTCTGTGGTAGAGAATGCCGGTGTTAGCGGGTCTGCGCTCGCTTAAGGAAGGGATACACTGACGGACCTTATGGCAGTGTTTGTAATGCATTTCGTAAAATAACTTATGTCCATTTGTAAAATAAATTAAATCCACGTCAAGTAATAGTTAGCCTACAGCAAGTCAATTCGAAGTTATCCTTGTAATAAAAACTATTAAAATTCGTCAAACTCTTCCAAATATTAGCAATATTAGAACTAAAAAGTAACTAAACACTCAACATATAGCAAGAAAAATGTTTGATGTACAATATGAGGTTAGCAATTTTACAAAAAACTATCAATAAAAAACAATTGATTTCAACTCAAGTCGTTAGTTCAAAAGGCTTAAGTAAAGTCAGAGTAAAGAGGTCACCAAACTTTTTTTAAGTGCCGGATAACTGTAAAGCAACTGTTTGCCTAGGCATATCAAAATGATTCTATAGAAGTGTGCCAACGGAAAAATTTAACTTATTCGTATTGCACAAAGGCAATCATGGAAAGCTAGACTGCACACTAACCACAAAACTACATATCTAAAAGAAAACAATATGGTATATATACAATACATGTTGCTTTGCCATGTAGTTATGAGAAGCAGACAAATTTATTGCACTAAAATTTACGGCGAATCGTTTGATTTTTTCGTATGCAGCAAGCCTGCAAAAGTTTTAGGACCATGGATGAAATATTGGGACTAACTTTTTACCTTGAATATAATTACACGAAGGAAACGTGAAGTATTGTATAATCAAACATAAACATGAATGACTTTATGGAGTTGTCGTTTAGTTAAATTGTCGGATGTAGGACATATTTGCCGAACAAAATGACTTACGAAGCTCCAAGTAAGGGAGACGCACTTCTTCGAGTTTGCCCCGCATTCGCCGTTGTCTATCGTCTGCTGTGACAGTTGACTAGAAACAGTTAGTAATCTTAGTTAGCTACAGTTATGTAAATTTGGCATTTGTGCATGCGATTTTGTTGATTGGCAATATGTGCGTTTCTCTACAACGATTTACCATCACACTAATATCTTAGTAAAACATGTTTTGTTGTTGCGTAAAGGCACTTTTTCGCATGAACTTTTGTTTGGTATTGTCTCTGGAACCCTGACCGAATTCGTACGTGGCATTCACCAATTTTGTGTTTTATTAAACTTGCAATCTTTGCTTTAGTGATGGATTTGACACTAGGCAACCTTTCACGGAAGCTGAAATGTGCTAGCTTGAGGTTTTCTAGTGACCACGTTACATAACTTTCGGCAGCCGCTTCGGGCGTCGGGAATTTAGCCACGTCGAGACAAAAAACCACGCTTCCAAATAAGGAACATTCTGCACACTTTCACTGTGAGCAGATCTGCATTTTCATTAGGCAACAGGCCCTTGGGCGTCTATAGAAATTGACATCTAAACATGCGTGTACATATCTTATATAATATACACACACATCGTGGTGAAAGTAGAAGAATATATTAAAATAATTCTTGGCGGAACGCATGGAAATTTGCAGAGATGACGTCACAAACTACGTCATAATGGGACGTCTAAATCAAGTCATCTTATATGACAACCAATGTTATCGTGCGATTGAAGGTAAAACTTTTCGATTAAAATCGTAGTTGAAATAAATTCGAACTTTAAATAAATTTAAGGAGATGTAAATTCCTACTTTAAATTATTTAAGGTTTCGGGTTGGCCTGGTTGAAAAAATGACATATAGGCTACTTTTTACCGGAACGGCGTATTTGAAAAAAATATTTTACCGTTCCTATACGTTCCAAAAGCAATTATTTTTACTGGAAAGCTGATCCGGATTACTTTCACCATTGACACACATGGAAATGTTCTTTTCGTGAAATAAAAGGGTAATTTGGCCAGGAATAAAAAAGGAGAGTTTATCAGTTCATAAAAGAGAGCACACAAACTCTGACTTAATTGACTCTGACTTAAATCTTAATTGAGTTGATCGTGTAGCGGCGCTCTATTTACCGACGCACTCAGTAATACTCCACCGAACCGGACATACTGCCTTTTTCCTTTCGTTCTTTTCCTCTGCATTGCATTGTGTAATCGTCTGCCCTTTTTTCGCTGAACACAAACTCGAAGCAATACAGAAAGCGTCTCGCTTCAATCGACGTATTTACAGTTGAAAATAAAGTTTTCCCTCTTGTTCAAATCAGGAATTTTCAAGCTGTGTGCCGCGTTTTAGTGAATCGAAATATGTTATTAATCAAGCTTAAATTCGCGTTCAATTAAACCAATTAGTGTGATCTTTTGGAAAACAGGAATACCCCTAAAAAGCTGTTCATCGTTCGTTCATCTTAAATTGTTCGTGTTAAACAAAATGAATAACGTTGGAAATTATGTTTTTTATTATTGTTTAAGTATATTAATATGATGCTAGCTAGAATATGCCACTTAATTTTATTTTTATAAACATTACACTTAATAACGTACCTCAACTTAGCTATATCTATATTACGCTAAAAAAGAATGTTGGGCCTACTACTAAAAGTAAGTTTATGTTGTGTTTTGCAAATAGGAACATGATTGTTTAGGTACGTATTAAGTGTTATATTTAGAAAAAAAAGGTTAGGTGTTATATTTATTAAGCTATAAAAACAACTTTCTTACGGTTCAGGTGCATCTTCGGTAACCAAATTGAAGGCCTTTAACGCCAAATATCTGTCATCGTAATGGTATAGAAGAATCTCGCCTAAAAACAAAATATATTGTTAGGCTATATTTATAACAATGCGGCGACTTCTCTGTAATCCAGGGGTCGGCAACCCCTCAACACTTTGCTGCCTCTGTAAATGAAATTAAACGTTTTATGTGCGAAAAATATCCAAGGCCTGCCTAATTCACAGTTGTTCTAACATTTTAATAACACAATTCTTAGTTATCATTTTGTGCGGCCCGCAGAGATCTTTTTAAGTTTGGTTTTGGCCCGCGACTGGGAAAAGGTTGCCGACCCCTGCTGTAATCTAATGAATTATGATTAGAGCCATTTGATAAAACACCGATTCAAAAAAGAGAAAATTATTATTATTGTAGAATCAGGGGATCAGAAGGACGATTCACATTATATAAATAAACACCTCGATTTTCATTTTTGGTAAACTGCAATGTTTGTCACACATTTTAACGTGCTGTTGTTTGAACTGAGATGTCAAATATAGATAATAGCTCTTGATTTCGCGTTAACAATTTTGCTTACATAGTTTTTTCACAATCTTGCTTACACAGATTAATAGTTTTTGTAACAAAAAAAAAAAAAAAAAAAAAAAGGTGAAGAGCATGTGCAACGCAAACTTACTCCAAAATCGTTTTTATTTTGCATGAAGAAGTCAGGGTCACTTACCTATAGTTAGACACTCTATTAAAGTCTGCCACCAGCCAATTAAAATATAAAAAAAAACATGCTTTTAACAGCTGTACCATCTACATTTCCTCTGGCCACGAGCACCCAATAGGAGTTGGTCTCGAGATCAAACATCTCCTCTTGGTCCATCGAAATATTCTTTTCGATGCTCGCTATTCGATCAAAGGTGCAAGAGACAAAGCCGTCGACATTGGTGTGCTGGACGTTATCCACTCCAGCCTAAACGTGATTATCAAAGGGAATGTAATAAGTCCCGTTTGAATAGCAATTAAGAGGTGAGACCGTATCACTTGATGAAGACAGTTTACCGGTACTTTGCCAATAAAAGCTTATATGATGAAATCGAACCATACATTGTACAAAAGATGATTACAAAAGTCTGTAGGGTTTATCATCAAAAGAAAATACGGTAACAGCATTCAAATCGTTAAACTGTTCATGTGACATTTAAATGCCTAATATTTCCATGTTTTCAATAATTCCTTAACCTGCGAATTTTAAAACGAGGCTATTTAAATTCCACCAATTTATTCTTAGTAGTTAATAGCACCGAACCAGCGCTCTTCAACTTTTCTGTCACAGTTTGTCATTTTGATCCGATATATATTTGGGTGTACAGTGTGTCCGGTTGAAGATTACTGCACTAAATAACGTAATATTTCGCTTCAACAAGGGATTTTGTAACTGTAGGTGAGCAATTTGAATGTTTGCTTTAAGCTGTTATTTTGGACTGTTTTAATCTAAAAAGACACTAACCACTTTTCAATCGTTAAACGTTTATAGTTAATATTTGAACGCCTAATATTCACTAAAATCTTAAATAAAATGTTGACAACCATTTGTATTACCTTTTAAAACAAGGCAATACATTTGGGTATACAGTTTGTCCGGTTAAAAATCACTAACCTTAGCTGCTCAACAACCACCGGCGTATACAACACAGGCAAGCACATCGCACGAACACAGCAACAAAGTACTTACAGGCAGGCTAGCCTGCATGGTCGGCGGGTTGTGCAGTTCCTTTAGCGACCCCGAGCTAAGACCAGTTGCAGTGCAGACGTACAGGTCGGAATCGGCCATCTCCGGTCGTAGACCGAACGCTACTCCAACGTAACCACCCTTTCCACTCACTTCCATCGTGAACTTGCGATCGACCGCGTCCTGTAAAAAGTAAGTGCTGATTAAAACGACAGTCTTGTAGACAAGTCATTTTGAAATGACTTAGGCCCCAGTCGAGTCATTTGTAAATTAACTTGAGTCCAAGTCAAGTCCCAGTCAAATCATAATTAGAGCAAGTCAACTTCAAGTCAAGTCCTTGTTATAGAAATAAAATGTTAAACTATTAGATTTTTTTAAATCGTATGATTACGAGCAATACCTGAACTAAAAAATAAGAAAAACGCAAATATAGCAAGTGAATTGTTTTATGTGCAAAAATTTGGATAAATAGCTTAATATAATAAAAATTATTTAAAGAAAAAAACTTCATTTTCACCCAATTTATTTGTCGAAAAGACTTAAGTCAAGTCATTTGTCCTAAAGACATAAGTCAAGTCAAGTCATTTTGCCCAAATGACTTAGGTCAAGACAAGTCATTTGAAAACAGTGACTTAAGTGCACTAAAGTCAAGTCATTAACTGAAGTCATTACAACACTATGAAACGTCGTTGTCGGAACGAAACTTTTTGGTAAGAAAAAGCCGAACGGGTGGCCGAGGCGTGTATTTTATTCGCATATTTTTAAGTAGTTTACTCCGTGTTCTATTCCGGTAACCGGTATTTTGGTCAAACAGTGTCTTTTCGACCCGATAACGAATACTGTGATCAGATAAGCAAAATTTATAAAATAGAAAACGGAAATTTTTTTAGGCCATAAGGCAAAAAGACCTTTTCAGGTTAGGGTTTCTGGATCAAAAAGCTTGTTGCTGGATATTTCTACTCAAGTAGAAAACTCTGCTTCTGATCGCAAAACATAGCTGAAAAGTAGGCTACATATTAATTTGGTTTCGGATCGGTACCAATACTACTCTTTGTAGGCCTATCCTTAACTTTAAATAGAAGTCTCTAAACACATCATCGCCATTTTGTTACCTATACAAGTTTTTGCTTCTTTTTAATGGGTTATACGATGGTTTCTCCTTGAAGGGGTGTACCTTTGTCTTTTAAACAGTGACCTCAACAATGCAAAAAAATATATCTTTTAAATTTTTAGGAAAGGATTTGTAACAACCTATGTGATTGGGTATGCATAATTTTTCGCTAATTTCAACATACTGAAAGCTTTGTGTGTTAAAGACGCGCGAGTATTGCCTTACGATTTTTACTAACATGTTCTAACTAGCCCGACGCATTAAAAGTATGATAAAACAAATTTCCATCGTTTTCATTGTCTAAATACGTATTAGGCTATAGCAAATTTCCAACTGCTAAGTTTCGATAGGTCAATAAGCCTGTCTATCAAGGATTTGTATGCAAGACAAAACAGGTTAAACTGCATGTGTAGCCTAAGTTGAGGAGCGACCGAGGACGGATGTGCGAATTTCACCGCAAGCCAGACTTTTCTTGGGAAATCATTAAAAGATCTACAGATTTCGGTGTGTACCCTGGGGGCTTCTGGTGTATACTGCGATATGCGAATCGTTTGAGTTAATTGATTGTTCAAGGGCAAATGTGTATCAATGCTACAGTAAAATATGAAAATTATTGCTTTCTGCCCCGTGCGCTATTAAACATCAATTCCTTCTTTACTGGTTTCTGTCCGGGTGACTAAGTCAAATGGCTTTAAATTGAAAAAGATACAAAGCTATTGGATATTCTAGACTGGGCAATCGAGTGCTACAAGAACTAAAAGTGATCTTATTTAGTTTTGCACTCAAATTAAACCAGCAAAAAAGAAGAAAAACTTAAAGAATTAGTTAGGATAAGACAAAGGCATTCGGTTTAAACCATTTCGGATTTTGTTATAGCAAAATTTGTTTGGATAAAGTTTGTGAATGAAATGTTATAAAAAGTCACAATAAATGGATGCGTTTTAATGCGCATGAAATAAACATTTCATATCTTACAAGTATAGTTTAACGATTAATCCATTTGCACAACTGTAAAATTAAACGGTGAAACGTTAACCAATATTTCAAGGTGCTCGATTTAATGCTACAAAAAGGTTTGACAAATAAGTTTAATGAATATATATTACCACCACAAGAAAACAGTTTTTGTGTATGTTTTGTAGTTAAAATCGTGTTGTCAACTTCCGTCATAAAGAAGAAAAATTAGTTGTGCATTAACAAGTCGTCTACTTTAAAGGAAATAAATCACCTGAGAGCTGTTTGGAGCGTTTTGGCTACAACTTATGTCATCATCGGGGTAAGAATGCAACGAAGTTATTGTGGAAAAATTTAACAAACCAATGAGTAACCTGAAGGATAAGAAGTGCATCCTCAAATCCCGGTCGTTTCGCCAACAACCCATGTTTACAAATAAAACTTCTAACCTTTTTGGCCCAAAATCGTTTTGTTTTATGCCGAATTAAAACTACACAAACCAATCGTATGATTTCATCCCGAATTGCGTCAATCAATTCGCAAAATGGTCCGGCACGTGTTTTGCTGTCGTTTTCGCAAGACGATATTTTGAAGAAGGAAAAAGCCCCCTCGAAGTGTCTCTTCCGCGAAAATCGAACCGGTGATGACACGCCATTTCGTAAGCCAGCAGACAACAACAAGATTTCGACCTCAGATTAACGTTCAGTCCGAACGCCTGGCGCTTAGTCATTGCCGAATGAGCCCCCGGGGCCTTGGCTGCCCTTCACTCTTGCCATCTTTAAATTACAATGAAGAGCCATTTGTGACCGACACTGGATTATGCCCTGTTGCACATGTCGCGTTCAATGGTAAACATCATTCGGCGCTAATGTCAGCTTGAAACGGACTGTACCTTTTCGTAATTTATTGTCCACTTTGAAATACTTTAATGTCACATTATCCTTTGCATTCTGCAAAACATTCGCAAAGGGAATGACAAACTCATTGTAACACAAAATACGACGAGATTTCTCACAACAAGGATATGATGTTTAAGGGGTGGGCTTGTTTGGTAGGTATTTTTTCCGTTTGGAAGAATTCCTGATTACTTTTAAGGTTTAAAATTCCTTTCGCACCTTTCAAAACTGGGGCAACGTGGATTTGAACACTTTCGATTTACGCTCGGTGTACATGAAAACTCAAGTTTGTTCGTTCAGATAGGCTTGTTACAATAGAGCAACGACGTGTAAGGAGGTAGCCCTGTTTAAACAAATGTTTTGTTTTCAGAATGTTTACTAACATGTTTTACCTATAGCCGGATAAGTGTGCCAAAAAATTTCATCATTTCCAATGTCTGAATACGGATTTTTTTTATAGCCACCTTTATTGGTTCAATAGTACAAATTAAAGTATTTTGAATGTGATCGAATTTAAACTTGTTTGAATGTTGGAGAATGCATTACTACTAAATATCCATGACACAAATTAGTTGTAACATTGCATAACTTTGCCTTGCGCTGGGATTTAGCATTAAAATAAGGACAGTTCAATTGTGTATGGCGATGCAATTAATTACGCCCGCCTGCCAGTTTTTTAAAAGGAAAACGGATTAGACTCTTTGTGGTCCAATGCCGGCGACGTAACATTTCCAAAAAAACTTTAATAAACTACAAATCAATACAGCCTAATGGAATTTGATTTGCAAGTGGTTTTCACAATTAATCAGTTCAATATTTTTTCTTGTAAACGTTTTATTTCATTTTAAAACAAAACAAGATAAATGTTTTATAAGAGTTTGATGTAGAATAACAAACAGATGTACAATACCTACAGGTTAAAATGAAGTCAGCCAACTTAACCATTTATTTCTCATTTTTTCTACAATTTTTTTTCCTTTTGTTCGTATCACTTTAAAGAAGAAAATAGCAAGAAATTAATGACACTATATAGTCCAACCTCGTAAGGTCTCCAAATACAATCACAATGCGGAATGGTATTACTTACTTTTCTAAAAGGTTGCTTCACGATTCATGTGCTATTTACGGTCTTATACCATGAAAGCTTTGCCCTCAGTTGGCCTATTGGAACTCTCTATTCTGTCTATGGCGTCAAATCCGCGTTTTAATGTGTTTTTTCTAGGTTTATGTCGTCGTGAAATTGTTGTGCTTAATGTCGATGGCCCTGGCAAAATAAGGCTTTGCGCGCGCATGACTAACCGTTCGGCAAGTTATAGAACTAGAACGATATACTTTAACAATTAAAAGCATGAAATCTTGCGGATGTCAAACTAAAATATTTTATCAGTAAATTGTTTGCAATTTTGGATACCTTATCAAAACCTAAAAAATAAACAAATAACAAACTAAATGACATAATAATACGTAAAATCTCGTTAGGTGTTGGAAAATTAGGCATTGTAATTTTTTGAACTTAGTGTTTATAAATCGAACACCGGTTGGTCAAGGATAAATGAACTGGTCTAACTAGAAATGTAACAAAAGAATACGTATTGTTTATAACAGACCAAACAAACCGCTGTCTCGTGAAAGAAATCTATTAAAAGTTCGCCTTTACCTGGCAAGCCAATTATATCAGTAGCGAAAATGTTATAGGAAGGTACAATAAAATCTACGCTTGAAAAATACGTTTTCTATCGTGCAAGTTATTTATTCGACCTAATAAATAAACCTGAAGGGTGAAAAATGTTTTCTGACATTACGTTTACAGGCGTTTCGGCAAAAACTCATGCCATCAATAGGGTAAGAATTAAATGAAGTTTTGCCATAAGTTGTTGCCGAACCTTCTTAAAACAGAAAATATGTCAATTTAATGTAACATTATGAAATCTTTCACAGTTTGTTCAATTTTCGATCTACACATATTATGATAGGTGGATGTTCAATTTCTCCACCACACCTTACAACTGACTCTGAACTACACCCAGAGTCAACGCGAAGTGTTACATTTCATCCAGGTTACCCAAACAGAAGTTTCTGTCATCGCTACCATGGCGGACGCCTTTGCAAATGTCTAGTTTCTCACCCAAATGCCTCAACGCCAAATACATAGAGATCCAGCGGAATCAAATAAGCCGGTGCACTTACCCAAGATGAAGAGAAGAAGATGCAGTTCTCCTGGTCGGGAGAGCATCCGTACGGGAACGTGAGGCACTTCTTGGTGGTCTTGCATCCGTCGGTGCTTGGGAGAGCCATGGCTCCTTCCAGGCAAAACGCGGCTGCCAAGACGGCAATTGCAGCCGTAAGTTTCAGCTTCATGTTAAGCTTTTGTGTCTTTGTCTTATCTATATGCGATTGGTAAAGTCTGGACGTCCTTTGCAGATAAGGTGCCTGGACGGTTTGAGAGTGCTTAACCGGTTGCGCCGACTTGGGCCGAAAACCGCAAGAGAAAGGTTGCCGCTCTTTCTTTCTGCCTTTTCTTTTTGCAAATGGCCCGCAGCGTATGTACGTCAATGGCCTATTGCAGCCGCTACCCAGCACGCGAGGTTTGCTTTACCGCGAAGCGGCCAACGAAATGCGACACACTTGGCAAACTCTTTTCGGTATAAATTTACTCTTTTGGCACCGATTACTTGTTGCTGTCAACCTCTATTCATTTGCTGTTTATAGACCCCTTGTCGCAAATTCATCACAAAACTTTGCATCTATTCTTTGAAGTGCTTCGAAATCTGCCACTAATCCTGGTGCTCTTTAAAAAGAAAATTTGGGTTTGCTTGGGGGTTGCGTTAATTTGTTAGAGCTGACTTCGTGCATTGACATCAAATTTGAGTAACCTGCTATTTTTGGTCCAAAAAATATAATTTTGAAATTTAATTTAAACACAGTTCATTTAAAGAGAAGGCGCCAACGTTTTTTTATAATTATACTCCTTTGTTTGATAACATTTATTCCATGTTTTTAAGTATGCCATTACACTAAGATTTCACATGGCTTTCATAGAGCCCCTAAAACTAGTTTGTGTACCTCCGAGGAATCAACATATTATAGTTTACCCTGTTTTTTGAGAATTGTGAAAATATGTCCCGTTTTAGGAAGTAAGTGCATGAGATAAAAACACGAAATATTTCACGCCATTTTATATACCAAATATGTGTTTAGTTTGTTTAAAAGGTAGCCTTTAACGTTGGGTAAAATATCTACACATTTGAAAAAAGATAAAATTCATAAAAGCGGTAATACAAACAGTCGGACATTTATGTGGATTTGCTGTTGTTAACTATGTGTTGCGATAACAAGAAATACATTTTAACAATTAAACACTTGACAAAAAAAACAGTTTAAAACAAATTTAAAAATATATTGTAAAATAAACGCTCTTTTTGTCGGCTATATGACAAAATAAATGCTGTTAAAAACTTGATGGCCGTGTTTAGTTTATTTTGCAATAGCTAAAGCACACCTGTCTGCTAAGATCGGTAGCTTTCGGTAAATGCCCTTCAGCGAAACGTCCACTTGTGTTTATAACCGCGAGCAATTTGTTCTTGATATTGATGCAGGCTATATAACGAATTAAGTTGTAAAGCAGTTTTTTTCACCACATATAGATTATAAGAAAATAAAATCGTTACTAAACAAAAACCAGGGAGTCGAACCGTTTAACCATTCCAGTTCAGGTTCGGTTCGGGTTCAAGGATATTTTTTAAATCCGGTTTAGTTTCGGTTTCGGCTGAGGCAATTTAAAATTTCCGTTTTGACTTCAGTTCGATTAAACTTGTTTTCAAAACCGGGTTATAAAGTTCCGGTTCGGATACAATAAGAATGGAGAATAATAAATTTGTAGCTCAAATTCAATCTAAGTTTTATGACGTAGGTCTATTAAAACAAGTAGATCCAAACATAACTGAAAAATAAAAAGGAACGTTTAATATATACAAATTCGAACATGACATAACTTGACTCTGTAAAATTGGTAATACCCTTATTTGAAAAGTTAGCATATTTTAAAATAATTAATAAAGGAAAAAAACTTATTTCTATGATTCAAAATCATTTAGGCCTAAACCCATTCCTTTTTGCTTTAAAGCCTTTTGCTTTAAAACGGTATTAAAATTTAAACACTTAGTGGCGGAAAAGATCCATGCTTTGCCAATTAATTTCATGCGAAGGTACCTTTTTCTACATTTTAATTGTTTATTTGTCTGTTTTTTTTCAATTATGACAGCGTATGGATGAATTATGACAGCGTATGGATTGCTGCATATGTTATTTATTTGTAAAAGTACGGTAGCCTACATATTCTCAACGAGTTTGCGCGATGGACAGAAATGCAGGCATAAAGTTTTCGTATTACCTGTAAAATCTTAAGATTCCAATGCAGAAACCCACATAAACAAATATTTAGTGTTAAGAGGACTTTAATATTATTGCATTAGGCGACTTAAGAATGGCAACACAAAAAATATCACACATAAACGACAGCTTATAAATGTTGTCATGGCGGTGGTTATAAACATTTGTTCTTTAAACAAACTCTTGCCCATTTGCAATGCTTGTAGAATATGATTTCGATTTCACTATCAAATTTTTCAAGCCTTGTGAGGTGCTATTGTAGTTGTCACCAAATATGGACTCGATATGCAATGAACCGACCGTAAGTTATTACCGGATCAATCTGTTTAAAATTTACGTTTGTTTAGTTTCATTAGTAAGCAAACTAAAAAGTGTTGACCCATTCGATATAGACCATCTCACTTTCTGTGTTAATTTTATTTGAAAGCAATGCCTGCAGGGCAGGATTATGGCTAAGTTGACATCCATTGTAAAATGTCTTTTTCAGGCAGTGTTATAATTGCCCATATGACTTTTACTTAACTCATTTGTCACGTATCTCAGTATCACATTAGGCTAATTAAGTGTTTTTCATTAAAAAATATTTTAAATTTGGATAGTTTAACGATTTGTTTTTTTCATTATTTTACTTTTATGCCTATTTTAAGACTTGACATTTAAAAAAGACTTGCTCTCATAATGACTTGAGCAACCAATGATTTGACCTGTAGCTTTTCGCATTGAAATCATCGAGGCGTGATAAGAGTAAGTCAAGCGTAACCAGTTTTTCTTATATAAAGACACCGCTTTCACAGCTGTCCTGTGATGTCAGTCTCTCGTTCTCGATAGGTGAGCGCCGAGTGGTTCTACTTTTCTAACTTGGTTCACGATCCTTCAGTCTTTATTGGTATGTTGAAATGTTATGCACTCTGAGGACAGTATAATATTGCATTTTTTAGTTTGTGTGTAGTGCTTTAGGTAATGTTTCTGTTTCTCGACCTATCGCCTTCGACTACAGTAGTTCACATCGCTAAATTTATTAAGACAGGTGCATGCAGTCTGCAGAGCAAAATTTCTATTAAATTTGACAAACTGTTGGAAAAATGCAAAGACTTGGCTGGGCCGCCACCTATGCGCTGTTTGACCGATATATTTTTTGCTTAGCATTGGGTTTGCTGCTAAAAAATATTGAGAATCACTGTTTTAAGTGTACTGTGTATGAGACATCAAATAAATATGGTTTGTGTATAACAGGTAGTTGCCAGATTGGAAACTGTTGATATTGCATGGGGAAGATATTTATGTAGCCTATAATTACGCTGCTGTAATAAAGTTAGAATTAAAATTTTCATCACTTTATGCACAGATGTTGAGTGTGCAGTGTCAAGTTTTGAGGTGTGCAATCAAGTATTTAACACCTGTTGAAGTTTAACATCATATCACAATTCAACATTTTCTAAATTTTAAATGTGCAATGTGCTAATTTAAGTGTGCACACTAATTGCTTTTTAAAAAATATTGGATGTGCACCTGTCACAAAATTCTGACTGGCCTTGTGTTAGGATTATTTTTTCATGATCAACATTAAAACAAAATTAAAGCCATAACAGACGAAATGATGCCATGCTAATTGCAAACACAGTTTGTTTAATATCAAAAACTAGTTAAACAATTGAGTTATCGCACCTTATCACCTATGAAGAATAACCAGGAGAACCTTTTTTTACACTAAAATTAAGAACAGAATACAATTTAAAGTAATCTAAAAAATCTACAAAAACTTTTTTATTGATTTATGCTGTTTAAATTGATTTATATGCCATAAAGTTGCCACTCTAGGTAGTTTGTTGCCCTTGTGCCACATAACTTTGTAACCACATTTAAAAAAAAATCAACTGATACATAACAAATAATTTGTATGTTTATTAAATATTTTTTTGTGTTTTAACTTATGTTAGGTGTTTCAGTAATTGTACCACCTGTAAATATGCTCAGAATGTTTGCTCGACAAGCTTTTGCGACTTTTGTTTTGTTGTCATTACTGCAAGCTTCGTTTGCTATTGACGATACTGGATGTGGAACAACAAAAAACTGTGTGCGATACCCGGAAAACTGTGTGCTTACGGATAGCACATGCATGTTCTTCTCCTTCATACTGGTATGTATAGAAAATAGACACTGTGTTTACCTTTATGATTGATTGTTGTGGGAGTTATATTATACTTGGATTACTAATATAGACAAAATATGAATAGCAAAGCGAAATAGGTAAAAAATAGCTTGCATATGAATGACAAAGCCAAAAAGTTAAAAAAATAGCGTAAATATTAATAGCAAAGCCAAATAGAATAAATCTTAAGGAAGATATCAGTTAAGTGTTTTTTTCTTCCTAATGAATAATAACTTTTTTTGTGCAGAATCTATGTTAACAACCTAGTTTACACATTCAAACTGTACTGCTCTCACCTGGTTTAGTGATTTTGTTAGGACAGGGTTTTAACTAAACCTTACATGTAACAGAAATTAATCCAAATGTTGTAAGTGTGTGTTAGATAAAAAAGATTTATTTGTACATATTTTAATTATATATTTGATCAGTATAACCCTACATTACATTATTCATCTGTTTTTGCGTTAATTGAGTACTATAATATATATATATAGTACTTTTTACAACATCTTTTGTGTTGTTGTATGTTTAATGCCATGTTTGTTAAAATATTTGTACAGAAACTGATTTATAAAAAATTCGCAAGGTCTCCTTCATCGCTTGAAAGCTATAAAAAGGCACTTGAGGGTCAGACAAAGTTTGCTGACTTACATAACGTTCGCAACATTAAATGCGACCTTAGCAAGACACTAAGCTATTTGTGGTACCTTTTCCTATCAACAAATTGTTCCCTGACCATAGAGTTAAAACATTTCTCCGTTCAGCACTTTGCGCAATCACATATCATTCATCACGTCAGGTTTTGCCTATAGTAGTAGTGCGAAATGTAGTTCGATTTCCCTCTAATAATATACCAGCCAGTCCGTGCTCCCAAGCTTGACTCACGGCAGACCAACGCCCAGATTACAGCAAAGTCTGGCCACATTCGTGCGCCAGGCAGACTTTTTTTAGGCACAACTGACCGACGCTCTGCGCTGAGCCCTGTAACTGTGACTTGGCAGAAATGGATTGGTCGTCAGGCGTACTACCCCCGCGCCCATTCACCCTTCGTTCAAAGAACAATGCTAGGTTGACGTCGCCCTTCGCTGCTTCGCGTTACCATTGTTCGCAGGGGTTCGTTCTGTGTTATTTGTCCGCTTCATGAAACGTACGCGCAAACATACCAACCGTTGGTGATAATTCATCACCGACATTTGCGTTTCCGTTGAAAAAAATTGCCAGTCGAAAGCGGTTTGTTCGCGTTTGTATTGTTTCGTTTTGCGTGTGCGCGTCTTCCTGTGTTGAATGCCCACGGCAAACTTAACGACTAGCTGTTTTTAATGTAGCGCAGCATTTCTACTTGACTGGTTCTCTCCCTCGTTTCAGGTCCATTAATATTCATGTCCTTTTAGTTTTCCCGCTGACGCGAAATTGTTCAGTCACTGCATAAACAATGTGTGCGTTAGCAACCGAAAAATATTAATACTTAGTAATTAACAGGACAACCATTTTAAGTGGAATAATGCTTTTCTAAAACATCTTCTATATGCCGTTGTTTTTTACCTGATATGAATGTTCGTATCTTTTGATGTTGAATTACATAAACAACCCTAACGTTAGATAACTTTCTAAATTATTGTCGGATTTTAGATACGATTATAGCGTTCCGTGTACAATGCTCCATGCGAAACTGAAGGCTGCAGTACAACTTATGTCATGACGATGCAGATTTATTTCATTTTAACTTAGAAAAGTAAAAAAAGTAGAGTAATTACACAACAGGACGGGCGAAAACCTTTTCAATCGAGATATCCCTTGAAACAAAAAGGTTTAGAGAAATATTCGAGAAATGCTGACAAGAAAGGGCGTATAAGTTAAAACTTTAAACATGTGCTTTACGATTCTTAATTAACGGTAGAAAATGTCAACGAAAGAGGTGAAAAGCTGAAAAAAGCAAATAATAGGAAGACGCGATTTAAACGATAAACTATAATTTTTTCCGAACAAAACACCTAAAGCAGAGCTGTGGAGTCGGTTAAAAAAAAGTATGGCATTGCACCTTCCCGATTTACGGATTGCGGCATTACCGGGGTTTGGCACGTCGAAATTGCACGTATAGGACTCGGGAGTTTAGACTCGAATATTCCCATGTAGTCTAGTCTTAGGTCCTAAATCAGACTCAAACAAAATAAACCCGTCTAGTCCTGAGTCGTACTCTGACTCAGCAGCCCCGTAAAATTCAGACAAACCCGTCTATGTACATCAGGGCCCACCACGAACGAAGTCAAATCAATACCTTTATTTTAGAACCCGAGCACCAGCATGTTCACGATGGAGTTGAGAGGGAGTACCGGCGGTGGAACCAACTACGTGGCCGTGGCCTTCGCCCCTGCCAGCCAGATGGCCAACGCCGAGCTCTATTACTGCACCGGTTCCACTCTGGGCTCGGGCTCTATAAACGGACGATTCGGCCAGCCCAGTCAAGACGGCAGCCTTGTGGTGAGTAATCTTGACATTTTCGAATATTTTTTCAATCTTTTAAGGCGGATAGGGACGGTTGCTTGTTTCCTATACGTTGCGGCGTTGCTATAAAGCAGTGGTTCTTGACAGGCATGCCGCGGCGCCCTGGTGAAGTGCCGATAAGTATTTACGAATTTTTAAGAATCTGATTCTTACTTAATAGGTAAGCTTCTTTTTACAACTGTTTGTGTACCATTAAAGATTATTAATTATTATAAAAAAAGCAAAAAAATCGAAAAATTTGACATAAAATTGCTGTTAATCCCAAAGATTTCGCTTTGTTGCGGAATTTAGTTTAGGCTGTGCATAGCTCCATTTAGGTTGCACATAAAAGTTAAAACACCATACAAAGATCAATTTTAAAAACAAAATAAAACGAACCAAATTCGAAATGCAAAGTAGCTTCTTCATTGTTTTTAAGCTGTCACAGTTTGGGCATAATTATAATTGTTATTGTCGTAATGAACCATAAATAACGTAAAAACAAGTATTTTTAAAACCTTGTCGCATCCTGGTGGTATCCATGTTTGTTTTGCTTGGCAATCTCCCCATAGCTACCTGCTGCCGATTCGAATACATGGGCTACGACTACATCATTCTCGAACAAAAGTCACAATATGCCATCATTTCTCTTCGTTTAAAATAGACTGTATTCTTTGTTTGCCTCGCTCCGTGGTTCCCAACCTGTATTGCACGTTCCATTCGTGTGCGATAGCTTTTCAGGTTAATCCAGCTTTAATACGAAGTTTCAAAAAATAAAGAATAAGCAACTATTAATAAAATTAAACGCAATGATGATAATATATTTTGCGACTGCAGGAAATTATATTATCTGTTTACCGCATAACGTCGACGTTATTATCTAAAATTGCCGGATATTGCAGGGCAAATAATTTTTTTTCAATTTGTTGGTTTGGATGGGCATACTTAAATTTGGGTTAATAGTTGTATATTTTTTTAAGCAAGGGGGCCGCAGCAACAGTTAAAGCCACTACTGTGGTACGCGGCAAAAAAGCGAACGACTCGTTTGGCTGAGCCATAGAATCGCGTGGATTTTTTTTCGTTTTCGCATCGGTCCTGCTTAACTGCAACACATGTTTTGTTTTCACTGAACAGAAATGCCCCTACTTTTGTGACAACTACTTCTAATACAGGGGTTGCCACCAAGTCTTGGATGGATTTGCGCACTAAAAAGCCTTAAACTATATGTTTTTCCGAAAGTCCAAAAATAAGCTTTGAATTAATTTTGTGTGCAGCTTGAGTTATGAGTTTAGAAAAAGTGCCATTGCAAAACTATTTAAATATATTTGTTATTAATTGGGCCATGGCGTTGATATTGGACTATAAAAAAATGTATTTAAAACATGTCCAGTGATACAATTTCAGGTACAGGCTTCGAATGTCCTAAACCTATTTTATAAAAAATGTGGCAACCCTGCAATACAGTCGGCAGTAGTTAGCAGTAGTTAGCAGTTTAACTGGCGAAGTGTATTTTGTTGCGGCTGATACGCAGTGACAATTAAAAAAAACTAGGTGTAACGCGGCAAGAAAAAAGCAAAACAGGTGAATGAATTGTATACCCAATCAGCTAGTATTTTTCGGCGTTTACACGTGAATCCAGAAAAACGGCAACAACGCATCAGCGTATTTCTGACTACTCCACTAAATTACAATATACGTACAATTATTCACCATTACAGACGGGCGTTGCGAGCACTTTAACTGAAACAAACGGAGGCGTGGCCGAATGCACCTTCACCAGAACACTGATCATCACGAGGGACGTGAACAGCGCATCTACCACTTTTAACATGGACACCACGGAGTACTTTATCCTGCTAGCCCACGGGGCCTTTACAGGTAAAAGACCAGCGGTTTGGCTGCGAGATTTTTGTGGGTTAAATTTTTGCGTCGTGATTTCTGATGTGCGGTATGTTGTGGTGTGAATTTTCTTCATTTTGTTAATAACTCGCTTTGACTCTGGGTTAACGTTTTTGAAACTGAGGCTTGCGCAGTTTTAGGGTTCGCTAATTGACCCACGTCAAATGTAAACATCTGTTCCATTCATATCTATAAATTGTATTTTTCTTATGTAAATTTTAAATTTAACATGAACACAATAAATTTAACGTAAAAAACGAATTTCACATTACTTAAAAAGTATAGGTCGAAGCAGAAAACGAAAAATGCCCTGTGTGTGATGGCAAACGTAAAAAGTGACCCGAGCATTTTAATCAATTTAAAGAGGTTGCAGACTTAGGTTTGCGATGATCTGTTCGAGTCCAAGTGATGTTTATTTTTCGGTTATAGCTCGCAAAAAGTACCCCGACATAGTCTACTACATTCGTTAACATCTCCTAAAGCAGTGTTTCTTAACCTGTTTAGCGCTCGTACCATTTGAGATTTCTTGAAATTTTCTCGTACCCCTGCCTACAATGGCCGACGGAAGAAAAAATTGTAATAATAGAAATCAAAATTAAAATCAATGTATTTACAACTTATGTGTTGAATGCATGCGTTAAATACAGTATTTTGAAGAATATTTACAAAACACAAACAATCGGTCATTTTACTAGTGGCTTTTTGTTGTTGCTTTTGGTAAATTACTTTTGTTAGAAGGTAATTTATAACACTGCCTATAACACTGGTCAACAGCAAATTTATTGCTGTACTATTATTATTAATATAGGCAAATTGCCCATTGTGACATAATCCAACTATAATGTGACTCACACACAATTCTAACTGTTTATTTACTGATATCTCTTAAAAAGCAATATATATAGGAAACATCGTTTATCAACGATTGTTGCAATTCATGAGTTAGTTTTCAGATGTCCGAGCTGAGTAAACATGCTGCTTAACAAAGTTCTCGCAGCACTACAGAAGAAAAAAAAATGAATAAATGTTTTGTAATCCTAGATTTTAATCAGTAATGTTGTTACATATCTTTTTTCAAATTTGAGTGACCAACGACAAGCAATGAATCACTTCAGATATCCTTAAGTTGGATAATTTTACTAAGCAAAACAAAAAGTTCAAAACCACTTCTGTTTTTTCAGACAGATTTAAACAGCCCTACTAGAGATGCGTCTCTTTAAAAAAAAGTCAAAACTGCTTGTATTAGGATTAAAATAAAACAACTTGGATGAGATTTATGTGGTAATAAGACATAATGGAAATAAAACTGAGACAACCTACAGTAGATGGTCCTTTTTGCTACAACTGCCGTGCTACCAACTGCATTACTAAGCGAAAAGAAGCCTATAATAGAGCCATAAGTCGCTTATATCACAAATGTTACAGCCTACGCCTTTGGAATTTTTTTTTGCTCGAGGAATGGAGTTCTATGTTTAGCATTTCTCTACAAAAAATTTCACTACTAAGCTAAGCAAAACAAATGGAATCTTACTGGAACAAAATATTAGTAAAATTCTAAAGGATACCCATTGTAAAATGGTGGAATTACGCGCTTGGCTGGCATTTAGCGACTGCGTGCTAATTTTAAAAAAATGCAAATTGCATTATTTTCCGTTCGGTGTTCATTATCTGCTTAGCTTAGCATATATAGATAAGTTATGTATGTTACTCAAAAGTCCATTTTCTGCACACCTATTTCCAAAAAATCTTGGTTCAGTTAGTGACAGAAAAAAAAGACATTTTAAGCAATAAGACCCGTCACCAAGGATTTTAGAAGGGGGTAATAGTTTAAGGTTTTATTATAAAAGTTCTATCGTGATGACTTGAGTTATGTGTATAAAAGAGTTTTATGTCAGACGTTTTTACGGGCAATGTATTACAGTTGTGTGTTGTTTTTAATGCGTTTTTTTTTAATTTAAATTTGTCAATATTTTAAAAATGTGATGTGCTAGAGAAAAACTAAAGGTATATTCAAAATCAGCGCGAAAAATACATCTAAGATGAAATACTCATATTCTCGTTTAGAAAAAAAAGTGAAAATTTGTTGACCAGTGTAATGGTCGACCTCAGTAAATAAAATGTAATAATTATAGTGATTAAACTAAGTGTATTTATAAATTTCGTTATGAATGCATGCATTAAAAATAGCTTTGTAAGTTTAACAATATTTACAACACACAAACAATCAGTTAATTTACTACTGGCTTTTTGTTGTTGTTTTTCGTGAACTACGCATTCTTCACAAATATGCCTAAATAGCGCCTAATCTCACAGTGCATGTCGTACCCCCTGCTTTGGTGCTTTGTACCATCGAGGGGTACATGTACCCCTGGTAAAGAACCCCTGTCCTAAAAGGTTTAGTTGGCCCTTTAGATTTTATCGTGTGAGCCTTATGTTGTGATACGTGTGTCACATTTGCCACTCTGATTCACTGGAGGTGCAAAACCAAATGTTGTCTTATTTCGACGCCGGTCCGCTAACTGCTTAGTGACCTCACATAATGCGCCGAGCTATGTTTTGTTACAGATGTTGTTGTTGCTGTTGTTTTCAATAGTCACGCCGCCTTCCGCATACAGTTTGTAACGCTTTTGACGCGTCAGATTGTTTCTTAGCAATACAAAAGTGGTGCACGGTAATAGGGGCGCTTTTAAACGGAGTCTTTTGAAATAGATTTTGTACAAAAGGTGTTTGAGTGAATAGTTGCGTGTCCCTTGCTACAACATGAAACATTTTCGCTTTTTCACAAACTGTCGGAAAACTAGCACAACTAGACAAAAATGGCGTTGTCCAGGAGGTTAAATTGGATACTAACAGTTTTATTAGTATTTTGGCTTGAAACATACTTTAAAAAATTGACCTTCTATAGAGTTGCCCCGGCGATAAAAAGTAATATAAAAAAAACCTTGCAACAACGCCATATTTTGCCCATTGTACACAACTTTCCATGAACGTTAATGTTGAAATTAGGATTGACTGTAAGAAGTGTTCTACCTAAAAAGTTAAAAAGATAAATAGTTTAAAATTGCCGAAAGGATTTCCTCGTAAAAGTCGTAGATAACTAAGAGTGATTAAAGCTGCGACGCCCCGTAAAAGTAGCTAACACTACAAACATAATTTTACAAAAACACCACCTGTGTGAAAAAATGGACTGGCCAATCTACTTTAAGTGAACATCTTTAGTTCTACCACCATTAGGCCACAAGTGAAAAAGGCTTGTTGCCCGATTTTCGGTGCGTTTTTGCAGACCATAATATGACTTTTACTTTTCACTTACAGCCGGCAACCTTGTACAACATGGCGGGCTTCCAGCCCGATTCAACTTCCCCACACAGACCAACTTCAAATTCCAGCCATCCTCCACTGCTACAACGACCACCGTCGCGTGAGTTCGCCGTTTTGTCTTATTTTCTGCTAATTTATTTTCCTGCGTAAACACATTTCAACTCTCATATATACTATATGTTTTTTTTTCGTTTCGACCACAAAACGTCGAATGACGATTATCCAAAGGTAAATAAAATATTTTTATTTAAAATTGATCAAAAAATAACTTTTGTCCCCTTGCTGCTTTGTTTCCATGTAATCTTGCTGTGCCAAGCGATTGGGTTCATTGTATGGGCAGAAAAGCAGTAAACGCGATTTCGTAATGCAATTTAAAGTCTCCCGGCACCTAGCATAGCATTGGCGACTTTAAATGGTACGTTACGCAGATAGCGATCCCTCTAATGACAGGGGCCAACCAAGTCGGTGATCGGCGCTAATGCCGAGTTTCTTTTGTGCACAAAGATAGCACCCAAAACCGATTCTTTCACTTTCATCGGTGATTACTGTATCGTAAGAGTGAAAGTGGTTGATCTGTAGGCCAGAAACATACCTAAAACTGACTGATTCTGCCTGGTGCGGTTTCAAATATAGCGCGCTTTGCTGACATACTTTCTTTTTATTGCATTTTTGTGTTTTCGGCGAATACAAAAATTTCTTTTTTTTTGCCCAACCGATGACAGTCAAAGGCAATTAGTGCTAGTGCTTTTGGTTTTCGAATGTAGACTGATGATAAAATTTAGTAAAAACGATCATAAAAAAGCATATAAGCGTTTACTTCTTTTGTTCTATGGCTTTATCTCCCACATGATTCTAGCGATCGACTTTGCATGGTGAAGGAACTTTAACCCTTGAAGGGTTTTAGGGATTCGCGCAACTCTTTTAATTTATTAACTTATATGTAGAAAATATTATTGCCATTAGGTTTTAATGATAATAAATATACTTCGAAAACTCACAGTCAGGAATACTTTTGCATGGTCATTTGTTTATACATGATTTTTACATTTTTTTAAACTATTGTTTTAAAGATCGATTGGGCCTCGCCGCCCTCCATTATGTGTAAAAGGCAAAAGGGGGCCCAAGTAAAATAATGAGTACCCCTGAAAAAAAAATATAGGCTATTTATAATTATACACAATTTTTGCATTTTTTTGTGCTTTAAGAAACGATGGGGGTCTCTATTACGCGTAAAAAGACAAAGAGTTCTAGGTAAAAAATACGAAGTACCCCCGAAACCCACTGTTTTAAAAACCAGCAAAACAATTGTTTTTCAATATTTTTTCTTCTGTTAATCAGAACAACCACCACGCCAGCCACGACAACTGTAGCGGGCAGCGGGAACGACTTCTTGTCGGGCTGCGCGACCACAAAGACGTGCTTTCGTCACCCGTCCACCTGCACCCCTGGAAATAGCGACTGCATGTTCGCCTCGTGGACTTACGTGAGTCGCATTAGCTCTGTTGTATTTTGGCATTTGATGAAACAATTTTCGAGGCGACGCATGTTGCGGGGCTTTTTTATATGGGACTGCCCTTTGTTGTTGTCTCGTATTTTTGCGACTTGTTTTTGAAGTCGTTGTTGAACTTGTGTTTGATGTGGCTAGTTTTCTGTAAAATTCACATTTTTGCCGTGTTTTAACGTATCTCGGTTTAGTCGTTCAATTTTATTCTCAGCGCTCGTAAGAATCCCTATTTTTTATAGTCCATATGTGTTAAATAAAATACGTTATACTGAATAGTGGATAAAATCATGTTTATATGTGAAATTTACGCCCTTCATAAGAACAAAAAAGTTTTGTTAAGACAATAAAGCAGCAACTTTAAAAAACACAGAAAATTACGCTTAGTTTATTCGCGTGTTGAGTGATTCGCATGGCAAAAAGCGTTTTTTTGTGTAGACAGGCGTGAAATGTTTATGACCCGCGATTATGTGGACGGGCGTCATGCCATTTTTAAAATCGTGCGAATGGGCAAGTTTTTTTTACCGTAAATGGTCTTTGCCCGCCTTTCAACGTTAACAGTAGCCAACAATCACCATTAATCATTCAATGGGAAAACTTATTCTAGTGTTTCGGGGCTTTCCGTTTTAGCCGAAAGACGCATCAGAAATACAATTCTCGTCACTCGTCCAATAAATTTAACACTAAATATTATGTAACACGTTGACGCACGAGCTTTTAAATTGCGGATTTTAATCGCTTACCAAACAGCGTTTATAATATATACACTATTTGGTGGATTATCTGTACCGAATTTGCCGGATATTTTTATCTACAAAATTTAGGCTATTTACTGAAATAATCTTTGTTTTAAACACTGAATAGGTTATAGCCGTACACCATCAGGTAGGTTAACATACGTTTTTGCCGGAAGATTATAAAGGTATTAAACTAAGGCATTTTTGAACAAACATCTTTTCCCTAAAGAAAAATTGTGAAAAAAAATTACTGCAGAAGTTGGCCGACAAACGTGTCCTTTTCGACCAAAAAAAGCACCCTGTCCCTAGTTTAACCCGCTTCTACAGCGTTTCTCAAAGAACGTCTTTGATGAAAAACACTCGCTTAAAACGCTGCATCACTGTGACTGTGAGCCAAAAGCTAGCGTTGAGGAATTCCGAACGAATTGTGGCAAAAACAGGTTTCCCACTTACGCCCACAAAACTTGCGCACAGTAGAGGGGGAAAAACACCAATATGTTTTTTTCCCGAACTTTCGTCACCGCGAAGCCATTTTGCGGTCTTTGTGACGTTGAGTGTATTTAGTCGAGTCAGTGGTCCCGAACAGTCATCAGTCACGCGCTAATTTACGCTGTTTTCTCAAAGTTGGCTCGCTTTTTTCGGTCTGAACCTTTCCGCAGAAGCTGTGCGGTAAACAAACTAAACGCTACGCCTAAGCTTTGCCGTCCATCGAGTTCGTTTCACCAGAACGGTGGCGTGTTACACCAATTTAGCGAAGCCATACTTAACCACCTGTCGGAAATTCTTTAAACATGTATTTAATATGTACAAGACGTCAATAGAAGACGTAAAACAATAAGAAGCGGTGAATGTCAACTAGATAGTAAGTGCCTACAGAAAACGTGATAATATAAGAAATAAAACGTGATAGGGGCGGTAAAGAATTAAAAAGCAATACTTGTTGTAAACGTGAGTAAGAAAGAAAGATTGAAAAGAACAACAGACGTACAAACGATAAAATACTGAAACAATTCAGCAACGCACACACAAATGACAAAATATATAATCCGTGCAACATTATGACCATAGATGTTTTTACTTCCCCTTTTTTTGTGTTTTTTTAGGTTTTAAAACTATGTCATCGACGTGTTTTGGATTGTCGCTGTAATTATCTCGACTTCTTCGCATTCGTTATAATTTCAAAAAGTTAATGCCTTCGCGAAATACCATTTTGTGGCTAGAAGTACACGATTCTTGGAATAGTCTGACATAGAATGTAAGGTTTCTTGCGTGATGTCATTAATCCTCGAATTTAACTAATAGTTCGCAAGTTGGGCACGATTTATTCTCTAACAATGCATTTAAGAAACTTTTTTCTCTTATTGCCGACGTTTGTCGCAAGCTAAACGGCAAACACTAAGTCGTACCCTCAGTTTTGAACACAGGTGACCAACGAAAGCCTCTATTCAGCAAAGTCCATTTAGATGGCAGCCCTGGTACAAGACAAAATTGAACATTTCACGTCGTTTCCCGGCAAATCAATTGCTGTAGAATCTCTATGCTCGCCCATACGGTTTTAAAACCGGAAAAAAGCCTAAACTGACGCCGAATACCGGGAATGTTAGATTTAAAGTTAAACAGACTTTTTCATTTTCGTTTTCCTACTTCTCACGTCTTAGGTGCATAATATGGTCGCCTATGTCAATGCTCGGCAAACATTTTCACTTGCGGCACACCTTAAAAAAAACTCAGCGGAAGTTCTGCACAAAGCCACCGAAATCGACAAAAGACACGTGGAAAGTATTCGAGGCCCTTGAGACAAAAGTTAACTGACCGTTGAATGCGCAAAAGGCGTACAATATTTGACGTTTTCTACCCCTATTCTTCCAAATTTCTTTTTTAACTTCAAGTCATGTCATTGACAAAAAAAGTCAACTTCAAGTCATGGCATTGACATCAAAATAAAACTTTAAAGTATTAAAATTGAAAAAATCGTTCGATTATAAGCAAGAACTCAACGAAAAATAACCAAAACACTATATTTGCAGCCAATTGTTTTACGTACAAAAATTGAGACCAACAACTCATTGTTCAAAAATATTGAATGAAAACACTTAACTTCAACCCAACGTATTGGACAAAACGACTTAAGTCAAGTCAAGTCATTTTGGTCACAGGACTTATATTGAGTCAAGTCATTTTGGTTACAGGACATCAGTTCAGTCAAGCCATTTGACAACAGTGACTTAAATGGACCTTAATCATGTCATTGATTTAAGAAAGTCATTACAGCTCTGCCATATACCATACGTCCCTTAAAGAACTCTAGTTAATGTCGTGCGTAGATACTTTGTTTTCCGTCCTCTGGTCTCTCTTCGCCGCAGGTGATAGTGAGCGTTCAACCGCGCAATTGTACTCGAGTAAACAGCAAAGGCTCTGTGGTCGCGTGACTACGACGCAATGCTCTTATGCTTCTCGCGGTCGGTCGTCTTTCAACGCCTCTGTTTGGAGTGACTTTTGCGTGCGAGCAAAATGATTTTTGCGAGTAAATTGACGCTTTTGCCGCCGAATTGCCTGTTGTTCCGTTAATTCGGGGTCGACCCTTGGATCGCAATTCGCCTGAAACGGTAAACCCTTTTGTGGCCGGAGTTATTTTAAGTCTCGCAACCTCGCTGAACTATTTACCAATTTGTTTTCCTATTTTGTTGGGAGTTGCACCGTTTTTTATCGCACGTACGGACGTCCAGTAGGTTTTGATACGTTGTTATGGCAGAATAATAGCATTTGAAAACGCGTGAATTTCAGATCCCACTGTGTTTTGTTATTATACCTAAACCAGAAAAACGAAAGTAGTTATAAAAACTGTTTCACACACAATTTCAAGGATATGAGAATACTATTTAAAACGTTTTTAAGTTTAAACGTTTTAAATTTAAAACGTTTAGTATCCAATTTTCTAAACAATTTTTTTAACGTTGAGGACTTTGGCCTTTCTCTTCGACTTTGTGTATGTGGTCCGGCAACAAATTTAGAGAGTCATCGTAATGCAACTGAAGCAGTGTAACCATTGTTGTACCATTAATGCAACATTTTCCCATAATTCGATTGGTCATTAAATCTAGAACTTTTCAATAAGCTTTGCCCCCTGTAGGTTATTACCAACATGTCTATCTTAATTCAGTATGCTACGCAGGGAAAATATTTGTACAAACCAATCGATAGTTTTGCTGATGCTGTATTTACTTGACTAGCAAAGTTTGCGTTCCAAGTCAGCGCTGGAAAAGAATGTCGGAACTTTAAGCTTGAGGTCAGCCTTTATGCGCAAACGCACACCCGGCTATCGGCTGAGAAAAATTTGCCTCAGCCAATGGGGCAAAAACGCTAAATAAAGGTATACAGTTAGTACGCTGTTGCTACCAGGTATAGTATTCTAAAAAGAAGGTCTTTCCAGTACCCTTTCCATTAAAACTAACGGCATGCTCACCCTGACAAAGGCAATTTATACAGTTGCTGAAACGTTGGTTAAAAATTATACATACCAGATGAGCTGGTTTGCATTAATATTTCTATGCCTGGTAGCAACAGTTTATATATTTATTAAACACGTCTTAGTAAGAATGTACAGCCTAATCAACAACACATGCCGCTCTTTCGTTCAGGTTCCGGCCAGCAACACGTACAGGTTCGAACTGGTTGGAGGCGGAGCTGGCAAGTACATGGCGATCGCTTTCTCAGTGGACCAGGTCATGCAAGACGACGACCTGTACTACTGCACCGACAGCACATTCGCCTCTGGCACCATCGTGACTTTCCACGCCCTACCCAACACTCTTTCCAGCTTGGTAGGTTGCTTTTAGGATTATCTTATAATATCGGTTTGAAGCCGATACCTGTTGCCAAGTGGGAGCATCGGTACTCGTTCGATACTAGGGCGGTATCGGTGCCGGCAAATTATTATTATTGGAGTTTCACCCATAATTTGCGATCACCCGCATACATTTTAATGCAACTTGAGTTTTGCTAATTTTAACACTGAACCTAATTTTGGCGTAATATCCTGGTAAAATTACCTTAAACCTTTTAATTTTATCTTTTTTTTTAACAGCGTTCTAACCAAAGCATAATTCCCTTCATAAGTTATTTTACGGAATCTTGGCATTTGACGAGCAGGCGTTTAAGTTTGTATTGTATCATAGTGAATGGTTAATTTAATTACAAAAAGATACTGTTTTTTCTACCAAAAAAGAGTTTGGTGTTGTAAATTAGTGTGGTACAAAAAATTACGTAAAATACTTTTTAACAAAAGTTTACCAACCATATACATCTCTAATCCAAATCTATTTTTAGATTAGCATATACTTTCCATAGAAAATCTGGCCAAATGAGTTGTACGCCAAAACATTGTATAGGGAAAATATGTTTTGCCAATACACGATCGTGATTGTTACGCCTGCGTAACTTGGTAACACGGCCATATTTCTAACCTAGTGGTTTCCAACCTTTTATCTTGCGGCACCACCAAAAAACTGATGTATTGCGGCACGCATACTAGAACTTGCGTTAAGTGGTTTACTGTAATAATTTCCCAATAAACGAAACTGTAACGATACAAATCAACTTCAAACTATGAAGTAAAATATATTTTGATTTGTTGTACTCTAATTTTACACAAAGAGTTGTATCAAAAGGCTCTCCAATATTATCAAAAATGATTCCTCAAGATCCCCAAAATCCCGCGGCACCCTTTTTAGCATTAGAAATGACACCCCGTTTTGGAACCACTGCTTTAACCCCTTCCCCCATATCAGGAGGGTGCTTCGGATACCAGTCAGACGCTTGACGGTGGCGTGTTGAGTTGTACCTTCACCCGACAAGCAAGTGTCACCAAAACGATTGGAAGCGGTTCCTTTAACTTCAACTTCACTTCACACCAGTACTTCGTCTTTGTGGCCACCGGAGATTTTTCAGGTGAGCATCGTGTTAGGATTTTTTTTATTTGTATCGATATAGCGGTATCGGTAAATGTGGACCGATACTTTTAAAGATATCTTAGTACGAAAATATAATATATTTTTTTTTAAATAATATATAAATATATTTTTTTTTTAGATTTTTTTTTCATTAAAGTCAAATTTTGACCCTATCTCCGTTAATAAAAAAAATCGGTATCGGGTATCGGTGGACAAAAATGTAAAAAAAAACGGGTATTGTTACTGTGTATTGGTCCCAAAAAATGATATCCAGCGAATTTTCGCTTCGTTTTTGCGCCTTTATTTTCTAAAAAAAGTGAATTTGACAAATGAGAAAAAACAGTCAAACTATTTTAACTTGGATAGTATTAAACTTAATTAGTATTTAAAAGAAAGCATAAAAATATAGTCTCATGAGCTTCACATATTGTTCTTCAAATTTCACCAAAACTTGGTTTTGATGTGCACACGACAATCCTGGCAAATTTATTTTCTTCATCTTGGCAATATTCTGCGGGGCGGAAGAATTAAGCCCTAAGGTTATTGTTTGTGAACCCCGTCTCGAAAAACGAACCTTATGCAAACGTACGCAGGTGGCATGAGCTACCACGGGGTAAACCGCGCCTTCTCGCAACTGGCCAACAACTTCAGCGAGCTAAGTGACGTCACAGGAAGCGGCAGCTCTCCCGCCAAACGCAACATGGTCAAGGCTCACGCGTAAGTATTCGACGAATATTTGCCTATAAAAAAAAATAAATAAATGTTAAATAGCACTGAAAACTGGAGAATCGCGCTTCAATTTAGATTTCTGTCTTACAAACTGAATTTTTGGTCCGTGGTAAAGAAAGTGCAGAACTTAATTTAATCTTTATCGTTGATTTGCAACCGGAGTTGTTTTTCCCCATTCGGATTCAGGTAGATTCTGAGATTCTGTTATTTGAAAGGTAATTCTGATTTTTAATCCGTCAAAATAAAAAAGCTCTTGAGGTTTCAACTTTAGCTTGTTCGTTTTTTTAGTATAAAGATTGGCTATATAAAGTGAGAAAACATGCCTGCACTCAGCTTTGCTGCTAGCGACAATTTGATTTTACGTGTTTTTTTTTTGGTTTTTTTTTCGTGTTTTTTTTTGGTTTTTTCTCCGTTATATAACGAAATAATAGAACAATATATTGTGCTTTAACTAAAAAGTAATGTGTACAGTCTATGCGTGCTGATCTTCTGCTAACATTTTTTATATTTTTAATAAAATATTGATTTACATACTATAATTTTGGAATACGCTATTACTGAAACGTTGATAAACAGCCAAATGAGTATTTCACAAATTTTATGCTTTCCCTAATAACTCTCCTATAGTTTGTCGTATTTTAAAAAAAATGGGCCAAACCGCGTTATGTCAACATGTTAGCAATGCGCCTAAACATACATATGTACACACATGTCTTGTGTTTTTACCGCTACGTAAGTGTGACTTTTGGGTCACTTGTCTTTGTCTGTCGTTCGTTTTGCAAGTCGGGTTTTGTATGACGCAGGTATTTAACGAAGTGCTTTGTCATTGTGACGCATTCCACAAAGGCAATACGGCGAAACGACAAATATTGTCACCGGTTGACTTTGTAGCCTTTTCTGTTAACTTAACGGCGATAATTAAAGCACCGTGGCCGTGATTCAGCATTGCCAAGGTGAAAAGCATTTTTGGGGGGATAACCACGCTTAGGCTTTGGATACAACGTAAAACTTTTTTCGACTTAGTTGACAAACAGAACAGAGCGTACGTTTTTTGCTTAACATTCAGATGTCGTCGATTCATATTTTTCTTACAACAGGGGTTTCTTGGCTGTAAGAGGCATTCAGCTACATATTTTATGGCCCATATGACAATTGCTTTTTATGGATACATTCTTACGCATTAAATTAATGTTTTATTGTACACAAGAAAAGACAATGCCGTTTTCTTCCAAAAACTTGGTTCTTCTTTTGCGTCAGCCTCAGCCTGAAAATGTTATAATGTAGTGTTTTTTGATCTTTTGACACTGCCGGACCGGTGGTTAAGAACCACTGTTATAAGGTACCAGTAGTCACATGACACTGTTTAACTGTGCGGTTTGGCCTTGACGAGATTTAACTGCACCATTAAGTCGTTATTCCAACGTATAGAGTCGCGTGATCCAATCCTAAATCATTTCCGCTATCATGAAGCTCCTTGCCATCCCCAAACGTAAACGTATACAAACAAACCTATGCGTATTATCGACTTGTTGTCATACCCTAACGCTGTATGTATGGTTACCCTGGCGGGTTGCTCTACTTCTAACTGGGCATATGATTACATAGCGTGCTCGTATGTGCTTTTTCGGGTTGGGCGCCTTTGTGGAACTTTACGCACAACAGGTCACTTTAACCGCGCCTATTTGCAGTTGCATTGCTGGTAAACCAGCGATGCCCATATCTCACGGTTAACCGTCGGTTTGTTTACCCCTGACGCGTGGTTACCCGCAAAAAGGGAGCAATTTTTTCTGAAAATCGTGTTATGTAACGATAAATAGCGCGTTTTCCCGTTAAAAAACGTATAGGGCACGAATTTCGGCGTCATTTTTGGCACCACAATTGTATAGTAAAGGCACGACCTAAAGTAAAACGCTCGACTGGCTCTCGTGTTGTTTCCTGACGTTTCACTTGTTCCCAGAAATTAGTAAGCATTAGAGTTATTGTCCTCGTCCTCAACCCGTTTGGTGAGAAACATCACTGGTTCGTTGTTCAACAGCAATTTTTTATATATTTTTTTTTTCGTTCATTACACGGGCATATAATTTCACGACAAAACACGTTTTAAAGAAGTTTTACGCTTTTCCGGTGTGATACGTTTTAGTGATAAAACGACTGTCGAGAAAACGTTTTTAAACTTGTGTTTATTTTTTTTTCTTGGTTTATCTTATTGTGTTTTTCTTTTTCTCCTCTTGCCTCTTTTTATTGTTATAGCATTCAAATTTCTGTGGACGTCCGTTGTGATTAGCCTAATATAAAAACAATTGAAAATTGTCTCTTTTCAAAAACATTTAAACGTATTACCTTGAACAATGAATAAGTAAAACTCAAATTGCCAAAAAAACTAAATTGCACTATTATACGCTTAGTTAAAAGAAACACATATTTCACAACATGAAGAATTTGTTCAGTTTCTAGAAAAGTGCCTGGTATATAATCTATGCCCGAGGTTTTTGAATCTCTCTGCAATTCAAAGCAGTTACCTGATCATTTGGAAAAAACGTTTTCTTGATCTGAAAGAACCTTTTCCTCGTGTCAACCTTGCCGCCCAGCAGATACAACAACAACCCATCAAACCGCTATTTTCCACAGGTCCCTTATGCTGCTTGTCTTACTGACTTGCACCAGCATCGGTGTAATGTTGGCATGATCATAGTTTAAAAAAAAAACAGGTAAAAACCCTAAAATCGATAAAATCGACATTTTGCTGTTTACAAACGTTTTGGCAAATACACCCCATTGTTCTATTGAGATTACTTAAAATCTTAAAATACCCGTATATTGCTATCATCGGTTCTTCAAGACTTATTTATTCAACAAAGTGCACGCTTAAACGTATGTAACTGGATCATTTCTTGTGGTCAACGAACCTTTCCCCCGTGTTAACCTTACCGCCAAGCAAATACAACATCAACCCATCTAACCGCCCTTTTCGCTATTCCACAGGTCCCTTATGCTGCTCGCCTGGTTGACCTGCGCCAGCATCGGTGTTATGATCGCTCGTCACTTCAAGCCCCTCTGGCACAACGACACTTGTTTCGGCGGAAAGATATGGTTCCAGGTAAGCCTATAACTGCGACGCTTCCGCCGATTCAAACGCGATATCTTGTTTCTTGTCGGCCGTGAGACAATCGTTCGCAGCCAACAGACATATGCTGGGATTTTTTAGATTCCCATTTTTTTTTAGATTCCACAAAAAAAAATTGAGTTAAATTGGACACATTGAAACATTCATCTGAATCGGTATTTACACTTATATGTTGGACTTTTTAGATTCCACAAAAAAAAAATATGTTGAACTGTCCGATTTAAAGATTCAAATAAATCGGTTTTATACAGTCTCATTTAAAAGTTGTCCGTTACAAAAGTGTGTCGGGTATTTTCACCAGACTTCACATCGAGTAGTATCAACCATGGTTATTACACCAGTTTCAGCTGTTTGTTAAAATTAATAACAGCGAGAAAAAAAGTCAGTGCGCATAATCTCAATATACCTGGCCAATAAGTTGATTGTATAAAAGTGATAAATTTGCACACATTACCGTAACAGTTAACGAAGGTAAAACGCTAATTTACCACGTAAGCTAAATGGACACCTTTCTAAATCAATTATTCATCCAGTTTGCGTAAGCCTCGATTTGTTGTGAAACAAACTGACTGCTGTGGTCGCAACTTGCAAATAAACCAACAAATCAATTGATTTTCACGCCATTAGTGCCACATTCGTTTTTTATACGGTATTGCATATTCTTGGGTCAAACTTGCATAAACATGAATCTTTTTCATATCGAGTTTATTGATAGTAAAGTTTTATATTTCAGAGTTGAAATAAGATAAATTGTAAGGTGTTTCTGTGCTGTATTCGAGTTTGACATCACATATTTAGTTTAGTTTTTGGAGTATTACAGCTCTGTTTTATTCCTTGTTTTAGTATACATTCTTAAATTCCCAAAGTTGCTGTTTAGCTTAATAAAGATTCTCATTCTGCAAATTATTAACATAGGGTATATATTTTCGGTGCCGGATTTCAATACATAAAGCAGTATATAGTTTATCATTGGGGAAATAATATTCTATTATTTAATGTTTGCTTGAATCTGTTTTTACCCCCTTGGTAACTAAAGCAATAAAACGGTAGAAAACAAACGCACCGTTTCCAGTTCCGACTGTTTTTTCTAAGTTGAACTGAACGGGAATCCGAATTGCCGGTGATCGCATTAACAACACAGGACATGCCAGGCCACGCTCGGCTGACGTTGAAAAACTAGCCTCGATTGATTGGGATACTCTCTGTCACGGGATAGAAAAATGGGCGCAAGTTGTTTTCTGAGCTGACGCGTTTTTGCGACTATTCAGTTGAAATAGAACTTGCAGTAATGGAACTTAAAAGAAAAAGTTTTATTACTGCAAGAAATAATGTCACCCGTCCCTAGTTTCACTAACAATGTAATAACGTTGGTTAGGTACAATAATCGTGCAATATGTAAAGCTACCCCCAAGTGCATCTTTAATGATTTCGAACACCATTTCCACCATTTCCTGTATTACAAAGCACCGAAAGCACGTGTTGACTTCGCACACGAAACTATGTCTGTAGAAGTGCAATGCATATATAGATTGGTTGTTGGACAAGCAGCAGTCTGACATATTGCTTTTTATTTCAATAGGTATACCATCAGTTAACCCGGATAAAATTGTCAATTTTGTTACAAATTAAAATTTGTCGAAAAGGGGAATTTAATTCAGTCTCTGTAGTTAAATTGTACTTCTTATAAGAAACTAAGGATAATATCAACGTTGTATACCGGTTAGCATCTTTACCTCAACGCGTTCAGAATTTTGAACATACGATATATTTCCACACATCGTATTCGTATTCATTGATTTAACTACAGCTTAATGTTACCCACAGCTTCATCGTTCATTGATGATCTCTGCAGTGGTGGCAACTATTCTCGCATTCATTCTCATCTTTTCAAGCGTCGAAGGATACAGCGCCGTGAGTACATTATTTGTCTGTTTGGGGTTTATGTTCACACTTTTTTTTAATGTGTTTGCCGACTTGCTGAGTTGTCATATGAAACAATAAAACCTTATAAAGCGAAATCTGTTCCGTTTGACTCCACCTTTTTTGCAAGTTGGGCAAGAGGCCGTTCCGTATATTTTTCGTCGTTTTAACTACTCAAATATGAAAAAAAAATCTTAATTACACTTACACATCTTGTATGTTTGCGTTTTAATGGTATCTTTTCAGCCTAAAGGCGCAAAAACCTGAAAACTATACCAGCAAACGAAGTTTAACCAGTTGATATATCTGAATGCATTTTATTGTGGTGCGCACTATAGTTGTTTAAAAATGTGTATCGAGTGTTTAACGGTCCTATTCAAATTACATCATAAACTAGAAGATTAACGATTAAATTTGTCTCGTTTTTCTAAAGTATTTTTATTACACCTTTTTATTGTGATCATGGATGACGCTGTGCTGACTCCAATTTTTACCCAAACAAAGCATGTAATTCCTTTAATGTAGGCCGACCAGACAAATTTTTAAATGCAATAAACCCTAGGTCCACTTCTTATTAACAGTTGTTATAAATTATAAAATGCATAAAACTCCATGTTTTAACAAAACAATAACACTTGCAATTCATCACATCTCTCAAAGACCTTTCTAAATTTGCGGGTTATAGGCTCGCGACTAGGAAAAGGTTGCTGACCCCAGGTTTAAATGCTGATTTTTGCCGTATTTAACCCTCTTACCTACAAACGTGTTTTTATTATGTTTGGGTTTTAATCGCCAACTATTTTAAATTTTATGCTAAAAGCGTAGAAAACCCGACTTGTTAGAATTGCCTAACAATTGTCCATTTAGGTAAATTTCGATTTAATTGATGCCCCATCGGTTATTTATTTCGCAAAAAAGCTTACTCCTTCATTTAAAAAATGCATATTTTTTTCACTTGATGTAAGGTTGTTTCTTAATATTAAGCATCAAGTATTGCGCGTAAGGCAGGTCAGATCTCACTCACCAAAGTGTCAATAATTTTATAAACAAGTTATTTATATATATATATCATATCCTGTTGTTTAAATGCTCACAAATTGCCAAAACAAACTTAGCAAACTGTTTCAACGTGCTTTTATTTATTCAAGGACGCCGGAGCCCATCCGATCATCGGGATCATCGTGACCTGTCTGGCCATCCTGAACCCCATCATGGCCATCTTCAGGCCCCACCCCGGAACCCCCAACCGCTACCTATTCAACTGGGGCCATTGGTTTGTCGGATCGGCTGCCAGAATTCTCGGCATTGCAGCCATTTTTCTTGGTAATTTTTGTTGTTTTTGGTGCCTTGAGAGTTTGGCTTGTTTGTTTCCATAAACTAATCAATTACCAATAATGCTGTGTTAAAAAATCAGTTTCCAATGCTAGAAAGGTGGGTTCTTTGGGATTATCATTTTTTGCTCTATTGGTAGCAATTTTTTGTTCTATTTGTTTTCCTCGATTGTTTTCCAGGTCTCTCTATATATTTTTCACCTAAAGTTGCATTAATCTTGCTCTAAATAAGACTGCCCAAGTAGGTGGTCGAATCGTTTGAACTTAATGACAATTTTACCGAAATGAATCAAAAATATATATGATAACATTAATGGTGTTTCAATAAACAAAATGCAATTCGCAATTTATGTGAAGGGTCTCACAATTTGTGTATCTTATTTTAGATTCGGGATACTGTAATTTAAAATTGTTGGAAACCACTGATTTAAAATATAATTATAATAATAGCTCTGAAGGTTTCTCAGGACCCTCAAAGTTCGACGTATTAGTGACCGATTAGACCTCAAACATGTACCGTGAAAGTCAACAATGATTAGTTTCGAGTCTCGATTTTTAACACAACCTCTTCTCTTCCATAACAGGTGTGGACCTGGCTGCTCTCGACCTACCTGAATGGGACACCTGGGCTCTGGTCGGCTTCGTCTGCTTCCACGTCCTAGTTGAGATTTTGCTCGAAATCCTGTCCGCTTACTACGGCCATATCGACAGTGAGTTGACGATTTTCCTGTTGTTTTAAGGCCTCCTTGAACCGCCTTAGTGTGTACAGCGCGGTCTTACGTGTGTACTTGGGCCAAGAGGCAGAACTTGTTTTGCGTTGGTGTTGGAAGTCGTACCCAAAGCCAAGCAAAATGTTTGACTTTCAAGGAAAAGTTGTTAGCCATGACGTGTGCTTTTCTATTTTTTGCGATTTTCCAGCTTGTTTCAAAGGTGACATCATGTTTAATGTATTTAATGGCAGCGTTTTACAGTCCATAACGACGGATCTCTTAAAGAATCTTTTTTACAAGTTTTTTGAAACACACCAATTTTTTGAATTAATTAAATGCATGAAACATACTTGTAATTAGCAAACTTACAATAACTATTTTTTTTTGGGGGGGGCTGGCGCTGTCCAAGTTTCAAATGTTGTACATGTTGTTTGTCCAAGACAAAATTATTCCTATATGTCGTAAAATACAGTTTTATTAACTACAAACCTTGTGGGTCTCTTTTTATTAGCTTTTTTATCTTTATAAGTGGAAAAACTTAACAACATTTTTTGGACGTTTGCATACAACCTGTGCATCGGTTAAACACGGTCCACAAAAAATGTACCGATATATTTTTGTAAGCCGTATATTCGACACTCGTTTTTACCTTCGTATTGTCCAGGTTACAAGAGAAAAAAGACTGAGGAAAACATACCCATGGGTGACGACAACTTGGTGGGAAAGGATCGGCCTCCCAAGGTAAGAAAGCGATTTTGAGCAGAAGATCACACTTCATTTCCAGCATAAAAAACGGAAAAAAGTTTAAGTCAAAAAATCGAACTTTGATCGAATCAGTAACCCAGCGAACGCGTTGTTTGCTGCTATAGTTAATTTAACTGGAATGCCTCGCAGCTCCGCGCCTGCAATTGCTATCGTTAACGATTAACTTGAAACGGTGCGTTATTGGCAGACCCTAAAACGTTGTGAGGTAGCATCTATAGGAAAACGCACGAATTCCGCATTGTGTGTGGGTTCCCGAACCTTTATGTGACTGTTTTCTTTCAGTACGTGCTATTAGCACTTTGTGTTGTCTTAAGGCGGAGGCGTAGCCGCCTTTGAAAGAACCCTACTGCACAAAATGCCGGTCACTAACTAGATCAGGGGTAGCAAAAAACGGGCCCTTGGGTTCAATGTTCGTTTAACATATTAAATTTTCTTAGATTTGATAATAGTGTTTATATAGGATTTTTGCAAATGTGTGTCAAACGAAGATTGTACGTGGATTAGAAGGGCTTTACTAAAATCAACAATGTTCCTCGGTTTACAGGAAATGTCATAGATTCCAGTATATGTCGTTTTGGGATTTTCAATTCGAAAATGCCACTGACTCTTTTAGTTTAGTTTTCGTTTGTGACAGTGTCAGTAACCCTAAGAAAGGCGATATGCCTGGCAGTAACATATATGCAAATTTTAGCCGTATTTCGATCTTTAAAAATTTTTTTAATTTACAAGATAACAAAAAACACACACGGAAATCATTTAAATGTAGAGGCGAAGTTTCACCCCGTAAAGAAAATAAAATATTTACCGATAAGTGAATAACACGTTCCGTTGTATTTCAGGGCGCCGGGGTCAAGTACTTTATCCTGGTGGTTTATTCCATCGGCAACCTGGCCTTTGTATTCACCTTCATCGCATTCATTTCAATGCAAGATTAACAAAGTACATTCGATTGCTTGATGCCTATGCTGAAGCTGACAATCCCACAAATATAGGACTCTGTCGCTTATCACGATTGTACGAAGGAGTACCATGTACTCGGCCCTTTAAGGATTGCAGTATGACGCCATACACGGACGTGTTTTGCTTTCTAGGTTTGCATGTAGGCAGATCGCTAATTTTTTTAACCGCAAGTAAAGGTTTTATTTACAACTAACCTGTTTACCCCTAATCCTACTTTGGCTACAGTATTATCGTTTTACACTCGTTTTAACCAGTTACTCGAGCGAGTAAGAAAAGTACTCACAACTCGGTCGAACTCGAGTACATGGATTATCTTGTAGCGTTTCTGTTATATATTTTATGCATTGTACATAGTTCCGCCGCTAAACTATTAGTTAACGATTGAATTTTAGTTACTGCGTTTTCAGAAATCGTTTTTTCTGCGTAATTTCTAGTATGTGTATTTTATCTACAGTTATAATCGGTTGAATTCTTTTTAGTTACGGTTGAATTTCTTTAAGCTATGCTCGATCTTTTTAATATTTATACATGTTGGATTTTAATGCCGCTTTTAAACTTTGGGACTCCCGCTACACAGCGCCACCATCTGGGTAGAAAAATAAATAAACAAACGTTGCCGCTAGATTCGCAAACGCCCATTAACCCACCGAGTGTCATTGGGTTTAATCTAGAATATAGATAAGGCATACCTGACAAAAGTAAATGCGAAGTTGTAGGAAATTGTACAAGTTTAAAAACTATATATAAATATAATTGTAACTTTAATGTTTTTTTCTTGTTTCAAGTAGTTTTAATTTCTTTGCTGTTCATTGTTACTGAAACGATCTTTACAGCTTATAGTTTTTTTTATAGATTTCCATTATCGTTGTTCAATACCCCGTTAAACGTAACAACCAAATTATATATCATTTTAGCCTTTTTTCGATTTTGATGTGTGGGGAAAAGCCTTCACTATTTTTCTCGATACTTAGCAATGTATACACCATATATATACTATTGGCTTATTTAGAGTATTTGTTTGGCGATTTGCATGGCCCGCGGATTATGCAAAAAGTTTTTTTTCGTCCAAGATTCTTTATCAAGTTGTTTGGACATATAGATATGAAGCCATGGCTTATATACGCTCATTATTCGTATTGCATTATGTGAGTAATATATTTGTACGATTTACACTTTTTGTACAGTCACTAATTCAAGCGAAATAAATTCTATGAAGAGAAGGGGGTTGTCTTGTTTAGTTTTGTAGATATAAGACTAGCTCTACTTTGCAATATTTCGAACTGCAGGATTTGTCTCAACTAAAGATACCTTATTCCACATAGTGAGTATTAATAATAGGCAAAATCTTTGTGGACTGGTTGTTCAAAAAAACACTTTTTTGTCAAATTTCAGTGGGGACCCCCTGGAATTGTTAGGTTGCATCTAAAAACTCCACAAACCAAATGTGAGCACTTTTATTTCAGTATTGACCGTGCTACGTCAATTTGAAAATTCAGATTTGGGCTAAAATTTTTGAAAAAATAAATTGTCCTTCCCCTAAAAAAATTTTTTTTTGCATCTTTTTTTGCATTGCTTTGCAATTGAATAGCCATAAATAAACCTGTTTTGCAGTGAAAAAGTGAGTAGTCATGGTACAAATGTCACATTTCAACAACATTTGTTAGGCTGTTTTGTACGAAAAATGGCTTTTTACCACATTGTTTTGAACTTTAGATAAGTAATTGATATAATTGTGTGAAGACTAAATGCACTATTTTATTAATTTGATGTCATGTGTGCTGCATCTACTTTATTTTAAATTTTTAAGCCATTTTTCATACAAAATAGCCTAACAAATGTTTGTTGATTAAGTGAGTCTCTAGTTCCTCACGGCCTGAAAAAAAAACCGTTCCTCACGGCCACTTATGTTGGCCAAAATTCACAACAGGTATTAATAGGCTTCCCGGTTATGCGAAGCTCACATAAATCCCATATCGATAACAATAAAGTTAGGTATCTCATACATTTTTTACTTTTAGTCCCAAATCCGCTTACTCTGTTACCCAACAAGCCTGGCTAAATTTTTCAGGTCGTGACAGACATTAGTTCTGTTGTGAAGTGATTAGGTAGGTTGGTGAGTAAAATCATTGCATTACTTAATTTCAGTATTATAACAAGTCATTATAGCTACCTTAACATACGCCAGGTGTTGCAATGGCGTGCAAAATTAGACAGCCTAATCCGGAGTATAGAGCAAGCAAACCAAGGCTAAAAAAAACTAGCCAATCGTGAGGATCGAATTCACAACCTCCTGCCATACCGGGACCTATACCTTATCATGCATGAATTTACTAACGCAGTGTCTCTACTGAAGAAACAGCCCCACGTTAATGTAGAAAAAATCAAATATAACTGATCTATTTTCAACTCTAACCTCTTATTATGATGAAAAATTACTCTAAAATCTAAAAGAAATACGATTTGCTTACATTAAAGTACACCGGAACGATCCGAAACTTGTTAGCGAAAACACGACTTTTTTTCAGATTCAATCTGGGTAAAAATTTTTTTAGTCTAACGATGGCAAAAATAGGATTTTCCATCAGGTCCTTAGTCCGCCACCAAATGTACTAGGCTACATGTATTACATCTATTTAAGTAACCAAAAAGGGTGAATATACAGAAATCCACCCTAAGACGGGGTCGTAGGCCTATAACTCATCCGTGGCAAACCATACGGGGGTTGGAAATATATACCACCATATGATATTTCACCATTACAATTTGTACTTTGCGGGCTTATATGTTTCAAATAATTTGTTACTGCCAATGAGCACGTCGGACTCGTACTCGGAAAGCAAACTTACTCGAGTCCTGAGTCGGACTCCAGCGAAATAAATCGACCCTTTCGAATCCTGAGTCCGACTCGACTCCGCAACCTTGTTTTACAGTCTTATCTTTGATTTTTTAACAGTAATCAGGAAGTTTACATTTAATCTCAAGTCTTACTTGTCACTGCCAGAAACAAACCAACCCTTCGATATAAATGAGCTGCAGTAAGCCGTTTTTAGCGTTTGTTAAATCATATTGCTGTCGTCTCGCCACCACCCACCAAATACTTGTACCAGGCCGCAGGCCTGAACACACGTGACTCGCGAGCGCCACATGCAGCTTTTTATGTAGGTCTTATAATGGACACAGCGCCCTACAACTTAGCTAAGCCATCGCCAATTGGATGTGTAGCCCAGTGCTCTTCAACCATTTTTGGTTTGGTGAACCCTTAAAGTTGTTGTAACAAACTCAAAAGGTAAACTGAGGTAAAAAGCGATATGCAAAATCATTATGCATATCAATTTCATCATGTCAATTAAACCGAGCGGAGATGCCGCATAAACATTAAAAAAAAATACAGGGGTTCATTATACATCAGGTGAAACCACATATTTTTTCTAATATCCTGAATGTCAAATATTGATGGTTAAGTAAAAGTTTGTAATGCACCCTTGTATACAGTTTCGTACTGGTGCACCCCATGCGTATCTTGTTGCACCCTAGGGTGCACCGTGCACACCGAGCACTCGTGCAGCCTACTGTGTGGCTCTTGATTGTTACAAAGTAGCCTAGGCTACGTTTCACTAGAAAAATGGGCCTTTGGCCTCTTAGTGTATGGTTGCCAGATTGTAAGCATAAAACTGTAGTTTATACGCTATGTTTTTTTTAAACGTCAAAATTTTGAAAATGCCTTCTCCTGTGGATTTGGCGCCCCAAAAATCAAGAAAAAATTCAAAACAACCCCTCGAAGTCTTAAAAGCCCACAAGGACCGTCCACGTTGGGAAACTTTGATCTATATTGTACAATCATTTATCGAGAATGGAACTTCGATTACAGTAGCACTTAAAAAATGATTTCTATGATTTTATTTTGAATATTTTATTAAATTTTAATCACTAGTGGCGCTACTGTGCAATGAAACTGTCAACATCGCTTGTGACGTAATAGTTTCTTTATAAAGTTTAGTTGATTGTGCACCAAGTGCAAGAAATAAACAATTTGTTGCATAAAATCCTGAATTCGATGCAACTTTATTAACATTACACTATCTAAGTAATAGTGCTGTTGTGTTTTTTGAGATATTTACATAACCATATAGTATATTTATAGCGTAAATCTTGTCAGGATAGCCAGTCTGTATAATTTTAGGCAGCAGGACTTTTAAATTTTTAAAACTTTTGACGTAACCTATTATATTTGGTAATCTCGTATGTTAATATGGGTCTTTATTTGGCATCTTGGTTGTGAAAATGGGTCAATGCTTCTCCATCATAAAACGTACAGTAATCACTTTAAACAGTCATTAAATTTGGAATAACACACTTAGATAAAGTATAGTCAGTTAAATCATTAAACAAAAGTATGGATTTTAAAATCAAGCATATTATGATTTGTTGGTCTAGAATTGGTCTAGAATCTTGCCACAGCGTTTAAACAATTATTAAATCAACACATATTATTTGGGTTAGCATATAGCGTCTGATTTTGGGTGTGTCAAGCATTATTATTTTGATAATACTTGACTCACCCACACCCAAACGTTAACCTGCTCACTAACCCAATTAATATACGCTGTGCTAGTATTTGTAGACCAGCCCAAAGAAGTCTGCATTCTGTAGCAGGTAAATAGCAAAATTTTCGGTACTGGTCTAGAATCCTGCCACATTTTCGTCAGGGGGTTACAAATATTTTGGGTTACTGTGCTAGTGGGCTTTGGGTTTGGTTGGGTCAAGTATTATTATTATATTTATTCTTACATATGTATGCCTTCTTTGCAATTTCAACTTTGACAACTCGTTTCGTTTGTTTAAAAGTATATGTGGTAGGATTCCAGACCAGCGCCAGATTTTCTCAGAGGTGTGTTTGTCCACCTGAATAACTAAACTGCATCTATATGCTTTGGAAATTTTTACTGGAATAAACCAAGGGTTTATGTTTGGTAGGATTCCAAACCTTAAAATGTTTGTAAAACAGTAATTGCAAACCTCAATAATTTGGTGCTGCATTTCCAAGATTTTTAGGAAAAAAAGTGCCATGAAATTCAAACTGGTGGCCTTAGTTTCAAAGAAATACCAAAAATGTTAGCGTGCTGCTTAACCTTGCCACTATTAAATTTAAAAGCAATGTTAACGTTGGCTTTGTCCAGAATAAAAGTAAATCCGAATTGTAGTATTTGGTTAAAAAAGCTTGCCTAATTTTTGTTTAAAATAATGCCTAATAGTTTCTTGTGTACTCCAGATTATCTGTTTTTGTAAGAGACAACTAAGAACTTGGTCTGTTGCCGGACCTTTGTACATTTGACTCTTGTAGAATGTACGGCAAGGGAAAGAGCAGTAATGTGCCTTCCGATGCACAAGCTCGGGAGAAGTAAGTTGCATGCAAAATAGGCTCTATAAGTGATGATATGACAGAATCTGAATGGCTGGATAGGTTTTCTATTTGAACAAAATATACTATTTTACCGTAGCCTTATTATAAAAAGTGTAATGTTTTGTTATTTTCATGTATTCAATTTCCATAAGAAAACTTATACACTGTTTAATTTTGTTACGAGTAAAGAGGCTTCTTACTTTGAAAGAATTTACAAAAAAGTAAAATCTCAAGGTATATCACTAGCAGTTGAGAATAACAGATGTCGACTATATATATACAGCCAGGAAACAAATAATTTATTGTTAACTTATTTCAACTAAAAATATATATAAATGTAAAATTTGTGAAACATCCAATTTGCCAAAAAATTAACTCCAATAATGGCCGAACTTTAACCACTAATCTGGCAATTTTGTTTGCAGACTTGCCATGTATGTTTATGAATATTTGCTGCATGTCGGTGCAGGAAAGGCAGCCCACACATTCCTGCAAGAAGTAAGTGAAGCTTTGTTGTTTAGTGACTACAGCCGAATATAACTTTGGTTCTATTTAATAAGTTCCCAAATGTTTTTTTGCACTAAGGTCGCTTTTTCACTGATCCATTGCGCTCTAGTGTACAAAAAACTTAAAGAATAAGATGCTCAACCTGTGTAAAATGATAAAATAAAAATTGAAAGATTAAATCGGGTTGGCAGACTTGCTTCGCTTTAATCAATTCAAATATTTACTAGTAAAGTTGTAAAAGGTTCTCCTACCCAACTTTTGAAATCATTGGTTGAGGCACATAGAGTTGTTATCAATGATCCATGACCTAAATAATTTTAAACCTTTAACAATTAGGCAACATGATTAGAAATAAAATCTTGGTTTAGGTTATATATTAAAACATACCAGCCCACTATAAAAGTGTATTTAAAAAAATCCTTAAAGTAAGTCTATTTTTCCCAGACCTAATAGACATCATTTTCTACTGGATGCTTTTTTGTTGACCATGTTATTAAAAAAAAAAATATTATTCCACATTGTGTTAATATGTCACCATGATTATAAATTTATTTGCCAGCAATCTGACACATATATAAATTTTAAATATGGTGCAATGTAAGTTTCTACTTTTATATTGTTCTTTCCAGATTGGCTGGGAAAAGAATATATCGTTAGGCGAGTCACCAGGATTTTTGCATTCATGGTGGTGGTAAGTTTATATTTCTATTTTTTTTTTGTCTTTCAATGTGTGTTTTTCATGGTTTCTATTTTTAAGTATTTTTGATTTGCCCGCTAAAATAAGATGGTCACTTACAGCATTTTTGGCATAATGTTGTCCCATTTCTGTTAATTATTTTTGTTAAGTAACACAATTTTTTTATGAATGACTGCAAGTTTGCGTTTATTTAAATATTGTAGTGACTTGTGCTTGATTTGAATATTCTTTGCTTGAAGGCGTGACATCATTCTAGCAGTTTTTCTTCCATGCATCTATATAATCTTTACTTTTACTGGTTTTTGAGCTTTTACTAAACTTTAGCAAGTTCATTGGTTATTGTATTAAGACCATTTTGACTACATTTGTCAAATGTAAATAAATATTTTTGGCAGAGTAGTCACTCTCTCGAAAATGTTTCAGGTAAATGCAGCATAGTCCTATTGATCCTATTTCTGTCTGAATGTGGTCTTCTTACTTGCAAGGTGCTGCACACAAAGCCTGGGGCTATGTTGAGACTGGCATCATTATCATCACTGTTTCTTTTTAAGACGCGCTTGGTATTTCTATAGTTAACTTGGTCGCCTTAAAATAGAAACTTTAGACTAGAAAAATCGCGTCTTCTATGATCTCATTAAGGGTTATGGCATACGAAGAAACGACAGTTTTAGAGGTTATATTTTTGTAACTTTGGCCTACTTTGAATATAAACTTTGCTTGTTACGATTATCTATGCGCAAACTGTTGAACAAAAATAGCTTTTTTTGTGACGAAAATCATTTTTCGTGCAAGCTTTTTTCATATTGGCCTTCTGAAATTCCTAAAAGCACATTAAAACCATTGTTCAATAATCAATTTTTGCCCCAATCTGGACTAGTTGGCTATACGATCCCAAAATACATTTGAGGTTCGACGGAGCCCCTCATAAAAAGCTGGCTCGGTGCGCGCCCTTACAGCGCTGTATTATGCTTATTGTTGAAGTCCGGGCGACCACGGCTTGTTTCCTTGCCTTGTTGGTGTGAAACACCGGATCAATTCTCGCGCCGCTCTCTCGTTGATCCAACGCGCCTCGCACACATACGCGCGTTCTGTCAAACGACGTCGACCTAGCGTCGTAATTGTGGCACCCCAAATCCCCCTACCCCCACCCACAACATGCCCAATCATCGCAAAAGGCCATTGACGCCGCCGCCAACCCCAATTTGCAGAAGCGTTCGTGATGCGTAGTGGCGGAATACGTAGAAAAAGAAAGAGAATGCTCGGAGAAAGTGCACGACTGTCGAAGGCAGTTAGCTGTAGCTCTTTTCCATGGGGCGTCGTGCGTGTGTGTGCGTCGGTGCGATGCGCGTGCCAAAGTCGCGCCTTCCATAGCGCTCCCTTTTTCTCTTTTTTCTCTCTCTCACTTCGCAAACTCGCCCGTAACGATTGCCTGGCGCGTCAGCGTCGATACAGTCTCCGCCACTGCTGCTACTTTAGCTAGCTGCTGTTGGTTTGTTAGAGAGTGAGAATGCCACAAGGTCTATCGAACGTCCTTGCCATTGCTGTGCTATTCTCCCAGCAGTTTACATTGCAACTTTTGAAAGCCTCGAACTCCCAAATACAACCCCATATACGTTTTTTTACCGTTTTCAACCCATTTTTTGGCTTGCGACTCCCATTTTGTTCACGGTTGTTTTGTCTTTGGCGGTGCGAAATGGTATGAAAACCATCCGAAAAAAAAGAGAGCCTGCTTTTTGCGAGAGTGGTCTTATAAACTGGCTTGTTGTTTCATTCTTGGTGGTTTGCTTGTTTTAAACAATTAAAATAGTGGCACAAGTAATTTGCTTTCTTAATACGCCGTTTCGGTTGTCTTTTACCCATCGCGTTGTCCAAGCGTACTTCGATTTTTTTGTAAATAGTAAATTGTGACGTACATGGCAGGTGTAAATGTCGATTAGCGGCTCTCAGGTCACGTGTTACCGTCTAAAAAAATCCAGCACCAACAATACCCGATCGATAAGCTCGAAAGATATATGTCGTCGTACTCTGCGAATGCTATTTCATTTTCAATTACATATTTAAAAAAACACGCATTGACTCCAACTTTGTTATTTTTACGATTATCTCACGAGGCTTCCGCTGGACGCGAGACTGGTCAGTCGTCAATTAGCCGCTTTTGACACACCAAATCAATTAGCGCGCGAAATTTAAACCGGTACAAAAACAGCCAGTGCCACCACGCAACTATTACACGACGCTAACATTATCGCGCGCCCTTGCACCAATTTGAGCGCGATTTTTAGCTTTACCGTTTTTCTCTTTATTCAAGTAACGTTCATCAGATAAAAAATGCCATTCGCAGACGTTAATTACAACAAATCACTATATTGTTAAGTTACAAGTAGGTTCAACAACTAGTGGTACGCCAATTTTTTTTAGCGTGGTGTGCGGCCAGCTTTCGAATATTAAATGGGGTTAGGTGGGCTTGGGAAAATAATGTTACTGCACAAGGTATATTCTTGATTTGCCGCAGTGGGTCGACCTATAATGCAAAATGCGCGATTAGCGCTGGGTGCCATTTATATTTTATTTCGTTTTTTTTAATTTTATTTGGAAAAGCATTCAAAGAGGAAATTTTGTTGGGAACGCAGCGACAGTGAAATCCTACTATAGTAAAGGTTCGCGTTCAGAAAAAGTTGAAATTCACTGAGTTAACCTTAAGCTTAACAGCGGTCATCTTAAGCTTAACCACAACTGGTCAAACGTTCAAAACGCCTTGTGACGAAATAAACAAGTTCGCCGTTTCGCTTTGAGCGCAACTACAGGGCCGCCACTCCGGTCACGTGACCGCTGTCACTCTCGAAATGTGTCCAACTCGGGACAAGGCCGTAGCGCGCGTGCCGCACACACACGCGCAACCCGACGCCTTCATATTCCTTGTTTCTCTTTGGCTTCGATTCCACGGCGACCCGCCGCTACCTTGCCTGTTTGCCGCCCCAGCGTAGCACCTGTGCGAAGCGTGTCGCTGTCGGCGCCCGATCGCGAGGAAAGCGAAAGAAAGCCTTGCCAGGTTTTAAGCGCGCACCGTTTACTGTACATACAGCGTCGTGAAGCACGCCGATTTAACTTTTAAATTTTGAGCGTTGGGCTGTGGTCAATTTGTCACCCATCTTCTACATATATTTCGATCACTCGCTGTTTTTAAGATATTATAGCTTTGGTAACCGCTAAGAAATTTAAGAAACTGCAACTTTTTTTTTAAATATGTAAATTAAAATGCTTATTCTCTGCTGTAAGCACAAGAGTAGGCTTTGTTATAAGTGGCGGTTGAAGAAATTGGAGAAACCGCTTCGATAACTCAAAACACCTTTATACGTGTAATACCTTGTGCTCAATATACTATTTCGCGGTAAAAACACCCCATACAAAATCCCGCCGTTCGACGAACGCATTACCCGCTACAAAAGACCGATCATTTTGGTCTATATATTTAAAAATGTATCTTTTCATATTTTTTTTGCAGCGTCTTCTGGGATTTGTACTGCGCGTCGCCGGAACGAAGGGACACCTGCGAACACAGCTCCGAAGCGAAGGCCTTCCACGACTACGTAATACTCCCTAACGCGCTAACCGCTTGCTGACTGGCTAATCTTTGTTTAGTCTATGAAAGAATCTGATCCAGTGGCGTGATATTTTTTTAAACCGAATTTTTCGTAGAACTCGGATTTGAGGTTTTTTTGCATTCAACTATTTAGTTACTGTGTCTTTGGTGCTCCTTTTGTTACACAGACAAATCCCAAACAGCACGTACGTTTATTAATGCTTGTTTGTACAGAGCTGCGAGTTTAATACGATGGCCAAGCGTCCTGCTGATAAGCCGTATAAGCTTTCATGGCAATATTAATACTTTGATTAATGCTGTAACGAATCTATCACATGTGCAAACATATGACTTAAAAAGCGCAACTCAGCAAAGGTTAAGTGTGCACAACTGCGCTATTCCGAGTTTAAAAAAGGCTTACATATTGTATCTTAATAACGTTTTAACAATATACGTAAAACACATAACGCTTGCAAAAGTTAAACACACAAATGTTTTTGCAGAGCGCAGCAACAGCCCCATCACCCCTCAACTCAATGCCCCCTGATGCCATGGGTCAGCCGGGAGTTCCTCCTGGATATTTTCCGGTAAGTTTTGCAGGTTTTTTGCACCTTCAAAGAAAAACAACATCATGTATTTATGTTCCAAATACTGGATTGTGTAATTGCATGTGGTTTTACATGGAGCGTCTCATTATCTTTATTTAGATCTGTGTTTCTCAGAACCCACATTTGTTTCCAAAACAATGCCAGGTCCAACCAGAACTATTACATTAGTGGTATCTTGAATAAATGTAGCATTTAAGACTGTAACTGATTGCTGATGCACTGGTAGTAAATGATTTTCATGTAATCTTTTAAATTTCCATGTCCCACATAAGTTGTTTTCCTCAGTTGAACAGTTTACATTCTCTTTAAGTTATATAATAAAAATTTGCTGATATGTTTAGTTTAAAGATATGACTTAAGCTAAAAGGAAAATCCACTGTTCAGCATAGCACTAACATGCTCACTGGACGCTGTTAAAAGTAATAAGAATGCAGCTTATAGCATACTTGATTTATATTGCAGCACTTAGCCTGAGGTTTTTAATGCAGCACAGTTTAGCAAGCTAGCCACTGATTACAGGGTAGCATGTCCATTGACATGAAGCATGTTAAAACCTGGCATCACAATATTTTGGTTGGTAGCAAGTCAAATAACTCTGTTCAGACAACAATGAGGGATAAGGAACAGCAAAAAATAAAGGGTTTAAGTTACTATATATTTTGTCAGGAAACCCAAATACGAAAATATCTGATGGTTGAAATTTGTGAGTTTAGCTTTGTTACACAGATCCTGCTTTATAGATATTTAGTGACTTTCTCTCCAGTTTAGATAAGTTAAAGTTAAACAGCAGTTGTGTTGAATTATGTTACAATACAGCAGCAGCAGAATATGTTGATGAGGACAGTGAAAAGACAACAAGATTATCCATTTCTGACAAGAAGCAGAAAAACATTTCAGATCAGGAAAAAATGATTTACTGTAAGGTGAGAGGTCAAGTTTTAAACATACCTGCTATCAAACTGTACATTTAATATGTATCAAAAAAAATTACCTTTGAACATTTTATCAAGTCTTCATTAGTATTAGAGTTGGACTGAGACTTTGATAGGAGTGAGAATGCAATTATGCACAGGCAAATATGATAAAAAAAACTTTAGGACATATTTTTCCGTTTTAACAAGCTCAATTTTCTTTCTTTTATGAAAGGTGAATCAGGAGAGTTCAACAGTTTTATGAAACATTATTTGTAACAAAAAACAGAGAATTGATTAACTTTTAATAGCCAATTAGTTTTACTGAACTGGGTCTACTGGTCACTTTTACAGTTTGTTGAAAGTTGTTCTCATTTAATTATTTTATTGTTTTACCACTCACTTATAAAACAATATTATGTCGAGTTAGAACCCGACAGCCGACAACCAGTTTGACATCATTTTTTGCAACAAACATCAAAAACTGTTGTTTTATTTGCAGCCGGGGTCAGCTGCATCACCCTCACCCCACCATAACCCCAACAACCCCATGATGAGACAGCAGGTAAATCTTAAAAAGGTTTTTATCTAATGTGCAAGGAAGCGTGAAATGGTAGACCTGCACTATGAAGGGTGTATAGTGCCAACTAGCGGTCAACCAATTTGATATGTTCATTTCAGTGGTGGCGCTGTCGAGCTGTACCACACAAAATGCGCACGACCTGCTTGACAGTTTTAGCCTTTTTAGTAATCCAGCGTTTGAATTTAACAAAACTTAAAACGTGTATGTTCATTGTTTGGGGTAAGGAAGGTCAGTTGTAAGCAGGGCTGGGGAGCCGGAGCTGGAGCCCGGAGCCCGGAGCTAAGCATTTTCTCTGGAGCCGGAGCCCTTTTTATTATTTTTGTGGAGCTGGAGCCATTTTTCAATTTGTGGTGCTAAAGCTAAGAAATTATATTTTGTTTCATCTCCAACGTTAGTAGCCAAAAGCAATTTTTAAAACTTGCCATTGGATAAGTGACTGGTGGCACCGGAGCTTGAGCCGGAGTCATTGGGTGTGTATTTGATGGCTCCGGAGCTGGAGCCGGAGCCAAAGTATATGAGTTTTACTACTCCGGAGCTGTAGCCGGAGCCAAAGGATTGAGTTTTACGACTCCGGAGCTGGAGCCGGAGCCATTTAATAATCGCCTGATGGCTCCGGAGCTGGAGCCGGAGCTGGAGCCGGAGCTAATGCTATTTTACGGTGGCTCCCCAGCCCTGGTTGTAAGATTTGGTTAAAGTAAAAAAAAAACACTTTCGCCGAACAAAAATTACATAGGCGTAATATATTTGCATTTTTAATAATGTTGTTGTTTTTTTAGTCTTACATGTCACCGAGATACCCGCCTGGTGGCCCACGACCAGGAATGCAAGTAAGTCAACTGAGTGTGCTAGGATTATAACATGAACAGCTCTCAAAAAGCAAAATAATACAGTAGTTTACTATACCAAGGTCTTTTAGCATTGCACTGGCCCAAAAAACAGTTGACATAAATGCATTACACGCATTCGGTTAGCCCTTTTAATGGCTTTCAATTGTGTAACAGTTTCTTATTTACCATGGTAAACGTAAACTATATATTTAGAATTTCAGGGTTGCCCCACAATAGCTTGGTTTATTTATTGTTTTTCGCATTGCTTATGACTTGCTATTTAGATGGCACCTGTTTAGGTTTGCTGTTTTAATAACAAATTACTTTTTAGGGTCCAGGTCCACAACCCTTGTTGCCAGGAATGGAGCGTCAAGGTAATTTGGTTTAAAAGCAGTCTGCTAGTGATGTGCTTTATTTTTGTACATCAGTAGTTAAAACAACATATTTTTACCGCAATAACTTTTTTTTCAGTATAGTGGTTAATAAAGTGCTATCAAATTTCCGTCCAATTGTTAGCTATCAACTTTTCAGTATGAGAAGCTTTACAATCAACAGTGGTGTAACACGAAAAATCAATTGAAAAAACATGAACTATTCAATTAGGTGAGATTATGTCGTAACGTTTTAGGTCTTAATAAATCGCTGGCAGGATTTTTCTCATTAAATCCGCAGGATTGACCTAACAAATATTTGCTTAATAGCAGCTGAATGGTTATTCAACGAGGGCAATTTTTGTAGGAAGACTGCCTTTAAGGGCAAGGCCAATCAACATGGCATACAAGACCATGTTTGTTCGTTAAATGTTCTCTTGTGTACACGGTTCGCTTGTTCCCCTAATTGACAAAGAGTTTTATTCTTAAGAGTTTTCCGTGGTGTAAAACTAGACAGAAAAGTTTTCACAAGGGAGTTTATTAATTTCCTTTCTTTCGGATACAAAGAAGCAAGATAGCCGACCACAGTATTTTTTCATTAATCTTGCTTGGCTTTGCCGAATTATCCGCTCTGCATTATAAGGGCTGTCATATTATAGCCCTATAAGCGGGTCGGCAGTTACAAAAAAAAATAGAAAGAAAGATGAGATTTGTCACTTTTTAAAGTGTTAATCTGAAAATTTAAGAGGTTTCCAAAAAAGGTTGTGATAAATCGATTTTTTTTTTTCTTTCTCAAAACAAAATAACCTTTAAAAATATTGTACCAAGTTTCTCAAAACAAAATTACCTTGAAAGAAATCGTAGCAAGTTTTTCAAAACAAATCACCTTTTAAAAAATCGTACAAAGTTTCCCCAAACAAATTTCTCAACATAAATTCATCTTTCAAAAAAATCGTACCAAGTTTCTCAAAATAAAATTACCTTTTACCACACGCTTGCTGATGCTATTCCACTTTGAAGACAGTCGAAATACTCTGTGTCGTTTTGCTTGATCGATTCATGTCGCCCGACTTGATCGCCGAAGATGTAAAGCCTTCTATCTGTTCGCACAAATACAAAGTTGTGTTTGCTTAGCCCGTCCAATGGATCACTGACTGATTGATGACTCGCGATTGGATTGTTGGGACTTCATTAGTTTAGGCTTGAGATATGAGTGCAGAGCTTAGAGGCGTAAGTATGCGATTTGTAAAATTATGGGGAACTTATTGTTAAATATATCAAAGTCAGACAGTTTAACAGCCAGCATTGTAAGAATATTACCGTACAACCGTGCTTTATCATCAGTCAAAGACGAAATGACAAAAAAGCAGAACATTATACTTCGTTTCTGTCAATTTTTTAGTTTTCAATTCTAATTTAACTTTGCCCGGATGAAGCACGGTTGCGCGAAAGCTTATTAAGATTTTAATACAATTGGTCGTTAAGAGTGTTGTATGATTTGCAGATTTTTTTTAAGTTGTGTCGCTTTTTTACTAGATTTACAGAACAAATGCAAAATGAAGTTTTGCAAAAAATACGTACTCAGGCCCACTAATATACCATCTACCGTTTAACATGACCGACAAACGTCGATTCGCTTTTAGGCTTGTAAACGCACAATAAGAGACAAGGAACGCCCGTCAATTAACTCGTTATTGATCTGTCCGATTATGAAACCAACCGCAAACGCAATCGTCCTCGGCCCGTTAATCTTCCCGTCTCAATAAGAGGCCGCCGTCGCATCTCATTTGCTTTCGCTTTTGATCGAGGCAAAAAAACGCCGGGCGGCGACGCTGGTGGCATTTCGCGGTCGACAATCGTTCCAGGCTAGGTGGTTTATTACCGGACCCCTTTTCGCCAATTCAACGGCTTTGTTTCCCGTTTTTAACCCTGTTTTTTAAGCCACCGGCGACGGTTATGTGCTGTAGCCCGTAGGTCAGTTTGTGCTGTGGTAAACGACTACTGCCTCTACAGTATTTTAACCTGTCTTTTGAGCCCTTTTCAATCTAGGCGACCTCTGTAACGGCAAAAAATTGTATTCCTTTGAAGCAGCAGCTGATTGATTAAACTTGTGCTAGAGCATAGGTGCCCAAACTGCGGCTCGCGAGCCGCATGCATCTCTTAAACCTGTTTGATGCGGCTCTTACGTTCAAGTTGTAAAGTATTTTTTAGGATCTCGGTGTCAATTCCCGTGTGCTTAAACTCAAAAACTTTCTAATATGTCTTAGCCCGTGTTAAGCAAATCTTGCCACGATAAACACACCTATTATAACTACTAGACTGTAGAAGTTTTTGCTCTAAACTCGTTAACTTTCCAATATGTTTTAGCCCATGTTAAGGTAATTTTGCCAGCCGTCACTCAAAATAGCAGTCATTAGATCGACCGCGAAGACTTTGCAAATCAGTTAAAATTCGACAACGCCGTGTCATTAAAAAATGGGCTTTAAAATACGAAGCCGTCTTTTTTTTTACAAGGGCCACGCATTTTCACTCGTCAAGCCACCAGGCTCAATTTAGCTCCAAAGTTTTTGGAGTGCCATGTGAAGGGGCCTCGACGACGGATCGGGTTCGAAAGGCCAAAAACGAGCGTAAATGATTTATACGCGCTCGCCAGCCACTGTCAGAGTGCCCGGAGCGTGGGAACATCGGGCGTTGAGCTGCTGCGCGTGATTCTTTGGGGACTTGGGACGAGTGCGCTTTTCCTTGCACTTTAACGGACCGTGAAGTCTTAACTTAAACCGGTCAACGGTGATAGGCGAAAAATTGTCGCGTGGAAATTTGAGATGCGACTTCTGCTTTTTCCGTGTAATATACCATTACGCTTTCGTAGTATGCCAAGTTTAACCCCAAATACGGCGATTAAGCAAAATTGCACAGCTTATTGGTTCAGCTAAGCAGTCATGAAATCCGGTGTGGTTTTACTTAGATGAAAGCTACGTGTTTAAATTTAAAATTCGAAAAAAAATTCTTATTTCCGCGACACTTTACAACAAGATCCAAAGCGAACAAAACTTGGACGTAACTACCAACGACATTATTAGAAAAACAGCTTAAAATGTACCTTGACTAAACGTAAATGTTTTGTTGAAGGAGTCAATTTTCAGTCATATCAGTTTTTCAAGACGTGTCTTTCGAAGCTCAAAATGCGTAGTGCCCTGCCAACAAACCTCAAAACCGCTTGAATAGTTTAGTCAAAAAGTGTCCCATCCCAACCAGAGAAGCGGCAACAACTCGCCAGGTAGAAACTTTGACTACCAGCACCGCCACAAGGCGCCTCACGACATCCAGCCAAATTTGCGCCGTGTTTTCCTACGTCGCGACCCTTGTTTTTGCGAGCGGGGGGCGCTTGACAAAACAACGCCAAGGCTAAGAACTCTCGGCGCGGGAAACGAAGACGACCTTTCCCGCCGAAGTCTGACGACGCGCGCCTAATTGCAAAGCTGTGTTGCATCTGTCGGGCCTGCCTTGTCATAACTTGGGCAGCGGTGTGCGCGCGCAATTACCAACGCCGTGTCGCCTGTCGACTCTAATCGCCGAATCTCCGTGACGAATCAAACCCCAGACCCCACCCCTTGTACTGGAGAGCTTGCCTTAGTTGCATTTACTGCCGGTTGCTTTACGTTTGAAGTTCTCAGCAATTTCTCGCGATTCGATATTTTACATAACACACGCAACCATACAACATATAAGAAAACAATAGGGTATATTACTTTGTAATACGGAACCAACATATGAAATTTAAGTGTTTTACATTAATTTGCAAATTTGATTTTCTTTTGTAATAGTAATAAAGTAATAGAGTTGCCAATTTGTTGAAAAAAAGTTTGGGAATTTTACAGTTTAATTTCGAATATTAGTATTTTCATTTTTCTTTTAAATCCCCAGATATATATTAATTTTTAAACGAATTTACCCAAACGTTGGTTTCGTTCAGCCTCCAAGCAATCCGTGCGTTCAACACTGAACCGCAATCTCGCGTTTTTTTCACGCTTAACCGTATTGACGCGCGGTTGCTTTTCAGTCTTCAGCTAACTCAAAAAACCTGTTGTAGAATAGAGCTTTTTTATCTAAATGTTCGATTCCACGAAGGTTGTTCGCGCTTGAAAGGTGCGTATGCCACATGTTTGTTGGCAAACCTAGGAAACCCGAGCCCTTACTTCCACGTTCCTACACCTAAACCAAGTCTACAGCAGCAGTTGACTAGTATGGCCGATTTAAAAAGTCCTACCTTCGTCGAGATCGTACCGATTTTAAGGAGCTGTACAAGTGCAGTCTTGACCTTATTCATCCCTACTGACGTTGTTGCGTTTGGCCCTTGTCCCATGGTGTTTCAAAGTGTACCGGGCGGGAAACGCACGGGGCACCAATAACACGACTCTTTTCAACGGTAAACTTTACACCAGGGGTGTCCAACAAGCTGCACGCGTGCGAAATGTGGCACGCGACCTAATAAAAAATGGCACGCAAGCCCTCCCCAAAAAATACTAAAATTGTTATTTAGCCAATTGCCAAAAAAGCTCAATTTGTTATTCAGGAAATTGTCAGAAAATACTAAGTTTGTTATACAGCCAATTGCCATTGTTTGTTCACAATATAAAACAATCGCGGCAATCACGACAACCAACAATTACTTTTGATATTATAACATTATACTGTAGTGGAGGCTAGCATTCACATAATATTATATAGCTTGGTGTGAAGAAGACACTTTGATGTAGTGATGCGCATTTCTACTAGACAGTTTTTTTTCAAATTTAAATAAACGTTCTTATTTTTGGTAAAAAGGCGCTTTTATGATTAAAAAGAATTGGTTCGGTTACGAAACTTTGGCACGGGAAGAAGTTATAAGATAAAAATTGGCACGCCGGCATGATTGAGTTGGACACCCCTGCTTTACACTATCTTTGAACCATATCAGGCGCTGCCAAACCAGTAGATCAGGGCGAACAGCTTATCTTTAATGCAAACACCGACTATCTTTAGTTATTTGTTGACATACGCTAAAAAACAAATTGACAACCCCGTGGCTGAAGACTCACAGTACAATGACATCCACACCAACAGTACAATGACATCCACCAAATGTTCTCGTTTGCGCTATAGGCTGCATAAGGAATATTTGGAAGTTGACAAACCTTTTGTAGCATCCATCACCTTCGGTCTTCCATCCATCCACCGTTGCTCTTCGTTGAAAATACTACAAAAAGGCAAAGAGTTGTGAATCGTGTTCCCAAAACAAATCTGCAGTCTACAGCCTATATTGACAAAAAAACGAAAGTAAAACTGGTCGTGCGCAATAAAAGCGGCGGCCTAAAAAAAATATCCCTTGCTCGCCGGGCAATACCGAGATATGGAGAACATAAAGCAATCCCAGGCTCGTCTTGTTCCCGCCGTAAAGCCCACGGTTACAATAGCCCGATGAATGATCGCCGTTGCGGCCGCGTTGTGACCCTGACAGCCTTATCTCCGCAGGCATTGACCGCGCGGGGCCTAAGACACCCCCCATTCTTTAGTCGAGTGCTTGCACTTGAGCTATATGACAGCCTCGCGCCGCACACACTTACACGTACGCACCAAAAAACGCGCCTTCGCAAGGAATCTGGACAGTCAATGAAGACCTGTTTGCTGCCTTTGTTTTGAGCCCGACGTTTGATTCATGTCAGTTTACAAGAAAAATTGCGTAAGAAATCGGCCTGGAAACAGTTGAGCGAAGAGTCCTATAGATAATCCTTTGCTTACACACACGTGCGCGTAAATACCCAGCTAGATTTTGAGGCTGCTTAGTAAGCCACCCATTGTTCATTTTTTGGCGGATCCCAACCATTCTTTATGCAGTGGAATCGACTTCACGCTTTCACATGAACCGGCAGGGTGCAAAAATTGCACTCCAATAGAGTCATAAAAAGGAGCTGGCATTATATATAATAACCAGCCAGATTTTCTGATCAACCAGGCCAAGCATTTTCTCTACTAATGTTAAGACATTTACTTGAGCTGCGGTTAAATCTGTTGACCACTTATCACCCGTTTAGGCTGGAAAAACTGTGAAAATATTTCACCCAACAAAGAGAGTCATATATTTCTAAAATCGGGCCGCGTTTGCCTTGCTTTTGTGTGAGTCAGATTTTAAGACCAACAAGACAGCATTTTCCCTCTTAACGTTGAAACTTTGAACTAAACTGCGGTTGAATCTGTTGGCCACTTACGCAGCACCCGTTTAGGCTAAAAAAAAAGCTTAAAAAATTACGCCCAACAAAGAGAGTCATATATTTCTAAAATCGGGCCGCGCTTGCCTCGTTTGCCTCGCTTGTGTATGTGTAGTGCGCGGTCTGGTAAGAAATGAGGACAGCCGAGGCCAAAAGCGATACTTAGGCACGTACGATCGGCCGATTAAATTACATTAAGCCACTCGTAACGACGCTGAATCACGCGCGTTGCATGTGCGCGCGCGCTCGTGCATGTGCGCTCGTGTGTGCGTGTGTGCCACCGCTTCCCGGCCATTAAGCTAACCCAATATTGACCCTTGCAACGCGTTTAAACTTTACCGCCGCCATTGTGCGACAAGGGCGCTTTTACAAGTTGTTTGGCAAGCCCGTGCTCGTTACGTTGTGCTGGTCATGACGGCGGCTGTTGTTAAGCTCGCTTTACCCTGTGCCTTTATGAGAGTCGAGTTTTCGGGAATTTTTCTTCGTCGTTATTTGACGGGTGTGGCCTTTTGTTGCCAGGGGAAGGAAACGTAGTTGGTTTTTGTTGCGAATTCGCCAAAGATTAACAGAAGAAAGTCCGCGATTTGAACGGCGTTTGGCGCCATAACTATTTCCGCCATCATAAAACCTAACCCTTAACGATTTACATGTGACATTTATTGTTTTAAAGCTCTTTATCTGCCACTAATCAAAATAACAAGAAACGCATATCGACTGGATTGGCATCGAGTTATTTCAGTGCAAAACAACAGCCCTTGTATAAGGCCCGACCACAATGTACTGAAATAACAAGAGGCAATGTTTATTCACTAAATATACCTTCGGGTGCACAGGCCTTTCGTCGCCGTGCAAAGCACACTTCGCCCTCCAAGTACTTTTGTAAAACGACCCAAAAGCGCCAACTAATAATAAAGACCCAAAACGTGAACGATGGACAATTTTTAAGTTTCGGGGGCAAGTCTAGACTTACAAACCTCTTCCTATTTCGTATCCAGAAAAGTTTGCAGAAAATAAACCAATGGTGAGGCAACATTATTGTATTAATAGGCTACAACTTTTTCGTTCCTTGAAATCGATTTGTAAGACTGCTCCGTTTCAAAATCGCAACTTTGTATTTAGATAAAAAAGAACGCTCACTACCAAAAGCTCCTTAAAGGTAAAACGCTTTTTCCCTTACGCCTATATACCCGAGCCTCCCATGCTCTTTCGAGTCGCATCCATCCGTCACTCCATCGCGATCCTGTCTTTGAGCGATCGGCCAATCTGCGTTAACCTGGGCTCGCCAAGCTTGCTTTGACGTGGATCGGCATCAACAGACAGCAGCGCGAATGGCTTCGTAAGCTTCGTCGGTGGCAAACGACAAGAGTGATTGGCCGGTCGATAGTCGCCTCTAGTCCGCTTAAACCGCGACTTCACATCTCCCAATGACGAACCTAATTTCAACCGACAGCGTATACCATTGCGGATTTGCAAAGAGGAAAGCCTCGGGACCTATTTTTAATTTAAGGACAAGATAGCTGCGGTTTCATTTTCGCTGCCGTTTCGCCTTGAGGTGTAGAGTCTGCCAGTGTGATCCGCTTCCAACCATAAACCTATAGGCGCAATTTGAACCCTCGAAGATCCAATAAAAGATTTTAAACTCGCGCTCTAAAGTCAGGCGTGTTTAGGCAGCACATCACTCACGACGTCAACGTTTGATTCGAAAATGTTGCAACAGCTGTTGTGTACAAAGGGAAGCCGCGTTTTCAATTACCGACACGAAATCGAGTTAATTCAATTGCAACGCCACTTTAATGATTTCGTTCGCTTGTAAAACTTCGTTATAAACCGATCCCCAATTTCGACTTGCCTTAAAGATTAAAGGTAGAACTGTCCCAGAGGGGAACCAAAAGTTAATCGGGACCCACTGCATTCCAGTCCCATTCTGGCTAAGACATTGGCGGGCAATGTTTACCATAAAACCCGCCAGTGACGTAATCTGTCGTAGCTTCCCGCCATTATGGCGACATTGACAGCTGCTGGCGGACGTACCACAAAATTTGAGTTTTTTTCAGAAAAATTTGGCTAAAATCATGCACAAAAGGTATGGATTGCAGATGGGGTCCGCCAGTTTTTCGGAGTTTTTAGCCTTCTTACCTGCTCGCCAAGAACAACGGCTGCATGCTTGGGCGCTTCACATGTATTCTATCCTCTTTGTTGGTTACACCAGCGGTTCACAGAAGCAGCAACAGCAGCAGCACCAGCGGTAGTCATTAGCCAGGGCGAGTTCATGCACGACTCATCCTCTACAAACAAACAATAATCCGATTAGAGCGCTGTGAAAGCCGCCTATAGCGCAACGCTAGTCGCTGTATTTTGCCGTGTTCCGCCTGTTTTTTCCGCGTCGAAAATACACAAGGCCGCCTCGCCGCTCAGCCGCTCATTAGCTACGCAAACACGCGCCGCTCGAAACTTTTCACTCTGCCAACGCGGAATTTCTGTTGTTTTCAGGCGAGAGCCCCAAAACTGTAAGTTTCTTTTCTACTGTGTATACGGGCAACATCTCGCTCAGCCATATTTCTTGCAATCTGCCGTTTTCGTTTGGTACAAAGATGGTTTGCCGCCTTTGAACCTTAGCTGCGAATTATTGTCAAAGGTTTACTGTATATCCCAGCATTTTCTTTTCAATTGAAAAATGTTATGAAATTGGACAAATACAATTCAAACTTTTGTCCCACCCGAAATTTGAAAAGTTTTTACAATTTTGGGTCCCATAAGGGCATAAACCTCTCAGGTTCTTTTCCTTTTCCTAGATAGAGTTTTGTAAGCGTTTTTTCTTTTAAGTTCTTTAGCTTTGCCAAAGCCGCCTATTTTGACAAATTTTCAGCCGTTTTTGAATGTTAAACAAATCTCTATCTTTAGCATCACAAAAAAATCGCGTCAAGCCTTGCGAAAACAAACGATAGATACAGCTCATCGCAATCTCAGCCTCAAATCTCCGCAAACCTTTTGTAGCGGCCGCGTAATTAGTCACTGCGACGTGTCACAGCTGTCCGCCTGTCGCCCACCTGACACACGCCGCTTCTGGCAAACAAACAAACAAACAATACCTGACTAATTTACGCAGAGCTTCAATGAGCTTAAACCGGCTAAACCGAAATAAACCAGACATTGGGAGCCGACTGCATTTAGGCGGTCATAAGTTGGTTATACTGTTAAACCGTGCAGTGCGATGTTTGCCGCCGCTAAAATGGAGGCTTTTATTGTTGGCGATTCAAGAATTACCCTTAGGATTTCGGTTGGTTACAAAACTCTATTTCAAAATTGGTTACAAAAATTATTTCAAATTGGTCAATTTGTTGGTAAAGTACACTCAGAGCTGGTAAAATACTGGAGTCCGGCGCTTATCCGAGGTAGGTGGCCGCTTAAATGGATGCTTTTTTGTTGGCGATTCAACAATTACACATTCGGTCGGTTACAAAACTAAAAGTTGATTTAAATTGGGCAAAATTTTAATGAAATACACCCAGTGGCGGTAAAATACTGTAGTCCGGCGTTTAATCGAGGTAGGTGGCCGCTTAACGTTATCTCATCCGCTAAGTGCCTGTCCAGCTGAACACACCGAAGCAAATCGGCCAAAGTGTGTCGACATCGACGCCCCCTTTGATGCTGACGCCAATTAGGCGACGCAGCGTGCATGCAAAAAGCGCCAGCGATTCACCCCTGGTCTCCCCAATTGGGCCTTCAGCCGTACCAGCTTCTTGTATATCGGCAAACGCCGCTAATGACCCTCGGGCCCGCTCGCAATACCAACAAGCGACGAAGATCGGCTCGAGTGTGTTTGCCTCCGCCGCTCGACCAATTATGCGACGGCGGCGAGTTGAAAGACCCCGGCACCGGCTATAAGCTAAACACGAGGCTGCCGAAAGCGAAAGTGCAGCGAAACCGGCGTCTTCTCGCGCACTTGAGAGGCGTCACAAGAGCCCGAAAACCGGAACAGCCCTAAAGAAACAATTCGGCCTTCTACGGTGTCTCACCTTATTCTGGTCGCCCAAAACGTCTTACAAAATTTTGGTTGCCCAAAACGTCTCACCATATTCTGGTTGCCCAAAAGACTAGTGCGATGTTTGTATATTCTCAGATAACGTTATCCGAGACTAAACGTTAATCGGAATTCATATCTGGTGCCGTCAAAGATTCCCGCTTAAAAAAAATCCTACGCCAAACTTATGCGATTTATTCTTAAAAAAGGAATTTTTCATTGCAACAAGGCGATATTTTACGCCAAATGACGTCACGACTGTGGTTTTGGGCCACATTTCACGGCAAAGATATTTAGCGTGAAGACACTGGAATGCAATTGGGTATCGGATTAACCGACACGCCCTTACAAAACGGCCCACTGAATGGGGAAAATAGGCTAAAAAGTGTCTGTAACACAATAATAACAATGGCGCCGATAGTTTTCTTGAAGCAAACCGCGGTCTAACTTGTTTTTTTGCTTTTCTACGCATTCTTTTGCGAGATACTTGTAGATTTGACTCAGCGATAAGTCGTCTATCCCACAAGCACAGCCGTGTGTTGACCACATTAACTTGATCCCCAAAGAAATAAGCTCAGAAAACGAGCCTTTTGTGACTGTTTTTGGTGTCTATATTCCACCCATCTTAACCGCTTCAGGCCAGAGTTCGCCAAGGGTTTTTACCAATCCGCGTTAAATCGTCTACCTTACAAGCACAGCCGTGTGACCACCACATTACATTGTCTCAACATCGTCGAGGTAAAATGCTAACTAAAAACAAACCTTCTGTGACTGTTTTTGGTATATATAATATATTCCGTCGATCGTAAGCCAGAGTTCGCTAAGGGTTGTTACCAAACCCGTTTGGTCGTCAATTCCACAAGCTAAGCCGTCACCCATTGTATCGATGTCGTCGAGGTAAAAAGGCTTAGAAAAACGACCCTTTCGTGAATGCTTTTGCATCTATATTCCGCCGATGATAACCGCTTCAGGCCAGAGTTCGCCAAGGGATATTACCAACCAACAGCAGTCGCCAGAAGAGCGCGTTCTTGACTTTCAAGCCGCTCGTGCCGCAAACGATCCACTGCGGAAGTCGATAATGTAATTGGAACTGCCAGGTTGCGGTTGTCCGTACACGTACATTGCTACAAGCGCAAGCTCGCTTCGTCCACCTCGGCCTAAAAGCTATGCACTGCACGAACCGCACGAACACGACCTTTTTGGTAAGCAGGACGACTACAAATGCAAGCGGTTACCTTTGACCCTGATTTCGTGCCGTTTTCCTTTTTGCATGGCAACTATAACATCAAACACTTTCTCGTATTACCAACGGGTTTTGCCATATTTTCTTGAATTTTTGCCTAGTTTTTATATGTATATACTTAAAATTAGCCTGCCGCTTTTCTGTATTTTGTCAAGTTTTTCATTGACACAATAAAATCCAGGCTTGGTTTATATCCTAGCTGTACTTTGGGAGTTATCGTGCTATTTCCGCCCAATCTAAGCTGTTTTAAAGCCCAGTTGCTCACATGACCACTTCCAAATCAACCAGCTCACTTTTCCGAGACCGGTATCCATGGCTTTTGACAAAATGTAGCATTTGAAACGGCCCGGCAAACTGCCTAAGCACCGCATAAGCAAGGTGTTTGCGCTTTAGGCTCTAATTGCCAAAGCGGTCGCGTAAAGCGGGCATTTATTGCCTCCTAATGACCGCTTTGCCGAGCGTCGAGTCGCCGTTTCCGCGTCAATAAACCTGCCATAAACCAATCGTAATGCCAACCACGGAGCCGTCAAGCATCTTTCCCGGCCTGAGACATCAACGGCGCGCACGCGTGTGTGCACAGATGTCAGGTCGGACGGCGCATCACACACACACTTCCCAGCCTGGACACTTAGCAGTAGGCCTGGGCCCCTTTCGTGTACCGTCGATTTAATTAAATGGGCGTTCCGCGCAAAATGCCCAGCAAACACAAGCGCTACTGAGTGTCAGTTTAAGCCGCCCAAGCAAGCCAGCAGGCTGCGATCAATAGCCACCGTCAGGCAACTCAATAAACGCTTTCTGGCATCCATGGTGCAGCCTGTAGCCCCGCAATCGCGCCCTGCCATCTACGGGCGGCGGCTTAGCCTCGACGTTACGGTGTTACGCCACCGCTACTCCGCTTACAAAACAAACAAATTGCCAAGCGAGATAATTGGTAGCAGCAAGGCCCCGCCGCACGCATTAGCCCGAACGAACGACTTTCGAATCGCCACTTTTCCTTGAAATTGCATTCTAGCCCTTAAATGTATAGCTTCCTGCGATACCGCAAATGACCACTTTTAGCCCGGACTTGGGATGTTAAGTACCTTTTCTGGTCCTAAATAAAGGGACTTTGCCCGAAAGGACCGTGTAGCTTGTAATCAAGCTGACCTTTCTACTTTTGGTCCCACCCGCAACGCGTTAAACGCAGACGAAACAGTTGTAATTCGCGTTACTTACATTCACAAGTGTGTACATGTATTTCGGCCAACCCAGCACTGATAGCACTGCATCACAACAAACTAACACCGCTTATTCGCTAAGTTCGACACACAGCGCTCAGCCTGCTTGATTTCCAGGTTCTTAAACTTGTAAAACTCCCTCGATAAATCGGACTGAGACAGAATCGCCTGGTGCTTAGCGCAGATTTAACTTGGGCTGAAATTAGATCCGAATGACGCATGGCAAAGGTACACCGCGCCAGCCTTGCCCATAACACCAGTTGTACAGGCTGTAATCTAAGATCAGCACAGCCGCCGCATGTACTACCTACTCGTGTATCGACGTGTAGGCTTGCCTAACCCTAGCCTTATGGGCAAAACAAAGTTTACTGGCAACGAAACCAGTGTAAGTATTATGGCTTAAAGTGATACAATAACATAACCTGATCAATCACCTCTTTGACAAACTACGTACAACTTAACCTGTTTTCTTACTTAAACAGTGATAAATTGCTCGTATATCTAAGCGTAGGGCTGAGAAAAATATCATGAACCATTCTGCTCTGAACACAATCCACTTGTTCTCAATTACTTACCGCGTTAAAATTCCGCTTTACATCCCTTATTCCTTTTATTCACTGTTTCAAAACCGACTCATGTTATTCCATTTTTAGCGGCACTTGCGAAGCCGAAATCCCGCAGAAATAAACTAAACTTTGTCCAACCCACTACGCCGGCGCATCGCCTGAACGCCGTCCAGCCAATGCCTGTTGACGGCCGCGCAATTTGCTCAGTTGCCGTTCGCCCCGCTTTAGCCTTTCTTTCCTCGGCCGTACACAGACGAACGGCAGGCCGTGGTCGTGTCATGGCTTGCGGCCGCCTGAGCTCTGTCTGACCGATTTTAACTGTGATTGGACACAAAACTAGATGATGGGTTTATTATTTTGACCGTTTTTATTAAAACGATTCGGGATTTATCAATGTGGAAACAAATTAATATAACACTGGGTCTTTGCTGTTCTACAATACATTACAACGCGTTTCGCGTTTAGTTTTATTATGGATTTGTTCCTCTTTCTGGCTTTCATCAGTAACACGAAAGATTTCTTTGAATGAAAACTGTCGTTTGTTGTCCCCGGGGTTTTATGCGATAAAAACGAAGATTGTTGATAGATGTAGTCGGTTAGTGTGGTCAAATGCTCCAGCTCGTCTTTTGCCCGCAATTTTGTGCCTATTTTACACCACTTAATTTGTTTTCATGCTCAGGGCAATCTGTAGTACTTCCCACAAACCAAGGCTTAAAATTATCTTTGAAGTGAACACAAACTTATCATGCGGCGGCCAATGGAAAGGATGCAATAGTACGCGACCCCAACCAAGCAACTATCAAAATGAGATGGCAGTGTTGCGCGTGATATACAGTTCTGTCAGCCTATAGGGTGGGGTTGGTATAGGTGCAGAATCTTCGGTTTCGCCCTTGGTCTCGTACTATACATCGTCTTCATTAATATTTCACCCCGTTTGCGCGCTCGCAAAGAAGGGCATTGGCGCATTCAAAGTGTGGCACTGTTATCAAGCCATCTCGCGGGCTTATTAATCCACGCCACCCGTCTTAAACGCAATAACACCTCGGCGAAGGAGAAACTGCACGTTTGTACTTTTCTCTTTTTAGACAGGCAACTTTTTATTTCATTCATTGTTTCTATTCGGCATGCCAGGCAGAGTATTTTAGCACATAATCGCCTAAAATATTGACTGATTTCAGTTGTGGAATTTAGCAAGCGGGATCTTTTCAGATCTAAGTAAAACCATAAACTTTGCTATGTTGTAAGACACATAACCATGTATTCTGTTTGGCAGCGACTAATTCTAACAGGAAATACTCTATAACCATGTAAAACGTATTGCTGGGTGGCTGTGGTCTTCATTTTCTTATCCGCCCCTACTGTGTTTACACTGTTCTTGAAATACACTTCCATCTTTCTCATCCTCGGGCTACATTCATTGCCATCAGCCCTTGAATCGCCCATTGTCGCGTCACCGTTGCCCCTGTGACGCGACAATTGAAGGTGTTCTCTGGAACGAGCCCTTTGTGTTACAGATCACTTTAACAGACCGCTCTTTTGCACAGGGCTGTTATTTTAGCACCTCTATCGCAAGATATTGGGCCGCAGATTGGCGGTTTTGTCGTTTTTATTGTGGTCGTCGACATGTTTTCCCGGTGTAGAATAATTTGCTCTATATATTGCTTTGTAAATCTGTCATTCGGATGTTTAAATAAACAGGCCCCGGAAAGTTTTTTCTGGTCGCAACAAGTGTGCTGGAAATTGCAACACTGCTTTACTCGACATGATCTTTATCCTTTTTGTCCAAAAATATTTTTTGTCTTTTATTTTAAATAATATTTTCCTGGTTATCCAATTGATTGTTTTGTTTTTTGTCTCTCCTGTTCACTTGTCAAGATTTACCTTTAAGGGGGACAGTCTTTCCCTAATAATTGAAAAGTTTCTAATACTAAGCGGATCATATAATAAAACAAACAGACAGACTTGATCAAAGTATATCGTTGCTTAAAGGTTCAGAAAATAATAACTGCTACAGCGACTGATTACAAGTACCCAGAGTCTGTAAAAAATAGTTTTAATCTCGGATTGAAAGGTACTCGCACCACACAAAACTAATGAAAAACTAATGACCCTTTTAAACGGCCGTCGTTACTCCTAATCCCTTTTCCAACCCGGAACAGACCGTTCGCCGTTGCTAGTCACGTAAAGCCAACATGGCAAGTGTTATCGTCAGCGCACGGTTCGGCGGCACGGGCATCGCAAATAGGCTTTGCGCAGCCCAAAAAACAAAGCTCAGCCCGGCGCCGAGAGCGCTTATTGCCGCCAGCTTAGGCGCCCGCCGCGTTTATCGCTACTTCGCTTCTATTTCTCGAGGGAAATATCCCAGAACTTGGGGATCAACGACGCAAGACGCCTCGTTTAGTCGACTGACGATTATTACGGGCAGAAGTGGCTTTGGAGTTGGACCCGTATCGCGCCGGATCCGGGCTTTTTAACTGGCACTTGAATGCGGGTTGTTTTTAGAGCGCTAAATGCTTTCAGAGCGGAAGTAAATAAATATTGTCGAGTGTCGCTTTCTACGCGTAATACTTTTCTGGTTAAATATTCTTGTTTAAATGCCCTTCTTTATATTATTATGGATTGCTTGAAACCATATTGTTCACAAAGCAATGCCAACTAAACTGACATGCTTGTTGTCGACTATGTACATAGCCATTAATCGAACCCGATGCAATCTTCTTAAGGCAGTACTGCTGTTCAAAATGGTTCAGCTAAAATAAAGATCTGCGAAATTAAAATAAAATCAAAAATTTACCTTACTAAAAAGATTCCACAGAGTTACAGAAGACCCCGTGCACTTTACACAGCAGCCTGGCTTCTATTACCAGATGTCGCCCTTCCGAAATGTCTGTGTTGCCATTACGCATCCCAAACCTTTCATGTGGAAACACTGCCACCAGCCCACCCCCCTGTTCGTAGTCCCACGCCAATACCAGGGCGAAATTAAATTATTCCGTCATTACGTCCTACTTTAAAGTTTTGGTCATTACGTCTTACTTTAAAGCCTTTTACACAGAGGATCCATTAACGCTCCTGTATCAATTCATATAAACCTCAATTTAGTGTCGACTGTTATTTTCTTGTCTGCGTTGAGAAACGCCTTAAACTAGCCAATTAGGAAAGCCACATAATATGGCCAAATGTTATCCGTTGACTCCCACAACAGAAACGTTGTAGAGCCATTAGATAACTAAATCCACTTGTGTGGCCTTAGGCACAGCACGCAGTGCGTGAAGTGATACGCCCAATTGCAAATATCCGTTCTAAAGGTTTTCCAGTTGCGTTCGCCTTAGATCCTAAACTGCTATGTCCTTGTTTTACACTATCAAGGTAACTAATCCTCATTCTTTCGTTGTTGTTGTTTTTTATTATTGGTGCTTTAACACCTAAATCATGTACCTCCGATGTCGTTTCTCAGTATCGCGTATTTAGCTTCGGGTTTTGCTAAAGTTACCGTACTTACCCGTAAACTGTTTTGTTGCAGGACCCCAGATGGTGCCGATGACCCGGATGGTTCACCCCAGGGGAATGCCCGGCGGACCCATGGGGCCAGGGTGGGGCGGATCGGACCAGTTTCCCCAGGTGAGTGTTTTTTTTTTTTTTTTTTTTTTTTTTAGTGATATCACGCATTCTAAATGTATGTAATTTAAAAAAAAATTCAAACATCTAAATTTAAGCAGCCCGACGGCAAGCTAAATGATTTATATTTGTAAAACTTGACAACTGTAAATTATACTTGGACAATTGCGTCTCAGCCGCAACAAAGTTTCTATAAATGTCACCTGGTGCGTTTTGTGTGATCTTTACATGTGTTTTGTTGCAGCATTTCCGAGGCATGCCAGCCAGCACAATACCTGGTCACAGCGGGATGCCGATGCCGATGTAAGTTCGCATTGTTTAACGTGATCCATGTCATTATTTTCATAGAATATGGCATGTTACTTTGAATCGTCGTATAGCTCTACCGTCGTACTCGTTTCAGAGTTTATAATGTGTTAAAAAAAACAATTACAAAAAAGTTATCAAACCTAGCCACGCCCGACCCTTCCATGTGTTTATCATCATGCTTTGAGCCTTTTTTTTCACCTTATGTTTAATTTACAATCTTAAGAACAGATCGCCTTAAAAATGGCATAAAAAATGGTAAAAAAGGATCTTCATAGCTATTAAAGCATAACTATTAAAATTCCTACTTTTGACTTAAATTTTATGTTTCATCTATTGTTATGACGATTTTTTTTTGCATGGCCAGTGGCCACACAAGCTAAGTCAACCAAAAGTTGAAACCAGGACCGCATTTATTTTTCATGTTGTTTGTGCCAATAAAGCATCGCTTGTACCTAACGCGAAACCATATGCAGTATCATTCCTTTTGTTTTGGCGTGCATTGATGGAGCTCAGCGCGCTAATTGTTGTGCGTTGTTTTGCAGGCACGCGCGCCCAGGGTGGCCCAACCCGTCCGGACCTGTCGTAAGTGAACTACTGTTGCTGTAAATACGATTAAAACGAAGTTGGCGGTAACCTTGCAGCTATATTGGGAAGCAATCGTGCAGCAAACTCGCCGTCTAACTCTAATCCTCAGATGATGTTGTATACGTTTACCTGTGCCTATTTCGCTATAAACAAGCATAAAATGTTAACGTTCGAGTTGTTTTTAAACGCATCTTACATTTTGTTTTGCATTTAGGGTCCACCCACAGGCGGCCCCCCAGGAAACCCGATTATGCGAAGCCCCCAAGGTAAAACCCACGTTTTCTGACTTTTAATTGTTTTATTACGCCATATTGTTTTCTAGTTCATTCATTGTCACATGGATGTTCTCACCTCACCGACATGCCTATGCTGGAATCACGATTTTGTCACTTTATTGCCTTAATATAATATATAAAAACGTTGGTTACGCTCTTTAAAGATTTTGTTTATCAGTCTATTTTCTAGATTGCGTTGATATCGTGTCAATCTGCTGAGATAAATTTTCTCAAAACAGTTTACTATCCCTAAGTTTTGCCTAAATGCTATCTATGCCAATTTTAGTCAAATTGGCGCTTGCTCTCTCGCTAAACTCTATTTTGTTTTTGGCACATTGGAGCATAGTGGTTGGAGGTTGTAGTAGGACGTAGTAAGAACGTCAAAGCCCATACAGAAATACATCTTACAAATGTTAAAAATAAATGTAAAGATATTCAAAACGTTCAAAATGCTATATTGTTTATATGGTGCTTGATATGCTTAATACGTTTTCTTTATATTGATTATCGCCGAGTATTATAGTTGCCAACCCTTAAAACCTATATTACAAATACCAACCCTTACAACCTATGCTGCAATATAGGCCCCAGGCCCCATATGCACCCCGGGCCCCATCCGAGCCGTTTCCCCCCACTGCCCCACGACCCAAAGAATCCAGGTGACCGAGCGATGTGAGCTGTGGGGATTTCTAACCCCTAATCCGTTGAGTAGCAGTCGAATCGAAGCATAGGGGGTTCTTAACCTGACACACAGTAATAATGCTTATATGCACTGCATTGCCAGTAAAATATCGTTAAATTGTCCTGTTTGAAGTAAGAAGACAAAAAAATATTTCCAAAACGCTTGATAGATCAAGAAACAAGAACATTTCATGTTTAGCGCCAGTACAAAATATTGTTGTATTCTTACAAAGACACAAAAAAATATCTACTCAAGGCATAATCGGATTTAACAAAAGATACAATTGTAACCTTTTTGGATGGCCGGTTGAGTGTTGTATTTCTGGAATCACAAAGATACTGTAATACCTCCCAAAACCATTCTTTGGTTAAAAAACGAAATATCGCCCAATTTTACAGTCACGAAATTTAGCATTGTGCTTCCTGCTGAGACATGAAAAAATACCCAATACATTAAAAATTAAAAATAACCCTTTGGCGCCAAACCTGTCAAAAATATCTACCCAGTGCATTTTCGGGTCAAAACGGTATTGTTGTTGTTCTTCACGGAGACACAAAAGCATCCAACATATGCATTCAAAATAAAAAAAGCATAACACTACGTCACTACAATTTAAATAAATTGCTTTCTTTTTACCAATTTCAATGCCAAGTGTGAAAAGGTTAAGAACCCCCGTCAGCAGAGCACCTCGTATAACACGCAACCGGCGTAAACGGGCTATGTGCTGTGTGGCATGCCAATCCTGCACGTATACTGGTTCTAACCCGGGGCCGAATCGACCAATCCATCGCTTGCTACATATTAATGCAGTGTTTCTCAACCCATGAGTCGCGATTCGAAATTTAGTCGCCGGCTACAAAATTTTTATATGGTTAGATTTGTTGTAATTGGTTCTGATAAAACGTTCGCCAATACTTCAAAAAAAATTGTGGATGTAATACGTAGACATTGCTCATAATGATTTGATTTGAATCATTTACGCCAATGTCCTATGTATTGTTCTCTTGCAAAAGTTTCAGTGAAAATAATTGGCTCAAAAAATAAGAAGGCATTTGTTGTTATAACTGCTCTTTGTACTTGGGTCGTTACAAAAAAAGGTTGAGAAACAGTGTATTAATGCAACGCGTGCAAGGTTTAACACGTGCGAAATGCTAAGGGGCATGCCGTGGCCCGCGAAACACTAATCGCAACCCTTTTTGTCGTAATTCTGCCCTAACCGGCTGCTGAAATGCATGAAGTAATATTAATAATATATTGTTAATTCCTGTGTTGTTATTTTCGATCGTGCATTTTCGTGTGTTTTACGGTTCAACTGCGGGCTAGTAATTTGCTGTAGTGATCATCGGTATAGTTAAAAAAAGTAATTTCTGTGCGTAATTTCAGCTTTTGCCTATAATTTATTTGTAATTTTTTAACCTTCAGCGTCACATTCTGTTAGGCCTCTCACCTTTAGCGAGTCAGTTGTCGTGATTTTTTTAAAGAAACGAAACTGGCATGGGTGTTTTTTTAAGTACTGTTCGTTTTGTCTCGTGCAGATCCGATGAATTCTGATTACATGGGAAAACCCCTTCCTCACCCGCAAATGTCACAATCGGTAAGCCCCGATCGTAATGTCAAGTTTGTTGAGTTTCAAGAAAAAGAAGCATTTATCACATTTTTATAATCGCGGCAATGATCAAACCGCTCACCAACTTAAAAAATACTAATTGTTTATTCTGGTATAATCTTTAACATTGTACGCTGTGCACACCTATGTTTTTTATCACAAAGTAGCTGACATTTAATGAGTGTTCAACTTTAATTGTTCATGTCATCGCCGCGTTTGTATTTAATTAAATGGCAATCGAATTTTCGAATTACGCCGCCTAAGAGCAATAATGTTGCTACCTGCCTCTGGAACATTTGTAATGCATCTCTCTTTGAATAAATCGCTCTTGGGGGCTACCCTGAAAGTTAGCATCTAATATTTTAAATTTTGGTTTAATCATTAGGAGCTTTGATTAGATTCGAATTTCCATCCGGAGAATCTACTAGCGCTTGTAACCAATGGGAGAAAGTTTGAATCTCGTTTGATTTTTGTGTTCAAGTAATTTTTATCAAAAAGTAAACTCCTCATTCGCAAATTGTATGATTTTTTGTGAGCGCTGTTCATATGATTAAAATTATGCTTTTTCAAACATGAATTTAAAATATCTTTAAACTTTTATACGATTTATCTGTCCCTTTCTTACTTGTTTTGTGTTTTTTTTGTGTTTTTTTACTATTAAGTAACTGAACAGAGGATACTTAAAGCTTTACCTTACTTTAAAAACATGTTTTGCGATATGCAGCAACCATAATGACGTAATTGTGTTTGTAGTACCCGGGGGGTCAAGATGGCCCCATCCCCCCGACCTCGATGCCGATTTCCGGGGGAGCCCCGATGTCGGTGTCGACCCCGAATATGGTGCAGCCCCTGAACGGAATGAACGGAACCGGCCCCGATACTTCCATGATGGACGGGATGCCCAAGGTTAGTTTGTTATTCTCTTTTGTAATCTGAAATAAATAGATCCAAAAGAGCCACAACGGTTAAAAATATCTACAACAACCTTATTGAAATGCAGGATACTGCGGCTACGCCAAAAACAGCATCATTATTTCTGCTAAAAAAACTAATTCGAAAGTATATGCTGTTTTTCCGAATATAAACAATAAAAATGATAGTTATAAGTAAAAAAAAATCGCGTTATTTTAAAATCGCCCTGAATTTTAGTTACATTTTTTAGTAAACCAGTGATTCCCAACCGGAGTTGGGAAATTCCGCGGCACCCTTTTGTATTGTTTATAAAACTCCAAGAGTGTCGCGTATATTTTAAATTGTTTTGTATTTAACTTTTGGCTTACTTCTTGTTTAAATTTTCTACACTTTCACAGTGCACCAAATCGGAAAGTTTTCCTGCATTGTGGGCATTTATGTGCTTTTCGATTTTTTTCAGTTTCGTTTGTTGTGAAATTGCATTAAACCACTTATCGAACGTGGTGATGCGCACCGTTTATACCAGGGGTTCTTAACCTTTTTTGTATGTTTTATAGGGTTGTAAAGGGGTGGAAAGTTTCCGGGAATTTGGGAAACTTTCCTGGAATTTTGAAGGACCCGGGAATAATGGGAATATTGGGAATTTTCAAATTTGGCATTTATGATGTTTAAAACATTTGTTAAATATTTTATCAACCAGAAAAAAATATTGAAAACCGATCTTAAGCATTTCTAGTTGAGTAGGAGGAGATGACAATGAAGTTACTAAGAGATAAGGATTTTGCCAATTAACTAAAATAGCTATCATCGCGAAAAATAATGTTATCGACACTAGATTATAAAGAATTAATAGGCTACTATAGGCTAACTTAGCAGTTAATCTGAACTAGGAAGGTAGGCCACCAATACCTACGGCTTGCACACTTTTTGTCCTGTCAGCTGATGTGAGGCTTTTGATTGATAGCTTATTTACCCCCTAAAACGAAAAAATTTACCCCAGGTTAAGAAAGGCTGGTTTATACTCTATTTATGGTGCCCTAAGGTTGAAAAGCTAAGACCTAAATTACCACGCGAGAACACTTAAACAGGTCAACATCACCATTTCTCCTACATTTCCAGAGTTCGCCCAGCAGCATGTCGATGAACAACATGGCGGGTCCCGCTCCGCCGCAGATGGGTCCACCTAGCGGACCGGGCGGCGCGCCTCACACGCCGCAAGAGGGCGACGACGGGGCGTTCGGCATGGTGCCCGGCTTCAGCGAGAACGTGAGTAGCAACCCGCAGATGGGATCGTACTGACGACGGCCGGACGCCGCGCGCCACACTCTGACGCGCTTCCTGCGCTCGTGACGTCATCATTGCGTGACGTAAAAGGCCTGCAAGCGAGGCGGTCGCCCTTCCCGAAAACGATCGAACGCCTGGTCCTCCCTGTTAAGGCGCCCGATCCTTTTTCGTTTCTTTCTGACACCGAGCCGCGTTTTGTAATGTTGTAAATACACCGAGCGTCCGAGCTCTACTCAAGGACATTTTGTAAAGCGTTAACAAATTAATTAACCAAATTTACCTTTAAATTGAGAGACTGTAGATGACTTTTCGGCGATTTTATTTATCAGTCGTAAAATGCTATAAAATGGCTGGCCTTATTTACGCCAGAAAGGTCTAAAAACAGGGGTGGACATTGGGCTTGGGCAACCTACAGCCCGCAGGCCAATAAAAAGCATCTGGCCCGCCATCTTATTTTCAAACCAAACATGAGCCCGTTCCTTATATTATTTGGCTATTTCGACTAAATAAATACTGAAATATTTCGACCATGCGCAAATATCGTGTTCATGCATCTAAGGTGTTTGTATTTTAAGGGCATCTTTTCAGGCTAAAAATTACACATTTTAGAATATAATTGTCAGTTAAAATTTAACGACCCGCGGAGACCTTTCTGGCTTTGGCCTAAGAATGAAACGTTTGCCCACCCCTGGTCTAAAGAGTATCTACAGAAACGTCTTCTGTGTGGTCGCATCGCACTGTTATGTCACGCGGAATGTATTACTAATTGGTGAATACATATAGAAAAATACGTAGCTGTTATTAACTGCCTTAACTCGATTGGTAAAACAGTTAGATTTCCTCTCGCCGGTCGCTTAAATTTTAACTTTGCTTCTTATGCTAATCACTCTGACGAATGGCAGATAAACACCACACATAATGCCGTCCAATAAAATAGCCCTGAATAGTGTCCAAAATAGTGATTTCTATTTTAATGGACACTCGGAAATCACGCACAGCTAATCTTGCGCCGTCGGGAGTGGCCTGTCTTCAATATTTATTCCCACGCTCGGTCGTCCTATATTTTGTACATAAGCCGTTGTGATCAGCGGCCCAACTTCTCGCTTTGGTTGCCGCTTTTTTTCTGAGACGCGTCTCTCGTCGTTTCGACTTGAATAAAACCCGATTTTCGTGAAAGTATTTTCTTCTTCTTCGATGTTGGAAGCCTTTGAGCGAAGATTCGACTCCGCGAAGTTTGAAAGAAGGCAGCTGCATGTGCATTTGCATCCGATATTGACATGTTTCGCTGTGTGTGCTTTTTTTGTACCTTACCTGTGTTAACCCCGCGATCCATTCGTGTCTATTTAAACAAAAATGACTAAAAAATAAATTAACGTTAGAGCCGCGAACAAATCGCGACTATTTTTACGAAACGAAGGAAGTATTTGTTTACCTCTTGCCTTAATTCCTGTCTCAGCTATTTTAATATTACTTAGGTCAACATACTGAAAAATATCAATTATGCTTTTCTATTTCTAACCTTTTGGCAATATCAATATTAACATAATAACATAAAAAGTCTTTTTTATTAAAATTACTACGATTGTGATCTGAAATCTCCCTAGCTGTTATAAGGACTAATACCAAATTTCGCTCAGGCAACGAAAGCAAGCTGTCTATTACATAGCGTGTGGTGTTCTTGCTCGGCTTTTACCATAACAAACATGTCGTCTTCGCCTAAAACTTGTGACTAAACATAAAACTTCAGTAACACGAGGCTGTATATTGTACATGGTCAAACCACTAACCCGGTGTTCCTTGTTGTTTTTTCCATGTCCCTCAATATGCATTGTGCCTCCTCTGCCTGTCGAATGCTCGCTTTCGTCGCTCAACTAACCAACCGTCGCATGCCCCCCGTGCCCTCCCTCATCATGACGTCGTGCGCACCTCGTGACGTCACGCCTGCTCTGACGTCACGTCCCGTCAGCAGACGCACAACGAGTCGGCGGCCATCTTGAAGATCAAAGAGACCATGCAACAGGAAGCCAAGAGGTTCGAGGCAAAAGACGGGGACGGAAATGGTACCGTCGGCGGGGAATTCCCTTTTATGTCGTGATCCGGCGCGGAACCAGACGCCCCTGGCGCCATGGCGCGTCGGGGCCCGCGAAGCCCCTTAAAAGACGCCACGGCGCCAACCCGCATAGTCAGCTCGCACACTTGGAATGAAAAGCCCTTTTCTCGCCTAGCCAAGAACCTGCGCGTTTTTTTAACGTAAAAACATATACTCACACGTAGCTTGAATGAGCTTCGCGAACAACCCGTTAATAACACTAAAATAGTTTGAGTTAAACTAATTAACCAGCGACCAGTTTTACAACATTCGTCTTTAATAATTGAGCTTTTTTGACAAAGACCTAAATCATTGCCGAACGTTGAACCATCAGAGCTTCAGTAGTAGTATACCTTTTAACCTGTTGCGGAATTTTAGAGCGACAAACTAAAAAGAATGATATCGCATGTAACATTTCAACGCTTTTTGGGACAAAACAAGACGCAAGTGTTATTTGTTTAACATCCTTAAAAAGACAGCCCTTGTCTGGCAAATGTACGATATTTCAAGTACATTTAAGTCGAGTTATGTCTGGTTCAAGAACGCTGTGTTGTACACTTAAAAAAAATATACCCAAAATAAAATGAAAAGATGTCCACTATTTACTTGACCTTGCCTTACTTACACTTCAAAGCATCGGAACAACCTAACTACCTTACTTTAGCAACTGAATGGCAGAAAACCTTTTTGTCACGTCCGCTTCATGTGCTGCAAGTTTGTAAACTCGCCCGCGTCTTCTCGCTATACCTTTACGCGCTTCGAACGTTGCCCTAAACTAAATTTACCGAAATACGCTAATTTTTTTTCTTAGGGGGCATTTGGTATATATACATGATCGGTATTGACATAAATACGTTGTATCGAGCATCCGTAATAAACACGCTAAACACAGCGTTTGAATTACGAGCGTTATGCAATTGAACAGGTTAGTGATACGGACGGGCTTATATTGTAGCCGCAAAAACATCGTATTTTTTTACTGCTGTACGCTGGGTTCGCTGCCCGTGTAAGCAACCCGACTTTTCGGTTTTACAGATCAAACGGCAAAACAGTTCCCTAACAATTGAGCATTTCCTAACACCGTTTCGTAACCCTTGAAACACCCGCGCGCTTTCGCAAGCACACTCACTCACACACACACAAGCACGCACAGTGTGGTCACTGTGATGCAACCTGTCGCTGTTTCGACTTATTTAATTCGACCGCGCGAGCATATACGTCTCTGCTTAACGCTTCTTGCGTTTTCTTGACCGGCCACGCATTTCTATCTACATATAACGTCGTGTCTTTTCGCTTTTTTGTACAGCGCTTTGTATATATTGTCGGAGCCGCCGACGGTTCTCTTTCGAGGTACGCACGTAGCTTAGAACTTCAGACGCAAAATTGTAGCCCCCATTTGTTCAACGTGTCGAAAAAGCTACTGATAGTTGGTAGTTCGAACTTTCGGATTTTGATTGCCCAGTAAAAACGGCCAATTCAGGAAGCAGCAGCCCCCCTACTAACGCCCTGTTTTGTGCCATATTTTAACTGGACTTTCAAACTGAACCCCCAAAAATGTAGGCTGGCCTTTGGTGTGTAAACAATCCGTTTTGGCCTATGACCTATACCTGTATTTTACAGTGTCCGTACAAGAATCGCTCTCTCATATATCGTTTTACTTTAAATCCGTTCATTCGATTTTTATGCTGATCTTTGCGTTGTATTCGCATTTAATGTCGTTTAAAATGTAAAACCACTTGGCTGAAGCGTTCGACGGAGTCAAATTTCCTTGTCAAAATCAATATAAAACCTAAATGGTAAACGATGAAACAACAGGGCATGTCATACAATGGTATATAGCAGTGGTTCTCAAATTTTTTGTCAAACGGACTAATTTTCTATTAGTAAAAGTGTTCGCAAAATCAAGTAATAGGGAAAAAATAGTTTTTTTCCGACACTGATCAGTAATTTAAAATTAAAAACTGTAATTTATGGACACAATTCCATTTATTTTTTAACATGTAATTTGCAGTTTTAACAAATAGTAGTCGATAAAAATGCAAGGTTAATGTGCCCATGAACTCCCATGGCCCTTGCACGGACTCCAATGAGACTACGGGTTGAGAAACACTGGTATATAGCGTGCGTTGTCCGAAAAATAGGATTGTATCTGTTAACGATTTAAGTGGAAATATACGTTCTGTCTTGTAGGCGTTTAGACCGGGGTAGTAAGTGATCAAAGACCGCGTTTTCGGCCTGGAAATAATCTTGGGCAGATATAAAAAATACCTAGACCACCACAATCTTTAAAAGACTTAACCGAGACGTTTTTATCCCAAAATTCCACGTTCGCTTTTAAACCTTTGTGAATTCAAATATGCCCAAAACGTTATTATTGTGTCGACTCGACCTATAAGCCCTATGCGTTCGTTAGGGATACCTTTGGTGGCTGTAACGTGGCCACAATGGCCACCACTCAGCCAACAGCAGGATTTGCAATTCGTCCGTTTTTCATCCACTTTTTCAAACAAGTATTACCGCAGTCTCTTCTTCATATAAACCGTTTTGTGTCCAAGATAAGAGATAACGACCATCACGTCGCCTTTATTACAAGGATCTTCTCTACTGTTTGGTGCTCATCCCCCTGTGTATGATATTCGATGGTATGTAACGCGAACGAACTCTTCTTTCCGACTTTTCTTTCGTTTTCGACTAGTTAATGCATTCGTTTCGCGCGGCAACGCCTCGACACACGAGTATTGTTCGTTTTTTCGTAGATCGTTTTCGCTTTTTCGCCGTTCGTCAGGCTTCACGGGGAATGTGTGTCCTCGCGCCATCCCTTGTAGCACTAAGGCTGCGGCCCTTTGGTCGGCCGCGTGTGACTCTCGACCTGTATCTAACGAAATAAACGAAACGCGTTTTGTGTACCACTAGTGACCGACCGGTCAATGCTGTTCCTGCAAAGTCAGTGAAGGAATTTGGTAATTAAAAAAAGGATTCAAAATTTCAAAATGTTTTGAAGAACTTTTTTAAAATTTAATTTAGTCACTTGTCTGTAAATCTTTGCACTTTCACAGTTGTATCATTAGGAATGTTTCATCGGTTTAATAATCGACGAACTTGATTTTTTCGAAGGATTATTTTGGTAACTTACAGCAACCAAGTAAAGGAAAAAATGACAGTTAACATTGTAGTTTTGGATATTTTTTGCTGAATGCTTTAAATACCAGCGAATGTATTTTCTCAAAAAAATCTTTGAAAAATTGGCTAGTGAATTCCTGCTATAGGTTGGTAATTAGGCGGGGTTCAAACCTATAAATGCTGTTCTCTGTCATTTTTTTTCGTTGTAAGCCGTATAGCAGTTTAAAGAACCGGAAAATGTCGATTCTGTAGCAAAACATCTTGATATAATTTTTGCAAGCAACCGGCTCGATAACCTGATTAGGCTGCTAAAATTAGCCGTCCGACGGACACCGGTTAGTATCCTCCGGCTTCGCATTGTCCCTACACTCTACAGAAGGGGAGAGTCCAGCCAAAGGTACACCCTCTGATCGAATTAAACCTTCAAAAATCCAGTCAACTCGAAGCAACAGGGCACCGTAAGCGCTCCTGTTGTCGGAAAAAATGTGTGTCGGATCCTATTCGCACGCCTTTGTCTGTCAAGTGCCGTCAGTCTCAAAAGGCGGACACGCGATCCGCGCATTGCCGCCAGGTGGCGCTACGCCTACATGACACCCGACACCGCTTACATGGGCCGGCGCTAAACCCGTAACCCGGGTTACCCGCTCTCTCCGAAGCGACACAATGCGCGAAAACACGGAACCCGGACAAGCATTTTTGGCAGGTACACGAGCAGCAACCGCACGGAAGCTGTTTGATCGCTCGACCTGGGCGAATTGCTGTGAAAGCGACAGAACAGCAAACACGACTTACCCGAGGCTTGTTTGCCGTGACTGGAGACTTCACCACTTTCGACTGCTTCTGTCATCATAGCTCGTGTGTGTCGCAGTCACAGGCTTTTGTTTCATGTGTACAAAGAACGCAATCGGTCCGCCTTTGTACGGGTCCTTTAACCGGCTTCGGCGATCCTGTTTGGGCAACAGTGTCGTTCTTTGCGTGCGCACTTGTCAGGCAGCTTGAGGTGACTCGGCCAGGCAAAGGGCGGAATGCAGAGTTACAAGTGTACCGAAACAGGTTGACGCGAGGCAGGCGCTTTTAGTGGCTGTATTGGCAGCATGTACGACAAGCAAGTGTATACAGGGTCATAATAGGCGAGATCCGGAAGTTGGATGATTAATAATTTAGCGAGACTTAACTCGTACAAATCTTATAAAAACATACACATACAAGGCATATGCTTTTAGGTTTGTGTCAGGCTGGTGTGGGTATATTTGTGCAAACACATACAGGTATCCTTATATGCTTCAGCAGAATCGGGTTTGAGGAGAGGATTCAATCTGTAACTTTACTCGATTCAGTTTTCCTTTCCTTGAAAGGGTTTAGGAAAGTTGCTTTTAGGCGTATACTAAAACTGTATTATACATTTTACCCAATGATATAAAAAGGGATGGTATATCAAATATTAAATTGTAAGCCCTGAAGTGCCTGACAATGTCTTTGAATGAAAACAGATGTGGTGGACTTATGTAGTGTTGTAAATAAATTATTTTGAAATGACTCATATTCCTGTGAAGTAATATTAAAAATTCGTTATGTCAAAGTCACGTCATTTAAAAAATAACTAATCAATTTCCAGGCATCATAACTAAAGCAAGTCAAGTCAATGATTTAAAAATAAAACATTAAACTATTAAAATTGGTAAATAGGAAAACCGAATATGAGAAAAGCTCAATTTAAAAATAACAAAACCCAGCATACAACAGATTAATAAAACTCAATTCCAACTTACCTTATTTGACTCTATGACTCAAGTCCACGTCAAGTCATTTGCCCGAAAGACTCAAGTTAAGTCAAGTCATTTTAAAACAGTGACATAAGTACAGTGAGGTCAACACAGGATTTATGTGAAACGTCAGCTGATTTTCCGACTTTGGAACAGTGTGCAAATGTGCATTCTTTAAAATTTGTGCATAATTACTTGAATGTTTGTCGGTCATTTAATTAGATCTAAAACACAAACGAACTACTGGTGTTCTCTGAATACGTGTGTGTTACTAGAAGATACTGTTTTACTCGAATGCTTTAACACGGATTAGATATGCCGAACTACAATACACCGGGGCACCCGTATTCATCGCAGAGCATTCACGTCACTTCAAGCCCGCTATACAAGAGCAAAGATGGAACGTAAGTCGTATGTTCATAAAACTAGTTTTTTGTCCTACCAACTTTATTCAGTCAAAATGCTTTGTGTGAAGACTGGCACAAGCTATCAATCATGTGGCACAGTTTAATTATTTCCAAACTAGGCGTTGCTGCTACACCTTGTGTATCACATATTTCCATTATTTGTTGGAATTCAAATATATTTTTAATTTTATTTCTTAACACACTAAAAATTTAACAATATCCCGCACCCTAAAAAATCACATAATAACATACCGCAGTTTTTTGTCGAGAAACTTGTAATGGGGATTTAACAGTTTTTAAAAAATGTTTCTACTCCGTTTTCTTCCATCGGTAAAGTGAAAAATAATATGCATGTCCGAAAACCAATTATTAATAGTTCGTACAAAACCAACATGTAGACGAAAACATTTTTTTTTGGAGGGAGGGACACATAACAAACCCGAGTAAGAGGGTGCAAGCGCATTAGTAGAATTTTAAACTAGTTTAAAATAGTGTTTAATACCCCAGCAGACGCTCTTTATGTTGAGATTGACTTTACCACTGATTGACATACCCTCCGTACATGTTTGCTTCTACGAACAAATTCAACACAAAGGTTCTTTATTAATTAGCCAAGCCAGAGCTTCACCTTCGCGGCTGGGAAACATGGGGTTTTACACATGACCACACCAATAAGGCCTCGCGAGCAACACAAAATGCGTGTCGTCGGATTGTTTTACAAATCGGCTTTCAATATCAATACAGGCGCCGTGGTTCGTGGGTAAGTAGCGCAAAGTACACACTTTAAGGTCGCAAGTTAATCCTTAACAACACTCCAGGGCAACTTGGACCATTGCTCGCGGGTCCCAGTTGATTGTCGTCGGTTTATTGGACGATGTTGCCAAGACGCTAATCCGGCGTCCCCGGGCCACAATGGGATGTCGTGCGAACGGATTAACTTCCCGGCCCTAAAGCAACATTCGGACCACTTGGGATGAGCTAAAATCATCTTCGTCGTTGGTTTTGGGGGCCGCCGAGTGTTTCACTAATCCTCGCCGACACACGGAACACTCAATGACGAAGCTAGGCTTGCTGATTGAGGCACACTTCTTTGATGTTTACTTTTGCTAGCGCCGAAAGCTCGGTAAATGCTTTTAGCGCGTTGTTTTGGAAGAGTGTGCGAGGAAAATTCTAGTGAAAAAATAAACACGCCCTCTTTAACTCTTCAGATTTAGGGCGCCGAAGCTCGTTAGGTTATTTTTACGATATTTGTAAGCTTTGGCGATCACGTACGCAATTTGTAAAAGCCCTCGCCTCTTTAAATATAGTTTATGAGTAGAATGTACCCGCTAATTACTTTGAGAGGATCACGCCTAGGGATTTTTCATGGTTTGTTTTTGGTGAACATAGAAATAAAGTATTTTGGCGAAAATAAACCTTAGATTTTACAACTTTTACGGTTGAATGATTTAAAGTAAAAAATACATAAAACAAATGCACATGCAGTACCAATAGGCCTTGAGTTTGAGGTATGTTCTTTGCTCGTGTCCGATTCTGTAAACAAGCATTTGAAGTATCATTCACATAGGTAAAATCCAAAGTTCGAAAGTCCGAGTAAGCAAACTCCTTTAAACCAGGGCTTATTAACTAAAGCAAATATGGGTGAAAGTAATACTCTTAGAGCTATACTCTACATACAAAATTTGAAAAGCAAAACAGTCCTTAACTACTATTTACTCCATTGGCAGCTGTAGTTAAAAGTCCTGCTTCAAACAAATGTCTCGTGGTTTCACTGGGGTTGTGTCTGTGATGCGAGCAACGGGGGAATGTAATTCCATTAGTTTAAAGCAGTGGTCCCCAACAGGGGTGCCGAGGCACTTCGGTACCATTTCTACTGACCAAGGATGTCGAGAGATATTTGGGATTTTTAGCAATCTTATTTTTTCCTATTGGTAGGCCTTTTGTTACAGATGTTTGTGTGAGATTAAAGCCCATTAATCAATCGGTATTTTTTTCGATTGTGTAGGGCAGTGATTCCCAAACTATGTGCCGCGGCACACTAGTGTGCCTCAAGAGATTTCCAAGTGTGCCGCGAATCTTTTTGTAATTTTGGAAATAAGTTAGTTTGTATTACCAACTGGCATACACGCATACATTTTAGACTTAAATGCGCACTATCCATTACAAATTAATCATATTAAGACATTTACACATAGTTTGCCGTGTATTAAGGACGGTTGTAAAATGACTCTATTGTTATTCTGATAAAAGTGTGCCGCGAAATATTTAAGATATTTTTAGTGTGCCGCGAGCCAAAATGTTTGGGAACCACTGGTGTAGGCCTAGAGTTGATTTCCTAATAATGAGGAGGGTTAGGCCAGAAAAGGTTGAGTAAGGAACCACTGGTTTAAAATTTTAATTTTTTTTTTTATCCAGGTACGACTATCCGCTCATGGGCAACGTGGACTTCACCGTCCGACCCGGCACGTCAGGGATAAACCGAGGAAGTCCCAGGGGGAGTCCCCGTAGCTCCTTGGGTTCCTCCCAGGAGTCATCCCCTCGCTCCCCAAGAGCCAAGACCGCTCCTCCCGGGTACAAAACCATGCCTCCGGTTAACAAGCACAAAAAGGTGGTTAATTATCATCACTATATTATTTCTGCAATGCGATCCTTGTTACGATGGCTTGTGGGGCTGGTCTTTAAAATTAAACAGCCTTAAAGGAATACCTAGCAGGAACACGGTTCGCTTCTATTTTATATTTGAGTCCGATTTTGCTGTTTTTTTGTCGCAATGTTTGACTAGTTTGATGGTGACCCAAATTTAGCGAAATATTTGGCCTTTGCCAACATAGACAACAAGTTTGGAAAATGAGTTTTTATAATCACCAAAACATTAGTGCCGCTCTTGATCGCGCAAACCGAGAGATGATTTGGAACAATCAACTTTTTCCAGTAAATTATTCGAGCAATGCCATAATCATTGTCGCTATATGGAAATTGTGGAATTGCTACTTCACATTAAATGAACCAGCCATGAAAAGACGCAAAAGTAAATATACAATCAGAAAAATAGCCAGCTGTAATATCAGTACAAGCTATTACTATTTGTTTTCAGCTAATAACTCTGAACTTCCGGCAACTGACCCCCTGGTGCCGCGATATGTACCGCTGGTTCACCCCGGACCCAAAGCAGGGCGTCTGGCACGACAAGGAGGACCTGGACCGATACAGGCAGCAAGTGTTCCGTGAGAGGTTGCCGGCCCAGCGCATCTACCACGTCGATAGGGGCCTCATCCCCAATTACTCTGGCTATGTTCCGGGTAAGTTGACTCGAAGCGAAAGAAATCCCTGTCTCGTAAACCTGGTCGTAAAGCTAAGATGCGTACTTTACGATAAGCCTATAGGCAAAGGGTGGGTACCTATACCAAGTGTTTGAGGTGTCTTGACCTTTAGACCAAGGTAGGTAAATATGTTGGTTTGGTATCCTACCATAGAGGGTCAGGATTATATGGAGTTGACAATAAAATAAGTTCAGAATATCATTACGGTCGGAATGTGACACACTTCAAAACAAGGTTAAAAATACTGATAGCTAATAGTCGAAATAAAGTCTAAACCTAACACCTCTAAATTTCTTTGACTTCGTTTCTTCGTCGGTCGCCGTAAAGGTGCTCGTTGCAAGAGAGAAAAATGATACAGTAAACGACATAACTCCATTGAAAAGAGCATATTTTCCATTTTTAAGAGCTCCGTCCAAGCGAGCATCGTCACGCTACTCTTAAATAGAAATGAAGTAACCTTATTAAGACAGACAAAAAACTATATCTATTTGAAATATTGCCCTCGCTTACAATGCGATTTGCTTTGGTAGTGTTACGTTATTTTCCCCAGACAGGAAAAATGACTCCCTTTTTATTCGAAAACTGCGCTCGCGCTTGAGACGCGATTTCCTTAGTATTTCACGCCAAAAGGTTTATATTTTGCTGATAATAGCTACCACGCCAGTTGATTACATACCGCTTCACCACATAAGTGTTACTCTCATTATGGGAAAGCATTTTGCTAGCATCAGCGCTTTTTGGCAATACAGTAAGGCTTTTTCAGATTAGAGCGAAATGCACAAAACGCATCACATGTTATAAAAATAGTATAGACCGAACGTGTAGCGTTAGTGTAACGTTTAGGCATAATTTAAAATGGCATGCCATTTAGGGAAAATTTCATTTTTCAGCCTCCTCACATAAATGTTACGCTTCCCCTAACATTATTCTTTGTTTACATGTTTATGTTTTGGCTGTAGAACGAGGCTAGCAAATTTACAAGGACATGTTACAACGTAATATGCAATAGGGATTTAGGAGATAAAGCATGTTGAATTCTTACGTTTTGTTCAAGCATGTAAAATCCAGATAGACTTATTCAGACAACGGTAAATTCGTAAGATACCTAGGACATCGACAGAACACCTTTACCAATTAGAAAACTGGTGAATATTCTATTTAAACTGGGCAATGCCGTGTATTTCGTTTAATAGCAAGACCTAAACCTGTCAGAACAAAACCTAAACCTTGGGAAATTATTTCTAAATAAGGTTGACGTAATGTTCTGGTAGCATCGGTTTAATTCTAAATAATATTTGCGTTTATCAGGTTAACCCGTTTTGACATAACCCATACTGCAGTAGAATTTACCACAACAGACGTTTTTTATCATACAATATTTCGTGTTGGTTAAATAAACCACGAAAACCTAATGTAATTCAAAGTTGTCTTACTATCACTTTTATAAGGCTCGTATTACAGTTTAACTTCATCCAGTCTAATCACAAGTTTAAAACATACAAACACGTCGACTGGTCGGGCTTAACACCATTGTTTATTTAACCGTATACTAAAATCCTATAAATTCGCTCCAATACTGTTATAATTATCAGGTCAAAAGTTTCGCTACGGTGGGACCTGGGCTCGTGAAACAGTCAACGCCAACACAATCGGTGTTCCAAGAAGATGGGAATCGACGTCATTCTTTGAAAATCGTCCGATCGGTGCTTAACCTTACATCGGTCTGCATTCAAAGCATTCATCGCAATTGCTTGTGTTTCTATTTTCTTCTTCTCTTTGTGCCAAAGACATTTTTTGGCATTTCAGAACTTTTCCAGTCGCATTTGTGCATTCTTTCGACTGCAAAATTCTCCAGCACTAATTACCGTAATTGTCCAGCTTTAATTGGAGTTCGATTTTTATTCTGAGATTTCCGAGCTTTGTAAAATAGGTTAAATTAAATGTGTTAGTGTCATATTATAATTTACACATATAAATATTAACATTTTACAAAACGTAAGAAAAAAAAAATATTAATCTGGTTTTAGTTGTCCCAATAGCAACCTTGGTGAAATGCGTACACTGCTCACATTTTGACTAAATAAACATAAATTAGATTATCTTTTTAGATTACTATTTTATTATTTTGAGTATTACTTCATGATTGAAAACAAGTTCGTTCGTTATTATTTACTGTTTAGAATTTTAAATGATTCGCTTTTGAAACTGTGACTTGAAAAATAAACTTATTATTTTGCCTCTAAATCTATTTCTTACAACAGATTTAGTTTAAAGTTCATCTCATAAGTTTTGTTTAACTGAACGATTATAATATAGTTTAATCTTTCAAACTTGACTTTGTATTTGTAGTTTTACCACGGTTTTACAGCTCCTTACAAATATTACGATAACATATTTTAAATGCGCTCTCATGGGATTTCAATCCCATTGCTCATTCGCCATTGGTTCAAAATTGTATGACGTCAGATAGCGGCAAGTTCGATTTTTACTTTGTTGAGATTGTTTAGGTTTTTACAATGGAAGTTAGTTCGTAAACGGTGGATATTTACGTGTTTTAACAACGTTTTAAGCAATTCTAATATTTAAAACGTAGCACAGGTATCTTAATTTAACGTTAGATCTAAAAATCTTAAGGAGGTAACAGACATAAATTTGGTTTTATTCTTGATATACCTTTTAGTGGCGCTGGTCTAGAATCCTACCACAACGAAACACCATTTGGGTTAGGGTGCGGGTTAGCGTTTGGGTTAAGGTGGGTCAAGTATTATTATTAAACTAAGAATATAATAATACTTGACCCACCCACACCCGAACGCTAACCCGCACCCTAACTCAAATTTTGTGCGTTGATTTTAGAACTGTGGTAGGATTCTAGACCAGCGCCCTTTTAGTTTCAAATACTAACTTGAGTGTATTTAGATGTATAAGGTACTTTAAAGCTACTTTATGTTTACCTACAGAAAATTATTCAGCTTACATCTTAGTTTTATTCTTGCCTTATCTTAGTTTGAAGTTTATTTAAATTTTATTTATTTTTAATAATTGCTTGATATTGAATAATTCAGCGCTTAGAATCCTATACCTGGCATTTAAATAACTATTAAATTAATGGATATTATTTGGGTTGAGGTGCAGGGTCAATTGTTATTAAATTTATTCACCCAGTTTGCAATTTCAATTTTGGCGATTGGTTGTGTTACTAAACCTATAAAAATAAAATGGTAGGATTCCAGACCATCACCAAAACTTCTATTGATTATTAGGTTGTCTTGCAAATAGTTTTGCAATAACCTTAGTTTTTCGCTTAGTCATAAACTGAATTGCCTATTGGAAGATCACAATGTCAAAAAGCCATGAAAAGATTCATGTGACCGTGCGATGCCGGTAGGTCATTCAATAATTTCGTACACAACTTCACTTGTTCAAAAAAATAAAAAAATCATATTTTGGTCTTAAAGGCCTATGACAGAGAATGAACGATCTCGGCGAGTAAAAAAGGTAGTGGAGTGTAACACCAGTGGGCAGGAAGTTAATGTAGTTACCACAACTGGAGGCTTGGCACTTAACAACTTCGGAAATGCACAACTTACAAAGACATACGGCTACGACAATGTAAGCTTTAATTTTGGTCAACTTGAATTTCATGTGCTGTTGTTTAAAATGTTATATTGCTTAGGTATTTGGTCCACACTCATCACAGTTGGATGTTTACAACAGTGTTGTGTCAGGCCAGTTGCAGGATGTGCTTTCCGGCTACAACTGTACAGTCCTTGCGTAAGTATTGTTCAACCATTCTTCAAAGCTTATTTTGTAAAATGTGATGTGTCAAGAGGTTAATCATTTTTATGAACAAAGGTCTAGGTTTAACTTTGAAGTGGTATATATAATATATTAGAGGAGTTTGAGAGGTATAATATATATACTATGAACTTTCATTTTGTCAATTTTTGTACCCCTGTTGCCCACTAATAGAAAACTAAACTTGTATGCCAAATGCACCCGCCATTTTTTTATCCACACACTAAACCTGTACCACCACAATATGAATATGTACCAGATTTTTCCATACGTTAGAAGTGTGGTGTACTTTTAACCTTAGTTGCACCTGATTACCCCAAATTTTTTATGCCGTGCACCCGCAAGATCTAACATACTTTCCATATGGGCCTATTTTGCCTATTGCCAACCTACGGAAAAGTGATGTAAGATGCATCTTATTCTGTAAACTGTCACTCTTTTCTTTTGAAATTCTAAAACTGAATGGTTTCTTTAAAGTGGCGTTGTATGACTTTGTAGCTATGGCCAGACTGGAACTGGAAAAACATTCACAATGGAAGGAGAACGAACAGTGGGTCAGGATTACAAGTGGGATTCTGATCCAAGAGCTGGGATTATTCCGCGTGCTTTAAGTCAACTGTTTGACGAGCTACAAGCAGTGAGTATACATGTGTTTGCTCATGTTTTACATTTCATTATATGTAGTGTTTGCAGCAGCATTGAAACTACTAGTTTTATATTAATAGAATATTTAATATATAAAAATTTGTTATTTGTTTGTCCGAAAGTAAGTCAGGGTTCATTTAAATTACTACAGAGTTTCTGTTTCATTGAGTAACATACAGAGAAAAGGTCTTTCACTTAAATTTAGTGTCTAATTTATGGTGAAATTTAAAATTTTATATAATATTTATTTATTTATTTAACTATTTCTGTTTTACCTAAATTTACAATTTTTATTTTCAGATGGGAAGTGAATTCAGTGTCAGAGTCTCACTGTTGGAAATTTATAATGAAGAGATCTATGACCTGTTGTCTCCCTCAAACGGAATGGTGAAAATGCGTATTTATGATGACAGCAGCAGGAAGGTTAGTAAACTTAGTATATATATATATTATACATAAATTTGATACCAAGCAGCTTGTATTAGAGTTAAAGTCTTTAACACAAATATACAAAAAATAATTTCAAACTTTTAAAATATAGGTTGAATTTTTCCTTCAATTTATCTTTTAATATTTTACAGGGTTCCGTCGTTGTTTCCGGATTAACGGAGATCTTGGTCCAGCAAAAGTCAGATGTTTATGACATTCTTCAGCAGGGGGCAGCAAAGCGTAGAACAGCGGCAACCAACCTTAATGAATTTTCAAGCAGGTGTGTAATACAAAATATTTACCCTATGGCTTGTCAGTAAGGTGTGATATTTACTTATCAATAATTTAATTGTAGATCACACAGTGTGTTTTCTGTGACTGTTCACACCAAAGATGTTACCACCAGTGAAATGGTTGAAGAGGAACTCATCAAGATTGGAAAACTAAATTTGGTACAAACAAAGTTTATCTTATATAATATTTTTTACTTAAAATAACTATAGCTGCTACTTTTTAATCTGATAGTGCTTTTTTAATCTCAATGTTTCCATGATTTATTTTCTAATAGACCCTTTTTGTGTCTTCATCACAACCTAAATTAGTATTAAGACTCATTATGGTATATTTAATTGTCAAACGACTTACTGTGAACTGTCAAACTATCAAAAAAAACTACCAAAAAAAAATGTGATATAAAACACTGAACTTATGCCCAGCGAAACCTTTGATATCCCTCACAGACCTCAATTTAAGCACCACTGTATCAATGTATGCCACTGCCAAACCTGGAATATAGCAAACGTAACTGCTTTTATTTGCGAAACTAACTCATTTTTTTCCTGTTCAACAGGTGGATTTGGCTGGAAGTGAAAACATTGGTCGTTCAGGTGCAAGTGACAAGCGAGCAAGGGAAGCCGGTAACATCAACACAAGCTTGCTCACACTTGGTCGTTGCATCACTGCACTGGTGGACAGGGCACCTCATATTCCATTCAGGTGTGGTAGAGTGTCAATGTTTTAGTAAAAAATAATATACTTTTATATACTTTTTTCTTAAGGCTATTTCTTGTATAACAAAAGGGGTGCAGTGTCTTTTTAACTTTATTTTTTTACTAATTTTCTTCAAAAGTTAAAAACTGAGGCCAGCTAAATGTTTGTGGAAAATGCAAATAAAGTGTTGCCAATTTTTCTCTGTAAATTTTAATACGAAAACCTATAGGTTATGTGTCAGTTAATATCCTAATTTAAGTTATAATCGTATTGCGATGATTTGAACAGGGAAAGTAAGCTGACTAGACTGTTACAAGACTCACTTGGGGGCGCCACCAAGACTTCCATCATCGCCACTATTTCGCCTGGAAGCGACAATCTTGAGGAGACTCTAAGCACCTTGGACTATGCGTCGAAAACTAAAAACATTCACAACAGACCACGAGTCAACCAGAAGATGACAAAGAGGGCTTTAATCAAGGTAGAACATATCACTAGACTTACGAAAGTAATTTATCCAAAGTAGGAATATATTATACTAGACTTTATATCCCGATAAAAATACCTGATGTTTCAGACAAAAAGTGTCGCGTTCCGATCTAATACCAAATGATTACTCATTACTATGGCCAACCGAGCATAATACATAATATTGATTATTGAAGCAGAGTATTGGGCTTCATTTTACTTTAATTTTAGGTCCTCCAGTTGTTAACCTATTATTTTTTGAGAAATATACCTTGCAAGATATAATACGTAAGTTTAATTTTTGCTGAGACTTTATAAAAATTTCGTATTGGATTGGCACCAGTGCCGCTCTGCTCTACTATCACACAAGTACTGATACCACCGCTTTGTATCGGTTCATGGCTCCGATCCGAGTCCGCCTCCCTGAAAGAGTGTGGTTTTAAAAAACTAGCCATTAAAACGCTATATTTTGCGGGATAATATACTCTGATTTTTGCAGTTTCATCAACTTAACAACTAAGCTAGCGAGTGACATATTGCAAAACCTATTATGTGTTCAATTATGCCAAATGCTTGTATTTGCAGGAATATGATGACGAAATCAGAAAGCTTCAAAGAGAAGTTCTGGCAGCGAGAGAGAAAAACGGAATTTATCTTGACCCAAAGCAATACCAGTAAGACAATTTGCTGCAAAGCACACTTATGTGTTAAGTTTCAACATCATAAATTTAGTTAATGCAGAGTTGAATAAAATACACACACACATATGTGTTTAATAACAACTGTGATCTAGCCCCTCGGAAATTATGCGGTACTGCTGTACTGTTGATCCCCTTCAATGTCAAGTTGTGTTTACTAACAGAATGTGGTAAGCATTGACCTATGGTTGTTTCCCGACTCGCTTCTCTCTAAGCCTGTGCAGCTCAGTTGGTGACAGTCCTGGTATGACCGGAGGTCGTGAGTTCGAACCTCACTGCAAGCTAGTTGTTTTTCTAGCCTACCTTGCTCGCAGTGATCAACAGAATCGGTAATGCAGGATTGTTACAATTGTTTTTATCGGGACACGTTACTTCGCAGGGAAATGCAGAACAAGATTGAGGAGCTAACAGCGACTTTGCAGCAACGTCAGGAAGACCTTCAGAAGTTCAAGGTCCTCTTCTCTGACACTTCTCGGGAATTAGAAGAAGCAACATCAAGGCTTAACATCCTTTCCGATGTAAGTATTTATTTAACGACCTATTTTTTGTTTTAGGGCAAGCCAATCAGCATTTAAAACAATGAAAAAGTAAAAAAAACATTAAGAGTTTTTGCCATCCCTCTTTAGATTTCAATCATAGTTTGCTGTTAAACTTGTGTCGCATAGAAAAAATAGCAATACCTTAAAAAGTTTACTCCAGTTTTGCGATCTTTTTAAGCAATCAAAGAGAAAACAAAATCTTTTTTTTAATTTCCTCGTAAAAATAACCTTATTTCATGTTGTTGTTTGCTTGAATCATCATTAAAACATCTCTTTTAATAGGATTTGAGTGAGACGAAAAGCAAACTTGCGGAACAATGCTTTATCAAGGAAGCGCATATCGAGCATGGAAACGAGGTCATCAGCAAAGCAAAGCAGGTGGAAATCTTTTTTTTTAAATATCGCAAATTAAACAAAGCGTGTGAAAGTCACGCGAAAAAGGGACAATAATTTAAATGTTCTGACAATTAGAATAATGAATTTGAAATGCTCTACACAGGCCATTATTCACTACCAGTCGCACTGATCGACCTTTTCCTAGAAAAAATTTAGCTTAAGCGTCTTTTAAAGCAGGAGTTCTTATGTTTTCACGTTTAAATGCCGCTGGGCTATACAGAAATCAACCAGAGCACCTGGTAAGCGGTAATAATATATGGACCAACGGTTATACACAACAAAAAATGTTATTTTAATGCCAAAACAGCAATACACTAAAACTTAACTGCCATTTAAGTCTTCCAGTAATACCTCGCCATGAACCCAACACTGCTTTAAAGTTACAACTTGCGCTTTTCAACCGGTAGTTCGCCAGTTCTTCACAGTTTACGTATTTTTTCCTCCAGCTCCTAGACACAGCCGACGTGGTGACGGATGACATCGAGAGGGTCCACGAGAAGGTTGATCGCGTGCAGAGCGCAAACGAGATCAACCTCCGCATCGCCGGATCGGTGTCCGAGAGAGTGAAAGAGGACGCTTCTCATCTGCGAAGTCAATCCACCACCATCCTACAGCAGAACGCCGCCTGCATGCGAGACCTGCTGCACGGTCTAGGTAAGTTAGGTTGCTTTTTTGTTGCCGCTGTGTGTTAAATTAAAAAAATCGGCTTGTCGGGTTGCTTTTTTCGGTGCTGTGCTTTGAATGAAAAAAAATCGGCTTTTGTGTTTTTTACGCTCGCCAGCTTCTTTGCTTTGTCGGATATTGTTCCATATATAGAACAGCACTTTCGATAGTCCACGCGAATATTTAGGCAACGTACTGCGAAAAAATTAAACTTTGAAACATTTAATATTGTAAGTAAAGTAGTCCTCAAGAGTTTTTAAAGTAAAACACTGTTGTTTTTTCAGAAACCATGAAAGATGAGCAGGATACGAGCATAAACAAGCTCTCCTCGCAGATAAACGGTTTCAGGATTTCCCTGCAAGAAATGCAGCAGGTAACGCATGTCCCGATGTGCAAATCGAACGAACTGAAGCCAATGACAACTATTTGTACAATTTATACATCTTTTTTAATTCGTGTTGCTTTCTTTAGGAACACTGCAAAACTATGACTTCGTTTTCGGAGAACCTGGTTTCGCTGGACGACCAACACGAGGCATCACTTAACAGTAACAAGGTGAGTGGCGTGTAACTTTTCTCCTTGAGTTATAAAAATCCACCATGCCAGGTTTCAAACCTAAAGCGTGACTAAAAAAAAAGATAAAAAGAGACTGAAAAGGTGTATTTAAATTGTAAAGCTGTTTGTTTTTATAAATTACCGCTCCAATAGTTGTAAATTTTTTGATTGTCATGATACTTTCTAAAGCAGGTTTTTTCTAAAGCCATTGTCATGATACTTTCTAAAGCAGGGGTTCTGAAACTTTATTTACCCCGGACCCCTAAATTGTTTTTTTGCTTCGCGTGGACCACGGTAAGCAAGAAATTTAAAAAATGACGTCATAATTTGACGTCGTAATACAAATAGACTGTAGCAATCTGCAGTTTTCAGTCCACAAAATGTAAAAAGGAGAATAGAAATAGATACATTCGGTGCAAAAACGTTTTATTTTTAATTAAACTCTTTCCTTAGAAAAATTTATTACTTCCTAAATATACACCAATATTTCAATTTGGCCTTCACGGACCCCCTAAAACTAGTTCACGGACCCCTAAGGGGTCTATGGACCCCAGTTTAAGAACCCCTGTTCTAAAGGTTTGCAAGTTAATCAACACTTGGGGCTTCAAATCTGTTTTTGCTTTTGCTTCTTTGCACGCAACAGTTTTATATGCGCCCTGGTCTTTGTTGAGTTCCCTATTTTGGCAATTTTTTTATTAGGTATGTGCGATACTTGGTATTTTATTTCTCTGTGTACGACAATCTGTATGAACAAATAAGCAGAAACAATTAAAACAAAAATCATTTAGAGACTTTTTGTAAGTTAGAAAACAAAAATTTGCCTTGTTGAAGCGCAAACCATGGCTAAACTTCTTATGTCTATTGGATATGTGATCGCCACCGATAACAACCTAGTATCCGGACGAGTAGCAAAACTACCACTAAATATTAGGTATTAGGTACCACATGATGTTACCGAACGTGCTTGGTTATCTGAAACATTTATAGCAATTGTGTATACAGGGTTTTATTTAGGGTTTGGTTTGGGTGACCGCTAAGTAGTTTTAAGAGACCGCAAGTGTTTCATTTAAATACCAAAAAGTCCAAAATTTGGGAAACCGCTGGAGAAATTTGGGGGACCGTTTCGCTTCCCCAAAAAACCTTAAAAAAAACACCGTGTGTATAACAACTGAGATCTCGCTCTTCAGAAGTCGTACTGCCAATGATAACGGCACACATATCACCTCAATAGGCGCCGAACTTGTAATTCCATGGCGTTTTTTTTCTCGGCGGTGCAGAATTGCTTATTAATTTAACCTAACAATAATTTAACTAAACGTAACAATAATTGAAAAAATGCATAACACATAACAAACATAGTTTGGGAATTCTATGGCATCGTGTCTATATGTTAATTCAGGGAAATTTTAAACACCTTTGATTTACTAAAACTAAAATATTTTGCACATTTATTAAAAACGTTTTGACGCCCTGCGAGAAATCCAGGGCGTCTAAGAGCGCTCTGCACGTTCGGCGCCTATGCCTCACTGCACGCTAGTTGTTTTTCTAGCCTGGCCTTGCTTGCACAAAATCCTTAATTGATCAACTGATTTTGGTTTCCCTCTAAACCAGGGATGTACGACCCGCATTGCGGCCCGCCTGGTGTTCATGTGCGGCCCACCACTTATTCTCACTTTCAGTAGCCTTTATTTAAAGCAATTGTTTCTACTTTCGACCATCATAAAACCGTGTAGAACACGTAGTATTTCATGAAGGTCTAATCTTATATGTATTGTGAGTCTATAATCGAGCCCAATGTCGCATTTCAACATCAGTCGAACACATGCGTACCCATTGTTGTTGTGTGTTTTTGCGGACCGGTTCAAGGAAATATATTAGCCGAAAAGGTGTCGTTTACAATGGCATAATACGGCATTTATAAACTCAATTTAAGGCGAAGTTGTTTTATGACGTCACGATATGACGTAACTTATGACGTCACCCATTTAATTTAATAGGTTTTGCCGCCTATCGAAGTGGTAATGCGACCCATTCGTCTAAAAGGTTGGACATCCCTGCCCTAAAGGCTCCCGGTTTGCTTAGTCATCAAACGGTCGAAGTTGTTATTAATCGTAAAAATAACATTAGCGATTTTTTGCAGGACAACATTCTTACTCAGCTGGCGATAACTGCGTCGAAGATGGAAGGCCTGCAGGTGATCTCTACCGACATGCAGGACCTAGTGCGATTCGTGCATCAGAACGCAGAACAACGCAGGAAAGAGGTAGAACAGTGTTTGTTGCTTATATACGAAAACACTATGCGGCACACAGTTTATGTTAGCGGTGTATTAGCTGTAGAAATGCCTGCAGTACACATATTGTGATCTTTCGATATAGTTTGTTTGCTGTTTGAACAAACGTCTAGTTATACAACAGATTCTTTCAGGGTGCGGTTAAAATCCACCTCTTAATCATTTTGATAAACGTTTAATTCACCTCGCTAACACAAAAAGATGAAAGCATATTCTATTGTCTACACTACAGAGTCTAGGACGCAAGTACACATGTGATATGAAACAGTTTATGTTTCCAAGGTTAATTACTGGCCAACTGGAATGAAAGGGATTTGGTAGTTCTTGTGCGACTGTTATTTATGTGGTCTTATTTTTCCTTAAATTAGATACAAACCCAAGTTGACTCTATCCTCGACCACCAGCGGGATATTGAAGATTTGCTGAAGGGGGTAAAACAAACCGACCAAGAAATGATCGGAAGCAGCAAGGTAAGCAATTTCGGGCACTTTAAAAATAAAGCTAACCAAGACCAAGTGACTAATTAATACTTTTGTATTATATACTTTTCATTCTTAACGAATAAAAATCTGTGTTTTACAGGCGGAAATGGAGAAAATGATGGCAATGGTGAGTATCTATAATTTTGTTGCATATTGTTGACTTTTTCCCACTTTTTTAAAAAGTCGAATAAAAAAAATATAATAAAAATGATTTTTTAATTTACTTTGAAATAAACTTAACATTGATATTTAAGGTATTTAGCACATTAGTAATATTTTATAAAGCCGGTCGGAGATAATAAAAAGAGTTAATCATCAATGCTTTCCCGCAGTCGCTATGCTTAAAAGAGCCTGTTTAAATCGCAAAAATTGATTAACCTTAATAAGAAAGCCTGAAAATAGAGTACGTTGTGCATGCAAAGTCGAAGAAGTACATACCGCTTTATCACACTGTTACCGATCCTAATCATACAACACAAACTCCACTTGTTCAAACTTAATAACTGATCCCGAATCTTCGACAACCCCTGACCTCTGACCTCACAGATGCAAGAGAGCGTGACGAGCATGTTCGCCAGTATGACGGAGCGCAACAGCAGCAGGGCGAGCTCGATCGATCGTGGCTTGTCGTCTGCAGCAGAAGCTCGTGAAAAACTTGTGGAGTCCAAGGAGCGACAACTGGAACACATCGATTCTCTGCAGGAACACGTAAGTCGGCTGTGTCCGCTGCTTTGTAGCGATGTGTTTTTTTGTGCGACTAAAGTGCATACAGAACTTTATGTGAAAACACCGATGCCCCACGAATTGAACTCGTTAAGACCTAAATCTGTGATTGTTTTTTGTCACGCGGACCCTAAAAAAAATTTTGGTTTGCGTGAACCGGGGACGTCATGAAGTTTTTCGAGGTGGCGGTAAAATATAAATTGACTTAAAAAAAACTGCTGTTTTCGGTCCTACTTATGAGAAAATATTAAACTTGAATCGAATCTAAACAGATCCAAGGAAGTGGAAAAGCGTTTTTTCTGTTATTATATTTTCTTTTGAAGAAATCAATCTTTTTTTAATTTTTAACTAAGATTTAATAAACTTGGAAAATTAGACGTACCACCAAGAGGTCTTTGGACCCCAGTTTAAGAATCACTGACCTAACAGAAGTAAGCGACCCCCCGCCCCCTCCAATATGTGTATAACTTTTCATTAAAAAATTATGATTTTAATGAATTTTGCAAGAACGCCGGTTTCCGGTGATCTGCAACGGCTTGCAGTTATTACCCTTTTAAGGTTGTGTGATGGCTATTTCATGTACCATACAATATAAAACTCAAAGTTGCAGTCAATCCTAAAAATTATTCCTGTGAAATAAATACCATTAGAACTGCAATTGTTGTCAAAATGTATTCAAAAAGAGAGTTGAGAAATGTATGTAATACTATAGAAGCTGAAATAACGCCATATTTTTAGCATTATTTTAGGGCACCAATGTTGGCCCCAACTAAAGTGACTATTTTTAAATTACCGGACTTCAAAATCTTTTGAGCGAAATAACTTGACTCGAACTTCATTTTTAAAAGTGATTTACAACATTTGTCTTATCGCTATTTCCAGTGCTCGGAAACTCTCGCATCCAGCGCAAAGCGGATTGGCGTGGTCCAGTCCTGCTTCGACCAATCAGCGCTCGACCTGCGCCGTGACGTAGCGGGCCTGACCGATGAGAGCCGCGCAATCTTCGCTCGGACGAAGAAGGCTTGTGATGCTTGTGTGGAACAGAGCAGCTCGACCCAGAAGGTAATTGATCGTCGCTCGGTATTATGCGCCAAGTTGTGAAAGTTTTCGGAAAGACATTAACAGTCTTTTGGAGAAAGCAAACTGTAGACTTTGAATAAAATGTCATCAGCCCTTGATTTCAACTCGATTTATTTCTATTCTTAACCGTATGAGGGTTATGTAAAAAAAGGTCATCAACGTTCAAACCTGGCCATTTTCATTTACTTAAATTGTTTTTGTACTGATTGAAAAGCAATAAAAACCCTCGGCATTATTTTTTTTTTTTGGCTGAAGTTAAGTTTTTAGCAAACTTACGATTTAACGAAAAACTGATGGCCAATATGGTATTACTTTGGCAGTAGAAACTCGATACGTGAAAATGTTGCGTGTTTGTCCCAGGTGGTTTAAAAAAAATTAGTTTAGGCCATCTTAAAATTCCTGTGAATTTCTCTAGGTCTTTATTGCTGTGCAATTGGATAACATTTTGCGGTTTCTGCTAGATTCTAATATAGCATTCTAGCTATTGTTCACTTTTTATTATTGGTAACAGCAATGCACCGTAAATATTTTCCGTTACTTGCTGCGCTTCATCAAAACTCTTCGTTAAATCTCCTAGAAAATTCCAGAAATACGAGAAAGCAAACACGTGCCTTATCAGGACCCGTGACCTCGTCCTAATCTATTTCCATCGAACAAGATTCCGTTTTATTAAACCCTTCCCTACTTCTTCAAGGCTTGTGCTTCGAGCGGCGTCGCTCTCGAGCGCCAGTGTGCTGATGTGGTGGCCCAGCTGGGTGACACGTCATCATGCCACCTGGAACGTCTTGTGGGGACAGTGCAGGAGGTGCAAGACAAAACGTCACTGGCCGAGGAGGCGATCAACTCGGCCACTAGATCCATCGTACAAGAGGTGGAAGACTTCTGTGCAAGCAAGATCGTGCGTGTGCTGCCCACAGGTTCGATCAGCTTTGATAGCGTTTATTTGGTTGGATTTTAGGATTGATTTAACTTAAATCATTTAAGTGTTTAGTCCAGGTGAAAGCACCAGCATCCCAGAAAAGATTTGCCATTTTAATTGCCGATTTTGTAAATTTAAGTGTGAAAATCTTAATGATATCCAATATGTTTAAATTCGACAAACATTTTTTTTGAATAAATATTCATTAGGAATTACGCGTTGTATAGCATATGTACAATAAGCGTATCAGTACTGAATGTTCGAGCAACCATTGTAGAGAGGTGTACAAAAATTCTTCGTTTAAAAATTTGCGGGGCTTAGTTTTATTTTAACGAGGCAAACGGGGGGGGGCGGGGTCGTTCCGCCGCCACGTAATAATTGTTAAATAGGTTATTTTTTTCGATTTTTTTCGAGCAACGCCCTAACGTTAATGTCATTAACAAGGTTGTTTGGTGGGCGGAAAATACGAACCGCCTCTCCGAATTCTCTAGACTTAGAAAACTTCTAGGTTAGCTGATCGCTTACCGTACTACAATTGCGTATCCGTATATAGTTTAATGAAAAACACGTATAAGTTTTTTCAATTGATGTGATCCTCTGGCGATATTCCTACCAAGCCACAGCCTCGTCGCATCGGCAGCCTGTACATCAGGGCTACTTAATTGGCGGACCGCTGTCCGAATGCGGACCTTTTCAGTGTGCAATGCGATTTGATGAGTTTTTTCTTGGCAAACAATTGCTGCTGTTCGTTGAAAACCTCTTTCTATAGTAACGGACATTACAGAATTCTCAGTTGAAGCGAAGGATATATGTAAATTATACCGTATTACATTTTGTGTGACTGTAAATTATTTCATGATAGTTATAACGGATCTACTTTTCTGACTGGATCTTTGCTGAAAATGGTTGAGTAGCACTGCTGTACTTTAATAAACGTAGAAACGGAACTGTTTGCTCCAACACAGGCGAAACTCCAGCAAGGAAGGAGTACAAGTACACCCGGCATATCCCCGCCGCTCCAGAGGAGGGGGATCTCTTGCGGAGGTTCCAGGAGCGGATGCAGGAGGCTGAGGATGAAGATGAGGGAGCGGACACGGAGGAGGAAGATCAAGAGCTCTGCTCCGAGCTGCAGGAGGAAATGGACTCGGCGGAGACGCTTTCTCTTCAGGTTCGCTTCCGACTTTGGTTACGTTGTGAAGTAGGTTTGTCCTAATATATCGAAACGGAGCCGATACCGGAAGCCATGTGGTACTTGTTTGGTATTAGTGTGGCATCGGTACCTATGCGATATCAAATTTATATGGCAATTTAAGACGTGATTTACCGTCCAACGTGCTGTTTCTATTTAAACAAAAAAATTATTTAAGGGAAAAGGTTAACAACTAACACTAAAGCAAATTTTGCCCAATAACATACACCAAGTTTAAGTTTCAATTATTTCGTTGTTTAAGCGAAGTAATAGCGTCACTTTTTTGTCCAAAAAATCGGAGATCGGTATCGGAATATATAAATAGTTAAATACCGAACATCCCTAGTTAATAGTTGTCTCATTTCCTGACTTCGGACGATTTCTTTTAGTTTAGGCGACTTTTTTTCTTTTGTATTTACAATATGTTTTAAACCTTGTGCTGTTGTTCGTTTGCAGAGCTCAAATTCGGACGATCTAAACCAAAGCATCACGATCCCAAGTGGAGGCGGTGGCATGCCATTCTTTACTGTAAGTTGTGCTTTTTTGCTTCACTTTTAGACAACAAGTCAGCTATTCTTATAACCAGGGCTGGGAAGCTACCGTAAAATAAATTAGCTCCGGCTCCAGCTCCGGAGCCATAAGGCAATTATTAAATGGCTCCGGCTCCAGCTCCGGAGTCGTAAAACTCAATCCTTTGGCTCCGGCTCCAGCTCCGGTGCCACCAGTCACTTATTCAATGGCAAGTTTTAAAAATTGCTTTTGGCTAACTAACGTTGGAGATGGAACAAAATATAATTTCTTAGCTTTAGCACCACAAATTGAAAAATGGCTCCAGCTCCACAAAAATAATAAAAAGGGCTTCGGCTCCGGCTCCAGCTCCACAAAAATAATATAAATGGCTCCGGCTCCGGCTCCAGCTCCACAAAAATAATAAAAAGGGCTCCGGCTTCGGCTCCAGCTCCACAAAAATAATAACAATGGCTCCGGCTCCGGCTCCGGCTCCGGCTCCGGCTCTGGCTCCCAGAGAAAATGCTTAGCTTGGGGCTCCGGGCTCCAGCTCCGGCTCCCCAGCCCTGCTTATAACCACCTCGAAAAGTGCAAAACGCTTGTTTTTTTTGATCGAAAATAACTAGTTGTGCCTAGATTTATCATAAATCAGCCCCTTAAGCGAAAATGTTAACCCATGGACTGAGGAACTACTCGTTTTGTTACATATAATGTATTTTTTCTCATTATCCCATTTTTTCTCGTTAATAAACTTCCAAACCATTGCGAAAAGCTAAATACAACATCTATAAACCCTCCGGCGATTATGTTATCCCCAGAACTAAGTATCTACTCGTTTTGTAGCATAGAAAGTATTTTTTTCTTAGTTATCCCCGCTCGCTAACAAGCTTCCAAACCCTTGCGTAAAGCTATTTACTCCGTTTATCCACAGAACCGCAAGGGATCCAGGTCGGCACGGACGGCAAAGACCCACTCCAGCAAGTTGGCCGCGCCCAAGAGCAAAATTCTGACGAGCCGTGTGCCCTTGCGCGCCACGCAAAACACTCCAAACTACTGATTTCCAAACGCTATCGCTCACTATAAAGAAGATTCAGCGTAGTGCGTTGTGTTGATATGGTCTGCTTTGTCGAAATTTCTAACACTATTGGTCAACTTCGTTTATATACATAATATTAATATATTTCATTTGGTCATGCCATGTAAAACGCTCTAGTTACTAACCCAACATGTGTACAATGTATGGTATACTGTACCTTTAACTGACCTGAAGTAAAATTCTGTTCAACTGCCTTCGTTATTTTTCTCTTACTGCCCTTTATTTCGAGTCTTTCAAATTTCTTCTGAATTTAAGTAGCTTCGTTCACCTTGTTTATCAGGTCAGTGTTTGCTTTCATTGCGCTTTACGCCCATTTGTCCTAAAATTAGTAGAAAACCTTGCGTTGCTGCCCCTCGAAATCATACTTTTATCGCCCAATTCGAATCTTAGCGGTTTTCAGCCTTTGCTTTCACTGCTTTCAATTGGTCATAGATTGTTATAAAATCTTGCGTTTGCTGCCCCCCGAACTCAAACTTTTATCGCCCAATTCGAATCTTAGCGGTTTTACATGCGCTCGTTTTATGCGCGATTTCTAGGTTTGCGGTTTTATGTTGTCCCGTGATTTGGGCATTATTCGTGTTTAGTTTTGTACATACCAAACTCAGTTCGATTTTAACAAGCAGAATGTATGCGCATACCGATGCTTCGTCTTACGCGCATAAGCCAGTATATTTGCTCTACAATGTCTGGTGGCTCTGCTTTCACTAAATGTGCATTTTTCTGCTTCTGTTTATACTGCAAATAAACGAGAAATGTCCTCATTGCAAATTCTGGGTAGGTTAAAAGAAACTCCTGTTTATCTTATGAGTGTAAATCCAAGACTGTTGTGCATATAACAAAGTTTGTCATGTATCCGAAAAAATATGTTGCGGTTATAGTCAAACCTGTATTTTATCACCACAAAAAAACGACAAAACTGGATATTTATATTTAAAATGTCTATGCTTGAAGCTCGAAGAAAACATAGAATACTTACGATAAAATGTTGTAAGATTTCTATGATACAGCATGTAGAGTGGAGTTTTAACTTTATCTGTGAACTGAAAGGTCGAAATATTTTCAAGTACAGTAACTAGCAAAGTAAGTAGAAAAGTAGCGTCATATAATAAGATAACTATATTACGATAATTCTTCGACCCATAACCTAATAACATGATATTTTATAATTAGTTTATTGAAGCGGGTTCGCTTTTGTCTTTTGTGGGTAATACTAATTTACAGAATGATGAATGGTCGGAACGCTCACTAATTTAAGTGTTACCCCGTTAAAACAATAATTAACCGCACAATATTTGAGTTAGGGTAAGGGTTAGCGTTTGGGTGAAGGTGGGTCAAGTGTTATTATATTTAATAATAAAACTGTGAGGGTTCCGACCATTCATTTTTCCGTAAATTAGTGTTACCCGTCTTTTGTGCACCGTAACTCTTGACTTTTTCAGTCTTGCACCACCAAGATCTGGTTAAGATGTGACGTATTTTTCAGGCGAGTTCATTAAGAACAAATATGGGCGCTGGTCGAGAATCCTTCCACAAACATTATTTGGGTTACGGAGAGTCAAGTAATATTGTTAAATAATAATACTTGAACCACCCTAACCCAAACACTAATCAAAAATAGTGTGTGTTGCTTTAATAATTGTTTTAACGAACTAGTAGGACTCTAGACCAGCGCCCAAACATTCCCTGAAATGTATAAATGAGGACAATTTAATTTTTTTCTATGAATTTTTAGGATGAGTGACAGTGGTGAGAGTTCAGATGATGAAATCCATGTGCCTAGATTACATGATGAAGAAGATGGAGATTCTGACAGAGAGGTTAATCTACAATAAATATTTAGTTTATGTGACTATTTGGCAAGATAGTATACAATGCACAACCGTGCAGTATTCAAAATAAACCGTCAAATTTAACAAAACCAGATTTAAAAAATTGTTTTGGAAAAAAAAACTCCTGGTACCTCTAATATGTAAAAGTCTAGTCAAACTTTTGGCTTGAAATTAAAAGTACCCAAATAATTAACTATAGAAATTAGTAAACCTATTTGAGCTTTATTTCTTCATAGAGTTTGACAAGGTTTTCAACAAGAGTTACCTATCACTTGTTTTACATACGCCCAGGTAGATCCTAATTTTAAATTTCACTTTCTGCAGTTGCAAATTGCATTTGAATCTGGACTACTGAAGCCAGGATTAGTTCATCCGATCACAGCACCACCACCTGCCATTAACAATTTGGTACGATTTTTTAAATGGTCTATCTGCTTGCCAAAGATTACCTGATGTTGCACAGATTCAAATAAACTGATATTTGAAATCTTACGAAAAATGATTTATATAATTGTTTGATCATTATACGTGTACTTGAATATTTTAACTATCCAAAGATTGTTATCTTTGTATATCTCCTTTAGCTAAACTGTATGATACCATGCAAAGGACCAAGTTATCTTGCAGAGTGTGCAGTGCCGGATTAACCCTATACCTAAGCACAAGATTGTGATACACCCAATATATCTGTCATTAAAAAATATTTAATGAGTAAAGACAAATTAAAAACAAAACTATATATAAAACTATATAGCATGTTAGCAACTATGAATATCTAAACAAATATGAATTTGTGCTTGTTTTGCGTTAAATACTTTTTCGTAAAAATGATTAGGGTAAAACAAATATAATATCAGACAATCATTGTTTTATGGTTCCCCCTTTCCCCGGACGCCCTAAGCACGTGCTTATATTGCTTAATGGTTAATCCCAGTTGTGATAATGTGTTTGGAGTAACATCTCATTTTTGTATTTTTTTCCTGAGAGCCAATTTGTAAAATGGTACAGATTTCTGCTTTATTAACTTTGTTTTTAATTTTTCAGGAAGGTTTGACACAAAAACTAGAAGAAATTCAGCAAACCAACCTAGATTGGGTGGAAAGACTGGATGTCACTGTAAACAGAACCGAACTACTTGAGAACGAAAATGACAATGGTGAGATCTTTTTTAGTAACTGGTCAATGCTAAACAGACTCAAAACTTATTTTAAACAAATACAAGCCTTTTTAACTTGCCACACGTCCTTTAATTTAACTAGCCATTAAGGTTTCAATATGTTTTTTTTAACCGTAGAGGAAAATGGTGACTCAGAGGTGCACAATGACTTCAAACGAGAAGTCGGTTTCTATGAGCAAGCAAAATCGTCGGTCATCATAGCAATGAAGCGATTACATGATGCGGGAATAAAGACCAAGCGACCAGAAGATTATTTTGCTGAAATGGCCAAAAAAGATGAACACATGAAACGCGTAAGTCAACCATTTGTTAGTGTCATTAAAGTTGTTGAAACCCTAGTCTGCTTTTAATGTACTAAAGCTGGAGACCATAGCTTCGGGGCCAAGCATTTTCTTTGAGGTTAGACCCTTTTGAAGTAAAGCCATTTTTTTATTTTGTGGGCTGGAAAATGCTATTAAACAGTTGCACCTCAGCCCTGCTTTTAACAGCTATCTCTATTTGTTATCTTTAGATACTGGAGGGTTGTAATTTTAAACATAAATCACATTTTTAGGGTTTTCAGTTTGGTATATATTTTTGTTTTAAGTTGCATCTTTATGGCCTGAGTTTACAGCAAAATACAAGATGTCCCTAAAACCATATAAATGGAAAATGTCACTTTTCATCTCGAGATTTCTGCCTAAAGATGCCATTTTGTAATTTTTGTTACCTTGCACTGTTAAACACTATAATGAAATATTCCACAGGTGAGGGAGAAACTGCTAGCATTACAACGACACAGGGAAACTGCCGAAAAAAACAGAACCAATTTCAAGCTACGCAAGTATGGCAAGCAAGTGCAACAAGCGGTCACAATGGAAAGACAACAAAGGAAAAAGGAGTTGTTGAAATCAGTAAAGAAATACCAAAAGGGTGATTAATAACTGCATAAACCCCTTTTATATAAACAATTTCTCTTTTTGTAACGCTTAGCATCTGTAATTGCTTAGTCCAGTAGTTCTTCACCCCATTTTCGTCCCATTTACCCCTCAACCGACATTCAAACTTAAATCCCCCTAGAAAAAACAGCACCTAAATAATTCGGTGCAAAATAGGGTGTAACCTCTTTAAAAGGACAAGCTTTTGAGTCGCTATATTAGGACCAAATAATTAGAAATCAACTTTGATAAATGATATTTTAATGAAACAAATTTGTATATGCTGTTGTAGAAAACAGCAAAACTACTTAAAGCTTAACATGACGTTATAATAGGTCACTTGCACAGTCATTGTTCTGTCTCGCTTGTGAAAGAAAGAACTGTACTGTTTGGAATTTGAAGTGGGCTCTGCTAATAACTTACTCTGGTCGTTTCTGTTTTTGTGCCAATATTGCAAACACTAAAAATAAAAAACACAAACATATGATTTCTTACAAAAATTACAAATCCCCCTTGGAACCCAAAAAATCAACCTCCCTCTGGTTGGAGAACCTCTGGCTTAGACCAATATATATTTTTTTCATGAAATCAAACTCGATGTTAGTTGTAACTCTATTTATTTTTCCAAATGTAAATATATCCTGTTTCTGTTTCATTTTTCAGGTCAGTCAAAGAACTTAGATTTTCTTGAAGAATCTGACAACCAAAGAGGTCCAGGGAAAAAACTTTCGCAATTACAAAAGCTGCAGCAACAAAAGTAAGGGAATTTAAGGCAATTTTAAAATGCACCTCTTGACACACTGTTTTTGAACTACAGGAAGCTAAATCCCAAGCGCGCGCAAAAGAACAAAAAATACGGTTTTGGTGGTAAAAAGCGTGGACAGAAACGAAATGACAATCAAAGTGCCAACAACGTATCTGGTTTTAAGAAGAACATCCACAGTAAAAAGGTTTGTGTTTTAGCTTACCTTCTATTTGCCTCAAATGTTGTATTTTTTTATTTTTTTGTCTTACAATTAAAAGACCAATTTTATATGCAATTGTTTTGTATGTATTTTCAGTTAATATATCCCTTTTTAAACTTAACAAACTTTATTGTAAATTAAACACATTGTCATTAGACCAATAATGGTTCACAAACTTACACAAAGGTAGTTTCAAGAGTCCAAGCAACACTGTTAAAATTAGTTTTATTAATAAGAATCATCTAGCCCTGCTTAAAATGTTAGAATTTAGTATGAGCTGTGTTTTTATAATATGTTTGTGTTAAAATTGATTGGGTCATTATTAGTATTCAAAGGAAGTAATTGGGTAGATAAAAATATAAGATCATTTTCTGCCTGTGATTTAAAGCTTATGATCATGTGATTAATCACTTAAAACTTTTGTGTTTTAGGCAACTAACAATCAACGTCCGGGGAAAAGCAAACGAATGAAAAACAAAAACAAGAGATGATTTCGTTGTTTTTCTTATTTTCTGCTCTTTACTAGCTAGCTCTCAAAAAAATACGCAGGCGCTCTCTTTTACCAATTTATTGAAATGCGTGTTGTATTTCACGACAATAACCTGGTAAAAGTTGTATTGCACTTGTCAACTGAGGGTCAATCGATTTTTTTTTTTCGGGGAAAAAATTTAAAATATGTACCAGAGCAAACAAGTTAGAAAAATACAGAAATTGGATTACATAGTAGTACGCTTGCTTCACTACCAGCGTTTTTGTGAGGTTTGTTACTTGTTTCCTTCACCCTGCGTGGACAATAAAAAGACAAAAAAAACAACAACAAAAAATGGCTATGATATAGCAAATACAGCATAGTGTTATATACTACTTAAAAAAAAGTGATAGTCCGGTCTAGGTCCATTAAACAAACTGGCAAGATCATTGCAAGTTCTCGGTCTGTTCTTTTAGCCTCCAGGCAGCATCCATGTACTTGGTTATTTCCGAATTCTGTCGAGGGAAGTTTAAACGACGGTCTTCCCGGCTGTGTTGAACCTGCAATAACCAGCACAAGTTAGAGAATATTACAACTCGTAGGCACATTTTAGCTAAGCATGTCCAAGTAATAGGTGAATACAGCAAATACCTGATACCAAATGGTTAGTATCGGTATCAAATTGATAAACATTTCAGCCATGATCTGCGATCCAACGCAGTGATTTATAGCTTTAAAGGCAAATTAATCAACAAATAGTAGATTCGCAACTAGATGTACACGAACTTGTTCAGGCTAACACAAATTTTGGCCTAATAACCTTGAGGAAAATACCTTTTACCTTCCAATTTTATCTGTTTTACTTATTTGGTAACAATAATGACGTAAATTGGTAACTAATCGGAATAAACTAGAAGGACCAGGCAACCATAATTCCAGCATCGAGCTACGGTGACTTTCACTCAGTTGTAACATGTAACTTTTACCACTTGCCTTGTCATCAATCGTCAATTTTAGGGCGTACAGTTCCCTGCTAGAGAAGCTTATGTGCCCACAGTCCCAGACTTACCAGAGGTTTGTGTATCCAGCCATACTCCTGGGCTTCGGTTTGTGGGTGCAGGTACTTGTGGACGGGCTCTTCAGACGCCCGGTGAATGATCTTCAAGAAGTTCTCTATAGCAAGACAAACTCGCGGTAATGGCTTTAATCGAAAAGGCACTTCACAAGTATGAGAATAATAACAAACCGTCTTCCTCGCCATCCGCTGAGTCGTGATACGAGTTCGGCTTGCCAGTTAGCGTGTACACTGCAAAGCAACAGCACGGCTGCTATTAGGCTTGGAAGTTTCAGCGGATTAACTTAATCACGGCAACTTACTTTTCTTAAACGGGTTAACGCTGTAGTTTGTGTAGAGCTTTTGGTTTCGGACTTCCTTCTTAATGGTTTCGCACAAGATTGCATTTTGATGAACAATGTTCACTGGCTCTTTTTCTCGCGGTTGCTTCGACATTACGAGGTTAGATAAAACTAGGGCGACCTGAGAAAGTAAACTTAATGGGTAGAAACTAAGAACGCGAAATGTACCTCTCTTAAAAGTGTTAACTGCCAGTAAAATAATTGTTTTACTTTATTGCAGTATAATTGCTACCGTGGATATGAAAGGTTTTGCAGTTACTCCGCCCATATCCCATGTAAGAATAGCGACAACTGTTCAACAAAAGCAAACGCGGACGTTTCTAAAGACGCTAATTACAGTTGCTAGAACTAATTGGCATGCAGTTACAACTTTTCTCTCTGCTGTCTTGCTGTCTCGGGAGCAATTTTAGCTTCCCAGGAAACGTTATAGGTAAAACTAGGGTCCTTTGTTAGCCGACAGCATATTTCACTCGAACGTCAAGCCCTCCAGTAGACAAATACAAGCTGAGGAGTTGCGAAAACAAATCCTTGAAGAATACCAAGGCGCATTTTACAGCTGACCCACGCTCACCTTGTTGCCAGGCGCTCCGTAGTTGGGAGCTTTCAAGCTCTCAGCCAATCAGAAAGCGGAACGGGGTTGTGTTGTTCTTTGTCTACGTCATAATGAAAGATAGAAGTTACAGTTGAATGGGCGCGTCGGAAACGCATCAGTGGGTAGTTAATTAAGGTCTTCACGGTCTCGGACATCTTGTTTTTCGCAGCCTAGTTAGGTTTTAGTTCGTCGCTAAATGTTTTTTATAGCAAAGTGTGGAAACTTGAACGAATGTTTGCGTAGCGATCGGGGTTTTTCGCACCTACAGACAACGCCGCCCAGTTTAGTTAGTTTATAGGGTGTTCGCTGTCCAACAGCCAGTAACCTGGGAAATGAACTGTCACGGTGTCATTGCGTAGTACAGGAACTTAGCAACAGCTGATGGGAGGGCAGCTGACGGTTTTTCAATAAATAGCTATAAATTACGAGATGATTTAGGCTCAACGTTCAGTTATACAGTTGGCGATATACCAGATTATATGGTGGACTAGTTTACCTGTATTTTTTGGAAGTCTTTATATTTTGGGGCACTGGTCTAGAATCCCTACCACAACAAACACTAATTGAGTTAGGGTGCGGATTAGCGTTAGGGTCTGAGTAGTTTGAGCCATATTATTAAATAATATTACTTGACCCACCCTCACCCAAACACTAACAGATACCCTAACCCAAATATTTTGTGTTGCTTTAATAATTGATTCAACGCCATGCTAGGATTCTAGATCAGCCGTCATTAAATATAAGTTATAGTTTCCATATTATAATACATAGTTTGTACAACAAGATGTTTTTAGAATATATGTTTTAAACATATCCCTCATTATTACTAAAATTGTTTATCATATTCCTTTATTTCATGTTAAATAAGGTAATATCTCAAACATAGTACACTGTTTCGGAATGAGTACATACAGTTATATTGGATAAACCTAAACTTCAACTATGGATCAAGACTTTGAAAAGCGTCTTTTGAAGCAGCAGAATGGACCTCCACCAATATCGCCATTATTATCGGTACAACTTGTTATCTACAAAATTTCACTCTAAACGTTTATTTGAATATTATGAGTGTAGGAGTTGTCCAGGTACTGAAGTCTGCTTTAGGATTATTGTGCAAGAAAGGCAAGCCCAAAAAAATCTAGCCTGTTATATCTCAGCAAAATGTCCCTCCACGGTTTGAGCTATTTCAATTGAAAAGTAATCAAATGCTCAAATGTTTTTATGGTTTTCGTAGTAATTGTTTACAAATATTAGCAGTTACTTATTATAGCTGTGCAATTTTCGGTTACATAACGATCCCCTTTAATTATTCACAGTTTTTAATCTTGGAGCTATGCAGTTGGCTCAATGAAAGGTGTTTGTGATTACCTATACTATTATGAGTGTATTTTTGTTGTTGTTGCAAACAACACTATTTGGGAAAAAACAGTTTAAGTTATAGGCAAAGCGGAGCAATTTTTAACAAACAACATGTTAATGGAATTCGCATAAACGAATATCATTTTTGTATAAAAAAATCAGCCAACAGATACAGCACAGTTTTTGCTTTAGATATATACAACGCTGCTGTTTTGTTAATCATTGATTAGGTTGGTATTGACCAGATGGCCTTTACCGTAGAACAGTGGTTGCTATACTTTTCGCCTAGCCGCCTCTCATGCTTTTTAAAAAATAGTGGGAACCCTGTCGATTTTTAAAACTACCAACTGTACATAGGCTGTCAAAAAAATATATACAAGATTAACATCACTGAGAAGAATGCTCTCCAGCCATAGGCGCCAAACTTTCAAAATTCCAGGGCCCTATTTTCTAGACTAGACAGTGCAAAATTGCTTATAATTAAATAAAAAAAATGTGAGCTCTCATAGATAACAACTGTTGCCTGTTATCACTGAGCAAACCATTTTGCCTTTTAAAACTTTCTTTTTGCAACTTTTTGGGCAGTACGCAACAATAATTAAAAGAACTATTTATTCCATATAACATAAAAAAACATAGTTTGGGTATTCTAATTATGGTCTTGTTTCCATGTGGTAATTCAGAAAAGTTGAATGTGCTACAGAAATTGTTTTGCACATTTATTGATAACTTGGTAAAATTCCAGGCTGTTTTGACGCGTTATAAGAAATCAGGGCATTTAAAAACCCTCTGCACACCCACGTCCTGCGCCTATGTCTCTAGCTTATATATTTCGGCCAATAAATTTGCAAGGACACCATGTAACTCATTCATAAACTACTGCTCTATCAGGTAATACTAAACCACCACAGCTAATTCCATTGTTTCTCCTCAGCCTGCCGCTTCACCATTTGCCAACCGACACCTGCCAAGGTCCCTGCCTCCTTCGCCCAGCACCCTGTCGCCAGTGAAGCCGGAGCGCTGTGGCGATCGCTTTATTCCGAGCCGGGCCGGCGCCAGGTGGCACATAGACTTTAACATGATCTCGGAAAAGGGAAATGGCCGACAAACCAGCAAAGTGTCGAACCAGCAAAACCAGCAGAACCAGCAGCAGCCTCAACAGCAATCATCGCAGCAGCAACAGCAGACCCAACAAACCGCAAGCCAAAATCGAAAAAACAAAGATGTGAATGAAAATGGCAAAGGTATAGCAATACTTGTTTTTGATTTCTGTTTTGTGTTTGAGTTCATAAAAGAATTTCTTAAAACGTTAGTGATTTAAGTATTAGTGTTTTTGGCTAAAAAGCATTTAAACCAGGAAATGGCACTTTTGAAATTTGGGCTGCCATTATAGTTTCTGTTATGATTGACTGCTAGTAGTTTTATGCAGTATTTTTTTGTTGTGACATTTAGTTTGGGACCATCTGCTCCATGTTTTGTATTGATAGCCAACTATCAACATGTCCTGTGTCTAAAAAAACTCTGTTTATAACTCACTTGTTGGATAGATTAAAACCAGAGTTTTCATTACAGATAATTATATGAAGATTATTTTGTGAGGAATTTGCTTGTAATAGAAACATAGTTAATTTATCAAGATGTTTAAACCAAATTCCTATGTGTAGAATAACACAATTTACACCACTTTGTAGTATTCCCTAAAATAATGATTTCGAGCTCCCAAAATTATAAAATGCAGGTCAAATAAACAAACTTCAAAATTGTTGCCAGATTGTACGTAGCAATAGTTGTAGGGTACTGATAGTTTGAAAATCATTCCTGTTCCATCTCATTTTCTTACTAAAAATGCTATTTAGCCTGTGTGATGTTGCCGGCATATGTTTGATGGTTTCACTGTGACATGTTTTGTCTCGCATTACATGTTTATATTTTTTCCCGCTACAGACAGTTTGACATACCTTTGCCTGTTGAGGAACGAACTGCTGGGGTCGGAAATCGACCGAATCAAAGACAGCCAATCAGAAGACAGGAGAGTTATGGGAAGTCCATGCTCAGAAAAAAAGAATCTTTTTAAAGTAAGCTACTTTATAATTTTGCAATGATCTTTTTGTATTTTTCTAAAGGCTATAGTGTTTTTCAGTCATGTGCACTGTAGATAAATTGTTTTGTCATCAATCAAAACTTAAGTCACCCCAACCTAGTAGTTTTTAACCCTTGAAGCTATTTTATGTGCTTGGAGTAATAAACCTAAATAAACCATAATATGCTATGTGTGTTTTGTTTTGTATTGTTTGTGTTTGGTCTGTTAGCAGTTCAAATTTGCCACCCAATGCAAGTCGTGCCCTGATCCTTTTGTTTGTTTGTATTTCCCCCTTGTCATTCTCACTAATCCCCAGTCGCCAACAGCTGGAAAGGCACTAAATGTAAATAATAAACACCAACTTGCCACCATTAGCAACTCTTGGGTAGCATATACGTCATGCAGATCATGTGGCATGTAGTTTGCCAAATCTTTTTAAAATATATTTTAGTATGAAATCTTTGAGACGACTATTTGGTAATCCTACTGGAAAATCAATATTCAAAGAGAAGACATTTCCATATGAAGTGTTATGGTAATGGTTTAGATGTCTGTAATGGTAAAGGTTTACCACATTAAAACCTATTCTTCCAATGCAATCTTTCTTAACATGGGCAATTCAACAACTCCAACGTCTGGTCTTAGAATTATTAAACCATTTAATGTTTGAAAGAAAATCGCAGTGTCATTCTAGTTTGTTTATCCATCAATTGATTGCAGCACATAACTTTTACTTTGTGCAAATGAGTAATTCCATGAAGTTCATAGCCGAACACTGAAAAAATTTAAAACCACCGCCCAAATTTCGTTGTTTATCAGCCAAATTTACGGTTTACGTAATATTTTTTCAGTATTCGCTACGAATGAAGCGAGTTGACTCCAACGAATCCACTTCACCTTATTCCTTGTCACCTATTGGCTGTAAAAGGTAAGCATTGCAGTGCATGAAAGGTTATATTTACTATCTGAAAAAGACAAAACACACTGTGATGTACATTGACAACAGATTATAGCTCCTTGTAGTTCATGTTTTGAGACAAACGTTTTGGCCAATTTCTAGGAAATATATTTGTTTATTATATGCTGGTTTCAAACACAATCATTCTACACAAATCTGCATATGTTTCTCCTGCAGCTCAGAACACTTTGGCCACTTTAATTTTAACCATTATATCCCCTTTGTCACATATTATGTATATAATTACATAGTGCATGCTAGACACTGAACAGTACAAGAAGTCTAATCAAAACAGGTTTTCATGTATTTGGCTTTAAATTATTCATGTATATCATCTGAATCAAATCACATTTCTGCCATCTTATTGACATTATGGTCATTTGACGAAATAATTGTTTAAAATAATATGTAGCTAGTTACTTTTTAGTGTGACATAATATTGCATAATTATGAACAAATGTATCTATATTTATCGCAGCTAAATGTGTGCAACCAGATTCTAATTCATGTGTTTACTTTCAACCCCTGTTTTATTTGTTAAAATAGAAACAAAATATAAATATAAGTAGGAGAAATAAACTTTCCCTTAATCATTGGTTAAGTCTTAATAGTTTTGTGATATATCCATCACCAATTCCTAAATGTGTTTAGCTGAGCAGTGATAGTTGCTTAGTAATTTTTTTTTCAGAATATTCTTTTTGCAATTGATACAGCTTGTATTTCTTACTAGTTAACTTAACTGAATTTTTTACTTTTACAATACTTACTAAACAGATCATTTTACTTTATTTTGGCCAGGAAGCACAGTTTCAGTGTGAGTAAATCTTTTTTGTTATTTTACAGCCAAAAACTTCTTCGTTCCCCCCGAAAACCTATGCGAAAGATTCCAAAAGTTCCATTCAAAGTTTTAGATGCGCCGGAATTGCAAGACGACTTTTACCTTAACCTGGTCGACTGGTCGTCGACAAATGTTCTCAGGTGAGCAAAAATAATTATCGGTGGTCATATTTTTTTTGCTTTATCTTATCATTTAAGGAATGGTTAGTTAGTCATCTAGAGTCCAGACTTTAACAACATTATTCGTTGTTATCTAGTTAAAAATAAGAGTAATATGCTAGCCTACAACTATTTGATTTACATTTTTTTAATATTTAACACACGGTGAATCAATTAAACGCACTTAAAGTTGTAGTTTACTTTCTAGTATTCGCGAATTCGATAATTAAATTTGACAAACAACAAAGGTTTAAATCACAATTAATTTGAAAGAGCTAGAAAAATATAGGTCTGTAGCCATCTGTTGCAAGCCGGTAGTGGTGTGCACCGGCCCCTTCGTAATCAGGATGTCGGCTCTGACGCAAGGCCTAATAGAAACAACCGGTGTAGAAATAGACGGGCGCTGCCGGCGAATCAGCTAATTGTACTGCCGCAATACCGGGACCCGATCACCGACCATAATATAATTGACGGTCCCACAACGCGGAAAAGTGGCAGCGATTGTAAATCTGCCCGCCGCCGCTGCTTTTACTGCCGCCGTTGGCATTTGCTTTTACAACGATTGCATCGGCAGGGTGCTGTGCCCGTCGTCATCGTTCAAGTCGCACGAATGTAGAACAACTAGGCCAGTTTCCCGTTTTTTACTGCCAATCTACGACCTTGGTGTTCCTTGTCACATGTGAAGCGAGCTACCCCTTTCCAGCCCGATTTTCGTTTTTTTATAAGAAGCAAATTAAACGGGAGCATTGCGATTAGGTTAAAGCAAATATTCTGTTGGTATGCTCCACAGTACTTGGTCAAGTTCATGCAAAGTTGGGATGTTAAATTAGAGTTGTATGAATAAATAGTCAGGAAAAGTGATTTTTTGTTCACATCTTGTTCAGTTAATTTAAATATTACCGTCCATATCCAATGTATATATATGAAAAAAAATCTGTATCAGAATTGGGTATAGGTTGTCAAATCCGTAATTAATAGCTTATCGCTCACGGTTCAAACAAGTAATTTTAGTCAACCTTTAGCAAAAACACCATGTCCTAAAGCAGGGCGTGATTTGCGCAATTGTGAGACCACAGAGGCCCCTTGAAAAATAATGCACATGTCCATGAAATGCGTTCAAACCTGGCCGGCGCCTGCATGTGAAGAACCTGTCGATAAGCGGCGCATTAGGGACAACACTCGCCACCGGAGCCCCGTATCTAGCTCGTGCCCGTTTCTCGTTGTTACACCGAAAGCCGCCGGCTGTTGTTCTCCCGGGAAATCTAGGCTGCGCGTGTCGCCGGCCGGGATTTTATCGATTTACGTCGAGGTGCACTGCTGCTGCTGCTACTGTTATTGACAACCGGTCTACCCTGAGCCCGGCTATTGGTATTGAATTCGAACGGGATTCGGCTTTTATGTGTTATCCTTGTGTAGCAGTTTACCGCCTTCACGAATCACTAAAACCAAACCGTCTTCTGGTCTTTATTTAAATCTCTTCGGTCGATATCGTTTATCTTAAAATACCGCTCTCCAGTTTAAAGCTTTACAATACTACTTCGCGCTTGGCTAGTTAACAACCTATTGAACTGTGTAAATAGTCACCTAAAAGTACTACCATACATTTTTTATGTGCAAAATGAAAAAAAAAAATCGCCGAAATGTATACCTTTTAAATTAACAATGGGAACTCGCTATATGATTAAAAAAAAATTTTAAAAAGTAGGCGGTGTAAATAATAAAGCCTTGTACGTTTTAAAAAGGGCTATAAAAATGGACTTGTGTGCCTTGTAACCCGGGGTTGTCACCTTGGCATACTGCAACGTTCTGTGGATCTAACGTCTAGTACAGCCTTTGGTACGCCACGCAATCACGCATATAGGCAAGGCACAACCGAGCGGCAAAACGACAACTTACACAATAAAACAAACGTAAAAAAAATCGCAGCGCTGTTGCAACCCGTCTTTCCTTTTCCACAGCGTGGGCCTGGGCGCGTGCGTCTACCTGTGGAGCGCCTGCACCAGTCAAGTCACGCGGCTCTGCGATCTCGTATCAGAAGGCGACTCCGTTACCTCAGTCAACTGGAGCGATCGGGTAAGTCCCTTAAACTTGTGAAAATCGCATCTGTCGTCGCCCGCTGCTCTTCATGGCCTTGTTTTGTTGCCTTGACCCTTTCGACTCTTTTTATATTGTGACACCTTTGCGCCGCGTGTCACATGCCTGCTGGGAGACCTAGAAAGCTGGATGGATGTGTCACCACCCAACGACCTCATTTACTTACTACGGCATATTACTATTAGCACTACTGTTGTGATGCATCATGAACTTTCGTTAGACCTTATAGTAGTATAGTGTATGACTCATCACAAAAAGGCGGTATTGAAAAAAAGTTCAAAAACGGTTTTAGTCCCCGACCTAATAACACTTTAAAAGCACACTGCCTTATACCGTACCAATTACACTAAAAACCTTGCACTATAGTTGTCTGCTACACACGTATTCAGTCTCTTCAGTTCGCCCCTAATGTATGAAAAAAACTAGTTTCCAACGAAAAAGTCATTGCTTTAAAACTAAAGTTACCAAGTATTTAGTTTTTAGAACAATCTCTCACCCTAAGCCATCATTTTTATTAAGTATGAGCTTAAATAATTTGTTTTTTTACTATGTGCAGCTAAAGCTAGAAGTTTAGAAGGTACTGTTGCAAAACAAATTTTTACAAGTATATATTTAGTCTTATGTTTACTAATGCCCATACCATTTATATTTTTTTCGAATTGTATTAAAAAAACATCGACCGATCTAATTTTAAATGTTTAAAATACTATGAATTGTCATTAGAAAGTTCTTAAATTCTTTTTAAATGTTTACTTAAAATTGTGTGGCAATTCTGAGCGTAGTAAACACTACCTTATGATTCCTTTATGTCAAAGAGTAAAAAAGACTATCCGCTATCGTTCGACTGCGGTTGCAAAAGTTATTTTCAGGGGCCCTTATAAGATACAAGAAGACCTTGATCTAAAAACTCCTTGAAAAACAATCTTTCCAAATCACCCAGAGCTATAAGCTAGCTTAACAGTCAACCTATTTTCCCAGGGCAACCTCGTAGCGGTCGGTACCCACAAAGGCTACGTGCAAGTTTGGGACGCCGCGGCCGGCAAGAGGGTCACCCAGCTGGAGGGCCACTCGGCCCGGGTCGGGGCCCTGGCCTGGAACGGCGACCAGTTGTCCTCGGGAAGCCGCGACCGCATGATCCTACAGCGTGACGTCAGATCTACGTCATCGGGCGCGCCCGGAGGTAGTGCCGATCGGAAACTGGCCGGGCACAAACAGGAGGTGGGTGGTTGTTTTTTTGCCTCTGATGTTTATGTTGTTGTTGTTTCGGTATAGTTTAGTGTAGTGCATTGGTTCTCGACCTTTCGTGGTTTGTGGGCCCCCTTTGTGTATTCATAACACTGGCCCGCTTCTTAGTTATCAATAAAAATGCCCATCAGTTTATACTGTATTTTCTCTTATAAAAATTCAAGGTTACTATACGAAGGTAAAATAGTAAATGCCATCAAATTTGATTAAGCAGACCACTTAAGCAGATCGTCGATTTACTTTATATTTGCCTAGAGTTATTACAATAAAACTGCAAATTAGAGGGGACCCGAGAGTACCGGGCCTCGCCGTTAAGAAAGGAGAAACTATGGTCTACTAGTTACGGCCTGGGTATACTACGGCCCGCCAAGCCATATACCCATTTAAAGCAAAATCAAGCAATTACGTTGTTTTATTGTTTTTAGAATACTAAATTGATTAAATTAAGCCCATCATTATTCATACTCATTACCACCTTGTCAAATCATGATCATTTAAAGTTACTTTTTCAACAAACTTTATATTATGTGTACTTCAGATCTCCTTTTAGACCCAGCCCTCCAAAACATCCCCGTACTAACTGTTTCGCCCAGTGGTTTATTAAAGGCCACGTTAACTAAATTGGAAGAACGCGTTTGAACTGTGCACACTGCACATTGTAGAAATTCCTTAGCCTAATGTCTTGTAGCACTCTCATGTTTAAAAAACATTTGTTTAAAAAGGGACAGAGTGAAAATTAAAAAGCGTATATACAAAATGTCTCTTGGCACCCTGGAGCATTAAAAACAGTGTCCCGGTTGGGAACGACTGGTGTAGATACACGCCTTGGCGGTGCGGTGCGGATATGTTCGCCTTTTGCGTCGTCTTTAGTTGGAATTAGAACTTGTTTGTTTGTGTAACGTTTCCTGCGTCAGGTAGCACACCGTTAACTACCATCTTGTCGTAAAGCCTAGTCGGTGTTTTCACACTAATTACAACCTAGACTGGAAAGACGCACCCTGTAGTACATTAAAATTATCTTGAATTTTCTACAAAATAAACCACTTATTTCCAATCCGGTACTGCACGTTGGATTTTAACTAAGACAACTGACTTTGTTTTAGGAACTTGCTTTCAAACAGAGTACGATAATGATTTACCATAGAACAATACGTAGGAAATCATGGAAATTTGTTGTGAAGGGTTTGCTTAGCTTGCTTATAGTAAAAACAAAGCTGATACAATGAAATTGCTCAGAAACTACGCTTTACACGACTCTGATATGTTCTTTAAAGTGTCCCTAAAAATAAAAAATATGTCTCTAGAAGCCAAAAAAGCCAAACAATTATTTGAATAAATCCCAAATGTGTAATGGCCAACTAGTTTAAATTAACCATGGAGCATTGTTCAGTTACGTTTTTACAATCGGCCACTATTTGGCAAAACAATCAACCCAGCTGTCAAATCATTTGTGTGCAGTTTGGCACTTGTCAAACGCATCAACCAGTGACACATGCCTTTTGTCACCATTTGCGGCTTAATTTTGAATCGCAACATCATTATGACGTCATAGTTGGTGTGCCCCGATTCGGCTGCGTGATTCAACTCATCGCGGAAAGCGTCGAATACCAGGGATTAGTTGATCGCTGATGTGATAAAGAGTTTCGGAATACCTTACTTGCATCATAAGCTCCGACATTTCCTTGTAAACAATATGCGCCATTGCAATAATTCAATTTCTCTGAATCTTACTCTTTACGCATTGGAAACTAAGTTTGCTCAAAGCTATTTTTAAATGCGGATGTTTTAAGGAGTCTGTTACTATTTTTGGAAAGCTTTATTAAAATCAATTATCTCTGTAATATTCTGATTTTTTAACTTCTACCGGGTATGGTTTTGCAACGTTCAGTGTTATTTTTTGGTCAACTCTAAAAATAAGATTACATTTTTAATAGTCCACAGTCTCCAACAATTACCCATCTTTGTACTTTGCCAAACTTAATATATTTCTCTACGCCCATTAGTTCAGCTTAAACACCATTATGTAGTTCATGCCTTATTTTTGTTAACATAATAACAAGGCAAGTCGTTTTCTTTGAAATCAACTGAGCCGTGATTGATTGACTGATTAATGGCGGTGGCTTTGCGCGTAAGCTTATGCACGATTATTTCCAAATTCGAGAAGCCTATTATTACCTATACGAGCAATTACCACTACGTTGTGACGCGGAGAATTACGTGGGCACTTAATGCCAATCGACCTAGAGCTCCAGACGTTAGTCGTCCCTACGAAAATACTACAGCTGTATTAAACCAATATTTTTTTTAACTTTAGCATTTTATATCCATGTTCTCCAGGAGCGCTGGTGTACCTTGAAATGATTTGTTTGTCCATATTTTGAGATACTGCTATCCATCAACTTTGCTATAAAACATAGAGAAGCTGGGAAACGATTTAATTTGAAATAGAAGTGTAAACTAGCTTGTTTTGTGTTCTCGCTCGGTCTATTCAAAATCAAACTCTGTATACTCAGAACATTAATATTTTTCAAAGAATGACTAGAGGAAAAAACTAATTGTTGAAACTATACTATCGATAAAAAAAAGTTTCGTTTAAACCGCAGACAGTATGTGTAGTGGCAGTCGTTTTTATCCAACCCTCATTCAACTTTATAATGTCGGTTCACGCAGCCTTTTAAAACGATTTCTTCATTGCTGACAAAATCGGTAAATTTAACACATTTAAAGTTCATATTTGTTAATAATTTATTTAAAAGTCACATGTTGCTTCGGTTGGATGATTAAGTTAAGTATCGAAATAGTTGGGTACTACAACATCGCACTCCGTTATTACCAGCCACAGGTTTTTTTTTAAGGTTTGGTTTGGGTGACCGCTAAGTAGTTTTAAGAGACCGCAAGTGTTTCATTTAAATACCAAAAAGTTGCAAGTCCAAAATTTGGGAAACCGCTGGGGAATTTGGGGGACCGTTTCGGTCCCCTAAAACACCTTAAAAAAACACTGAGACATCAAAGGTCGGTACTCGTCTGATAGTAGGGCGTTATAGGTGCCAATCAGATACCGAATTATAAGAGCAACTTCAGCAGAGATTTGCAACCAAATATAGCAAATTCTACCTCGAAAGGCAAACAGATCAAAAAACAGTAGGTTAACGACTGGAGTAACAAAAAAGTGTGCAAAATATCGCATATCGGTATCGAAATAAATGACAAGAATCTTACATCCCTACGGTCCTATACACACAATCGTAACCAACCTGTTTTCCACCCACAGGTCTGCGGCCTTAAGTGGTCCCCGGATCGCCAGCACTTGGCCTCGGGAGGCAACGACAACAAGCTGCTTGTGTGGAACGCCGCCACTTCGCACTCCTTCCAACAGCAGGCCGCCCAGACCTACTCGGACCACCTGGCCGCCGTCAAGGCCATCGCCTGGTCTCCCCACCAACATGGCCTGCTTGCGTCGGGCGGAGGCACAGCCGACAGGTAGATTTTTTTTTTGCTGATGTGTTGAATTTCGCGTTTGTGGTGTTAATTTTGGGCGCTTTGGTGCAGTTGTTTAATAAGAAGGCCGCTAGCTACCAATGTCTGAGGTTCGATTTCAGGCGGAGCTATAGTATGGGCCGAGAACCTGAAATCATGTCTGGTAAGACGTAATAAGAATAGCAAAGCACATAAACCATTCAGAAGTAGGTATACCTACTTCTATATGGGTTTGTTTATTTTTACTACGTCTTACTACAACTTCCAACCATTATGCTCCAAAATATTTAGTAAAATTTGAGGCTATCGCGAGTTGCGATTAAGCAAGTATCTCTTTAAACTTTAGAACCTGGTTCGAATCCCACTAAGGTGAAGCTCGGTGCCTGTGAGCAAAGCGCCTTAAAACTGCAGCTTTAAAATTACGCAAAAAGGTTGGGCCGTGATCATAACAAGCATCTCTGTAAACATCAGAACTCGGTTTGATTTCCGCTTGGATAATGTCCGTGTTTGTGGGCTAAACAGCTAAAAAATGTCCTAATTTGCTCAAAGAGGCTTTAGTTGCTATCACGTAGTCGTAATGGATTTCTGCAACTACAGCTCGCCTGCCATTTAAGCTAACCGACAATAAAAAAAGTTGTTTAATACTTATAAAAAGTTGTGTTCATGTGTAAACTTTTGACTCACATACGAATATAACAGTAATAATATTAATAATACGATTGATCTTGAATACATATTTCTTCATTTCCTATATTTTGCTCGATCCAGTTTAAAAACAGATTTAAAACGATGTTGCTCTGTTTTGTATATTTATGTAATAACTAGCCAATATGCCTGGTTAAAAGCATAGGACGGTTTGGTTCATGGTTGTATTGGTTTGCTATCATTAGGCGCTTAGTTTTATGAACTGTTGTAAAAAATTCCATCCGTTTTCTTGTTGCTCCTCTGAATTTCTCGAAATTGCAGTTGAAATGCTGTACCTGGTAGTAAATTGGCCAACGTTCGTCAATCAATTTACTCAGCGTTACTCATCCTGTAATAACAATAAAATCCGGCGTTGTTGGCCATAGTGGCTATAGTAGCACAGTGCATAGCTAACATTCCGGATATCCTTTGTTATCTGTTAGTTCGGGGATTCGCGAAAATGTCCACTCTCTATAAACAGTCAAAGGTCGTTTGGAGTCTGAAGCCCACTAATAGTCCGCTATTGTGTTATATCTCCATTTCTGCTATGAGCTTTAAAAAATCAAAATTATCCTATTGTGAGTTTACTATTTCCACCCAAAAAAAAACATTAAAAGTTACCCCTTGTGCATTGACTAACGTAAAAACAGAATTATTGATCTTTTTGAGTTAAGATACTTCCAAGCTGTTTCATTTTGTTCTTAATAAGTTTTGCGTTTACATTTTGAGGCCTGTACATTTTAAACGTTTTCTTATGCTTGCATCAATACGTAATTATGCATTGATTTAGGTTGGTTTCGGGCGCTTGGGTTTGGGTTCTAATTTAAATTCCCGAGTTTTGCATAACTTCCATGCATTATTCCTAATTCGAAGTAAATTACTTTATTAACCGTGTAAATGGCTTCAGGAAGTGCCGATAGGCTATTTTTTTTTCGGATCGCTCTTCTACGCTTGCCCTCGTTAGTGATAATATGTCGTTTTAAACTACATTGGTGTCCGGGTAAATAGCCTCAGGAAATTCCTATAGGCTATTTTCCCGGATCCCTATTTTACGCTTTCATCAATTAGTGATTAATGATTATTATGTGTCGTTTTGAACCACTTCAGTACCCGGGTAAACAGCCTTTCCGAAAAACGAAAAAACAAAACATAACCCCCTTATCGTTTCGCAGGTGCATTCGTTTCTGGAACACGCTCACCCAGCAGCCGCTTCAATGCGTGGACACCGGATCCCAAGTGTGCAACCTGGCCTGGTCGAAGCACGCCAGTGAGCTTGTATCGACGCACGGCTACAGCCAGAACCAGATCCTTCTGTGGAAGTATCCCTCGCTAACGCAGGTCGCCAAACTCACAGGACACTCCTACCGCGTGCTCTACTTGGTGAGTTAAACGAGTTTTTGTTGTTATCAAAACTTGGCTGGGTTGTTATTTTTGTCGCTGAAAAGTGAATAACCGGAGAAGAAAGACAAAAAAAAAAAGTGATACAAATTCCACTATTTATTTATTTTGTTTGATTCAATAACATGTTACTAAATAATACCCTATTCTGAATGCGTAAAAATTGACTTTTCCAATTAGCTGTACACTTTCATACTATTATATGTTTTTGATACAAGACCGTTTAGTTAACTTCACACCAACGCAGATAATAGTTTATTATATAACTTAAAATCAACCACGGTTCTTAACACGTACTTTGTCATCTAATTAAAAGGGCTAATTGCTAACAGGCGTTTCCTCTTTAATCTTCGCTTAAAAGGCAAGCCGTAAAAAACACTAAATTAACCCCGGGGCTAGCAAAGGTCCAAATCCCCTTCTCTCAAACTAACTATACGGCAATATAGTCGGACCAAAACAAAAGTGTCACTTCCCTCGTTTATCGCTCGACTTCGCACGCAATAAACCCGTTGTTTGGTCGCAACGACGTGCGGAGACGTCGGCCCTTCTGATCGTCAAAAAGCGATCGACGCCCTTCTCTAATTGCCAATCGTCGCTGGGCAATTTCCCCGGCTCCGTTTTAACCCGGCCATTTTTATCCTGCAGCAGTATAGTCTATGTTATAAGTAAATTTTAACTCTCAAAAATATGACTGAACGCAACATTTTTTTTGCCAAATCGTCGTTCAGCCAATTTCCCTGGCCAACTTACATGCGGTTGGCCTCATTTCAACTTTAACCCGCCTTATTATTTTTTTATCCTGCAGCAGTGGTCTATGTAAATCTTGAAGAAGACTTAAAAAGGGGGGTGGATGAAGGCGCGGTTGTAAATTCTTTCAAAAGCGACCGCGTGGCCAACAGTTACGACTGATATCTAATACTATTTTATTTAAGCCTATACAAAGGCAGGTAGCATTTTGAACGTTTAAAATATCTCTATTCATTTCCAACATGGAAAAACCTGGAAATGAATACCGAGATATTGGAAAGGTTTAAAATGCTGCCTATACATAAACTGTTGCTACCAGGCATGGTAATATAAATCAAAAACAACCCATCTGGTAATTTTAGTTCTATACCAACGTTTCGGTAACCTATGCAAGCCGCCTTCGGCAGGGTGAATGACACTAAACGCTCCTACAATAAATGGAAAACACAAAAGGAAAAAAGCAGAAATAAACGCTAGCAACGAAACGATAAGAAAATAATTAGTGACTGCCTCTAGTCCTTCAGCGGGTGCTTGTAGCATGCAGAGAGCATCACGTCAGTTTTGATGTACAGTATAAAAATAAAATTACCAGAGGATCTGTTTTTGATTCATATGCTACCTATACGTCTATATGGGCTTTGATATTCATACTGAGTCTAACTAAAACCTCAACCATTATGTTCCAAAAAATCACCCTTTGTATTCGACTAGGCAACTTCTCCGGACGGCGAGGCGATAGTTACAGGAGCCGGTGACGAGACGCTGCGCTTCTGGAACGTTTTCTCCAAGACTCCATCCAACAAGGAGTCCACCTCCGTGCTCAACCTCTTCACGCGCATCCGATGAAAACTGCCTCCCCTCCCCTCCCTTTCATACGCCGACCCCTCTAAAAATCGTCGTTATTTGCTTGATTAAAGGCAATAAACGCCAATGCCGCCAACCATGATGGTGACCGATCTGTTCAAAATCGCCGCTATTGTTCACGTTTGCGCGATCACTTTATTTTTAGGCAAGGTTCGTCCGCGTTGGTTTTGGTATAAAATCGTTTGCACGCGGAGAAATCGTTTTTCCTTTGCGCTAATCAATGTTAGAAACGCAACTTCCTTTTTAGTAAACCTGTCGACGAATGCGGCATGACAGGCTTGTCTGGTAATTTTTTTTTTCTGGTAATATCGACCCAAAACTTTTCTGGTAATATCAGCGAAATTCGTCGAGCATCCATTGCTCGTCCGTTGGCTTTGCTAGAACTCCTGTAATTCCAAGGTCTGTATTATACTTAACACAAAATTATTGTCAAGTAAATACGTTTTATTGTCAGTTTTCCATTTTAGAGCAAACACTAACCAAGAAAATGGCCTTTGACATATCCTGGTTCGATCCTCCATTAATGCAGTTATTTTGCACGAAACCCCGTTTTGCTCTCATATATATATATATGTGTTTGAAACAACCATTAAAAAAACGGACCCTATTTTCAGCTGTGTCCAGATTTTAGGCGGCGTTTTAACCAAAAAAAAGTTTCATCTTTTGTTTATGATTTCACACCTACACCGATTAACACGCAAAAAAACGTTGGAGACGTGATATTCTTATGTTGTATTTTATTTATTTTCCCGCCTAAAGCGCTCGCGTGTCGCGGATCGTAAGTACCTCTTTGGAAAAGTTTCCAATAATATTTTCCTCCTTGATTTTAGTAAAAAGTTTTTTTTTTCTTTTTTCTTTTAACGGCTTCGCGCGACTTCCCGAATCTGTTTTTTTTATTTCCTTTTTTATCGCTTTTCGCCAACCACGCGATTGTACGCTTGACTTTTGGGCGATATTTTTTCTTTTTTGCATTGATTAATGTCACAAAGGTAGCGGGTTTGACTTTTCTTTTTCATAAGAAAATAATTTCTTTTATAATGTAAAAATAACACGAATTGCGAAACAGTAAATCGCAAAAGAATTTCAACCGGCGCCCTGCTTAATTTTATTTTTGCACTGTGAAATAGAGCGCCACCCAACGGAAAATGTGCGAGCTGCACTAATCGCAAATGACAAGTTTTTGGGTGGATTTGGTTGAAACACCCGTTTATGCATGGCACATGCTGCTTTGTGATTTTTTTGTGAAAACGGCTTTCTTAGGACAAAATCGAAAATGTGAACTAAAATCTGATGTATTTAGAACTGTACCGTTAATAGCCCTTACTTGGTTAACAAACATCCTATAAAGACCTTTTATCAACACATAACCGTAAACTTTTTGTTTCGTTTTGTTATTGGTTCATTTAAAGTACCGCCGATGAATTTGCGTATCATCAATTCTTTAGAAACACACTTGTGTAAAAATAGGCGAAATCGGAATGTAATAATACCTAATTTACCACGTGCGTTTTATTTTTCCGCGCAAAAGTATTATTACCCCACCCATAGCTGCATATTATTAACCTAGGAACATTCAAGTTAAGTTCTTATATATTTTTTGTTGTTGTCTGCACGGCGCGGTTCGCTCTGCCTCGCAGCGAAATCTTACTTTATTAATATTATCATTATTACTCTTCTTCTTATTATTATTTTATTATTTATTGCCCGCGGTTAGGCAGGTACAATTCTATACCGGCGCCGTGAGACGCTAAAGACGCCCCGTTGAAATTTTATTGCCGTCGTCGTCATTGCTATTATCATTATCATCACCAGCGTTGATCGTCCTTCGTGTCCCAGTGATTGTGACTCTATACTTTTTCTCCGTTTTTTCCCGAGCGATGTTGCGCTTTCTCCGTTTCACAGCGTTATTCGTGATCGATCGAACGAACAAAGGGTGCGATGTAAAAAAGATGTCGCTTTAAGTTGAGCGGAAGGGATGGTAGTGAGTCGTATCCAATCGAGAAATAGGTATTATTCCTTGTTATTTTGATGCAGGCGTCAACGTTTGAAGTTTCTCTTCTCTTGTTGCGTCGTACAAAACAGGAAAGTTTATTGGTGAGGATAGGTTTTATTGAGTGTTGTTTCTGCTTTCAAAACTTTTGTTATATGGCAAAACTACCTTGTCTTTCTCATCTAAAGAATATTTTGACTTAAAGGAGGTATAGTGAGTCGTATCGAGTCGAGAAATAGATATCATTCCTTGTTATTTTGATACTGGCGATAGATAGATATGATTTTATTCGGAACATCAAAAAACCGACGAAATCAAAACGTTTTGCAATATTTGACGTTTCCAGGGGGAAGCGAAAGACCATTAAGTTCATTGAGTCAGCTTTCCCTTTAATCGCGCTATTTCCACCATATGAAAAGGAAAGTTTGTTCTTGGGGATAGGTATTTGACAGTTATTGCTGCTTAAAAAAAAAACAGGGTGTCCGCGCGAGGTTAATGAACAGATTATTAGTTAATAAGGCAGCAGTTCTTGGACGAGCAGTTGTTCGCCACTGGGTTACGATCAGTCTTTGGGGTTATGCAAGCTTGATAATTTTTTAAGAGGTTCGTCGCTGAAAAGTTGAAAACTTATTTAAGGCAATTGTCAAAAAAAGAAACGCAAACATGTTTTTCAGAATTGCATTTTGTTTTCGTAAATCTTATATTTTGTTGGTCAATGCGTGAAAAACTGTATCCATCTATCTTAAAACTCGCTGTCAAGGTCATACTAGGGCAGTATTAGAAGTGCTGTTTTCACAAATTACATCGTTTATCAGGCAAAAAAACAATTGCTACAAACACGTAAATCGATAAATCCAGGCTTGTTGACTGAAAGTTTATGAATGAATCACCCAAGTTCAAAATTTGCGGAAATGCATAGGTACCAGAGGCCTTGTAACAAAACAACAGTTGACGTAAAAACAAGGACGTTTTGTCGGCAATAACAAGTGTTATTGTGCAAACCTCTTTCTGTCGCAAGCTCAAAAGCCTTCCGGCCATAATATAACACAGGGAAATTACAGAACTGATATGAAAAAACATAGCCTACAACTACCATTAGTAGTTGAAAGGGCTTTTTTTAACGTTTTAAGTGCCACACCTGTGCCACGGGGAGAGCTTGAATGACTTTAATTACTTTTTTGAATTGCTTGAGCCTTATGATCTTTAATGAAATAATGAAAAACTTTTAAAATGACATAATAGTTACATTAAAAAAAAAACATTACAACAAATGAGTCAATTATATGACTAATGGTTAAATTAAAAACCCTTGATTTTAAGCCAAGAGTTATTTGACTCAATGATTGAAGTCCAAGTCATTTTTAAAACAGTGACTTGCGTTAAAACACTGCTCAAATCACCCTACTATTAGGAACCAGTGATATAAAAATAAGACAGATGAAAAACAAGGAGTCGCATTTCTTTCTAATAACGCAGAAATGTTTTTTTTTTCAGTTTAAACGCGGCGCACTTTCGCGCCTAACAAGCTAGTTTGGCTGGCGACAAGTGCCCTTGAAAGGCGAGCGTCCCCAGTTGACAGCAAGCTAGTATAGGTCGGACACGAGCCCCAAGCGATCGTTGGCAGATCGATAAGCGGAAAATGCGACAATCTATTGTGTCTTGTTAAGTTTACGTGATGCTTATCACCAGAGAACAGCGATAGTTGTCGGCTATAGCTAAGAAATTGTAAATCGATGTGCAAAAGCAGCGTTTCTTTGCAACCAAAAGTTAGATGATGTCAAATTGTACGTGTTTATTAAATTTATACATTCGAAATGCTGCCATTTGTACAAGGATGATGGTTAAATTACAAATCGAAGTATTTGTCCATTGAATAGGTCTACCAGACTATCTAAATTTGAATATTAAGTTTCTAGAATAAATAGGGTGGTTTTAATGTTACCGATCTTCGATTAAAATAAAAGTCAGCTCTAAGTTGAATCAAGTTTACTTTCCATAAGACATGTAACGTTTGGCCGTGGGGTAACATACCGCTTTATTGCTCAGAGTATTTGCGAAGAAACATAGGGTCGTAATATCACGTATTCGCTTTATTTTTCTGTAAGCGTTTTCACAACTCAACAAACGTCACTGTCAGATCAGGGCAAAGCAAGCAGTACGAAAGGTTCATTGCTAACAGCAGTTATACAAGTTTAGAATAAAAAGGAATAAGGAATGATTTTGTTGGCGAGTTAGACATTTTAATTGAGTATGAACTGTGTGATAAAAACGTTTGTTTGAAATGAAAATAAATTGTTTTCTGCAAATACAAGAATTAGGCAAGAAAATGACTTTTATGAGTATATATTTTCTCTTATAGTTATTTGTCTAGTTTTGTCGTGTTGTATATCTTGTCTAACTACAAAGATCTAGTAAAGTGCTCAGCGCTGTGGCACTTTTACTTGCGGAGTTATAGTTTCGAGACGCTTTGCTCACTCTATTTTTAACCGGAGCGCATCAGCAGAGAGTGTCAATCCGGATAATACGTTTCGCATGGCGTCGGCAGTAGTTTCGCTGACAAAGCTGAGGTCGTTACGGTTTCGCCTTGCGTCAGACCCAGTTAACGAGCGTGTCTTGTTGCGACTTTGACCTTTACGCAATCACCTGCGCGCCAGCGTCACGTCTCGACAATTGGGCCTTTCGGGCGTGGGAGAAAAGGTCATTTCGCAACGCCGATGGTGCCTTTGCACTGTTGATTCACCCCAAGGCAGGGTGAAGTGACTCGTATTTCGTCAGCCGCGATGTTTGCATGAGTTTTAGTGGCGCTTCACACCTTTGTTAAACTACCGCTCACGCCCGTATGAAGCAATACTTGCGCGACAGTGTAGTTGTACAGTAGGGTGATTCCTGACCGTAGTGGCAGCTCGATCATGTTAGTGAGAATATTCGGAGCTTAGGTTAAACCCAAAAAAATTGGCGAATGTATTATCAGGTCCTTTTTTTAGGTCGTTCACGGTTGCCTGGACTTAACTGTGATCACACTTTGGTTACATCAAAGCCAGCCTGTACGTAGTAATAGCGTGGTGGTTCAGGAAAGGGAAATTGGCCAGTTAAACTCACGACTTGTACGCTGCCTGTTCGGCTGAGAGATTCACTAGAGTCTACTCTATACGTTCCCAGACCGTTGTAATGTTTCCCTTGACTTAAATAAGATTTTACTTCTTTTGGAACGACTGCTAGCATTGATGGAGCAATAATTTATATTAAAGTTTCAGCAAAATAGTCTGTTAAAGCTAATATTTCAGGTCAGACACTTTATATAGATGTTAATATCACAAAAAAAATATCTTGCCTGAAGCATCATAACTTGCTCGACTTATCTGTTGTTACTGATTAGGAATTGAGGTCGACATTTATCTTGCAAAGGTCAAGGTGATTTCCAATATTACCTATTCCGTGCAACATAATTAAGTTAAGGAACATTTTCTCACTTTTGGCGGCAGGTAGTTCAAGTGTTACAGTAAGACAGCTTTTGCCAGTTAAAATGAGTGGTATTCGAGCTTACATTGGACTTCAAGCTTAACTCGGCACAATCTGAATTTAAGTATGCGGACGTCCGCTACACTAACCCCTGCATGTCACAATGTTGTGCACGAGATAGATCAGCACGTGCGTCTCCTCTGCAGACATAATCACCTCGGTCCCTTGTTATCAAACCGCATCCGCGAACATCGCTGGCAATTTGATGGCGAAAACCTCTGGGTTACAATTGGAAGCGGCGGAAGTGATCAGAGGCACAACGCGACACAAGAGAAAAAGTTGCGATGTTGCGCTGTTCTAGCGAAACGCGACAAGCCCAAGAGCTGTCGGGTTGCTGCTGTTGTTGTTCCTTAGGCCTGTGGCCATAGAGGCATATCAACTTGCACCAGGGTTGTTGCTTGACCTGGCCGACATTTTGGAACCTTTCTGTGGTTGTTTATCTTTACAGCAGCGGGTGTAAGCGGAAGGAGTTGGTGGCGAGACTGCAGCAAACGCGGGTTGCAATTTGCATATGTTCGTGTCATGGGCTGGGTAGAGTTGGCTGTATACCTAAAACGTGTACAAAGATTAGACATGTCTTTAAAGTGATCGAACATTGTGTAGCGTTATTTAAATTGAGTCAGATTTCCCTTCAAGTATGTTGGTCTTATTATGTTATTCCGCCTATGCTGAGCGCTATAATGTGAAGTAAATTGAGTCGATGGTTCTGCGGGCGGCGAAAGACATTTATTTATCACGCGTGTTGAAGTCCCCACTAAATTAAACGCATATATCAATAATTTACGATAGTTGTCAGATGTTCAACTACAAAATGGACAAGACAGCACAGTGTAAAAAAGCTTCGCGTCAAGATGCGCTTAGTATAGGTAGGCAAGGGTTGGGAAAATATTTTTGACAAGGGGCCGTATGAGAAACAAAAAACAAAAAATGTCTTGGCGGGCCGTGCTAGTGATTTAGTGAAAAGGCAGGTTACCTTACAAGTGTAAATTATTTCATGAAATAGTCTAAATTTATAAAAAAAGGTCGAGGCCTTCTTTTGCTTAAAAACATTTTATTAAAAGGGATTGAATTGCTTGGTGTACCGTGTAGTTTTCCCAGGTCTGGTTTACAGTAACTTCACAATCCACCATTACATTCCCACTCGGATTGCGGTGTCTTTCTGAACTACAAGTAAACACGCACAGCTCAATTAACGACAATTACGCGAAAGGCTTTTCTGCCATTGAATCAACAGCGCACGTGGATCAGTGGAGGTGTTGAATTTCGTGTTGGTCCTGCTTTGTGCTTAGTCAGTCGACTGCGAAGCGCCAACTTTTTGACTCATTTTCTCGCCTTTGTTGTCCTACTCCAGCCAACTATTTTCCGCACACTGAATTACTACAGTGTGCTGTTTAACATTATTTCCTTAAACAGGTTGTCAAATTCTCCTAAAGCTTTCACCTGTCGCATTGTTAATTGGCCTTGTAGCGTCGCTCGGGGTTTTGGTTAATAGCTTCCGCGAGCCGCCGTTATTATCTGCTGGATTAACGATCAGTTAGGATACACAAAGTAGCCTTTCGGCAGCCGCTGATAGGCCGAAGATGTGAAAGTCTGGTTATTAATTGCCATCAGAGCGACGGTCGACAGTAGCTGAGCTATTACGTTCTCTACTTGCTACTTTTTACACGTAGACGACAACGCTTAATTAGCCTTCAGGTCTACTTCTGGTCGCGTTTATTTAAAGTAGCATCAGCTAAGATTAGGTAGAACATAGTTTGAAAGCGAGCTGAGGTATTCGCCTGTATTTGATTAGATTCACTTCTTTTGAGCAACAGCTGTCGTGTTTTTATTGTCACTACTAATCAAACCCGCGCTTTGTCATAGAAACAATACTGTTTGTGTTTTTACAGGAAACTGTGGGCTTTAGGAATTTGATTGAAAGCTTTCGAACTGTTGCTATCACAGAAAACAACGACGAGGACCGAATCAACAAAGAAACTGCTGCAATCACAAACTCGGCATTTTTAAAGGTGAGTGTATAGTTACGAAAAACAGTTACTTTGTACGCACATGTTGTTGTAAACACCCCCTTGTTGGTAGGCGCTCTAAATTACAGGACTGTGTTTTGTTTTACTTTCCGGTAACCAGCGATAAGACGAATACAACCCAATGGGCTAAATACAGGTGTTGTTACGAAAAACAACTACTTTGTTGGCACATAATATTAATCACACACCCCATATATGTAGGCGCCAAAAAGTGAAACAAAACATTTCGTTCAGCGCAATGGAGGGGTCGTAACACTTGGATTTTAGAGGTTGGCTAGGGGCTACAGCTATTTGAGTACATCAGCATAAAGGTCAAGGCCTTTTAGCCATTGTGTAAGGCTAACCGCAAAGCGGCTGTGTAGGGTTTAATATCCTACCTGCTGCTACCAATGCCGCCTTTTAGCGTCCGATAAAAAAACGCTTCCCACACTCTTGATAGCGCAGAGGCCTTCAATTACAATCTGCTGTCTGTGCCTATGCGCCTTGGCAATAACATGCAAGTAGGCCTGGGGAAATTTAGACGGGTCCGGCGCTTTGTCCGCGTTTGCCTTGGCGTCTTGAGTGAAACCGAAAGGCGTGAATTGGCCTCGGGTATAAGATAACCTCAAACATACACAGAGACAGAGAGAGGTGCAGGGCGTCGTCGTCCTGTATAGCGCCTCAAAAAACGGGAGCCGAGTCATTGAATAGGGCGGCCAGGAAGCAGAAGTCATACATCGTGCTCGCGCAATCCGCTCCGCAAGTCGCTACCCTTGCTGCAGATTATGCCACCGGGGCCGCCTTTCGAGTAATTTGTTCCGGTGCTGTGTTATGTACTTGTAAAGCTAATGTTGCGCCTGTTGCCAGTGGTGCTGTCCGAACTTTTTGGTCAAAGTTGTCGTGTAAGATGAGGCAATTATGAACAATATTATAATTTCAGTGTGCTTGTATTTGAAATAATGCTGTTCCTGTATTCTATGGTGGTGTACGAAGTATTGTACAATCCTGTTGGCCAGGGAGAGCTTGAACGAGGTGTTTTGTAGGATGAGGCAGGTAAATTCATAATGTTTAGTATTTGAATTAATGCTGTTCCTGTAATCTTTGGTGATGTACAAAGAATTGTACAATCTTGTTGGTCAGTGATAGCTAAAGGTTGTTTGTAGCACGAGACAGTTAAAAACAATAATATAATATTACAGTGTTTAGTATTTGAATCAATGCTAGTCATGTATTTTTTGGTGTTCCGCTTTACAGTAGGTTAGATAGAGCGTAAATAAATTGTCTTACAAGATGCAGTGTTGTACAATATTACGAAACAATATTTAGTATTTAATTTTGTGGCCATTTTGCTGTCATTTTATAATAGTAAAATATTTAAAACTGTTACTTGACTAGCCACAGTGCTATTACCAAAGTAATGTGTTGTGCTCAGGACTTCAATGTTTCCCCGGTGGAATGTGCGCAGTTGTAGGTCAACATGTGCATGTCGACTTGTAAAATGCAGTAGCACTTTGGTGTGAAGTCAATTTAACCAGCGTCAGTCAGTTGGCTCAAGGGCGTCAAATTATGTTAAACTCCCAGCTAAAACAGTGCAACATTTCATTTACATTAAATATGACCGGGTGCGCGCAGTGCCTATTGCGCTTACTTCAGCTTTACTCCAGGCTTATATCTTTTGGCAGTTCCACAGTGCAGAAGTGTGCATGCGTTGCAGTTAAAACGGTGAAGCACAATAAAGCGGCTTAGGCTTGGCGCAAATGCAGTTGAACTATACGTCTTTCGTAAGACTTACGATATGTAGGAGCTATTGTTGCGACTACGGTTAGGCGTGAAAGGTCGCGGATAATATAATTATTCCGTAAAAAACATCTGAAAACTGTATATTACGCATACAGGCCACGAAACATGACATAATGTGGGGGAGTGGACAATAGTAAACACATACACGCGTCATACGGCCTTGTTAAGTTGCCCGCTATCGAAGCAATTATTAGCAATTTGTCAGCTAATTGACGCTCGTATGCGCTGAGTCTACAAATGTACTTTTAAAAAACCTGTTCTCGTAATTTTGCGATATGACGAACCAAAATGACGGGTGCTTTTTGTTGGCGGAACTTTACGGATTAATTCGACCACGTCTGGGATATTTAAAATCTTGCGCGTTCGAAAACTTACCTGGCGGGACTTGACCTTAAAATGGAAAAAAATCATCTCAAATAAAACACTATGAAACGATTTAAAACTTGTAAAACAAAAAATACCCTGTCAAAGTGGCATTCCAGGAAAATAGAAAACCCCTGACAAAGGCCGTTAGCGTTCCTAAAAAACAAAAAGGAAAGGTATTTTGCCTTAAAAATCCGTGATCGAAAATACCGTTTTGAGCAAAGGTTTCTCAGTTCAACGGACGACATTTTTCGACTATTAATAAAAACCCGGATTTTTAAAATTAATTTGCGAAAATTGCGAAATTTCCGACGTGCATGCGTAACTGTAACCTGAAAGCTGTATTTATAAAACAATATTTTTTTGTAAATTAGGTTTCGCAATGACATCATTCGAAAAGACGCCGTGGTACGTTTGAGTTCGTCGCACTTGCCGGTCAAATGCCCTTTGCAGTTTTGCTATTGTTAAGCGCTTGCCTTTGAAAACGTGCTTGAGTCTGGGCCCTGGTTGTGAGGACTTATGCTTAAAAAGGCAATGTTGCCAGTTGCGTTAGTTTTATAGAAAGTGCGTCAGGCGCCGCGGCGTTTCGAGGCCTGACGCATTTCGTCCACATTTAATGAATCAGCCTAATCTGGCGCGTTCTGTTCCATAGAGGCTTCGACAGGCGAGCGTGTATCTGCTTGTTTACGACTGGCAAGTTTTTTTTAGAACATATAGCTTGCAGCGTTTGGTTTGTCTGCGGCCGGATTTGTGAAAGTGCGAAGGGTAGAAGATACCGATATGCAAAAAGGGTAAAACTGCGCCTTGATACATTTAGTCTACGTGGAAGCGATTTTGACCTGCCTCAGTAGCTGAGTGGAGGATTTTGCGGTGACATTTGAGACAGTACACAGAATTGGTGATGTAGTACGCTTGTTACTGAGATAAAGTATATTTTGTTTAAAGAACTGATATTTGTTGTTGGTTGATGGAGTAAGAAGCAGCTAGGAACAGATAAAGCCGTTTTATTTTAGGTGTAGCTCTGAGCACCTGCTGGGTTTTCGCAGCGTTATCTAAGTTTGGTTTTCACAGACGAAAAAGAGTTAAGAAGAGCTGGTTCATAGGTAGTGGAGGTATTCGTTCTTAAATTTTTTTAAAAGTCATCAATAAAATATATATTTGTTAGAACTAGAGCTGAACTTAGGATAGGTAAATTTTTAGCAAACTTAGCAAGTCAGTTGCAAGTTGTTCAATACAGAACGGCATAAGCGTTTGCCGTTACACTTTCACTCGTTGAAATTATTCCGTCGACTGTTGCAGCACTTAAGACCCTTGTGCGTATGACGCGTAAAATGTAGTTGAGACTGGCTCGTGATAAAAAAGCGGCCTGAAAGCTGAGCGATGAACGGGCGGAGGTCGCCCCTGATGGGCAAGAAACGGAACAACTTGCAGAGCCCGAGACCCTACTCTATGTTCGTCGGATCCCAGTACCTCAAGGTTTCCGACAGCTATTCGATTTCGTCCAATTCATCGGGCAACCGATCGTCCTACTGCGAGCACACTTCCACCCCGTCGCCAAAAAGCGGAAAGTATGACGACCTGTGTAGAATGTATATACTGCTGCTGCTGTTTTTGTTTGTTGTTGCTGATGTTTTTGTTGTTGTTGGCAAGTGCGTGATTCAGACGCATTGGGATTTATATTTGTGCCTTAGTTGTTATGTAATCTGCTAAGCAGTTTACTGGATGAAAATGTATATGGCTGTCAGCCGATGCCTACTATCGAATTAAAGCTCACGCCTAAAATCAGTTACCACGTGTTTGGGAAAATCATCAGTGCCAAACGCATCACATTTAATTGTCTTGTTTAGACCAGATCCGCCAATAGTTGTCCAAAAGTTGGGTACTGCTACTGTGCGTGATAAATAGATAAATGGGCTTCGACCATGATATTCCATTATAGCACAATCGCCGGCCTAAAGGCGATTTGGAGCGTTGATAAAGCTTATAGAAATATTTTATAAATCTTTAACAGCCCTGCCTTTTAATGTTACAAATATGTACGGTTTAATACTGGTGTAAAAATTCTTTATAAAAGTTTGGATTTATCCACGAATTTGAATCATCCTACGATTGATTCATAGATGTTATTATTTTGAGAATGTGCCCCAGAGCAACATTAACCAAGATGAATTTTTACCATTTTCATTCGGGTTGGGTATTAAGTTAGATATACTAAAAGTGACGCGCTTTTCGTAACTTCAGAAAACAGTGTAGGCTACTGTATGGTCCCTTATACAAACTCTTTGGAACTCAATTAAGTAACCATTGATATGCATAAAGACCCTTTCCAGGATGCATAAACACTCTTTTTAAATATGTCTTATATTATAGTATATTTAGTTCCATTAAAGTACAAATTTTCACGTTGACAAAGGTATAGAATGCGGTCGCGAAGTATGCTGGAGTCGTTAATACTGCGGTCACCGACAATGGGAAAGCAATTCTTCCCAGAACGGTAGGAACGGTGAATGCGGTGCTTCAATTTAGCAATTCGGGATGGTCTTTAATTAACCGATGCAAATTAAAATAAACAACTCGAGTATGGGGTGCTGTTGCTTACAATTGCTTATCAGCGATTACTAACTTTCCTAAACTTTTTTTTCTTTCTGGTGTTCGTTGTTTTCTTTCTTTTGCTAAATTATAATATCTTTGTACTTATATGGTTGATGAATGGTAGAGATTCTACTCGCTTTGCTTATATTGGTATGGCGAAATTAACATGTTAACAGTATTTTTATGGTGTTTTAAGGGACAGAAACGGTCTTTCAAACGATAGCCTTCAGTTGAAATTACAGCAGAGAAATAGTAGTCAGTAATGTTTACCTATACTTCTAAATATTCCTTGGTGGTCACCAAAACCAAACATTTGAACAAAAAACTGCATGTAAAAGTTGTATAAAACATGTGTTATTTTTGTGAAAGCAAAAAGGAGATTTGCTAAATCAAGGGCCAATGCGGCTCGAAATCGGTAATAAAGAATAAACTCCTGTAAATATAATTTAAATGTAATACGAAAGGCCACAAAGAGTAAGGCCGGAATATTGGTTTGAAAGTCTACAGAGGGTAATCTCAACGTGCAGTGAAACCACGAAAATAGCACAACGAACATAGGTTTGTGGAAAATTAAATTTCGAATATTTTCTCAGCAGGGGTCAACAATGGAACAATTAAAATCCCCACGGCCAAAACTACTTACGCATGTACTCATTTCGGCTGTTGCATATGCCGAATATTGGCTAATTTGGCATCGTACGTTCAATCACGTCATCTTTTCCGCGAATAGCATTCGTTGGTGTGGTAGCTTCTGGGAACCAGCACGCCCACTTTGGGAATATCCTATTTGCGGACCGAGCCCGTGTCACCCGGTTAATGGTTCACTTACGCATTGAAAAGTTGCCCCCCTCCCGCTTTCCGCAAACACTCGCAATTCCAGCTTTGCGAGCAGTTTCCGCTAATTCAAACCAATTGAAAAGGTCGGGTGACGTAATTTTTATGGGGACGATGGGCACACGCTTTAAACGGTCGACGAGCAGAACATGGAAAAGCTTAAGGGGCTCTTAACAACCGTGGATGAAACATTTTTGATACACCATAAACCCGGGTCACCATGAACTAGTTTTCATTTGTCAAGGCTGCCTTGAAACGCAGTCGGCCTTTTACACTTGTTTAAAGATGTTTTTAAGCTTTGTAGCGCGACAACATAGTTCAAAATTACAACCAAGTCATAGTTCAAAATTACAACCAAGTCCTCGTAAAGTGCTAATGCAAACCGACAAAAGGGTATAAAGGTAATTGGAACAATGGAATTGTAAACTTTGTCTTTTATAGTGGCACAATGTTGATATGCGCATTTAATCGATTTACATACTTAGTTTCTAACCCATAGACTGACAGAGTTTCCGTTTTCTTAGTTAAATTCGGGGCGCCTCTTCCTTTTCCAAGCCCCGCTAATAATAAGGCGAGTGCCAGCAGTATACCGCCTCTGCGTTTACGAGTGTGCCGGTCGCAGTTGTTAGTTTGGGAGTTTATGTGCTGGTTTTCGTGTTCAATAGTTAGTATAGCACGTAAACTACAAATTGTGTTTTTTACCTGCTGGTGTGGTGGTTACTTCTGGGTGCTGTATCTTAACGTGGAGTGCCGAACCCTCAACCCGATTAATATGTACGTATCAAGGAATACCGTTGTGACTTGGGCAAGATTTTGCCACTATGATGCTCTATTTACAATTGTCGACTTGCTCGTTTGGTGTAAGCCGATCTCCTATTTCAGGGATTCGGAAAGCTTTATAGTTAATATCTAAACAACACCTTTACTGTACTGTATATTATACGCGCAACAAAGGTAAGGTAGGAATGGTAGCTATCTATAACTATATTACCCAATATGAATGGTGTTGCAATTGGAACGTGACTTTAACTCTTCAACTCACTCCGAAGCTAAAAGGTAAGCCTAATTCCCGCCTTTTTGCCAAACGCAGGTTGAAGCGAAACTCGAGCGCTGAGTGTTCGACAAATTGCACAGGGGCCTTTGATAGCCTTGTGTGCAGCTTACACGCAGTTGACGTCAACGCCAACAACACGACCATTGACCTGGTGAACAGCCCGCCCTACAGTAGCAGCAGCAAAAAGAAGTCAAATTCCCCGTGAGTATTCCTTAAAGCTTCTGTGTGGCTGGACATGTGGAGCTGGATTTTCTCAGCTGCGCAATGCTGATGATACAGTTGTGCCAGCTGTTCCGTCTGTTGTGGTAGGGCGTTATGGTATGTGGCTTGGCGCTGTGCGTTTCGTGTTGTCAGTTTGGCTGTGGACGTGCTCTGAGTCAACGGGTGCCCTTTAGCTTGTAAGGAAATGTATCTGATCATGCACAATAAAAGGTGAGATGGTCGGACTGACATGATTTGCAACATTTCATGCGTTTATTGTTTAGTAAAAGGGCCGAAATATTGCAGGACCTACATGCAGACAGGTACCCTTGTATATTGGTTTGGTGACCACAAAATAAATATTAGGATACGGCAACTATTTTATAAAGTACTGCTCATTCTCTGCTTTAGTTACTAGGCTGTATTTTAAGACCGTTTCCGTCTTCAAAACAGCTTACAACACACTGGATAGAAATATATCGTGTGTCTAGTACAGTGTAATCTTGAAGAAGGCTGGAAAATTGCAGGAACAACGGCCCACGTATTTCGAAAAATCAAAACAACGAAGTTATTTTGTTTGTTTTAGGCAAAAGCGGATGATGCCGCCGGCTGGTCCCAGCGCGCGGACCTGGATTGTTCCCAAACAAGTCAAGTAAGTTGGACTTTAACCTTTATCCAACGGGGTAACTATCAGCTTTTATAACAGGGGTCGGCAACCTTTTTCTAGTCGCGGGCCAAAAACAACCTCAGAAAGATCTCTGCGGGCCGCACAAAATCTTAACTAAGAATTGTGTTATAAAAGTGTTAGAACAACTGTGAATCTAGGGGGCCTCGGATTGTTTTGCGCTTAAAAACGTGTTTAACTATATTTAAGGAGGCAGTAAAGTGTTGACGCAAAGCGAAAAAAGCGTTTGTTTGGTTTAAAATTTAAGTTTACACGTCGTCATCCATACTACTAATGAAAAGTGTAATAAAACTACTTTGAGGGAACGCGATAACTTCAATGGGTAAACTTGTTTAGTGTTTGTTAAGTTCGGTCGCACCTGACGAGCGAAGCGAGCGCGTTTATTTTGGTATACTGGCATTTCTTTTAAATTTCTTACATGTTTTTATTACATTGCTGATAAGAGTAAAATGTTAAAAATATATGTGCAATATTTTGAATACGTTTTCCGTTTGTCCGCGCCGCCCTTGTCTTTCAGGCTTTCACGCCGCAATGGTAAAGCGTGAACCTATAGTTTAAAAGACAGCATCAAAACTAAACAAACGGGAAGTATAAAGATCATTCGCGCAAAGCTCGAAAATGTTTCTCACAAGTTAATTAAAATTGTCAAAAAGTATGTGAAATGGACTGGTATCTAGTTTTTTAAAGAGGCGGCGGGCCGGATGAATTACACTGGCGGGCCGTAGGTTGCCGACCCCTGTTTTATAACATTGGCCAGCAACAATATCACCAGTCATTTCAAAATTACAGCGTTCGAGTTACTGTAACGTATGACTTGCTGACCAAACGAAATAAGCAGGCCCAATATAATTAATACATCACGAGTGTTAAACACAAATAAAATTATGCCAAACTGATACGTCTCGAAAAGTATCTTCGACAGGCAAAAAAACATCCATACAATTATACATGTTATTTTAACTCGCAGTAATCAGTGTTGTAAACAAATCATTTCCTAACATAAGTGCCAATCAAGTCTTTTGCAAAATAATTAAACTGCAAGTCAAGTCATGTTGTCCGAAAGATTTAAGACAATTCATTTGGAAATTGTGACTAAAATGAAGTAAAAAAGTCCAATCGTTGACTTAAGTCATTATACCACTGGTAATGATAGGCTTACCTATCTAAGACTAAAGGAAAAAAACTTGAAAAAAAACTAAAAAATGGCAGAGAAAAGGTAAAAACGTGCATTTTTTCGTTTGCAGAAAACTGCCGATCGGCGGCGTTGTGTTCGGCACCCACATGGGAAGGTCGGGAACCTGCTACGTATCGGTGGTGACGTCAAAGGACGAACGTGTTCTCCAGATGTACGACCGAGCCGGGATGCTTGTCAAGTCCTTTCAGACCCGCGCCACCAAGGCTGGGAAGCCCTTCGAACCCTACCAGGTGAGAGTTAACTTAATGGAGGAGTCCTGAGTAGTAGTCTTCTGCATTTTTTTTGGTCTCAGAAAACTAGAGTTTGATAAGGTTTTGATAATGGTTGGATTGATTGTATTTGTGGATCTATTTAGCTTCCCAAAAATACAACGACCGGCTCCCTGCATATAAAAATGTTGTTTTTTGACGATTTTTGTATTTTTTGGAATTTCTTTTGTTTCAAGACGTTTAGGCCAGAGTAATTCTATAGAGTTTTAAATAAAGATATAATTATTATTTACACAAATTCTGGCAAGCTGTGATAGTGTTAAACATCAACCGTTCAGATTTCACTTTTCTCGATATGCTCTACTCTGATCTTCCAACAATATATTAAATTGCAATATATACTTAGCAATTGACATAGCGCAATGAAACGTGTGATGTAGTTGTATCTTCTGTATTTGTAACAAACAGACAGTAACTTGTTTTTTAAGTATTTTTTTCAAAATTTCTAACACGCGCCGTGGTTTGTTTCTTCAGATGTGTGAAACCAAAGACGGTCACATCGCGGTGGCTTGCGGTTCCTCGGTAACCGTTTGGTCCAAAGAAGGAAAGCTGATCACCGAACACGGAAAGAACATGTTCAAATGCGCCAAGTCGATCGCCGCACGCTCAACAGGTAAATCGTTGTTTACTTTGTCTCGATAGGTGTAAGAAAAGGCAAGCATTGGCACTGCCGTGTTTGTCGTCGAGTTATTGTAAACGTTTACCTAATGTATCTGCCAACGTTGTAAACAATTCGTCTTTAAATGACTGAAGTCGCAATGGAGTCATTTGTAAAATACCTCAAGTTTCATTTTATATCAATTACTTGACTTGTATTTAACTTGTTCTAATAGTGACTTGACAGGGACTTAACCTGGCGAATTAATTACTTGGACTGGGACTTGACTTGTTATTTTTGCTAACGACTTGACTGGGGGAGCTTGAGTTATTTTAGAAATGACTCCATTGCGCGACTTCAGTCATTTGACCTCATTTGCACCAAGATGGAATGAGCTAGCATTCTACATTAATTTAGGGTTAGATCGAATCTTTATCGTGTCAGTGCGCTCTTGCTTTCTCTTCTTTCGCTGAACGTCTGTTGTTTGTTGTTCGTCATAAAGAGCAAACCAACAAAGGATTTTGTACGTGACATACGGTAAATGGTACAAGGAGGCAAAATCAATTTTACACGTTTTGTGGGGTAATACTAATTTACGGAATGATGAATGGTCGGAATGGTCGGAACGCTCAGTAATTTAAGTGTAACCCCGTTAAAACAATTATTAAACCAACGCACAACATTTGGGTTAGGGTGGGGGTTAGCGTTTGGGTGAAGGTGGGTCAAGTGTTATTATATTTAATAATAATACTGTAAGCGTTCCGACCATTCCGACCATTCATCATTCCGTAAATTAGTGTTACCCCGTTTTGTGTAGAGTTTGCAAAACATGCGCTATAAAAACCTTTGTGTTATAAACGTTAATTATATATTATGAGCGAAAATATACCGTTCAACAGAAACTTGTATTATAAGATTTGCGTGTTCTTAAAAGTTGGTAGTTTGCATTTAAAACAAGGAGGCATGTAAAGCAGTTTGCACAAATTGACTGTTTTTAATTTTACGTGAAATACATTTATCGATATTTGTCATATATTTTGTTACACGACCTTGATAACTGCAGTCCGGGTGCCTGTCTCTGTTTTCAATCCAAGTGGTTACACATAAAAACGGCATATGGGAAGGGTCAACAACCATCAAGCTGTTTACTTTTCCTGTTAACAATCAATATTACAAATCCGTATTGAGTGTTTAGCACCTGTCGCAATACATTTAATATGTTTTGATTTATTCGGACTGTAGCATTGTTTGCTAAGTTTTCCCTTTTGTTCACTTCTCTGTGTACACCACAAAAACGTACAAAACATACTAACCCTTATAGCTTTATTGTGGAGAAAAGCCTACATTGCTCTTAACGACGCTAAGCAGTATTGATTGTAGGCCTGTATTTTTTGCGATATTGTAGAAATTTAGATCAATCCTAATGTGGTTAGTAGAGATGTCCGGTTTAAGTGGATCAGGACCGATACCCGATGCCAAGTGGTAGTATCGCTACTCGTCCGATACTCGGTTGGCATCGTTGCATATCCGACACCAAATTGATATAGGAATTTCCGGCATGATTTCTGATTTAAAATTTGAAAGGTTAAAAACTAATATAGGTTGACAATATAAGGTAACTGAACTTTTTAACCTTCAAGCAAATTTCGGCCTTATAACCTGTTAAACTGTTTCATTTTCTTTATTTTGCTAGTTTGGGCATAGTAATGACGTCGTATGATATCGGGTAAAATATTTTACTTATCTAATAAGTCAAGTCAAGTCATTTAAAAACAGTGACTTAAGTGCAAGTCTTTAAAACACTGGAACTTACCTATTGTTGTTGTTAACGCAGGTGAAATCATAGTAACCGACACCGACAACAACGCGGTTAAGATCATTTCCTCCAACGGTCAGCTGATCTCGCGACTCCAGGGCGACTTCTACTGTCCGGTAGGTGTCAGTGTTGACAGTGACGACAACATTATCGTGGTCGATTGGAAGGATCGAATATGGGTGAGTGGCTTAACGAGTAAAATGTGTTCTAAAGATACGATTACAGCAGCTGTGTAAATCTATTGTATTAAAAATGATGTTTTAAACAAAAATTAACGCTTTTTGGACGGAATTGAATAAGCTGGGCATATTTTATTTAATTTTTTTATTAACATGAGCACAGTCAAGTGACTTAGCCAAAGTCTTAAGTCACCTATTAGAAAAATGGCTTGGCGCAATCAAAAATGGCTCGTTGGCGTAATTCATTATAGTATTATTACCCTACAACGTCGTTGTTTTTTTGCAAAACCCCATTCTCCGGGTCCTTCCGTAAAAGGATTTTGTTTAAGAAAAAAAAATATTTTCCCAGATTCTATATATTTTATCGTTTATAGTGTGGGTCAAAATTCCCATAAAAGGATTATTTTGCGAATTTTTCCAACTGAAAAAACCATATTCCTTCGATATTCAAAAAAATGATTTTCTAGTTATGAAAATTATCTTAATTTTTTTTTGTTTTTGAAGTAAAGCAAAAACGAACATTTTCTTTCTTTTCAGATCTTCGACGAGGAGAACACCCTGGTGCGCACTTTCGGCACCAAAGGCGGCGCCGATGGCGAGGTCGACCTGCCCTACGGCGTCAGTGTGGACAGCGAGAACAACCTAGTGCTGGCCGACATGTGGAACAACCGTATATCGGTCTTCACGCGTGAAGGCCAATTCCTACGTCACCTGATTCCGGACCCGAGCCAGTCGGCGGTCCGTCTTCCCTGCTCGGTTTCTGTATCGCTGGGCAAGCACCCCGACGACTACCGCATGTCGGCCACCACCTTTAGCGGCACCGCCGTCTACCTGTTTACTTACTAGCGGACGCCGGTGTTGTGATCGCCTTGCCGCCAGGTGCTGACAGAGAGCCGATGTGAAAATGTGGCGTTGTTGTTGCTGAAAGCTGCGCCCAACCTCGGTTTGAGCAACTCGCGAGACACTGTAACGCATCCTTGCCCTGAAAATGAAGCACGATATCCCTGATGATAGTGTAACGCATCCTCGCCTATCGTAATGTTCTGGCAATAATCGTTCTTGCCAATCTTTGATAGTTAACATCTTCTAAAACATCAGAACTTTAGCGTGATGCAGACTTTCAAATGAAGCAAGATACCCCTTAATGACAGTCCTACATCATGTGATGATAAACTAACACTGCTGATCTATAGATGCGCATGTATTTTCAGTAGTGCGTCTTATAAAAAGCAAAATGCTGCCTAAAATAAGATGAAATTTCGATAAAAGGCTCGCATTTTGAATGCCTCTTATCTGAGTATGCCTGTCACAATTTTAAGGGCCTTTTGTCATCTTCTGTAAACCTGACTAAAAGTCGAACATTGTATAGTAATAATTTCTTGCGCCAAATATTAGAGCATAACAAACACTTTTTGTCATTCCAACACATAGACACAGCTGTACAATCAAGTCAGTCCGTTTTTATTTTCTAAGTGCATAAAGTTTACGACTGTTATTTTTTTTTCAATCATGCATCAAGCCATTGCAAGTTTTTCGTTACGTTCCTTTTTCCTTTTTTGTATTTTTGTGATTTTTGTGATATATTTATAAAACGGCGCCTTTATAATGCGTGTAGTTGTTGCTGATCCTGAAGTTTCTCTCGCGTCTCCGCAAACTGATTCAAATACAACGGCGATATTAAGATGATTTTGGAAACTCTAAAAAAATGTTTTAGTTTCTAGCTTGGTGATTCTTAATTCGTGTGTCTGACTCGGGAGATTTTCAAATGAGTCTTGAAAAACTTTGGCAATCTTAACAAAAACATTCCTATTACAAATAGGCAGACAAACGTGCGAGACTTAGAACTTTTGTTAAGTCGCGAAACACGTGTGTGTAATTTTAGGAATAAAAAATCAAAACTAAAGTTCATATTAATGTATTAAAATAAACAACAACAAAAAAGGGTTTTTCATTGACTTTCAGATTTTCTAAGTGCGATATCTGGGCCCGTTAGGATAAGTACAAAATTAATACTTAAGCTGTATTGTATACTTCGCAATTACAATCTTATTATCACACATCGAGTATTATTATTAGACAACAATAAATAGATAAAATGAAGACGTAACATTTTTAACTGTTGATAGCTTGCATAAAACAAAAGCTACCTACTTCCATTGTGTTAAACCAGTGATTTTGGACAGTTTTTTACGGAACAATAGTTAAGCTGAAACATTTCTTGCGAAACACCGGTTGAAAATTAGTGCATTAGTTAACTGATAACATAAGGTTATTTACCTAATGCCTTTTCGTGTGGTTGGCTTTGTTTTTAAGTTAGAATTGTACCGAATTTTTGATTGCCTTTGTGTGCCGCCATGCCTAAAAAGTTTGAAACATACTTGTCTACTGCGAAAAAGTGATGTTCAGCTTTGTAAGATGCTAACATCTGGTTTCGACTTATTTCTAAGTATTATATATAGTTTAATTCGGTTCCCGGAGTGTCACGAGTGAAGGCCCTTATTATAAAGCAATGTACAATAGCAGGTGTCCCATTGATAACAATACTTAAAAATAGAATTTGTTGATGAATAGGTATAGGCAAATGTATTGAAGGTCTCTTTGTTGGGACCACCAATCATGAAAGGATAAGTATTACCACTATATTTGTACCTCTGAATAAACTTGTGTTTTTAAAGCCATCGTCGAGAAATCTATTTTGGTTTAATTTACAGTTTCCCAAGCCATAATGTCACCTCGAAGATTACAAACCCCCAAAATGAAACATTTAGGACTAGGTGATCCAGACCAACACCGCACACTGCCTTTGGCGAGGCTATACCGCGCACCCCAATTTTACTCAAAATCGCCAAACAAACCCTTAAAACAATCAAAGATCGCAAAACGACCTAAAAATATTCAAAGTTCGCAAACTAACCTTTAGAATTGGATATTTGACCCGGAGAACCTCAGTGAATTACGCCGGTTTGTTTGAACACTCTCCCCACCACACACATATCACCTCTCCCCATCTCTCGCGCTTCGCGTTTGGCAAACCCAGTAATCGCGGTTAAGCCGTCTCGCGAGTGTGTTGCCAAACGCCGGGCCAATGCGAGAAAGTATATCCACCGACTGGCTACACAGCCGGGCCTTCCATTCAATCCTCAAATCATACCATTGTTCCTTTAGCATTACAATGGCCGGCGAGCACAAGCGCCCTGAACAATGCCATCGCGTCGTTCGTGTTTTACTCTTTCTACGAGGCCCCTTCGTTACCGAGTCGGTGGAGGTTCAGCTTACACCGGCCGCTAAACAGAGCCTGGCCCACTTTTCTCGGCCGCTTTTTGTGCGTATTTTTGCAGCTTTACACCTAACCCTGCAACTCCGACAAGCGGCCCGTTAACCCTGCAACTCCGAAAAGCGGCCCGCCAAATTTTTTTTCACGTTAGTTAAATTTTCTTCACCTTGCCCTTTTGTTATTGTAGGCGCAAAAAGTCTAGAAAATTGGTCTGAAAAAGCGAGCCGGCCCCTTTCTAAAGCGGCCACAAATTCTGGCCGCGGTGGGAATACAATTGAATTGCGTCACGGCGTTGTCGTATCAGCCCGTCGAGATGTGCACACGCGGAAATGTAGCTTGTTGGCATTACTACACAGCCCCCCTTGTATATCGAACGAAGCGGTGCGTTAGGGCGAGTGGGCAGCCGGCCACGGAACAAGATCTGTCATCGGGTGAAACAGTCGAGCGAGAGGGTTTGTAGTTTTGCCCCCAGGATATTACGTCTGTCAACTAGCAACACAGTAACAGAGAGAGTTATATCTCTGAGAAGGGGCACAGAAATGTATACAACACTAATGTATAACCACGCAGTTTTGGAGTTAGACTTGGCGAGGTAAAAGTTATATAAAGACTTCAGTGATAGTCTGAAAGCCTCACAACTATTTCTGACAATACTTTATGGTTCAGTGCAGCTTGTCACGTCCGAAAACTCGTATTTTTATCACCTAATTCCTGTAATTATGTATGTTCACAACCGTGCTTAGCAACGCGTAACACATGTTAGGAGGCATAGCGGCGCCGTGATTAACACCTTCAATGGATGCTTATTTTTTTATAAGATTGCCCCTAGCACCCCACTGCTGATGGCCCTACACTAAAAAGTGAACAGGTGACTTTTGAGTGGGGTTTGTATTAATAGTAAGACCCTGTTACTTAGAACTATTGCCTTGGATAACCTAAGCCGATGACACGTAGTACACTATTGTAATCTTTTTGTCGCAAACTGGAATGACGTTTCTAATGATATCGATAACGGGGTTTCAGTGGAGCTCGAAAGAAGGTGTTTCTACCAACTAAACTTTAATCACAGCCAGGCAGGGGCGTTTTTTTATGAAAATCACTGTCCTTTAATCAGTTTTTCAACATCCAAGGAGAAAATTGAAGGTAGATATAACGCTCGGTGTATTTTGGTGAAGGAAGTGATTTTCCTATTTCCTTTGAGAGAGCCATTATGTAGGACAAGTAAAGTATAAGGTAACTATGTATTGCCTGTAGTATTAATATTCTGCGTTCCCGAATCCCATATTCTTGTTTCCATAGTGGAGATCTTTTATCCGGGATTCAAGTGTTGTCAAGCACGAGACCGACACTTCCGATATGAGCAGTCCATACACACGCACAGCAAACAATACAACCACGTCCGAATTGAAGTTAACATAAGATAAAGGGTTTCGAGAACTTCCCCCTTTGCCTTTTTGATCCTAATATTACAACAGAAGTCACGTTTTGTGTGTATTCCGACAGAATAAACACCCGGAGGGAAGGTTCTGCTGTGAAAACAACGGCTTAGCGTTCTCGAGAGTTGCGGGCTTATTGTTTTCATTGAGGTTTTACAGACCTCATATACTCGAAGAGACCACGCGGAAGTATGACAGACATTTGGTTTACGCCCAGAATTTATTGCATATGGTTCATAAGTCATAACCCATATGAAATAGTTAAATTATTTTGAGTATTTTCCCACCTCTTATGTTTAGATGGCTATTCTTGACGTTTTTTTTTGTTTGACAAAATCCACAAACAGTAAATTTGGTAAATTTGCAACAATATCTAAATGTAAAACTTTGGCGGTCGCGTATTAAATTTAGTATATGCAAAGGCTAATGTGTTCTATATTGGCAAAGTAGCTTCTTGTTCGGAAACTTGCAAAAGTTAAGAGTAGCTTAGTGCAATCTTCCTCTATTTAATTAACATCAGGTGATTCGTTTGTACAGCGGTGGTCCAGATGCTGGACCATAGTCCGTATTTGTGTGGTTCAAAATCAGTGTCCGAACCTATAGGCTTGACTTATAAGGTCCAGGGATTTAAACTACTTCCAAATTTGCTCACCTGGCTTCAAGTTTTTTCGACGAAAGCATCAACAGATAATTGGAGAGCTGCTTCTTTTCAAACCATCAAAAGAAAAGCTGCAAGGGTGGACCGCGGCATTGCGAAGTGCAAATAATCAAAGACCCAAAGGGCCCGTAATTGGCTTGCTGTCATTAGGCATCGATTGGTGCCCTGTCTTCAAAAGTACTCGAAGCCACCCGAAAACCAGTTTGGACTTGGTTATTGTTAATCCCCGCGCGGGCCGGCATCTCTGCGTTCAAGTAGAACGAGCAAGCGAAATGACCAGTATCCCCGGCCCTCGACTTGTCTCACATAATTGTTGTCGGCTGAAGGGCCCGTTCATCTGCTTTCACCCTTTAACCCTCGGCTTAGGGCCGCGTTCAAAAGACTTGCCAGCTAAGTGGGACGAAAGTTTTTCTGGCGCGTGTAGCGTTCGGGTAGCAATTGTTCAGCAACTGGTAAATTCACACTTGCTAGGTTCCAGCTTGACTTTGTAGATGGCTTGCTGTTGATGTTTTAACCTAGGTCAGATCACACATATCGATGGTTATACTCGGTTTGGCACATAGTTGACTATAGCTGTAGTATGGACTTTGTAGACTAGCTTTAATATATATCAGTTTACTCCATCTAATGTGTGTTGAAGCAGTGTTTCTTAATCAGGTTAATGGTTCACCCCAGGGTGAATAAACTTTTTGCAGGGGTGGACACACCAAAAGGGTGAATAAGGGTTAACCGCAAGAAATGGATGATAGCTTGCGAGCAGGGCGGAAATTTCGGCTGTTGTTATATATAGACGAGTTAGTTTGATAATAGCATGAGATAAGGGTGAATAAAATCTGGAGATAGAAGCTAGGGGTGAACAAAACTAAACAAGTTTAAGAAGCACTGTGTTAAAGAACCGATTCAAGTTTGTGTTATTTTATTTAGTAGTTGCCGTCGATCAATTTCTAGATTGGTTTTGCTTTAGAATATATTACTACAAGAAAAACTAAATACTTTACGGAAAGTTTAGTTTTTTGTCGAGACACTTCCAAGTGTCATTTATACGTTGTTTAGCCATAGTGTATATTCTTAGCGCGTGTATTAGCCCAACCATACTTATGTCGGGTAGCAGGTGTAATTTTTTTCGTTCGCTCAGCGTTTATTTATTCAATATTTGTGCGAAAAATTGTTAGGGAGAATTGCCAACAGCTTCAAGTTTTATTCCCAGACAGCACTTGTGGGTGCGAGTCATGGCCTCGCGACAAAAAAACGGGCTCGTTCGTCTATTTCTGTGGCGTCTAGTTGGGGCTTTGCAATCACTCGTTGTAGTGCTCGACTGGAAAGTGTAGTTATGTGGTTCGCTGATTGTCCTCGTGGCCTGTCGTGGGGGCGAATGACACATCGAGCCGCCGGATTAAAGTAAACTTGTCGGTGGGTGAAAAGGCATATTCACACGGTCCTGCCTTTTAGCCGAGTGTTGTGATTATTGGGAATGAATATAGAGAGTGACAGAGTATGATCACAGTCTCACAGAGCGATTGTGTAGATATCACTACTCAGTTATTTTGCGATTGTGATCTCTTCTGTATTCCTAAAGCTGTGGTTAACCCTGCATTTTCAACACACAGGTTAGCCTTTCAATAACTTTAAGTCTGGTGAAAACCTTATTGGGAACAGGTCGAAATGGCTGACAGAATTATCGCTGCCCTGGAGTATTTGGACGCACACACATCGTATGTCTTGCAGAAGCATAAGCACGTAAGTAAATAGCGTTTTGGAAGCAATAACTGTTAGTGAGTAATGTTCCGCCAATTAAATATTTGGATCTTTAACATTAATCTAGATTCCGCTACTGTCTCCTGCCTTAATTTTTGTAATGTTTTCGTAAAATTAGCAAGCCTTGTCCCATTGTTTCGTATTATGTTATTTACATATCCGCCGACACACAGGTTTCTAAGCAGTCATCAAAAAATGTAATGTGAAGCATGCGACACAGGGATATCATTATAAATTTGCAGCTTGTTTCGTAGGTGTAGCATTCTCAAACGACACAATAACTTATTCGTTTCGCGCAACCTTTATCAATCATTTCGCGATCTGGTTAAACGCTTTGCGAAAATCACTCCCAACCAGCATCGAAACGAATGTGTGCCAAGCCGTAAAAATTGAAAACATGGCAAAAGGTTTACGACGTGAATTGAGCGCGTCCCGTAAAACTTCGCAACGACCTTCGAACGCCTTGGCGTACCAGTCCGAGCACGTCGCTGGATTTAACAACCGAAAGTTGCAGCTGTAGGCGTGCAAAATGTTTCACGTGAATATATCGGTCAGTATCTGGTTGCAGCAGCCAATGGCATGGTATTTTAACCAAGAAGTTAAATAGATGCGTGACTAGAGGAGTGAAGGTTTTAGAATATTTTACTTTTTTTAGTAAGTCAAATAGATGCGTGACCAGGATTTGAGGTTGTAAAGATAATATTTTTCTTAAGCAAAATGTTAACGGTAGCAATAATAATAGCATCCCTTCTTTAACATATTGGCACCATGCATATAACTAAAAAGTAAGGTCATATACCAAAACAAACTATTTTATCAGGCCGAGACTTGTTTAGATTTTGAAATAACATATATGGTGCACTATAGGTTTAGAATTTTGAGCCTTTAAAGGTTTAGTTTGGTCCTTCTATAAAAATATACGGCAATTCGATTGGAATGCTTTTTGTACCCTATGAACTAGAACATGGGTAGGGACATTCGTCATCACTAAGCAAAGTTTACCAAGAATCAACGTCAGAAAACGTGATCGCATGTTTCCGTCCGTTCGACTAACAGACGTAAGTCGAAAACGCCCTTCACGCAGAAATTCCTTATTCGCGCCTTTTTAAAGCCGCTACATTTCCGTCAAATGGCCGATGACACATTTTCGCAAAGCTAGCGTCAGGTTTAATGAAGATGAGATACATATTTTAAGAGCCCAAAAAAGGACGTGTTTACGGTTTTCCAGGGGCACCAACTATGGCAGTACTTTGCGTGCGCTAAAAAATAGAAAAATCTAAAGTTGTGTGAGTTGCGTTTTGCGCTAGTTCTCCTATAAATTAGACGCTTGTTACCTAACGAGTAGTCCACTGTACAAATTCTAAATATTTTCTTAATAAACGTATAAGAAATAATAAAAAAAATAAAGTTAAAAATATTCGATGCTCAACACGCACAATACACAGTGTCATTATTTAAACAACTCAGACATTGAATTTCTATCGTATCGCACGCCAACGTTCCATTAACACTCTTGGCCTTTCCGATAGCGCTCTCTGGGCGACATCGACTCCAAATACGAGGTCATTGACCCCACCGAGGTGCCTCCGTCCGTTGCCCTGCGCGACCAGATCCGACTGCTCGGGATCAAGCGAACCAACATGTCGCGGCAGAAGACCGTCGATCAAATCCTGGACGAGGATCGCGAGAGAGTCGTGCAGTCCGCCAGAACAAGGTTTATTTTTTTAAAGTATAGTTAAGGGCATATGTGTATTGTTACTGAGCTTATTTTTATGGGCAAGTGTATAGCTGCAATCTTTATACGCTTTCTGAGTTATGCGTGCGGATAGAATGAAGCATGCAGTCATCCTTTTTAGGGTCGTTTCACTATGGGCTTGTTTACTTGATTCAGTTTGTTACCCCGATTTTACCCTTTTAAGCCTATTGAAACTTTTCCACGAATATTTTACATTGATGAACAGATGAATTCTCGTTGCCATACGTTTTCAACAAATGTTTAAAGCAATGTGTGCCAAAGTTCTAGTTTGCTTAATTTATCTATTACGCGACCCTCAGTTTGGGAAGCCCAGAGTCAATGTTTCGGTTAGGTGAGGTCGTGAGTTCGAACCTCACTGCAGGATAGAATTTTCCATAGCCTTTACTAACTTAAAAAATACTTGCGGTACATATTAAAAAATCTTAGATCTTGCGTAAATTAAAAAGCGTTTTGGTTGGAGATGCAACTAATATGGTCAATGGTCATGCAAACGTCAAACGTTTGTCAATTTGATAAATCTACCATACTCTCTTTATTACACGCAGGTATGGATTTTCAAAAATAGCAAGTCCCAAAATTGTGTTCCACGGTATTCTCAATTAAAATATTGTTATATTATAAACGTCCTATGCAGGCAATCGGTAATTGGTACGAGATGCTAAAAAAATAACTCCTGAATTTGAAAGTGAAATTTGATGTTTAGTGCTGCTCCTGTAATTTTCCGTTTCCGCGTATCCAGAAGACAAAAATATCCTAATATCCGGGAAAATGCACCTTACGTGTGTATTGTACGTTGGATTTGCTAGACTTCAAAGAGTTGCTGTACCCTAGGAAAAACAATTTTATTTCGATCAAGGGCTTTCCAAGTTCGCCAAAATTGAAAGGTGTAGGTTAACATAACAATTCAAATCACAGTTGCCCTAACAAAACCGTACAGTCGTACAGCCAACAACATGTTGTCATTGCCAAATCGGCTTGCTTTGATTCGTTTTTGCGGAATTTCATTTTCTCCGGCCGCTCAGTCCAAATGAACGCCCTCTCCCCCCTGAGAGTTTGCGAGTTTGTTTTTGTTGGTCTGGTAAAAGCCTGTCCTCGTGTCTCCATTGTTCATTTTGGTCATGTAGAACCTGAAAGGCCCGTTACGTCCGACCGCAGAACCTCCCCAGACAATACTGAAATGCAGAGGAAATTATATCTGAGGAAATTGATCCAGACTGGGGACTTGAACATATAAATTATGCAACCAGTTGCTTTGATGAATGGCTATTTTTTTGGCTTTAGGAGAAGTGCTTTACCTTCGTTTTTTCCCAGGTGGTTATACGTCGGCCCTAGTTTAAATATCCTCTTTGTAGTTAATCTTTAAATCTAAGAATAGTTATGAAATAGGGGAATTTTTCACTGTTCCCTAACTTGCTTTTCTGAAATTCTTACAAAACAAGAAAAATTGTTCGATGTTTGACAACCATTTCAATTCTGGGTTTAGAAGTTTCAGATTTTTTACCACAAAGTAAACACCAGACCAATCGAAATACTTTCTACCCAAGTGGGTGTACCAATTATTGGAAAAGTGAATTCTTCTACGCTAAAATGGAAATATGCTAGCCCCGTTTCTAATGCCTTAAAAGCTTTATTGTTGCGACACAAACAGCACAGTCGGCGAGTTCTTAAACTGGCCAACTTTATTGTGTGGCAGATTACCAGCAACCGCAAGCCATTCTTCCAGTACCCCATTCACATTACGGGTATGCTTGTTGTGGCCTTTACATACACCTGTGACTAAATCCCGCTTCAGCTTGGATTTAAGACCATGACAGGACAAAGCGCCTGGATTACATGGCCACAACAAAAGCAAATGGCGCTTTTTTAGCGTGGTTTAGTGCTGTTTTTATCCCAATATATCCAAATATTACTAATATAGCACAAGACAGGATTAGGAAAACACATAGTCGCCGTTTGAATTCCTGGTGGTAAAGCAACATTTAAAACATATCTACAACAAAGAGCAAAGTAACAACATTTGCACAACTGCCGATCTTAAACGGTTAAACTCGGAGAAAACCCCCAGCAAAAACAATCTGGCTTATTAAGTCATGCAAAGGTGATGCAAAAAGAGAATTGATGCAAAGGCCAAAAAAAAAATTGGGTCGCCGGTTGTAGTAGATATGATTAGATTTATTGAGATTGGTTTCTCAATAGTTGAGAAACCTGCAAAAGTGCGAGGACATGGCTAATATTAACAAAATTTGAACTTATTTTTGCCAATTTCATGCTTTGTTGATCTACACAAAGTTCAGTGAAGAAAGTTTGGCTTGGTTTGTGTGTTGTACTTATGCTCACTATTGGGGTCGCCGCAAATCGAGGTTGAGAATCACTGAACAAATAACAGTTTAGTCAAGAAGTTTGGGTGATAGCAATTGAGTTTGGGGTTCGTTATTTAACCGCCTCAAGCTCTTGTGTCGCGTTGTGGTACGGAAGTAAAAAAAGTTCTTGACCCGCGAATCTACCGAGGCCGATTCGCGACAAATACGTTCTTGGTTGCTCCTGGAAATCCAACACCGCCGTATTTCTCTGCAAGTTTTACCAAGCATTCGTGAGGTTGAAGTTTTACCCAGTAGCCTTTCTCGCCGGTTTCTTTCAGCGCTAACATTCTCAGAAGCCAGGTGCAGATTTCAAATCGCTCTGTTTTGTGAAACTGCGGCTTGTCCGAGTATAGGCATATACTGTTTCCCTGAAGTCAGGATAGCAGACCTCGGCGTTGCCTTTCCTTTTGTGATGCACTTCTTGTGTGTAGACGAATGCCTGAAAGCGACACCGCAACTTTGAAAGTACAACTTCAAGCTATGTTGTAATATGCCCAACGAAACCGTGATATCGCTCAACAGGTGTGAAAGTAGACATGTTATGGCTGGCCTTTCGTTGTGGATATCGGACGCGGAACGATACACTACGAACGAGCGCAAATTGGACAGAGTCATCAACACAAATGCCATTATGGTGTAAGGCGATTGTCCCTAAGTTTATACTAACAACACAAGAAACAACTAACTATACATATAGTAGGCCAGTTGGCCTTTTTTAAGTAGTCGACTCCCTTTTTCCGCCTCATATCGTATGTCGGCTGTTTCTAAGTGGCCAATACTTTTGGGCCAAAGGCAGAATTGCGCACAAACGTGTTGTCGAGAAACTAAGCGGACGTGTAAACTGAACTATTGTTTTCAGTCAAACCCCTAATCCTTACCAAAGTATGTCGCCTAGTTTGACGCCTTGTCTCTTTCGACGGCTGAGGTTTCAAGCTACTGTGAAATAAACACCGTTAATAGGGTATTGTTGAAGACGAGTGTACAGCCCGCCCCCAAAGTATGGGGTTGGCGCGCCCATCTTTGTCTCTGCCCTGACACCGGCTTGTTTACTGTTATCGTGTTGCCGTAACGTGGTCTGTTTTAGGGCATTGCATTTCGTCGCGCTGTCTTGCCAAGGAATGTGCGTTTATCGGCCAGCTATATGGCTTTCAAAATTTTGTGGTTGCCCGTTCATTGGCATTAAACAGTTCGCAGTATCTTTTGGCGTATTTGTATTACATGAACCGAAAGTTCAATCCTTCATTTTTTTTGTTTGAAATATAAACACCATAAAATTATTACGACGCCATTCAAATTATGAATTTTTAACCTCAACTCGATAACCAAAAATAACCTCCTACCTGAAAGTAGTTTTGTTACCCTTAACAATGTGACCATAGTCTATAGGTCAGTGGCTACCAAACTTTTTTATTCTGTGGCCCGATTTTTTTTATAAAACATTATGTGGCCTATACCATGTCTCGTCAACAATTTTGTACGCCCTTTATGGCCTATCAGCCAAATGAGATATCCTGTGTGATGTGCATATAGCGAAAGTTTTGTGTATTTCCCACTTTCGAGCGATTACACAATGATTAACAACAGCCCAGTGATTTAAATGTTTATGTTTCTAATTACATTTAACAAGGCGCTTACGATAAAATGCGTTGGTTTGGTTTAAAATTGAGAGAGTCAATGTTTTCTTAATTTTGATATCAATAAGACCAAAAAATCACGGTAAGTTTGGTAAACAAGATAGGATTAAAAATAGTTTGTTCAAAGCTCTTTATTTGCCAACAGAAGCTATTTAAAAATTTCAGGTCGGCGCCGTCCAGAAAGCGAATCAGCAACTTTCGGCCGCTCACCTCCAGTTCCTACGTGGCCAACTCGGCCGGCGGCCCGCGTCGGCGCCGCGTCACCGGTCCCCGTTCCGCAATGACGTCATCTAGTACGTCACTGAAGAAGATGGCCTTCACGACGCCCGGCGTCAAAGTGGCCCCGAGCGATGCCAGGGACGAGGTTATGGAGGAAATTGTGAACAAACCCTTGACGCACACCCCTGCTAAGGTAAGCTGTGAAATTGTTGCATGGAATATTTTATCGTTTGTATGTGCGTTATTGTTTCTATATTTTATCGTTTGTATGTGCGTTATTGTTTCTATATTTTATCGTTTGTATGTGCGTTATTGTTTTTTATATTTTATCGTTTGTATGTGCGTTATTGTTTTTTATATTTTATCGTTTGTATGTGCGTTATTGTTTCTATATTTTATTGTTTGTAAGTCTGTTTTTCTTTCGATTTTTTATTTTTACTCACAATCTTGTATAGCTTTTCCACTTCTGCACTTCACCATTCACGTTTTACTTCTTATCTTATCACTTTTTCTGTTGGTTCACTAAACTAGTATCAAGAGGCTTACGATCGAGCAAATATCAGATTCTGAAAGATTTCCAAATACCTAGGCGTCTGGATCATTTAACATATCACCTCCGGTTGAAAAGCATTATTCTAGAATCTAGATTTTCATAAAAAACAACGAAATTTAAAATAGTCTTTCTTTGCAATTAACCCACCTTTGCGAATTTCAGCATCAATCCAGAAACCTTAACAGCAAAGTTCGACCGGATACAACGTCATCACTTCCGGGACGCGTCGTCACGGTCGGCTGCAAGTCGATCAACAGCTCCCTCAAGCGAGCGCAAACCTTTCACGGAAAATCGTCTCCCAGGAGCCACCTAGCGGCCGAAAATGGTGGCGACGCGTGGCAGAAAAAACCCGGACCATTTGCGACTGTCAAGGTATATATTGGCAAATTAAGACTTTTTGCGGTTTTAATTTCATATTTGTAGGTTCGTATACTTATAATTGATGGGCCTTCTTATGTTAATTCCACCTATAGAGATATCCTACTTATCTTATTTCCACCTATAGAGATATTCCTGTTATCAAACCGATGCCTGGCCTGCGAAGCACTGTTGGATTATAGAGATGGTTAACGTTTAGGGTTTGATCAACGAAATATAAGTGAGCATATTGAAAATGTTTGTTTGTATTTAGATTTTTCCGATTACACCAGTTTTTTTCGTATACACCTTTAAGTTCCAACTGGATATATCCTATGTTACTAAACCGAAGCCTAAACCCTATGCTCGGATACAAGACTTATAAAGCCGTTTCTGCAATAAATGCTTTTCCGCCAAGTGTTTTTACTTTAAAAGGTATTTAAAAAAAGAAAAATAACAATCCATAACTACAAGCCTTTTTTCTTATTTAAATATAAGTTTTTCAACACCAAAGCAAATTTTGGCATATGCCTACCCGGAAAACATTACCTCTGTATACCTACCCTCTGTATAATTCAAATCAATTTTGATCATACCGATGGTGTCACTAAATATTGGGTCGAAAGGCATTACGTTTTGCCTATTATATAGCCTATAGATATAGATAAAATAATATAAAAACCTTCATAGTTTAACTATTGAGTGTACCGCCTTGGTTTACCGGTGCAAGCTGTTTTATTTTATGTGCTAAAACGTAGAAATCACTTTAAAATGTTTTGCTGCTGTAGCTACTAAAAACCTATGCCACAAAAAGAAATCAACTATTTTATTTTATATGCCCAAGGAATCAACTATTTTATTTTGTATGAATTTCTTTTGAGCGGTACCTATACACTCTAAAGTTGACAGGTCGTCCATAATAAAACTAATTTACTAAGTATATTTACAGAGGCCAATGAGATTCCCTATACTTTCTCTATGGCAAAATAAAGTCACCAGATGTTTCTCATTTAATTAGAACAAATTAAATATAAAATTATTAGTGAAAACAGGCTGAAGAAAAAGCACAGTTTACACTTTAGTATATTGTTTACTATGGTTCACATAGAATGTGCGACAGTTATTGATTTGCATCACATTCAACACATATTTACATTGAAAGACTTATTTACGTTTTGTAGCACTTATTCAGTCTAGTGAGGAACAATTACGTAACAATGCGCACAATGTGTAAATATATTTCGTGTAACAACAAATCTACATAAAATCAAAAAAATACTATGACTGCCGGCTCCAACATATACAACGAATGTTTATACGCCGTAAGACTAATGGTACTTTGTAATACCGTGTCCTGATGCTTTATTTAGTGTGAAGATCAACAACAAAAAACAATGTGCATATAAATGTAAAAAGCAACCATTGATGCTTCTTTTCAAAGCTTAAAAAAGATCATGGTGCTTTGACACTTTTTACATTCAACGAACATCAACTTCGAAAAGTTGTAGCACCGTTTTACTGTTGAATTAGGCGCGTTTCCTCCGTAATATTGTTGTTGTCTGGCAGCGCATTTTGAAACTCAATCCGTTTGTTGTTGGACGAAAGGGCAAAGCACAACGCAAAACCCACCAGAATATTTAAACGCATGAAAACCAAGACGCCAAGAGCGCCCCACTGATTGAAAACGGCTCTACCAGCAATCCCGTACAAGATTCCCAGCGGAGTCTGTATTCCGCTCATCCAAACGCCCACGAAGCTTTCGTCCATCGGGAAGGTCGTCTGCATAACTACGTCATACAAGGTCACCAGGGCGAATTTCTGCGCGCCCACGGATAGAAAGTTCATAACGCACAACGCCGGGTAGACGGGAAACAGCCAACTTAAAAGAAAGCCGAGCGAGAACGCGAGGTAAATAAGCGACCCGAAGATAGCGATGAGCTTGTACTTTTTGTACCTGTTGACAAATGCGCCGGCCACAAGCGAGAAGAGGGCTCCGCCGCCTGTACTCGCCACAATTAGGTAGGCCCCGCTTTGATCGACCGTCAAGCCGCTGGGCAAGGCGTCAGCAATCGGCCTTACAATTTGCGACACCATTAGGAACATGATGGTGTTGACTTGAAGTTCAATGCCATAGATGAGCGACGCCAAAACGAAGGTTTTATTCTTGAAAAGACTCTTAGTCGCTTGTAGGAAGTCCGTGAGCTTCCGTGGCGCAGGACTCTGCGAATCTTGGTTAATTTTTCTGGCCGCTTGAGCTTCTGTTGGCGGCAGTGGCGGTACATCTGTCATGTAAATGCAAAGGAATACGTTCACCAGTACTGCCAGCGCCAAAAGCGCAATGTACAAGATAAACAACCCTTTCCTTTCGCTCTCAACGCCAGAATCTGTCCGAATAACCGTCACTGGCAGAAGTGCGCCCATTGCGCAGCCAAAAGACATGCCCATGACTTGACTTGCTATTGCAGTACCCACTTCGTTTTCTGGGAACCAAAGCGAAGCAAAAATAGGCGGGATGGCTTGCATTATTTGCGCCGAAATTCCAATAGCAAGCTGCCCCACCACCATCAATGGAAAGAGCGACTTGTTGCTAAAAGACGTCACGAAACACGCGAATCCGAGAGTTACGCCGCACGCTGATATGAGCGTCAAGCAGCGCAGGCGAATAATGTTGTAAAAAGTGAGGATTGCCAGCGGCACAGTAACAGCTATAACGGGGGCGTTGTGCGCCAAAGTAAGCCAGTCCACTTCCCAGTACGAAACATCGAAGTACGCCACGTAAAAGTTGTTGATTTCGCCGAAACAGCTGAAAGCAATTCCACACATTGCTTGCAGTAGAAACTGCGCTGTCAAAATCGCCCATCGTCGTTTATAAAGCATGCTTTTCGTCTCTTTAATTGCTAGCTGCTGAGTGCTAAAGCTGTCGCTAGCTTGCTGAAACATATTTCAAAGGACAACCAAAAATTATTTCGCTGGGCCACAAATTAGATCTGAACAACTTGCAAGCACAGACACTTTTGGTTTAGGAAAAACAAACCGCCAATTGTCAGTTTCCTGTCACGACACAGTCCCTTCCTTTTTCAGAAATGAAAAAAATAGGCTTGTCAAAGAATGGGAACGAAAGAAAACAGCAATCGGCGACCTCCAATATTAGGTAGTTTTAGGATGAACTATATATTCCATTCTGCAGAGCGCATTTAAACGTAAAAAAGTATTAGTTAAGGCTCTCTAAAAAAAGAAGCAGCTTGTAAAGAGTTCAGCGGCAGCAGACCTTACGGAATGTTAAACTAAGAAAGAGTTCTGTAAAATAAACAAAATAGTTTTATTAACTCCATTTTTTAGGCAATTTTTATCAACCATTTTTTAGGCAATGCTATCCTTAAAATACGCTAGCGTAGCCACGGCGTTTGAATGTCGATCAAATGTTCGCGAGAGAACAGAATTACTTGTTCAATAGCCATTGATGAATTGCCAGCTGCACTTAGATGCAGGAAAAGCGCTTATATTCAAATGCAGGCGAGTTTTATTTCGCACCGCACCGGTTCTCAGTGTACATCAGTGTTTTTTTTCGCACCGGTTCTTAGTGTACATCAGTGGTTCCCAAACTTTTTTGGCTCGCGGCACTCCAAAAAACTTAACTATTTCTCGGCACACTCTTAACAGAACAACAATATGTTATTTTACAATCGCCCTTAACACACGACGAACTATATGTAAATACCTCAAAAATATAAATTTGTATTGAATAGTGCGTATTCAAGTCTAAAATGCTTGCATGTATGCCCATTGCCCATTGGTAATATAAATATCCTCTTTTCTGCAATTACAAAAAGTTTCTGGGCACCGGGACAATCTCTCGGCACAGTTTGGGAATTACTGATGTACAATACATGCTTATAGATGGCATATAAGGTGGACGGAGTTTATAGAAAACAGTTTGTTTTCCTTCCTTGTGAATAATGCTGTTAAAAGTAATTTATTTTTAAGATTAATGACGAGTGACATTTCGTTTTCGAAACATACTGTAAATACAACAAGGTTACGAATAACAATACGAATAACACGCTAACACTATTGCATCAAATCATAATGGCAGCGTTGGACTACTGAACTGCTGGTACGTACCTAATGACAAACGGCATTATTTCGTACACTCAAAGCTTGTGCCCTTTTTTAATACAGCATTTCAGCCTTTTGAAAGATCTGCCTTGTATATTTCTGCAAACAACAAGTAACATGCCAAACATTTAGTTCCCTACTTGAGCGTTGAAAGAGGCGTCTTAATTAATGGTTGAGGTTAGGGTAAATCTATTCATAATTAAATGGTTTAAACCAACTTAGGGGCATTTAAAAAGCGGCAACAGCGTGATGTTTCTCTTGGCTGCCATCGCTTAAACCTGACTGCCTCTTCTAACAAACAATCGCCAACCTAGCTGTTAGTAAGAAGCGATTACTGCTAATCTAGTATAGAAATGTATTTCGCCACACTGTCCTGTGCTTCAGCTCACCTTTTACTCTACTCGTTTGTTTTGACTCTTTACTTATGCCTTTTCACTAATCAGCACTATAGCTGTTCTACGCTCCGCTTTTCCTTTAATATTTGCCTGTCGCAATAACCGATTCGAAGGAACCTCGGTAGGTTTTGGCGGTTTTAACAGCAAGCATTTCTGTACTTTTTACGTTGTGCCGACGCCGGGCCAGAGTCGGGCTCTTAAGCAGTCAATCTAACATTTGGCTTTTCAAATGGTGACCACGCCAGGACCTGCTATCGGCAGTATAGTTATCGCGTCAACTAAACCAGTATTTTTTAACCGTTTTGTGGCGACTCATAGTTACAACAGCGAAGCTTTTCGATGACCCAAATATCTAAACTAAACGTTTGGTAAACATATAGCGATCAAATAAGACAGTAGCGTTAGTGGTGCAAATTTATCCTTGGCATTGCTTCTGCAACTTCCCTAAGTTTTGGGGAGAAAACTATTTGAACTACCGCAGTCGGCAACCCAACCAAATCAAACCGCATCCCAATTTTGCCACCAACTTATAGTGAGGTGGAGCTACACTGAACTAAACTGAACTGAACTGTTGTACCACACACATGCAAAGCAAAGATCTGCAAAATTTACTAATTTCACATTGCCTACTTCCTAATAAACCCTAGAGGCAAAGTTGCCAAAAACAGCTGGCTGCTATTCAGGGGCTACTATCAAATGGCCTCTCTGTAAAGCCGAAATCAAAAACGACACTTCAAAGCAACAGGAGCAGGTTGCAGTAAAGCAAATTTTTTTCTTTAATTGGAGCAAACACAACGAGTAAAGAAAAGAAAAAAAAAACTGTACAACAGAAATCAAGCACTTAAATTTAAGTAAATAATTTATTTGGCGCGGCATTCTAAATACCTTAAAAAACAGTGATTTCGCAACTGTTTGTCGCTACTGGTCATCGTTGTTTACGTAATACCTATATGTTGGATCGTTTTACTAATAATTTCTGGCCCTAATTAAAAAGAACAAACTATGCAATCTATCAGGTTTTGACTTCATTTGTTTGTCCGAAACTTTTGATGTCTGTTTTCATAACATAGTTTAACATAGTTCAATTTTGCGCGCCATGCGGTTTCTAGTGCAGCGTTTTTTACGCAAACAGCCTTTTCAATTGACATCATTTGATAAGTTATAGCTCGATAGTTAACGGACGAGTTAGATTTATTGTGAAATCAGGGGCGGATATAGTTTGACATGTAACCATGCTCCTTGTTTACGAGTTTGGCCGGAACATGACTTCTATAATGGTAATTTGTTTTGCAACATCATTTTATGGCGTAACTTTGTGAAAAAATGATGTACCTCCCACACTAAAAAAAATTTTTTCGAGGGCTTTTATGGTTGAGTTTGGGGTATGTTCATCAGCGTTAAAACTTGACAAAAATATAAGTTCCGGACACAAACCGCGCTCTTTTTCACAGGTCACGGGCCAGGACATGTGGGTTGTGTCGGATTCCACTCCTCCTTCGTACTTTGGCGGAGAGCTAAATGGAATCCTGAACGGCACCGAGTCCTCCAAGCTTCCAGGATGGGAGGAGGCAGCAGACTCCGTACCCAGAGAAGAGAGAAAGTCCGCTCCGAGGTAAGACTCGAGCTCTATTGCCAAGAGATACTGTAAGAGCTTTTTGTTTAGGGTTAAATAAAAATCGCTAGGTTATGCCAGCATTATGAAACTAACTAGGTTTTACCAGCAATATGAATTAAACATAATTATATCTTTTTTTGGCAACTTTTCATTCTCATTTCTGTTCTTAGTCATTTAACACTGGATTTAGCGAATTAGGCCGACCCATTCCACTTTTCTAGGCCCGTGGTGTGCCGAGTTGTGCGTAGTTTTCCTTTCTAGATTGCAAAAAGGATTAAAGTTTGTTCTATTTCATCTGTTTTATTATTTTTCTAATTTTAGGTTCGAAAGGCAGTTGGGGGCTCCCCCGCAGTTCGGACCGACGTCACAGTGGTACAGCTTTGCTGGTAAACATCCCTCAAAACAGCAGCCAATTCTCACTTCGTTTACTGGTGAGTTGGGTACTTTTCGTACTCCCTCTACTGGTGAGTAGGGAAACTTCTTACTACTTTACTTTCCATTTAGGAAATGTTTCTTGTTATAAAGCAAGAGTTAATTTAAAGTAATTGGTCATTCTACGTATATCTCGGCGAGATATCATCCTTTAAATGACATTGTTTTTGTATTTATTCAATGAGTTTGCAGCAGTTCCAACTACTTTAAAGCTGAAAAAAACTTTTAAAGTTAGGAGCTATAGAATGTATTAGCTAGGGGGAAATATTTAGTTAGTGGTAAACAGTATTGCCCAAATAGGAATCAGAAGCTGTTGAGAAGATTTAGGAATTCATAATTTTGTTTTATTTGCTGCTTCTAGCAGAATTAGCATGACTCTTTTTGCAGGTGTTATGTAAAACTTAATGGCAAATGTAATTAGACTTGAGACATTTCTTTTATCAGCATAGAAGAGTGGTTCTTGCGTGGACCACCGTAGGCAAAAAAAATTAAAAAATGACGTTATAAATTTACGTCACAATACAAATAGACTTCATAAATCTGCTGATTTCGGTCCATAATTGTGAGAGTGACATGGAGTATTAATACAGTCAGTGCAAAACCGTTCTATTTTTAATTAAACTGTTTTCTTCGATAAATTGATTTAGTTCTTAAATATACACTAATATTTCAATTAGGGTTCATGGACCCCCTAAAACTATTTTACAGACCACCAAGAGGGTCCATGGACCCCAGTTTAAGAACCCCTGGCATAGAGCAAATAGCCAACATAGTGAAAAAAATCGTACCTTTTTTTAAAAAGTCGCATTCATTTATCCTTCAAGACGAGCAGCTGGACGATTACTACAACATCGAATCGAGGGTGAGCGAAACTCTCATCAACCAACTTCAGTCCAACACGGGCATACGAATCGGTGTGAACGGATGCGTGGTTTCCGATTCTATGAAGGTAAGGATTTTTCGCTTTTTTCGCAAAATGTTCGAAACAATTAGTTCTTTTCGTTTTCGTTCAACTTAAGCGTGTTAATAAAACGTGAGCGTCTTTGGTCTTAAATGTCGATTGGAAAAAAGCCTTAAGCCCATAACTTTTTAAAGATGGTGTTTTAAAACAATTATACTTATGAAACCCTTGTTATTTCGGCCGAAGTCATGCCTAATTATGAAAATGAAATCGCGTTTAAACACATTAAAAAATCGCCTAAGCCTTTTCAAATATTCACTTTGTTTAATTATTCCTGTTGTTTAAATTATACACTAAGATACAACCTTTATGGAACGCTCCAAACTACGGGGCCACGAACCCTATGGTTTAAGAACCTCAGATTTGGAGCTTTACAGAAACGTACAGTTTGGGGCGAATGCAAATTTCGACAACATTTTCCAGGTTTATGGCGTTTTTCCTAAATGAAAGATTATTATTTTGAAATGTCTTAGACGGAAGCAACAACACGGCAGCAAAATACCTTGGTGCTGCAAAAACACTAAACTTATAAATAGTTTATATATGGTGAATTCGGAGTCGGGAAAAATGTTTTCGGGTCCGACTTTTGGCCAAATGTGCCAGAGACCGGCTCCGACTCTACAGCCTGTATATGACGCTTTTACTAATAAAAGTGAATACCATGGAAAACACATATTAAAATAAGTCTGTGCAGGTTGTGAAGAAAGCTACACCTACCCCCGTTGAAGGGAGCGAGTTCGGTTCGGAATCCGGCAACATTGTAACTGATGCACCGAGCGAAGAAAAACCTGGGTAAGTTATCGTTATCGTTGCGTATTGTTTTATTATTTGTTTCAATGTAGAGTCCGAAGTTGTTAGGTTTCACCTCTTTAACTTCTGGTTGAACTAAAGTATCCTCGTCAGTGTGAAACTGCGAGGTTTCTTTATTAAAAGTTTAATATTCACTGGTAAAGTTAAAGAGTTGCCATCGAGCAACGAATATCAGTTTTTTGAGTCCTGCACAACAATATCAGCTCATTGCTGAACTGCGTCCTAATATTTGTTATTTCACTCTCTTCTGTAATGTATGATTTCAATCCTTCCATCAATTTCAAAAGTAAAACAAAACGCTGCTGTTGTTTAAAAACTCGCCAAAACTCGTTTTGCTATATCATAGCCTACATGGTTTCTTTAGCATTTCGTCATTCTGCTATTTTTCGTTAAACACTGTTTCTATGTACAACATGTTAATGTCGGAGTAATACAAAGAATGAAAAAGTTACAGTAAAAAAGTAATGCCACTTTCTTGAAATCAAAACTATTGATTGCGAAAATGCATGATTATGAGTAAAAAACCGTTGCAAAACCGAACACCGCACTTCTCTACCCTGGCAATATCTAGACTAGAGAAAAGGTATTTTTACATTAAACTTGATCTTTTCCAAACCTAGACCGCCTTTTTGCATCAGTATTTATTTTTATCAGTGACGACATCGAGAGCGTGACAAAAGACGTCTCGTCCCTTCACTCATCCAGCGACAAAGAGAACCGATCGATCCTGGGTGACGAAAACAACAGCAACAGCAACATTATTCCAACCCCGGAGCCCGAAGACAAAAAGTTCACCCTCCTGCGTTACGTGGGTGTGGCCAATGGGGCCAACCCCTACCTGGGGCCCGGGGAATCCTCGGTGGCCTCGACTGGCTCCGACGACCTGAGCGCCCTGCTGGCCGGAATCGCCCAGCAGCAAAACGGAAAGCGAGACTCGTCAAGGCCGGACCCCGAACTGGCGAGCGACGAGTCGATTTGGAAGCTCCTCAAAGGTAACGCTTGCACGACGTAGAAGCACACGCGACTAAAATGCGATAAGGAGCATCATGTCTAAATTATCCACAGACAAATTTGCGAAAAAGTGGGGGAGGGTTAGTCTATGTGTTTTATTTTATTAGTTACTAAATCACGACGAATCATACAGAAGCGAGACTTTTAATCCGCTGACACCACAAAATCCATTTAAATTTAACAGAAGTATCACATAAAAGGTGACATTGCCAACTACAAGGGCGATAAATAAACGTCTTAGGCAGGGCTTTAGACTTAAAATAACCCGATTCCGACTTCGACCAAAAAGATAAAACTGGTGCGACTTCCGAGCTCCTCGTCGAAATCCGGCCCAATGTGCGCTTTCGTCGAGTCCCGAGTTCAGCTTCTACAGCGTGTATATAACGAACGTAACTCAAATTCAGCAATCCACTTTTAGGGGTGTCACATAACTCCAAGACCCATATGGTTCAAAAATATTCCAACTTTACAATTTGCAGTTTGCGGTCTTATCGTTGTCGAAATTTGATAGTGCGCATGCACACGTCGAACACTCGATTCGGGTAGTCTTATGTAGTCTTACTTGAATCTCGAGCCCGACACCAACTCCGTTAAAACAAACCGATTTCATCGAGTCGTGAGTCCATCTATGACTACAACTCCGCAGCCCTGGTCTCCAGTGTTGACTTGACTATGTCTTTTTGGCAAAATTACTTGACTTGACTTAAGTCCTTGGAGCAAATGACTTGGCTTGACTTTGTGACCTGGCTTGAGATTAAGTGTTTTCATTAAACATTTTTTTCGTAAAATTTGGTTAGTTATCCCAATTTTTGCACATGAAACAATTTGCTTGCCCCCCATTGCCATTGTGTTTTTTTAGTTAAGTTATTGCTCATATTCGGACGAGTTTACCCATTTAAATAGCTTAATGTGCGATTTTTATGATAAGGATTTGACTTGAAATTGACTTGCCTTCATAACGACTTGACTGGGACTTGACTTATTATTTATTCAAAAAGACTTGACTTAGACGTGAGTTATTTTACACCTGACTTGACTTAGACTTAAGTTATTTTACAAAAGACTTGACTGCGATTTAAGTCAATTCAAAATGACTTGTTTATAACACTGTTGGTCTCTGTTCGTCCTAGGGGCGTCGCCTTGCTTTTGGATCTCCAAGGAGAAGTGGCGAAGGATGCGCGAGAAATTGATGCGCAGGCGATCCCGGAGGCTGGAGCAGTTGGCGGAGGAGAACGCAGGATCCAATCCGCTCTCCTGGGAGGAACAGCTGAAGCAGAGCGACGCGAGAATCGTCGAGACCAAGACGAAAGAGGATTCCAGCAACGGAAGGGTGAGTCTTATCAAACGGTTGTAGATGATTGTCAACGGGTCTTATATGTAGGCCTATGTTGTACATTTTCATAGGCTTTGGCGCAAATGATTTTTTGAATTGATGTATATCAGTTTAAAAAAATGCATTTTGTTGCAAACATAGAAGTACAAAACTGACACACCATGTCGGGATACAGCAGATGATTACGATCACTTGTGTATATTTAGTTACATGCTATGCATATTATTTAACAGGTCATTGCTAAAGAACGTTTAAATCTCACTAACAGGCTGATGTATTTTTGTGGACCTTGTTCGAAAGGCATTGAAGTTTACTCCTTCGTTCAACATTAAATTTTTCTGTATTTTTGATGACAAACTGTGACGTTTTAAATGGCTGTTAAATCAAATTGTGAAATTACACTTCTCACTGTTGGTTTACTGTTTGCCCATGTACTTTTTTTATTAGCAACTGCTTGTAATTTTTAATCTTAACTTCCCATACCTTCGGCAAATCATTCGAGTTTTCTAACCGCCGCCCCTTTTATATAGCCCCCCTTAAATTTTTAAGAAAACCATAACTTATTTTTTAGGAACTATAACTTTTTTGTATAGGGTCCTAATGGTTCTCTGCCTGTCGTCTTCCACAAACTCCTCTCGTACGACCAGCTTCCCAAGAGCTTCGTGCACCTGACAAACGCCGGTTACCGACCACACTCTGTCGTTTCTCGAGTTGACAAAGACCTGGATTTTACGACGCCCACCAAAGGATTCGAATCAGGCATATCCGCTCAACCGAGATCCGCAAGGTAAAACTGATATGTTTTTTGCGTAAATTTGTAAATAACCCGACAGAGGCTCTCATGGGTGTGTTTTGAATTATTATCAAAAATATATTATGAAATTTACTCATATTGGTGAGTATTGTGATGTATAAGGCACACACTTTCAATAATGTTTATGTTTATAATTGTTTTACATAGTGTCGCTATTTTTAATTTCTTTTCAGGCGCTAAAATATTGTTTGGCATAATTAACAGCTTGGAGGACATATTTGGCGTTTAAACTGTCACATAAAAATAGGATTTCTAGCGACACTCGAGAAGGGACACTCGAGATTTTCGGCAATTATTTTATTAAAAAGTTAAATACATCCAAAAAGGCAGTAATTGACCGTACGATGTTCACCTCGGAGATTATTATAATACTTGGCGCTGGTAACAAATTTAAAACAATCGCAGCATCCCCGAAACGAAATAAGCTCTCCATGCTAAAACACGCTAGGTTTATGTGGTTATCTTAGCTAAAAATGCCCAATTAAAAAAATATCTGATCGCCACATTATGGCATCGTTTACGTTGTTTTTTGATATGCAGATCTCGCCCGACGACCATCAACGGTTTATCAGGAGCAGAAAGCCCATTCCCGGTCCGTCCCTTCACGTCACAATCACACAGGAAGCGAGATTCATCGCTGACCTCCGCTGCCCTGGACATCGGTCAACTGCTGATGGTGTCGCAAGATTCCCTGCCTAACAACACGACGGCCGAAGAAGCGTCGCACTTTCAAGGTTCTTGCGGTCCAGACAAAGATTAATTTATGAGTTAGGGCAATTGGGATTTGGGGGACCGGTCATGACGTTCCCAAAACTAATTTTTCACCGTATATTTTTATTTTAAATAAATTATATTTAGAACCAATCTACGATTTTGGCGGCTATTCGGTCAACTATAAATTAACTGCTGAGATTTTTGTTTTTCTCATATTTTCGGGCCCTTTGTTGTTGTGTTTTGTACTACAATCTGCCTATAACCTTTACTCAGTGTGGATTTCATAAGTCTACATATACTACTACAGTAAGCAGTTGATACGGATAACCATTTAAATTTAAACCTTTACTTAGATTAATTTACTATAAATTAACTTTTCAAAAAGCACTTCGTTTCGTCGAAAATTTTGACATGCTCTGTTACACATTACAATATGCGCTTGGTGGATTAATATTTGAAAAAAACAGCGAGAGGTAGTCCGATTTACCCACATTTTCCCTGTAAACGCCAATAAAACACTAGATCATTTAGGTGGTATCTGGAGTTTCTTTAGCATATTATATGTTCCGCAGGACTGAAGAAAATATAAAGTTTACTGAATAAAAATGTCATAAAAATAATAGAGGGCAACAATTTTCACACCACATAAGCAAAGCTTTTAACTAAAACTGAATAACATTTTATAATAACTAGCAACACAGTTTACAGTTTTCCAACCATTGTTTGCAGCTGAAGAACTAAGCGAAGAAGAGTTGGCAGCCGTCCGCAAAGAAGCAACAAACAACATGAAGATGACCGGACTATCAGGACAACCTAATCTCTCCGGCAATTCCGACGAACAGGGCAAGACACAAAATGGCGGCCAAACCACGTCACCCAACCAGTCACGGTAATCTTACAAAAAAAATTTGCGTTCTTAAAGTAAACAATGTTATTGCCGTTTTACAGGTGAAATTAACCCTCTAGTTGGAAGATGTTACAGGTTGTATCTTGTATTTGCATCATAATACTTTATTAGCATTGTTTTTGTTGTAAATTTTGCTTTTTGGGATATTAAAGTGTTAACAAAGATTTGCCAAATAACCTAATTTATATAACCGCAATATGGTTAAACTTGTTTAAGTTCTATCCCTGTTTCGAATCTGAAATTAAACCTAAAAACTGTTTCTGCCTGTGTTTGAGTCATAAAGCATTCTAACCTTTCTATTGTTATTTCTACAGCGGTCAGCCCGGTCGAGGAGTTACGCTTAACAGCTTACCAATGAAAGCTGGTGCACTCATTTCAACCGTCGACATCCGCCCATCCGTTCCCAAGTTAGTAACCAACATTTTTTCCTTTAAAAAACATTTGGTAGCAAAGTGCAGTCTCACAACCAAGTGTCTTTGTGTTTCTGAATTTGTTGCGAATATGAATTTGATGTGAGGTTAAGGTAAAAGCAATTTTGACTTTGCACAAATATTAAGAATACATTTTAAAGCGGGGTTGCATTGGATTTTAACCAACTTTTATAGTTTTATAACAAACCTATTAACTTTCAATAAAAATACTATTTGTCTTTAGATCGTCGGTTCCTGTTAGTTCTCTGAATTTGTCCGAGCTGGATGAGAACTACAACGTTATCAACGGGCCTAACCCACCGAGTCCGATGTCACCTGTAAATAGTTTACTTAAATATGAACGTTCTGTATCCAAAACTGTTACCTCGAATATACTTTTAGTTTCCCAAACAATAATATTTTAGATGTTTTTCGATATAATTTGCTGCGAAGCAGGGTGTATATTTTTCATAATAAAAAAAACTATGGGATCTGTTTTTTTACATAATCTGTGAAGGCTGAAAAAGGGAAACATTTGCTTTAATGTACACTTAACTAAAAACACACATTGCAAAAATCATGTGGTAATTTATGGCCAATTTTAACGACGTGCTCTTTTAGATTTGCTCTACTATAGTGAAGTAAGCTAAGATTTTTTTTTTGATGCACCTTGTTTTCCTCGATTTTAGTTGCCTTTTATTGCACAGAATCGCACGGAGGAGATTTTTGACCTGGTCACCAACACCTCACTGGCCAACGTTCTCAAGCTGGGCATGGCGGCGCCGGTCAACACACCCAAGACGCCCAAGATCCCGGCGGGCCAGCAGAACCTAAGGCGCGTGACGTCAGTCGATGACCAATCGGCGCCAGGGCAGGGAGACTCGGATCGGGCCAGGGGAAACACCAACAACCGGAGGTACGGCGCCAGGTCGGCCGCTTCCACCCTTCCCAGGTCCAACGGGTCCTCGCCAAGAAACAACCAGATGCAGATTAATGCAGGTGGGACGGGATTTTGCGGATATTTGAACTGTCAACCCTACATAATGGAGAAAAAATATAATATAACTTTTGATCTTTGTAAGGATTTAACATTCTCAGTTTTAGTGAGGTTCGGAGTTCTCATCCTAGCGCTATTTAGCTCCTCACTTCGAAAGAAATAATTCACATTGCCTTTATTCATTCTCTCTATTGATTTTGCTTAAAAATACGTTTGGAAATATATGGTTTATTTATTTAGAGAAGGCTTGTAAACAAAAGTTCCCTTAAAATTGTATCTTTTCATATCCGTTTAAGTTAAGTTGTACTTATCTCGAAAAATAACTGAGCTAATCGAGAATACACGATTTTATTGTTTCATTGCCTAAAATTTTCAATGACACTTAATTGTAAAGCGAGCTGTTTTAAAATACAGTCATATGTGCCATCCATCGTGATGATAAAATATGCAAGGGTGTTGACATTTTTGACAAGGCGATACTTGCAGACCAAATAAAGCGTAAAACCGCTAAATTAGTTAAACCAACTTATTTGCTCCATCAGATATGCCGTTGTATTCGCCCAGCCGTGGATTCCAGGGATCACCGTTGGCCAGCTCTCGCGCTGGAGCGGTTGGTAAGAACGCGCGGCAGCAGCACGGCGCCAATGTGGGCAAACTGAGGGGGCCCGTAGGGGGAGTCCCGATCAACGGGGACACGCGCCCGGGCTTTATCCAGATCTCGCACCCGCTCCACATCCCGCAACAGCAGCGTCCCTCTTCCGCGGAGGCAGGCAAGAGGAACAAGATCTACGACAGCTACATGAGAGAGCTGAGCACACGCGGGGAGCCGAGGACCATTAGAAGAAAAGGAGCATCTTCCGCAACCGAATCGGCTCCTCGTCCTTCCGGAGTCATCGTTAAGAGCCTTGGTGGTTCCTCGGGCAAAAACCTTCCCAACCACCAGGGATACAACCGGAGCCAAACTTCAAAGAGCTCCTTTGGGTTTTCGGCGCAGGCCGGCCGCCGTTCAGGCCTGGCCATCGCCGCCGACGCCCCGGCGCACCCGAGCGTGGTCAGCAGCGCCAAGTCGGCTGGCCCGATGAAGCTCGGTCTCCAGGGCGACACGGTGCGCCTCAACCTGGACAAAAACATCCACGTCATCTACCGCGACCTCGGTCTTCTGAAGAAGAACGGCGGGAACGTATCGCTCCCCTCCTCGCCCAAGCAGTCCAGCATTATGACGTACGACGAGGTACGCGCAGCCAATGGAGGCTCGAGGCCCATGAGTAAGCGAAGCGGGGAGAGCAGGTCCCGGGCCGCGTCGGCAAAGTCTGCTTTCGAGGACGCTGCGTCCAGTCATTCGGTTGTCACCATCCCGACAGCCGATGTCCTACCAGAGAAGCCCGACTCGTCTGCCGTCCAGTTCGACGAAGATCGGCCAGATCGGGAACAAAAAGAAGCTACTGATCACCAGGAAATCCAGGATCCAATAGAGGACGTGGATATGAAGCAAGTCGATGCTACTACTGAGAGACCTACATCCGCCAAGGCGGTTCGAGTATCGAAGAATTTGAACGAGGTTGCCGACTCGGGAACTCAGTACAATCCGCCGGACCCCGAACCCGGAGCACAGCTTGCTGGTAAGTATGCAAACTAAACTGGCGTTTCTCTTTCATGGCAACATTTATAGCACATGCCAGAATGAAATTAATTATCCAGCGTATTTGTCTGGAACACTTGACTGAAAATACTGCTTCAGGTCAAATTTGGAATCGTTGAATAAGGATAGCTTATATCTAAGCCTAACAATCTTGGCTAATTCGAGTATCACGTAGTCATATTGCTGGATAATTAGTTTAAATCTGGCTTAAAGTAATAAAATCAATTACCTTAATTTAACCTTGCTGTCTCTTAATTATTGCAAGTCTGACAATTGCCGAACATTCGCATTTGCTTGGATACCCTATTTCCAGTGTTGTACTTACATAAACCAAAACTTGACTTGACTTAAGTGCACTTAAGTCACTGTTTTCAAAATGACTTGACTTGACATGACTTAATTCTTTCAGACAAATGACTTGACTGTGAGTATTTAGGAGAAATAAACGAAGTGCTTTTATTAGGATATTTTTATGTATAATATTTGCATATAAAACAATTGGACTAGTTTACCAGTTTTAATAGCATAAAGTTGTATTTTCATGATAATTACTTGACTGGGACTTTTTATTGATTCTAAAATACTAAATGACCATACTAGGACTGTTTTACAAATGACCATACTAGGACAAGTGGTTCGAATGACTTGTTTGACAACACTGCCTATTAATTTTACGCGCAGAACACTCTGATCAAGACGCACTGGCAGTGGACGTAGAAACGAAAAGCGGAGCAAAGAAGAATGAAGATTCCTTCCCGATCCGTATGGAACTGGAAACCGGTCACGTGGCAGAGGACGAACCAAATACTGACGACCTCGACAATAAGGACGCTCGGCTAGCTTTGAAGGAGGAAGATCAAAGCACTGGACGTGAGAAAGCTGTCGCTCTCGAAACTGATATTACCGAAACGAATCCGGTAAATGACAAAGAGCAAAAGAGTAACTCGCTTCAAGAAATTAAAGAGAGTGACAAAGAGAAAAGGGGTAAAACAGAAGAAGAAGAAAGAGAAGAAGGCGGAAAAAGAGAAGAAAGCGGAGAAAGAGAAGAAGGCGGAGAAAGAGAAGAAGGAGAAGAAAGAGAATACAAAAGCGAAGGAGGAGAATTGAAAGATCGCAGAAGCGTCTCGGAGTCGCACCTCGACCAGATTGGCAAAGAAGACTTTGAGGAAGAAGTACACGAAGACGATCCGGAGGTAAGAGGAGTCACCAAAGTAACTGTGAACATCCCTCCTCCGTCCAGTTAGTAAGTGGTTGTGGTTACGCATCTCGACGTCCAGGTAAAAGGCAAAAGTCAATCCCACGCAAGCTGTGGTCTCTTATTTGACAAAACTGGTGGAAATGAATTTAAACACAGTTGCCTTTAAAATGCATAAAGATGGTACCAATTCAATATGTTTTTGGTCGTTTTTCTGGTGAAAGTGCCAACTTGATTTTATTGTACCACGTTTGTCTTTTCTGATTGTGCCAAAACGATTCCACATTCTTACGAGTGTAATATGACACAATTCTTTTCTTACTTGTTTCAAATTTGTCGAGTGTTCGCAAATGTATCTGATCTGTTGTTTAAACGGTGACTGTGGTTGAATCGTTAAACATTAGAGATGTGTTTTTTAAAGTTGTTTTAAATCACTGTGAGGTTGCTGTTTTTGTGAGTGTACTGTGCGTGTTCAAATGGTAATTTTATTGACATCCAAAAAAAAAATACAACTTACTTTCCAGAAACTGTGAGCTCTACCTGGTTACCGTCAATTTTATCTTTTTAAAATGTAGGCCTACACAGGTTGCCGTTTTTCAAACACAGGTTACTGTCCATTTAAATGTTTGTAAAAGGTCCAAGTGACAGGTTAGTTTTGGGTGGAGACAAGAAAAAAAATCCATTTTTAGCGTTATAAGATCCATATATTTGGTAAAAGAAGAAGAAACTAAAAGTGTTTGAAACTTACTAAAATGACTAAACGTCGTATTTAAGAATTATTTTTTCGAATCGGTTAAAACCAAACCGGGCACTTTCAACAAATTGCTGAAGGAAAATACAAAACAAAGCATTTTTTCATAAAAAATTCTTGAAAATTTTATCAAAATCAAAAACTTTTATAAAAGCCCTGCTAAAATAAAACAAATTAGGTCAAAATAATTTTAAATTCTGATTTATAAGTGATTTAAATTAATGCAATTTCTAATCCGAGGAATTTCTCTTCGAACTTTCATTAGAATTTAGAAACAAACTATATTTTAGTAATTTGTTTTTCAACAACCTTTTAGAATCGCCTCAAATTGGTATATTCCAGAATTTCAAACCGGAGCACTAATTTGATCGTGAGTTAGAACCTTACTACAGTTTTTTTTTAACCTGGGGTTGCTTGCACTGTACTATGATTCTAGATCGCAGTTCTACACACTGACTTGTTCGACAATTAGTGAATCTTTTTGCTTTTTTTTTCGAATATAATTTTTATTTTGCAGATTTATGAAATTTTTTTTAAACTGTGGCTATTTGAAACAAAGAAGATTGGACCATGAATTTATGACCTTGGCAAGGCCACAATAGTCCTGGCTGTTTTATGTTTTATAATATTTTTTTAAATCCAACGATTTGCGGTAATTATTGCTTGTTTTTCCAAATTTAAAGAAATACAAACTTTTTCGTTCCCGGGGTAAATTTTCCGATTTGCAACCTGTTTTGGGCTTTAAATGCATTAGGTTCGAATTGCAATTGTTTTGGGCAAAATTTTGTTCTATTTGTTAATGCCAGAAGTTTGATTTGGTTAACATCAGAAAATTAAAAAAATCGTTGTTCAATGGGAATTTCCAAATATTGGTTTAGCTTTTTTTTGGTCTTTTGGTTGAAAAAGTTGTTTTATTTAAAAATTAAATAAACGTAATTATGATGGTCAGTCAATTAAAGAGTACATTCAAAAGATTTTATGTAAAACTGGAAAAAATTATATTCAATAAAAAACTTTTAAAAAACTTCCATGAGCTGGTTTCAAGCGGAACTTATTTCGTTTTTTGGGGCAAATTAGTTAAAAAAAATTTACAATGACCATTTTTATTGAAGCAAGCTGGAAATACAAAGGCAATGGTGAAAAGCCTTTTGAAATTGTTGAAAATTTAGTTCAAAATCGGGACTATTTTGCTTTATAACAAGTATTTTGGTGTATCTGATAATACGCTGTAAAATATCAAGATAAATCCCGTCATAAAGTTGTAAAATACATAGAATTTTTTCCTTAAAATCTTAGCTTATTGATTGATGGAAAGGCAATTTCATATAAAAAAGTTGATTGCCTTTTTTAATGAGGCGTAATGGCTGGATGATGTAGTTAAAGACGTACAATGAATATCAAGCTCATGCAGAATGAAGGAGGTATTTTCTTTAGCACAGGGGATCTTAAACTGTGGTCCATGGACCCCTTGGGGGTCCGTGAACTAGTTCTAGGGGGTCCATGAAGGTTTAATTGAAACATTAGTGTAGCGGTAATCAATTTATTAAAGAAAATAATTTATTTAAAAATAAAAAGGTTTTGAACTAAATGTATTTAGACTCCATTTCACTTTCACATTTTTGGACCAAAATCAGCAAGTTGGTGAAGTCTATTTGTACTGTGACGTCTTTTTCTTGGCCTTCAGTGGTCCACGCGAGATGAAAGAAAATTTTAAGGGTCCGCGGTAAAAAAAGTTTAAGAACCCCTGTTTAGCATAATTTGAAAGTGTCGAATATTTATTTTTTACTATTCTTCTCATTTTGCTAATGTAAATACAACACACAAGAATGTCGGGAGAAAATTACATTTATTTGCCGGATCAAGACTGTTGGAACATAATTATTCGCTCTTATAAACAAGGCAAGCAGAAAAAAACACAAGAACGGGGGATTTGGGGGGACAAGGCAAGAAATGCTAAAAAACATAGCAACGCGAAAAGAACGAAAATTAGAAGAAAGAATGCTTCGTAACAACAAGTACTGCAAACACAAAAACAGAACAAGCTGTAGGAATATATAGTTATTTGCAATACGACGAGTTGCAGGGGGTCAGAAAATCACAGCTGCGAATGTTTGGGTGTAAGATTATAAGATCAGGGTTTCTCAACCTTTGTTTTGCGGCGACGCAAATATACTTAGCGAAAGCATAACAACGAAGCTTTGGCGTCTTAATTATATTCACCAAACTTTTTGGAAGAAAACCAAACATTTGACGTCAATAAGCTCGAATTGGTCGTCAATAAGCTCGAATTGAAAATGAGCCATGTCTGCAATTTTGTCATATATTGTATAAAATATGTTCAGAACCAATCTTGATAAATCTAACCAAATAGAATGACTGTATTCTTCGAGCCAGCCAGATTAAACTACGACCCAATTTAAGGTCGCGGGCCATGGGTTGAGAAACACTTTCCGAAGAGGACATCGTTAGAAAACGTGACGAAAACATATTGTTGGGGTGTTGGTAAGCAAACTTAGAAAAAAAAGCCACAGAAAAAATTATTTTTGTTATAAAAGCAACGGCAGTGGCTCGACAGGTGACTAAACTTGCCATCTTTAGAAGCGAACCGTTAAAAATTACGAGCGCCGAAAAGAGGCTTTGATGAAGAAAATCGTTTTTGGTTGACTTTTTTGGTTTTAAACCAAGTATTACGCAAAATACAGTGACCAACGAAATTTTCGCAAAAAGCTGACGTCACACGTGGTCTCCCACGCGTCACGCCAATGACGTCATAACGGGGATGTGAAGAAAACGCGAGAAAAGGTTATAATATAGGGCAACCGAAAACCGCAACAAAAAACGGCAAAAACTAAAACGCGAACCAGAAAAACGACGAAACGCTGCTTGTATAATTCTGAGAGTATTCATCTCGGTAAACGTTCCACGATAGTCGCGTGGAATAACACAGTTTTCTATACAAGAGTTGTCGAACACACAGGGGGATAATAATAATACGAGAGGATAGACAGCGTGCAAGCGGGGGTGAATGGGTAAAAAGAGCGCTTTGAGGCTATATAGGACAGATAAACACTTGTAATGTGTACTCGGCGTGATGCTGTGTCTAATGCGCGGCCACCCATTCATTGGGAAAAAGCTTCAATCGACTGACGGAAAAACGAATATTTTGGCTGCCAACAAATCGTAGAAAGCAGTGCTTTAAAGGGGTAAAACGCCCGGAATTTGTTACTATAGGAATACTGAGCCTCAGTGGAAGCGTAATTAAGGTGCAGGCTTCGTCTCGCGCGGTGCCACGTAAAACGCGGACACTGTGCGTGTTCTAAAGGAAAAGATACTTGCGGAATCGACGGATAACACCGGAACATCTTCTACAAAAATTTAGTGGTTCTCAAACTGTGTGCCTCGGCTCGAGAAATTCTCAAGTGTGCCACGGAACTGATTTAATTTAATGAACTGGCCTGTATTACAAATAAGTGTGGCCTTAATGTACGCCTTGATTACCGATAATAATGGTATTTACTTATTGCAGTGCGGCGTAGTAAGGGTGACATTGCATTAAAATTTGCCTAACAATTTTCTTAAAGCAACTTTGTTTCGTGGAACGTGTGCCGCAAGCTGGACGAGTTTGAGAACCACTGGTCTAAATTAACAAAGGGGCATAATAATACTCCCAATGGGCGATAAACACTTGTAGCTAAACGGCGTGACCGCCTCTTGCTTCTAACATAGCTTATTGCATAAACGCCAGATCGGCGTTATTCGCTAAAGGACGGCGTCAGACGATCGCAGATTGTACTTGGAGGAGCGCACGAAGTTACTATGATTGCAGTTCCAGTCAGTAACCAGGGAACCACCATTGGGGTCAGGATTCAGACCGGACTTCGCTCCCAAGGAGCAGCTGGAGTACATCGAGTCCGGAGGCTCGGATGCGGAAAGTTCGTCCTCGTCTATGCTCCAGACCAAGTGGTGGTTGCCACTCGGGAGGAGCGAAGGATGAAGATCGTCCTCGAACCCAGAGTCCCGGTTGCGGAGCTTGGATGGATCAGAAGCGCCGTTGCAAGAGGCGTGGTTGATGTTGCTGTTCGAGAAGTTCCTGGAACTTATTTCGTTTCCTTTCGCTTCGGCACTTCTTCGTCGCCTGCGTGTGATTTCGGCTGCGGCCACCAGGATCCCGGTGGAGGAGCTTTCGGAAGAGGATGCGGAAGTCCGCTCTTCAGGAGCATGGCCGCAGTCCGAGCAACCAGTGGACTCCGAAGCAGCTCCTTGGTCAACGGCACCATGATTTGCGGCGGTTTTATCTAAAGTGGTAATTTTCGCTTCTTCAGATGTGGAGAATCGCACGTGGTGTCCTCCGCTTGATTCTCCGGAGACGCTGGAGTGATCGCTCACAACGACGCAGATCGATTTAGGACGCTGCTCGGGAGCGTTTTCCGCCGCGTCGGTGAGGACCAATTCCTGCTTCTCGGCGTTCTGGTAGAAGACCTCGTCTCTGGTCCGGGAGCGGCTCTTTCGCGGCGAAGAGGCAGCGGAGGAGGAGGGAGGAAGAGCGGCGATCTTCCCTTGGCCGTGGAAGAGCGTGCTGATCTTGGAGATGTCCGGAAGACTGATGCTGCGGCGCACGGAGCAGGTCATGTTCCGGGCGAGGACCGACATGACGGAGGCGAGGGACCTCCGTTCCACATCCTCACTCACCTCCGCGTCGGCTCTCTTCCGTGCGCACCACCAGGAGGCGAGGTTATTGCCGCGAGGAGAGAGTATCATGGATCGGCGAAGAGCCATCTTGTACTCGTCGCTCACTGAAGTCGGATGTTGGGATGTGGTGGAACCATCCGGAGTTGTGCAGTTGGACGCGGGAGCCGAGTCTAGGCTGTCTGAGGAGAGGTGGTGGACGGTGTGTGCCGGGGATGAGAGGTTCAGCGACATTCCTTGGTGGTTTGGGGAGTGCGGGTGAGGAGCCTGGTTGAACGTGGCTGATAAAATAGTAAATGCTTCACGTTAAAAATAGGTTTACATTGCTAAATTTCAATAGTTTTATTTATAATGTTCTGGCAGTAAATAGAACTGATATTTTTGCGCTATGTCCAGCCCGTGTAAAAATCCGCTTTCAAACACTTTACCAGACTGAAAAACGTACAAATTGATCTAAATCAGATTTTAAAGACACTAGTAAATTTGGTTTGGTGAAATTAGGTTAAAAAAGTATTAGGCAAGTATTCCTAACCTATATAGGGTCTGTCAGCAGGCGTTATGTTATAATATGAAATTGACAATTAAATATTATTAACAAGTTGCGTTTGTTTTATACTATAGCTTACAAATCTGCAGTTTAAAAAGGTCGCCGCTTACCAAAAACTACAAAATCGTTGCGCGTTAAATTTTCAATGAACTTTAAAAGCCAGCTGGCCCAAGAAAAATATTTTGAAATTTAATATTTCGGTTGACATGAGGGCGTGGTCGCAATTAAACAAGCAGTTTAAAACTTTATTTTAAAACTTCCATAAAGCGTAAAAGCTGTTTAACACAAATACGCCATCACGGCTTAATCGTTGCGCGATAAATTTTCAGTGAACTTTGAAAGCCAGCTAGTCAAAAATTGATAAGAGGTTTTATTTGGGAATTTCATATCTTTGATCGACTAAACAAGCAATTATAAAATTTTGTTTAAAATTTTCCATTGAGCGTAAAAGATATATTTTCAATGAACTCTGAAAGCCAGCTAGTCCAGGACTGATAAGTGGTTTTATTAGAGAAATTACATATAGCGTAAAACCAGTGTAACACAAATACGCCAACTTACCGAAAACCGACTTGGGCCTGTGTTTGCGTCTTGGCAGTGACCTGCTTCCCTCAGTGAACTGACAGCTCTTCAGATGCTCGCTGGTGGCGATGTCAAAGGTCATCTCGAGCAGGGCAAGGCTCGGTTCGTCTACCAGCTTCATACGCCCACCATTCAAATGCTGGAAAGATGAACGAAGGGTTAGGTTTGTGCGTTATGGGGGCCAGATGGCATGATTTGACAGAAGAGTTTTTGTCAGTTTTTATGGACTGTTTGAAAGCACCCGTCTCCCTTACCCAGACACACATTTTGGCCTTTTGCACGGCCAATTTACATGTCCCCTTCCTCGGTAAAGAGCATACTGTTATAGTAATTTTTACAAATGTATGTCAGAAAATAGATGAAACAAATGTGTACCAGAAAAAAATTTACACGTACAAAATTTGCAAAACCTAAAATTCGTATAAAAATCTCCGTTGTGGATTGTGGAACTGTGGCTAAGTTTATCTATAGACCAAATCCGGATCGGGTGTTACGCCCCTAAATAACATATCGATCTCGCAAGCTTTGTTTTCTTAAGTTGCTTGGCTAATTAAAAAGTCAATCCCGATTGGCTTGCAATGTATATGTTTGTTCTTTCAACGTGATATTAAGTAAAGACCCGAGCATATAGCTCACCAGGGCGGCCTTAAACGATGTAATAGCAACCGTTTTTGGAATTTTTATCTAAGAATTTATATTGAATGACATGTTAGTGAATAACTTGGGCATTCCAAATACTAAACAATTGTGAAAATCCCAGTTAGGCCAACGCAGAAGTGGTACAAATGTCGGTATGGTATGCGATTTTTCTTTAAAGCGATGTGAACCACAATTTAGTTTTTTTTTAATTATCCGGACGTGATTTGCCGTGTTTAAAATCAACCAGTGCTAGTTTTTAGGACGCTGATTTTATGTTAGAAGCAGACCAGTAATGAATCAAACTTCTTAGTGCATTAAATTAGAAAAATGATTTAGTCGTACGGCTAGCCTACACTAGCACTAGCCTTCTGCAAAACAGAAATGGTTTGGCCGCTTTTGTTAAATAGAGCAAGATTGCAGCAGTAGCAGCAGCACACATGACGTCAAGCACGTTGTTACGTCATCGCTGTAGCTCAGCGTGAACGTCACGTGACACAACATCCGCTCAGGGAGGGGATGGGCCATTACACCACATTCAAGAAATGTATAAAAAATAAAAAAAACTCTAATCGGGGCCTTTGTTCGTGCAATGATAGCCTAGGGTGAAAGAACAGTTTTGTAGATGACGAATTCGACGAGATCACACGAAGAGTTGTCGGTTAATTGAGGTCAACTGCTGGTGGTTTCGAAACGATACAGTTAGTTGAGCAAGTGATTTTTGAACTTGCAGAACCGCCATTGTACGATATACCAGGTCCCTCCAATCTTTTACTCAGTCATCGCGTCATTTTAAAAAAAAATCTCTCCGCGGGTCACAACGGCTAGAAAAAATAAGAGTTTCGCGAGACGTATTTTGTCTTTTATTTTGTTATTATAGAAAAAAAAATGCAAGATGTCAAAATAATTTATTGTATTGTAGGTTGAGCAGCCTTGTGATATAGTCTTTGCTTTGCGAAAAACCGATCAGTAACTCGAATTATTTTTCTAAAACACAAAAATGCATAGAAATATACTTGAGCATTTAATAGAAAAAGAATAAAAAAAAAAGAAAAAAAAGAATGGAAACCCAAACCAACGCGCAAGAAATCCAACACGTACCAAGGTGTTACCACGCAAGGCTGGCGAGTTAAATGTTGAATAGAGACCGGGCGAGTTTAGAATGATTCAGAAGACGACCGGAAGCTAGCTGGTAAACACGGGAGCATCCGGACTGACAGCTGGCAGTTTGGTCGGGCCGTTTTTTTTCTATCAATTCTACTGCTTTTATGGACGCCGAGTGCTCTTGGCTTGTCATCGTGCGAAATAAGTTGGGCCATTTCTGCGGAGGATTTCTTTCGTTGCATAACTAAATGTAAGACTTTGATGCTAATGGGATATAAAAGCCTGATTGCAAAAGGGTTTTAATTTTTGACTTAAAACCAGAAAGGATGGCCATAGGAGAATGTGATTAAAAGTTAACCCGTCCGCGGGTTTATAACTAATGCGCCTTCAGTCATCCTAATAAACTTAAGATAAATAAATAAAATTTTATTTTAAATTTTAAACATTCATGGTGTAGCTACTAACAAACTGAACAAACAGTTAAGAAAGCCCGGGAATATATATATAATATATTAATAATATGCAAAAGTAAATTTTATACCGAACCCCCCTTTTTACCCCCAAACTGTTCAAAACAAGGGAGGGGGCTCTTGAAAAAACTTTGGTGTGACACCATAATATACAACGTCAATGAGTTTTCGACGAATTGGTTTGGTCGGTGTCATCGCTCACAGGAAGGTAATATTTAAACAAGACTCTAACACAGTGGTTCTCAACCGCCGGTCCGCCAAACATATAACAATTTTAAATCTCAATTGCAAATGCAGGATGCTGAAGGCTTGACCATCAAATTTAGAACTTCGCCAGTTCCGTAATTTGCATCATTGTGACGTAATATAGAGTTAATGGTCTACTTTGGACTTTATTGTACGCCACAATGCTGCAAGTGTTGTGTCAAACTGTTTAAAATTAGGTTACAACTCGTTTAAGTCTTAAACTTTAGGACCAGTTGTCGGTGAAAAACTTCAATGGAACCACGTATAACACGTATGACACCGAAAAGAAAGCAGCATATTGCCCATTAAATAGAAGTTTCCATTATCTGCTTTTAAGTTGCATAGTTTTGTCATAATTACATGTTGGGTTGATTTTGAAGGTCCACCACCATTATTTTAAAATAAATATTTTCCTACATGTTTAAGTTGATTGTGTTGTTCCAGTTCTAGTTCAATTTATAGAGCATTTCAGTAAATTACTCAACGAAAATTCCAGTCGGGGTGCCGAATGCCCGAATCTATTTATTTTTGAGGGGTGCCGTGAGCCATAAAAGGTTGAGAATCACTGGTGTAGAAGTTATACTAATCTAAGAGTGGTGCTGATACACGTTCTTTAAAAAGTGTCCAAAATCGCCTCCTTGTTCTGATAATAATGTGCCGAAATGATAGACGGGCAAAGCCATGCACACCAGTCGATCAAACAAATCCAGAAATTTTACCTCGAGCGTTGAGAAGGGGTTCGAAAAAGTCCCCTCGTCATCAGATCCCTCACCCAGGAGCTCTGACGCGTGACTCGATGACGCCATGATGGCGGCGTGAGCGAGCAACTCACGTGAGATGTCCGAGAAGCTTCGTGATAGGCGTGACGCGGATGACGTGCGACGGGTCTGCGTGAGCAAATCACATGAAGACGTGTAAGTGAATCACGCACGTGGGTCGTGAGTGTCCCGGTAGGGTGAATTGGGTTTGAGAGTTATGGGGTTTGGAAGGGGGAAGCAATTAAAATTTATTTGGGGGGAGGAATTTGAGAGATAGAAAACCCACACTTTGGGGGTAAAATGTCAGAAACCTCTAATATGGAAGTTAACCCTAAAAATGCCCAACATTTTGAGAATTAAAAACCCAATATCCCACATTTGGGGAAGAGGTCAATGTTTCAACTAAATTGTAAAAGCGATTTTAGTTTTGTTTACGAGACAGATCGGGCAAGAAAGGTCGCATGTAGTTGCTTTGCCTGGAAAATGAACGCCACATGTTTGTTTTTATGGATGTTTTCACCAATGCACAAACGCTGAAAACAAGCACAATCGCTAGTACGGCTCGAGTGATTAAAACCGGGGTTACTCGGGGTTATCCGTGGTTACTCGGGTTCGGTTTTGGGAGATTTTGAGATTACGAATCAAACAGAGACACACGTCGTCTACTAACTGTTGTGTTGGGTTATTAGGGTTGGGTACACTCACCCTGTTCCTGAGTGGGGGCTTGGACGGGGAACAGCTGGGGCTCGATCCTGATTGGCTGCCGCCCGAAGCTGCGGGGGTGGAATAGCGACTTCGAATGGCGGCGTCGGCAACTGAAAAGAAAAAGTGGTTTTAGACCTTAGAAAACGGTTTAGACCTTAGAAGCTTTAACATTAACAATGTAGCGCATATGAACATTGTGTCAAATAATGTGGTAGAAAAAAAAAGAAATAAGAAATTAATGTTTATATAACCATATACTAAAAAGAAGTTCTCTTACGTTAGCCGAAACGTCGGATAAAAAAATTAAGTACCGGATCTACTTATTTTCAGTATATACTATGCCTGGTAGTAACAGAATATTTTTAGTTTAAATACCCAAGTTGGTAATTCAGCGCCAAATTCACTTAATTAAATTATGAAGACGAATGCGCGTGGTAAACGTAAAAGAATTCGGCCGATACCAAGTCAACACATTCCACGGCATGTTTGAGCGTTGAAATGATTTATATCACCTTTGGTAGTCACACATCGCGTGCTTTTGATGCGGTAAACACCCGACCGCTTTTTAAAGGATTTAATTGCAAAAAGGGAGGTGTTTAATCCAAACGGGATTATTAAACTTGGAACGCAAAGACAAGCGAGCGTGATTTAAAGCTCCCACGGTGCAAGTCCAAACAACGCACGTTAAACGGCACAGCAGTAAATTTAGACCCTATACGAGCCATTACGGGTCATTTTAACAGCTCTGTTAAGATGTTTACTTGGTTGTACATAAAGTCAAGGCCTAACTTCTAAGGTCTATAGGTGCTTGGTACCAAAAAGCGAAATTGCGGTAGGTCATACAACCGAGTCTTGCACATACAAAGTAGAGAGCTTAACAACATTGGTAACAGGTTATTTCGTTTTACCGCATTCCAAATATATTGGCCGCCACAAATTTACGAACTCAGTTCTTGCATTAAGTGATATTACTTTGTACCACAATTTTATACGGACATATAACTGACAATTTGTAAGGCGAAGGTTTCGTGTTTTAAAGCAGCTAAGATTAGTGGGAGTAAAATATCGCGGCTACAGTATAGAAGCGATGCTGTTTATGCACGGTTTTCAAATAGTTAAAACCAGTAATATTAAGCTGCGTCAACAGTCGCTCATCGCTTATTTCAACACATTAAAATCTCGCCCAATAAAGACACGCATTTCAACTTTACAGCACGGATGCACGCAGTTATTGTATATGTTGATATTGGGCACAGCTGCACAGTGATTGACGTGCCATTGAAAGCTGCTTTCCGAGTAATTATACTGTTTAGTAGGTGCGATAACCAGCACTGCTCATGTGATATAACGATTAATAGAATTGCTCTGGCCCGATTACAGATTACAGTGATCAGTATATATGCAAAAATTACGCTTAACGATACGCAACTATACCTACGCCAAGCAGAGCCAACGCATCAAAGTTTGATTTTGATGTAACGGCGCAGAATAAACCATCCCAAGGGTCACAACGCACAACTAGCATGAGAACATAAACAAACAGACAGATGCGACGGTACAGTCAATGCTTGGCTGACAATAAGGACACAGTAAACTAATGCAAAGCGTAGTGACCCGAACGCCGAGTCGGATGGATTTATGCCGGCGAGCATTAAAGGGCAAGAAAATAAGTCAATCACACGCGCTAGAGCAGGGGTTCTTAAACTTTTTTTACCGCCGACTTCTAAATTTTTTTTTTGGCTTCGCGTGGACAACAATAGGCAAGATATTTTCAACAATGACGTCATAAATTGACGTCACAATCAAATAGATTCACAATAACAAATATGATGATTTTTCATAATTTTACATTACAATATAGATAGACTTTCAGACATATGCTGATCATTTCAGTAAATTGGAGTCTACATTTAATGCTAAAACATTTTTTTTTTCTTTAAAAAATTAATTACTTCTCAAATATACACTAATATTTCAATTTGTCCTTCATAGAACCCCCACTCTAGAGAGACACCTACACTTGTGATTTGACAGCAAGCGGCGGCCACAAGTAAAAGGCCAGTACACGTGACCACTTTAATAATACAAATGGCCGGGTTAATAAAGAAAATTTGCGATGCTGTCCACCATACACCTAAATAAATGCGACATCTTCTAATGTAGTTAGCCACCTTTTTATTTGTGTTTTTTTTTTTTACAGTGGTCTAAAAAACATGGGGTGAAAAAACAGAGCCGGCCCTTGAAAACTGTCCCTGTAAACTGGCTTTTCAATCAAGTGATTTTGCTCAAGCCGTATTTCGTTACAGGCAGGAAGGAACACCGTGACTACCCTCAAACGGCTGGTGCTTGCAGTTTGCTGACTTAGCGCTTGCTCAGGTCGGCTCTGTGCTGCTGAAGGCACCCATGCATTGGCTCTGCGCACGTTTGCCAGCTATATTTAGGCCGTGTGTATGTTCGCGGGTGCGGGAAAAGCGGAACTTTGGGACTTTGGGGCGAGTTCTATGTGACTTGGCGCTGGTGGCGGTTAACTTCGCGTATGCTGCATGAAAGAGCGTTTGTATTCAGATGTGGCGGCTTATTTATGTTGCTGTCTCTGCCTTTAAACGTTCGTGTGTGTCACAGGCGTATCCGGCCATTGTGGCTTGCAACACTTTGGCGCAAAACCTCCGTGTGTGACGGAAGCCTAACGCTTTTATTACGCAGGTTTGGAAAATGGTTTAATGCCGTTTTAAGCGATGTTTAATAGGGGGAAGAATGCTAATGATTATATAAAGCTATTATCATTTGTCTAGGGCCCACATACGTCCATGCAACAGGTTATCAACAGTTGAAAAAACAGATCCTATAATTTACTTTTTAACTTCACAAACATGCCCGAGTTTCACAACGTACCCACCAATAACATTAAAGTTATAGGGATTGGTATGAAAATGAAATTAAAGGAGATTTGTAATGTCAAAACAGTTTTTAAAATACCATTATGTTGTAAAACCGTTAAAAAAAACATCATATAGTAAAAATAGAGAAATGCAACGATGCAATCAACTCCACTCACAGTTAATAGGACCAATACTTAACCCTCAAATAACCCCGTTCTAAATAATTAAAAGGCACCAGGTTGCCATTCAAACTACAAAGTGTATAAGAATGGAATTGAAACTAAGAAAATAGCGATACAAAATTCAAAAAATTTTCACGCTTTCTTTGATAATTGCGCTTAGTCACCACTCCAGGACAAAAGTGCAAAAAATAACCAGCCGATACGCGTTGATGGTTGAATTTCGATATCACGTTCAACCCCCAAAAGGCGAACAAGCCATTAACAATCTTTCGGCTTCTAATCGGAGGGTAATCGTATTGGCTGCGGCAAACCAGGATTCCTAGTAACGACGTGAAAACCGTGCTGTTTACAAGCACAGCTGCACGCACTCAAGGCGTTCACTAAGCAGCTAAAGAGACAGTTCTTTGTTGCGTTCTCCGATTTTTATCGTGATTGGCGACAAGAGATAAGTTTACATGAACGATTTATCCTTTAAACCCATGATTTTAAGTCACTTCCATGGCTTAAGTGAAATATTGAAGCCGACTGTTTTAGTACCGGCTATAAATATCGGCTTTCGGCACAAAACTCTTGTTGAAAACCAAAAAACTGCCCAGGAGCATTGTTTGCAGAAAAACACCGCGAAAATAGCGTTGTTTTCGTCGTATTTCGAGCAAAATGCCTCGAGCGACTCTCATTTGGCAATATACAATGGCGCGACTGTGTTCGTGCCTCTTTCGTGTTGCAGGCAAACCTCGTGCGTGTATTTTTGCACGATAAGTTCGCCAGTGCGGTTTTTGAGTGCATTTCACGGGCGCCGCCATAAAGATACGCATCAGGTTTGCATTCCAACCGGTAGCTGTCTTTACAGCGCTGCAGACAGCCGAAGTAAACAATACCCCAACAACCACTATACCACAGCTTAATGCTGAGTGCTCTTAGGTTATTCAATAAACGCGGCATAGTAAGAGTTTATAAACTTTAAAAAGCTGATAAAAGGGTAGGAAAAATAAGTCTTGTTATAGAATTAAAACAATCCAAGTAAAGTATACCCCAACAACCACTATATAATGCTGTTTAATGCTAAGTGTTTACTATTTAATTAACGCGGCATAGTAAAAGTTTTGAATTTCAAGGAGATGATAAAAGGATAAAAAATATGTCTTGCTGTACAATTAAAAAATTAAAAATTCTATATGTCGTACAAAAATGACTGTTTGGTAAACTAAAGTCATTTCATCAAATTTGTTAAACACAAAATTGACAATGCGTTTTGCTGTGCCACAGCATATATGTACACAAACAAAGCTACGTGAACGAAACGAGGCGGAAACATTTCAGTTTGCACAACCCGCTGCGACGGTGTTCGTATATAGAGACAGTCAGACAAAAAACGCTTGATGTTTTTCAAGTTTGTCCTATGCAACTACGGCATTATTTCGTGATTAACTTGCATTTGTCGCACTTTGTAACAAGAGTAAACATTATCGGCGTCAACAATGTGGTGACTTCATCATGCTTTTTGGCACAGAAAATATACGAACGAGCGTTTTGGACGACGTTCCTCGCATCGCAAACGCAGATTGCAGACGTTATTACAAAACGGTGCGTACTTTGCCAAAAAAATCGGACGCAACGATAACGCTGTGACGTAAGTTGATCTTGCGTTGCACGTCAAGAAACAACGCGGGTCAGTCACGCCAAAGAACTGCGCAAACTACAGCATTAAGTACATGCTTTTTGGTCGCGCTCTAAGAACAAGTAAATGTCAACATTACTGGTTTGCGTTTATAGTTTTGCAATAAGTACTCACAAAAATATAAAGTTGGCGATACAAGTTGTATATCGCTTTTTGTATATATACAATTGCTATAGCGGTTGTGTCTTGGTTAAGAACTGGTACCAGTTGTTTGATTAGTTAGGTATTTGCTACAGCACAAAATGCCTGCTATCTGTTTTAAATCCAGATCACAAGAGAAACAAATGAAAAATAACTGAATCGTGATGTGGCTGCAGTTTTACACCAAACACTCACCAAACAGAGTTGCCGAGTGACCTTTGACAAGATCGCTTTTGTGTGTGTATTAATGTGCTTCTTTAAGCATTAACTGAATAATGGTTGGGCAGATAGACAAAGCACGACCCTTGTCTATTCATCATATCTAAGTCATTAACCTATAGGATGTACCCTTCAATCGATTTTTAAAATAGAATTTAGCGTGCGATTAAGATGCGCAACGTGTAGGCCAAACAAAACCGAAAATAGCGCCGAAAATCAATTTCTAAATGGGTCCGCCCGTATTCGTTTGACTGGCTCCATAGCGGCAATTATCCCCAAACGAGCATGTGTCCACCTGGAGTTTGGCCGAAGATATCGCTGACAAACAGACGGGAATAGCTCGGCTCCGGTTTCGTTCTTGGGAAATCGAAGACGCGAAAGAGAAACTGGATAACGTTGGGCAGATCAGGGGCAGCCAATTTCGTGCCGGGCCCAGTTTGGCAAGTTTGCTCACTTTTATAACACTGTATGGCTTCCAGGGCAGAGCAATAGTTGAAATGGATCTGTACGTCTTTAAATTTAAGGTGACGTGTAACACTGGTCTAGAAGTACAAAACTCTTACAGGAGTTAATAAATAGAGCCAGGCGTTTTTTAATCCGGCCATAAAAATCGGCCTTGTGGTAGAATTTTCCACAAAGACGGGGGTCAAAAGGGGTAGGTCAACCTTTGTAAGGCGGACATGCCAACTGGCCTATATACACTTGGTAGCTTCCGCCTAGCAGCTATAGACAATTGCTAATTCGGGCGCGTGTTTACAAACCGGGAGAGATAGCGTCTTTCTTGCAACAGCTTGCCGTTTTAGAGACGGTTGCCGACGCAAAGCCGGGCTAAACAAATGTGTGGGGATTCTTCGTTGGCGGCTTTTCATTTTTTTGAATAGGAACAGTCGCGGAAAAAATCGGCGAAAAATGAGCCAGCTTTTAAATTACGCTTGAAAATTCAACGTTATACGGCATTAGGCCACGCGAAATTGTATTGTTCTGCAAGCAAATTAAAGGACCCGTTTCGACCATTTGCAATCGATAAACAAACGAAGCGTTAGGACCGCGGCCGTTCAGAATAGCGCCAGTCGTAGCGGGAATTGCTCAGGGCAGCGCTTCTGCGAAACCTTCAAGTTTCATTAGAGCGATATACTTATATTTTTCTATGAAAGCAACCGATCGCCGTTTTGCAGTCCCAAAATCGAATTGGTCCCTATTTCTCTCCCACCCTCATTTTTTTCGCAATTTAAAATGGCAAGATAAACTTACCGATCGTTTTTTTTTTAGTTCAGAGCATGTTTACACAAAAAAACAGGGACCAGGAATCACAACCTTACGTATAGCAATATTCTTCAGCCTATCTAAACCTTCTTAAAGTCAGAAATATAAAGATACATTTTTTCCGTCAAAAATATCATCATCAGTTCCTTACTCGGTGTCTGATAGAACAACTTACTAAGATTCTTAGATTGTAAGGCAGTTTGAAATATTTTCTGTAGATGGGGTTGTGATTTCATACCTATTTTGCTCTAAGCATTGGTCACACAAAAAACTTAACTAACGTAATGCGCTTTCACATTTGAATTGCTTGCTAAGTTGACCAGACGACGACCTACCTCGGTACGAAGAGGCTCGTTTTATCTTCTTGAGACGAGTGAGGATGGCCTCCAGTGACGTCACCACTTGTTTGATCGTCGGTCGGGATTTGGGTTCGAACTGTAATAAAAACGTTCATGGTTACAGTTAAATAGCAAAAGAACAGCAATTATTATAGGTAAGCGGTTTTAGCTATAGACGTTTCGATGAAAGAACTTATCGAAACATCTTTCTCAAGATGATGTCGATTTACTCAGCCTTTTTGGTTTTTAAAGTCAATATTAAGCTACATTACTGATCCGTGTATAGTGTGAAAAAACGGTCTTAATGACCAATTTCACAGCCAGAATTTGTCCCCTTTTTCGGTGTCATTTTTATACCGTTAATTAAGATGAGTTTAAGGGGTGGAGTGTCAAAGAGCACAACAGTGTTATTAAAAGGGTTGCCCAACAGTCGTATATACTGCCCGGCTTTAATGAAAGCTGACCCACCAATAGCGCATTGATTGACGCGCGGTCGCTTTTTATTAATCGCTCGTCGGAGTCGGTTGCAAAAAGTATTGTTTCCAATTACGGAGATCGATCACACTCGAAGGTTATGCAAGTAGCACACAGTGGGTTATCGAGCGCGTTCAAAAACGTAAAGAATGACCCTCAACAAAACTCGACGCCTCGGCATACTTCGATCGGCGGTTCCTAACGGCCGCAATCGCAAAACGGAAAATTAAAAATGTAAATGGCCGAGAAACAATTGGGGCGACGCAACGTTTTTTAGCTGTAACGTAGCGAGTGAGGTAACTGCGGGCCATATGCAGAACACAGTCAGACGCAGGTCGCGGGTGACTCACGCGGAACAATGAGCGATTAGGCATTACTGTACAGCGTTTACTACGTTCTACGCACACTCTGCCATGCATTGTAGTGCCAGTGTATTAATTCGTAACCTTAATTAGGTCGGTTGCCAATAGTTAGCTCCCAGCGACATGTCACAACAGTTTTTTCACCGGCCGCCGAACGGGACAAGCTTAGGGGTTGTAGGGGTCATGTGTTTCCCTATAGTCCCCTAAAGTAGGCGGCCTCGTACGACCCCCTTAACATGGGGTAATTTGAGGTGTCAGCAACAGCACCTTGAATATACAACGCAAGAATTCTTAGATGTCCCTAAAGCAATGGTAAAACTTGTTAAATGACTATTTGGGCTTAAGCTTCATTGCAGACTTCCTATAGTTAAAAAGATTCCGAAGATTGACAAAATGAGCCCATATTTTATCCAAACGCGAAAAAGGTATTGCGTGTAAATAAGAAACGATAATACAATCTTAACAATTACAGCAGGTATGTTATAACCTCTAACTGTCAATACATCTATAATTTGGCGTTCAGGTTATACAGGACCACATATTTTTGTGTATTAAATTGCACCGTTCGACAGACAAGTAATCGGAAAAGAACTGAATGGGCCATTGATCCATTCCGACGGACACTTGATATGCATTATGCCACGCGCGTATTGAACGTTGTGCGACAGCATTGTAGCACACACCATACGTATCCATCTACACAGTGATAAAATAAACGGACCCAACCCTATTCCACAGTCTCGCAGTGTAACGTTTTAAGTAACCGGACACTTGGTCTTTAGATTTGGAAACAATACGCGTTTCTTCGACGTGAAGTGTTCTACAGAAGCGTGGTCAAATTAAAGGCCGGAGGTCCACGTTTTTCCAGTACGCAATCTTTCTATGTATCGATTTATCGTGGTGGTAATAAGTCACACGAATAAACATAAGCAAAATCTGTCGAACATTCCTTTGAACAAGAACTCGGAACATTTACTTGCAATCTTTTTTCGAAACTGTCTAATTTGACAAGCTTTTGTTCATTGACCCACCGAAAATTAGTAATTTTACCTAAGCGATGTGTTGGAAAAGAAAAATACAAAAGAGAAAATAAAAGCTGCAAGTATCCTATAGCTTTATCAGGAATCATATTAAAGTTATTCCATGAAGGTACGGGTAACTCTAAGAACTGAATATGGCAAACAATTTATAGAGAGAGCTTTATCAAATTGTCCTCATAAATAATCAAAGCTTTTAAGGTTTAGTTTGATTTGCATATGACGAGCATTTCCTATAATATAGCTGTTATTGACCCATTATAGTTTTATCAAGCAACACGCCGCGGGCAGGGAAAACAAACCAAGCGGAAGGTAGTTTAATGGCCACTGTCCTTGAGGCCCGAAAGTGTCTTGGAAAACGTTAACGATTTGTTTTTTTTTGTAAATGATGCTGAAGACTGCAGTTTTGAAACGAAGGAGGGAGGCAGTCGTGAAAATGTGACGTGGTTAAGGAGGAAATGTCAAATGTGTGGGTGTTGGATGGATGCAATGAAATCAAGGAAGTGAAAAACATGTGTGTCAGCAATGCATTGGCCAGAAACATACGGCAAAGGTCAGAATGGCAAAGTAAACAAAGAAATCGATCCCAAAAATGAGCAATAAATACCTAAAGTCGTCTACAATAAAGAATTAAGGTTCTCTAGACCAGTGGTTCTTAATCTTTTAACACGTGTGGGCAAGTAACAACACAAAAATATTTTCATGGACACAAAACCAGAATTTTTAATGCGCGATTCCTTACTAAGACAACTAAGGCCAGTTATTAATGAACAACAATCACAAGGAGTTTAGTGTTGTACACGGTTACCACCTAATCTGGAAATGTTAAGAGGAATTCAGAGATTTTAGGACAAATAATTATTTTAGCATTCCTTTTTATTCAAGTGCTTGGCGGTCAATTCTCTTGTCTAAATTTTATGGGTTAATCTCTTGCAGTAATGCGCCATTAAAACTTTTTAGCATACTCTTTCTGTGTGGTTTATAAACAGACAAACACTACAGAAATAGTTTTGCCGAACACATAACACAATACATTCACTGAGTTGGCAAACTTGTAGCCATAACCAAAAAACAGTATAAGATTATATACCACGGATATATGTGTTGTTATAATTTGGAGCTAGAATGCCATTACCTACTCCGGTATTACGAGCAAAACGGATCAACTAACATTGTCGGATATAGGACTATAAACGCTTCCTGACAATATGTAAAATAGGACTAACGAGGTAGATTAACACACGGGAAATCGGTACAGTGTGTACACTACAGGTCCAAAAAGAAACAACTCTGCGCATTTCAACAAAGGCAATAAAAAAGCGAGGTCAACAAAGCAACAAAATTACGCGCAAAGCCACCGAAAGTGCCTCATAACCACCACGAGACGCAGTCTGGCTCTTCAAACAGCTGACACGTGCAGTTTTTTCGCCAGCAAAGGTGATAACCCGAGGGACGTGAGCCATTGTACTGAGCGCTGCGTACAATAAACGATCGCGTATATAATGGAGCGCGCTGAGCAAGCAAATCGCCCATATTTGGCCGATCAAATATGCGACGGCGGGCGCGTTTACATAGTTTACACGGACTTGTTTCACAATTTACAGCCTCGCATGCCAGTTTACATTGGGCCTTTCTGTAGCAGCCGATCCCCCTTTTTAATTACTCTGTTTTCCTTCCTTTTTTGTATGTTTTACCCGTTTAACAAAGATGTACATCAGTTTTACCTCCAATATATATAGTGGTGCTCATTTAATAAAAAAAAACATAGGTAACAAATTACAACAGTTATATTCAGTGCGACGGCTGCCCTTGCTTTTTGGCAACGAGTTTTTCAATGTCTGGTAAAGTAGTTGGTAATGCACATCGAATATCAGATTTAAGTCGGTTTCGTGCTTTAGATTTTATAGTAAGCAATGCAGAGAAGCCGCTTCGCATAGGTAAGTTGAAGAAACATGAAACCAGAATATTCAGAGCTTGAATACCCATCCTTGAATTTACCCCCTAAAACGTGGAAATTTACCCCCTGGGGTAAATTTACCCCAGGTTAAGAAGGGCTGGCATAAAACGAAACAAGAACCCAAATAAAAAATACAGCTGTTTTGGAAGCAGCGGTGCTAACTGGCCGACACGTTAAAAAATGTAAAAAATGTAGCCAAACATAGCTTTATGCGTTTCAAAGCTGACATGTTTATTGGGCTTATGTCGTTTATACACTCCCGTTTGGCAAATACAGGAAAATGTTAAGTGCGTTCCGGCCTCTTTGCGTGCCTGCACCGTTCTCTCTTGAATTATTAACAAGAGTGCGCACGCGTGTTGCAATGTGGCAGTGCGGCCGTATACCGGTCTATCATCGGAACGAGTATTGAACTTGAGGCCAGATGTGATGGGTTGATTAAAATTTTTAATGAAATACAGATCGCCTAAATCTTTCACAGAGCGTAACTTCGGTTCTTGAGTAGTTTATAACGCTTAAAAAATATCATTTTTAACTGTGTAAGTTCAGTGTTTCGCCAACGCAACAATACCCTTTGAACATAATAACAGATCCTGCTCAAGCGTACTACAATGGGTCCAGTTTAAGAATGGTTAAAAAAATAGCAAAATACAAGACAAAAAACCCGAAACAAGATAACATGGGTTGTTTTAAATCGCGTTCAACGATAGATTTTATTGTAGGTATTATAAATTGTTGTTGTAAAAATTTTAAACATCCTATCACTTTTTGAATTGTTATTGTAATACTATATCCCGTCATTTTCGATAAAATCGACATTTCGCTGTTGCAAACGTTTTGGCCTCATGCCATCATTGGTGTCTGCCACTGGCATGAGGTATTGTTTTTTTTTCAACACACACCTGGCAACAGTCGAAGGCCAACTGGAGAAAGTCGGGGGGTACAGGCTGGTCCAGGCAGTCCCGGGCGGCGCCGCTTCCCACCGTCACCATCCTCTTGAAGAGGTCGAAGGCGAGTCCGAAGTCATTGGATCGCGGCAGCTCCTCCGGATCGCTGGTTACGAGGGCGATGAGTTGGCAGAGGAGGAGGCCAAATGCGAAGATGTCCACCTGGAAGAAGTAGGTATTGTTAGGATGAGACTTAAGAGTTTTGGGTGAGATACTTTACAGTGCTTCCATCAGACTTAGATAACTATAAATAATTCTAGTTGTCTAATTTAATAAATTAGAGCAAAATGTGTCTAATTCTAATCTAGTTTGAAAATTGTATGTGTGCTCTAATTCTATTCTAATCTAATTCGGATTTTACCAAAGGAAAAAGATGATATCTTTAGGGTGGGATTTAGGATATTGGGGTAAGACTATAGGAGTTGGAATTGTTGTTGTAGTTGACTTTTGGTTCAAAGGGAGAGTCCCAGTTATACCAGTTACATGTTGGATTGCAGTTTGTTATGTGTTGCTATGAATATGCCATTTTCAAGTCAGTCACTAATGTTACTGAACATGCTTTACGACTCCATTAAAGTTTTAGACTTATTTTCGGTTTGATTTTTTAGTAACCCAGTGCTATTTAACCACGGGTAAAGGTTACAATAAGTACTCGGGGGTCCTTTGAGTAATATATAAAGGTATATTTTTATTACTCAGTCTGATCTGGTCATTTGCAAATAACTCAATAAGCGTTCTTGGCTGTAAAATTGGGTTATTAAATTTGTTAATCAAATATAGTGATTGTTATGTATAATAGTCTAAATAACAACATGTTTTGTCATGTATGCTAAATAGTTTTACGCCAATAACTTGATCGAAGTTAATAAATAAATCAGGTCATTACAGTTACTAAAGTATCCAATGCGCACATAAGCAAACCACCATTAGATAAGCCGACAGGCTATTGTGAGGGTTAATCAGCAAAAAATATACTTCATTTTTGCACATGAAAAAACAAAAAAAAACATCACGGATGGCAGCGATGGATTAAATTTCGTTTGGTCGCCTTTTTACACCTTCTATTTTCGAGTACTGGGCGGTATCGTGCGTGTGTCTACACTCTACAGCCTTTGCGGCGTATATCCGCCGATTGACAACAACTGCTTCAGTTTTTCCGCCGTATTTCGCGGGATTGGAAAAGGACGCAGCAGGTAAAAAGGTGAAAGATGAGTCGTTTGACGCTTTAAGACGGTGACCATGCAGTGATTAGTCCTAATGCCATTATCGAGGTAATGACCATTAAAACGCATGAGTTGAATGTCATTCGTGCCACGGCTCTTCAGCACATGCCTTGAAAGGTTCGAAAAGGTCAATCATGAAACTTGACTTCACGAAAAGCGAAGAAGGTCGAAAAACATGTGCAAGCCCCTATGTAGGTTCTAGGTGCAGAGCGATGTTCGAAAAGCGTCCTATGCGATACATAACTTACATCTGGGATGCACATTTTTTTTTTATTAAAATACGTAAAACTGAAGCAAATTTGCAATTACCTGTGGGCATAGGAATATAACTACACATTTGCTGTTCATCAGGTGGCACTGTTATACATCAATTTGCAAAGTATTATCTACAAGCTTTTGCACAACTGTGGTTCATCGGTATGAACCTGTTCTGTCTTTCCATAGTACCACCTTATATATAGGATTTCAATTGGACAAATGCGGCTAGAGATTGACGTCTACTTTTATTGTTTTACTAACCGCCAATCGTTATTGCGTGAACGGTCATATACGCCAGAGTTTCAGTCAGTCAGTCGGTAGTTCATGATATTGTGGTTGGGTGACTACAAGAGCCGCACGTTCACGTCAAAACATATCACTTTCTCGTAATCGATCACGAAAAGCTAAACCGAGGCTGGCTTGGCTTGGCGGCAGAATCAACAACACTGCGCTTCACTGGAAGCCGAATCTACAGCATTCCACGCATGGAGCGCACGCACAAAGACATCAAAGGGACAAGTTTACAAAACCGTTTTGAACGGCACTTTCCATAGGTCGGTTCTTCTTGGGCCGTATTTCAGACCTCGCCCATAATCGAAAGCCGCTACAAAAGAAGCCATGGCTTCTTTCTTTTAGGGCCATTTTCCAACGCTTGGCCATTCTCAACGGTCGAATAACTCTGCCATATACGATGGCCGCTAAAATGTGCCAAGGCTCCCGTTTTCAGCCATAGTTCAGGACCACCTTGCCAATTTTAAAAGCACTACAACCTGTTTTAAGGTTGAGGTATTTCTTTTTTAATAAGCTGTCAGACATTATCCAAAGCCAAGCTGATTTCGTTGCGGACTATATGACGTAAAGCAAAAGGCATCGGCTGCCTTTGAAGAGGTTAGGTTAAGTATGTAATAAAACATTCGAAGAATGTGACAGGGAGGTGGCGACATGCGACATCTTGTCTTTGCTCGTGTGACAAGAACGCGACATGAGCGCGCGACACAAGGCTACACACAACACAAAATGCTGCTGCTGCTGCTGCCTTACGGTCGCAATTTTAGAAGGCGGCGAATCGCACGACTAGTCCGTGACACGCCCGACGTGCATTTACTCTCGTTCGCGCGATTACACAAAAGCATCGAAATATCGCATTACATAATTGGCTTTGGCGTGCATTTTCGCGCGGAAGATGAAACGTACGCGTATTAATACAACAGGCGCATTTTGGTGCGATTTCGTCATATCTAAAACGCTAAAATGCAACGTTGGGTGACCAGTTTTGGCCTTGTAGAAAAAGGGTGGGATTTCTGGGGCAACAGGCGAGGAATTGCTCATTGAGTATTCTCGGAGATTTGAAACCTCGCAGGCCTTATATAGCTAATTTAACTGGTATTTTAAAGCCTTGCAATTCTCCTCGACGGGCAAATACGCCAACCTGTCAACAATGAACCGCATATAAGAATGGCGGCCGGAGCAATATTTGCTCAAAGGTTGGCCAAAAGATAACACACCAAGCCCCCCTAGGAAAGCGGTAACCGGGTAAATATGCTTTGTCACTCGGGTGTGGGTGGTATTTTCCATTCTACGACGCGGGAGGGGGGGTTACAATAGCTCAACGGTCAAGTAGACAATCACGAGAAAAGCGAATGGTACGCACGCGACAAAACGGAATTCCTTATGACTTTAAAGCTTCGGGCGCCATAATGTTTGCGGTTCCGGCTAAGTCCAGTTTACATAGCAAAGGCCCCTCTTTTAAGCCTATTTCTAACCCTTCACCTAGTTTTCAGTGTTTTCACAACCACTTCAAAACCAGTAGGCCGACACAACTTTGCCATAAAATTAGTGCGTAAGAAAAGAGAGCTGTCTGATTTTGAAGTGACTGAATGACTATGCGAGCAGCTAATAAATACCGAATCGTAATAAACACCGAATCCAGCGGTTCTCAACCTTTTGTAGTTAATCCCACTTAAAAGAGGCGCTTGATAACCGAGGCCATCTGCTTGTCGTTTGTTCCCGTGTCTGGCATTTTTTAGGTGCTTTGATGTCTAATATGCTTATCGTCACAATAGCATAGGAAAGCGCAAACAAAAAAATTAGGTAAAAACTATGCTTTAAACGCAATTTGTGTGAAAACTGTTCTCGGGTTTTTAGAATAACTCCCAAGTAAAGTCACCATAAAAATTACCTAACTTACTTTCAAAGTAACCGTAATGCTGTTAAATTATTTAAGGCCATAAGTAGCAAGAGAATTCAAGCCAGAAATAAAATCAAAGTCAAAGAAAATTTTTATTAACCCATTAAGTAGAAATTTGGCCCTTGGAAATAGGTAAATCCCCCAACCAGTTGACAAACTGAAAGCTAAACTTATGCGACTCAACAAATCAAAAATTTCAGGTAGAAAAAAAACTAGCGCTTACACTTTCGTTGTAGGGCTTTCCGTGGAGGACTTCGGGAGCCATGATGTATGGGGTCCCTACCATCGAGAGTCGAGACTCCTCCTCAGCGGATGCAGGAATCTTCTCCGCCAGTCCGAGATCGGCCACTAGGGCGCGGTATCGCTTCTTGGCAGCTCCTCCGGGACCCTTGAGGTTGCGAGAAGTGGAGGTGGTGATGCGGATCAGACAGTTCTGATGGCAGAAAAATTGCCCGTTTGAATACGATGCGAACGGATTAAAGGTTTGGGATTCGATGCATCGACTGCGGTTTGTTTTATATTGTTTTGTGCAAAGTTTACTGAATCGAGTGACTATAGCGATTACAGAAGTTTTGAGACGACATGTTGATGGCGTAAAACGCCAAATCATTATGATATGCGTTTAAAGTAATAGTAAATAGAAAAGGGCTTGCAAATAATCGGCCTTTTTGTTGAAACAAAAAAACATGCAGCAAAACGACATATTCGTATGGTTTTCCTAAAATACTCTAACTAATATTTCCCACGAGAAAATCGCTCAAGTTTTATGGCCCATATTGAACTGTTTTTAACCTGCTGTTTCACGTATATACTTAGCTCAAGCCAGAATGCGAATAGTTCGTGACTTAGCAAAGGAAATGGCACAACATGGCCTCCAGCACAGCTCAGTAAAATTATTGGCATAATAATTCATTTCAAAACCGTTTCGGAAATATAGGAACAGCCAGGTAAGCCAGTCAATCGGTACTATGCGGTCAGGTTTATCAAATTACGGGGAAATTAGTCGGAAAAGCCGCAAACCACATCATACCTTGGCACTAAGGTCCCTGTGGAAAACGCCGAGCGAATGCAAGTAGTGCAGGCCTCTGGCTATATCGAGGGCAATCTGCACACGCTCCTTCCAAGAGAGACTGACTTTCCCCTTTGAAACGAGCTGCTCCAAGTCTCCGCCGTTGATGAACTGTTGTTTACGCAAGGGAAAATCAGATTTATGGTTTGGTATGGTTTTGAGGCATAAAACCAATAAAAGTTGTATAGTTTTTTAAGGTTATAAGCAATTAAGCCGTACAAAAATAGTCAGCGATATGTGAACGTTGTAGCTATTTTTGTTTTACTTTTAACATTGTGAAGTAACGATAGTAGAAAATGGCCAACGTATTACGCCAGTTGCAATTTCAAAATTCATGTTAACCGGCTAACGGGTGGGAAAAACACAAACTTGTACTTATAAATTAAAGTAAGGTTCACCAAACTACGGCCAGTGGGGTTAAATATGTCGCCAAGCGGCTTATTGCTCTACTCAACATAAAATACAGTATACAGATCAAATGTTTGTCTTTTTAACTTAAACAGTCTAATGGTAGAAAGTGGTTTCGCGCAGTGCTTATTTTAAGAAGGTCATTTCCTCCAGTTGTAAATGACGTGAAACGCTATGAATCAATTCCCTTTATAACACCTTTACTAAACTTAGCCGCATTGCAATGAACACAATGACTTTTCAAATCGAGAATATGTCACAAGTATTAGTGGTTGATTGGTAGCAACTCAACAGTCGCCGCTGTAGCCATTAATCAGCAGTGAATATATTCAGCGCTTAATAATGAATTGATTTTCAATATTTAATTTACAAATATAAAAAATACCTCAGTAAGGCTGTGCAGTTGTCCATCGTCCACGCACACCCCTTTAAACCTGTGTAAAAAATCGTATATATTGAACAACAGCAAGCAAGCAGTTATGTGATGTTCGGGCATTTGACAATATCAAAACACACCAGAGTGCTTGGCGTGCTTTGAGTGCGCGTTTGAAGGCGCCAGGTCTGATAGGAAATGAGGTAAGAGGTGTTAGAGAACTATCAAGGAAGTGGTGGGCCCAGGTGGGGAAAATGCCCAGTTGAACACACACATGCACAAGGCACGTATTTAGCTCCGAACATTAAGCCGAAAAACGCGTTTCCAGTTATAAATTTCAAAAAAACATCGCCAACGTATCTATCGTTGCTCGTAACATCAAAGGCAGTGTTTCCCAAACTCGTCAGATCATATATATAAACTTCACGCCACCCACGTTTGAGAACAACAAACAAAACATTTCGTGTTGTCTCCTTATGCACACAAATGGCGACATGATGTACAGCTCGAATGGGGAAATTGCGTTTGCCGTAGTTTTACCATTTACATATCGAAATTTATAAGTGTTTATACAGATGTCGCACTTGTAAAAAAATGATATGGGCGCAATACATCTAATTAAAGGAACTCTGAGCTAGGGTACATTAACGTTACCAAACAAACAAATTACCAGTCGAAAATTTAACAAAAAACAAGCAAAAATCGCATATGTACACTTGCGGGCAACATCTAGAGTGCATTAACGCTATCAGTCGGTAACTGTGTGCGGTTATCAAGCTCTTGTAGCGTACCTAATGGAATGCAAGGCTTAGGCAACGAAGCCGGGTCCGTTTAACATCGCAAAGGGAGCTCCAGCAATCAATGAGCGGTGCAAAGGGGATCGATAAAACAAGCTCGTAAGAAGCGACGCTTACTTGAGAATGTTGGGATGCGAGAGGCGGTTCATGAGCTGCACCTCGCGCAGGATGTTCATCTTGCTGTTGGTGTCCTTGTTACGTTTCAGCACCAGCACCTTGCCG